>NC_069688.1:56020462-56686399 GCF_023699985.2 Odocoileus virginianus
TCCTGGATGAAGCACTGAAGTACTGGTGTGAGACTAACACTTTCTTCCCCTCCTGGCTAGAACAAGGAAGGCAATGTTCCAGACAGTGTATTGACAAGATGGCAGTCCCGCTGTCACGAGGAATTACACAGCCACTTTGTGGGGGCAAGTTTCTCCAGCGTGTTGCCTCCACCCAAAATGGATTTTGAGGATGTGGGAAATGAACTTCTGTTGGATTGAAGCACAGAGATTTGGGAATTGTTTGTTTTTGTGCATAACCTAGTCTACCTTGGATCTCCCCTCATGTTCCTAAGCCTGTAGAATTAAGTGAAGCCCTGGGCGGGTAGAGCTGGCTTCCAGGACTAAGCCTCCTGTGAGGAGGTGGGAAGGAGCAGGTCCATTGTTCTGTGCTGATGAGGAAGGAATGTCCTTTGTGATCACTCGTGAATGTTTTCCCTCTTTAATTAGCAGTTTTTGTTATTGTACTTGGGAGGCAACGCTCCAGGAGCAAAGGCCACGGCTTTAATGATAAATGCCTCCTCAAACATTTCTAACCGGAAAATAAAATAACATAAAACCTTGCAAATGAATGCGGTCATGAGCTGCAAATGTCAATTCTGCCATTGTATGGATTTAAAATCAAATGTAAACAATGTTTGAGGAAACACTGACCTGAATCGAGTCTTTTTTTTTTTTTTCCACACTGGTAATTAGTTCTGCAGCAGCAGGCTCTGGCTGAAAGCTGGGTCAGGGCTCCCTCCCCTAGGAAGCCGAGAACATTCTCACAGCCTCCAATCACGAAACAAAGCCCTTGAGAGGTTGTCTGCTGAGGCTGCCCCTTTGCCCACTTCTGGTGAAGGGCAGATTTCTTGGCAAATGCTCCCTCACCTTGACTCATGGGGAGTGGGTATAAATTCTTTCTTCAGTGTGGGTGGTAACTGGGGTGGAGAGACTGGAGTAGGGACAACGGAGGCTAAAATAGTAGAAATCAGATGACAGGCAGACTTAACCAAGTTTGAGAATATAAGAATTAAAGAGATATTTTAGCCAGAAAAAAAGATTAATGGCCATAATGTTATTTTTCTCTCATATTCTGGAGCACAGTACTGATTACTGAAGTCAAATTATCAGAGGGCTCCTTATTTTGATGTTCATTCTGCAGTTTCTTCAATAATCAGAACGTTTGGTAACACAGTTTCCTGATTCATAAAAATAATGGTTAAGGATGGATGTTTTTTAAAAACTTGGGACTGAATGGCCCATTCAAATTTCCCACGATGAGTACCCTCACTTTAGGCCCAGGAAGAAATATCAAACTGTGCATAAGAAGCACAAACCAGTTAATAAATGAGAATTTGAATCTGTGCAGCTTTTGCTCAGAACTCACTACAAATGCTGACCTGTTCTTGTTACTGGCCATGCCATTTCGAAGTTCATTTGAGAGGCTTTGGTTAGGAAAATATTCTTAGACCATCAAGTTTACCTTCAACTCACAGAACCAAAAGAAAATAAGACTACCTAATGATGTGGAAAAATCATTTAAAAATCAGATAAATCACAAAGACTTCAGCATTAACAGTTTATTATAGTATTCACTAACCTTACACAGGCTGGATAGAAGTGTTCTCTAAACTGCTAAGTAGAAAGAACTTAATGATTTCAGTTTAATTCACTGTTTTACTGAAGTCCCTTCTGGAATGAAAAAATAAAAACCATCAACATACATTATGTTAAAGGTCTGAGTCTCCAAAGCAACTCTAATCTTTAGCTGGAAAACAAAGCATCTGAAAATGCATCCTGAGTTTAGTGGAACTTCATCATTCTTGAACCAGTCTGCCTTTATCAATAGCCAGTTCCTCTGTTATGACAGTAAATTAAAATACCATTCTTTGCCTTAACAAGAAAAATGAATAAGAAGAATGAGAAATTTAAATGACTTTGTTGAATCAATTCTTTGGCTTGCTTTTTCATATCTTCTTTCTTTGCTAAGGTCTTAAATCTGATACCCTTCAAAAAGGCGGGACAGAGAAGAAAATGGCTTTTACCTGCCTACTCCCTTTTTCTCTCTTCTGATCCTTCTGGTCTTTGCTCATCATTTTTTTCAGGTCATTACATCCCTTCTGGATTAATTTCTTTAATATCCCATTGGCTGGGCTGCCAAAACTCATTTCTTCATTACTGTTCTTTGCTTAAGGGTGGCAGTTGCTGAATCCTCTGCCACATCCCCTTTGATCTGCCTTGGATTTTATTTTTTTATAACATCTATTTCTTTTTTTCCCTTCTTTGTTTATCCCAGTGGCAGAAAAGGGGGGATTAATTATTTCTATGAAGCCAGCACTTCTTTTTGTGTCAAAGTACTAGGAAACAGAGCACATTTATCTGAAGAAAAAGCATGTCTCTATCCGCTGCAATTGAGGGATCTAAACCTGGACTTTGGATTCACTGAGGGTAGTGTCTCTGTTTGCAGATTCTCTTGGCAGAGCCTGTCTAATAGTTACAAGGGTCTGCAAGCTTAAGTCCACCTTCTAAATAAACCTCCTTGTTTCTAACCCTGTGTACCTCCAACCTCATCCCAGTGTAATCTTTCTAAAACACAAAAAGGATCTGTTACTTCTTAGCCCCAAACACTCTTTGGGCTCTCCACTGCATTCGGGAGAACTCCACGCTCTCAGTTCAACTCAGTCACTCAATCGTGTCCAACTCTTTGCAACCCCGTGAACCGTAGCACACTAGGCATCCCTATCCATCACCAACTCCTGAAGCTTGCTCAAACTCATGTCCATCGAGTTGGTGATGCCATCCAACCATTTCATCCTCTGTTGTCCACTTCTCCTCCTGCCCTCAAGCTTTCCCAGCATCAGGGTCTTTTCAGATGAGTCAGCTGTTCTCATCAGGTGGCCAAAGTATTGGAGTTTCAGCTTCAACATCAGTCCTTCAAATGAACACCCAGGACTGATCTCCTTTAGGATGGACTGGTTGGATCTCCTTGCAATCCAAGGGACTCTCAAGAGTCTTCTCCAACAACCACAGTTCAAAAGCATCAATTCTTCAGTACTCAGCTTTCTTTATATAGTCCAACCCTCACATCCATACATGACCACTGAAAAAACCATAGCCTTGACTAGATGGACCTTTGTTGACAAAGTAATGTCTCTGCTTTTTAATATGCTTTCTAGGTTGGTCATAACTTTTCTTCCAAAGAGTAAGCGTCTTTTAATTTCATGGCTGCAATCATTATCTGCAGTGATTTTGGAGCCCCGAAAAATAAAATCAGCCACTGTTTCCACTGTTTCCCCATCTATTTGCCATGAAGTGATGGGACCGGATGCCATGATCTTAGTTTTCTGAATGCTGAGCTTTAAGAAGAGCATAAAAAGCACTGTTCTTATGTTTTACATTTTTAAATCTTTTTTCATCTCTTCCTACTCTCTCCACATCCTATCTTACGCTCTAGTCATTCTGATATATATGGGTTCTCAGACTGGACTCATCCTCTTTTGTCTCTGAGCTTTTGAACCTATATTCTCTCTCTTGGGAATGCCTTTCTCTCCTTTGTCTACCTGGTAAAGTCCATGCCCCTTTTACAACTCAGCCCAAATAGGGAATCTTTTCCCATTTACCCAAGACCTACAGCATCCTTGTCTCCTTGATGTTTGACTCAGGTATTTTGCGTCTCACATTCAACATCAGTATCTACTTGCCTGGATCATTCACTCTGTTTTGAACTGCTTGGGGACAAGATCTTTGTCTTTATCTTTGGGGTCTCCATGCCTTATTAAAGAGCCAGGGATATCACAGTGGTTAGAAAATATTATGTGCTCAGACAAATGAATGAATGAATGAAAAGTAGTAAAGTAATTCAATACTTCTCATTAGTTGCATTGCATAAATTATGAATCACTCTAGTTCTGTTTTTCTTTTGAGTAGGCAATAAGAGAATTCCCGAATGCAGGTACTTAATAGTTGTTACTGCTGTTATTGTAATTAATTAAGACTCATACTTTTAATAATAGAAATTGATTGTGTACACGGTCTGAATTTATCAGAAAATCATGGCTTCCTTTTTATAATTTTATAGAACTTCTCATCTTTTTCCTTGATAAGCCACACTTCTGCTGCTTTTCTATAGAGTAAGTAGGATTTGGACACTGTTCACTTCTTGGTGGCTCAGATGGTAAAGAATCTACCTGCGGTGCAGGAGACTAAGGTTCACTCACTGGGTCGGGAAGATCCCCTGGAGAAGGGAACGGCTACCCACTCCTGCATTCTCGCCTGGAGAATTCCATGGACAGAGGATTCTCACGGACTATAGTCCGTGGGGTCACAAAGAGTTGAACACCACTGAGTGACTAACATTTTCATTTTAAGAAAGTCCTTTTCCCTTCTGAGTCCTAAAGAAAAATTGAATTAATAATCTGAAATCATCAAGGTAGGAATGGTTTAAAAATCAAGGTCATACAATTTGTACACAATTGCTTGCCTATCTTTTCCTTTACTTCACTTTATTGTTTTATTGTCAGGATTGTACCATCTTACAAAATATTCTATGTAAATTATTAACTGCATAATATATCACTTCTTGCTTATAGTCTTCCTTTGTTTTTTTATTCATACAGCCATATCACCTATTAAAGTATTGTTTAAGTTTTTGCCTCTCTGTGTGTGTATTCTTTTGTTTATATATTTATATATTTGTACTGTGTACTATATGTGTTATGACATAAAATGTATTTTTTATTATGGAATTTGAGTCAAAAAAGTTTGAAAGCCACTGAAAACTACTTACAAAAGTAGTTTTGAAACTACCTATCACCCTTTAACATTTTTTTTTACAAAGGCAAATCAGGGTGAGATGAACATCAAGGACAGCAACTTTGAAAGATTTCATAAGTCCAGGGTATGTGAGTAGAAATTAGAATAGTCCTACTATAGTGTAAGTGTATTGATGTCCTTGTGTGACTTATGGAAACTGTACTTATTTTTAAACTCACTGTCCCTACCTATGTTAGGCCTGCTGATTGTCCTGCTTCCCTGAGTCCCTGTCTCTTTGCCACTCACCACAGTAGACTGGGGATCTTTTGAATGAGGGGCCCAAAAGAAAATAAACTCAGTTCAACTTGCTCAAGTGTTATTTCTACATTTGGCCACCTAGCCTGGACACTCTGCTGTCATCTCCATTGTTTTCTATCCATTGTCAATCCTGTGCCATGTGCCAGAATGAGTGGCTTCAAGTCAGGAAAGAGGTGCCTACTTTAAAACATGTCATCCAGGTTCCTGCACAGCAGTATGATCACTGATTCAGAAGATAGATATTTTCAGAACCCTTGAATCTTACATTCCTGCGTTAATACCTAGCACCTCCCACAGACACGTGGCCTAGTAACTCCTCTTGTATAAGTTTTCCACAATTCATCTCCGTGATTCACCATGCTAGCAATTTACAGTAATGAGCTGTGAGCTGACACCCAGGGTGGGTGAGACAGAGACAACATTCAATCTACAGTGAGCAGCAAAGAGTACTTGAGGGATACATTCTCTGCATTCTGAAAGCATCTTAATGATCCTAAGTGCTTTGGATGTTTAGAGGAAATTCAAAGGCACTGAATCAATCGTACATCATTTAAAAAATACAATACATAAAACTTGGGAGCTGTAGGAATGGTATCTGTTTTTCTGCAAAGGCTGAGGAGGTAGCTGGATAGAAGAGTGTTAAAGTAATGCTTTTGTTTCCTGGAAGAAGAGGGTAAATGCCTATTTCCTTACATGTTGATGGCTAATTTTCGGGTGTACGTGGGCCAGGATGAGTGCATCCAGGCCTGCTTGGGAATCATAGAACATCCCAGTCTGTTATTTTTTCAAATGTCTTGCATTCAAGAAAAGCATCAACCATCTTTAGCTGAACACTATATTTAGCTATAAAATTGATTCATATATGAAAGGACACAAAATATACATGATTCTAAAGCCTTTTACATTTTCTTTTGACAATAAGGGTAGGTGAATAACTTTTGAACTATGTTTTTTACAACAAATTATTTCTTTTATGATAGTGAGAATGAAAATCTATAATTATTAGAACATATGCATCATTACCCGGTAGATTGAAACACTTAGTTCAGAGGGTCAATTTCTTATTATAGGAACACAAGCCAATAATTTGATGAATTGCATTTTCCTTTCTCTCAGGGTAGCCCTTTAATATGGCTTCACTGTTGCATGGAGTAGAGAATTCTAGTGCTGCCAGCTATGTTCAGATCCATACCCGTGTGTCTCTCTTGTACCTACGGGAGTCAGCTGCAGAGTGGAGGGGACATGGCCATTGGCTCAGCCAGCACTGGGTTGAGTCCTGGCCTTGCTGCTGACTGTTTGAATGGCCCTGGGCAAATTCCTTCACCTTTTTAAGACCTACTTTCCCTCACATGCGGAAAAAACTTGGTACCATTCTTGGTGGTGTTCTTGTGAGATCTAAATGCTTAGTACATGAAAAATGTCTAACGCGGGGCGGCTGGGAGCAGACAGTTGGTGCATAGTGGCGATGGCTCAGAGGGGCTGCCCTGAAGGCTCTCCTCAGTGATTTTTCAGAGATCAAGGCGGAAGGAGCGCTGCTTTCCTCATGTTGGGCTCTGGGGTCTGTTCTCTGACCTGCCCCTATGCCGTTTAGGTGGCAGACAGACCTAAAGTCTGTTCGAAGTCAACTGTCCCCGTCGATGACCACACAACAGAGCTGCGTTCCCAGCTCTGCTTCCTGGGCCTTGCTGTGGCTTCCTCACTGTGCTTCCCACTCTCGTCTTTTTGGCAAATGACCGCCTGAGAGGGAAGGCAGTTCTTTGTATAAAATACATTCCCCTCATTTTATACCAATCCAGTGCCAGGGCAGGAGTTAAACTATGTCTGTGTGGCAGGCAGGCTGGAGACTGAAGGCAGAAGTGGAAACGTGTTGGACTTCTCTGTGGCCGACCAGGGGCACATCCCCAATCTGGACTTCTTCCCCTGGTCAGGAGACCAGCCCCGAAGGAAAGGTCATTCTGATGATATAATACGACACGATATGACCCGTTGGGCCTCATCATCCACAGATTTCATATTTGTGGATTTGCCTCCTCACTGGAATTTGCTTGTAGTTTCCAATCAACACCCTGATGCTTTCACTGACGTTTACAGAAATGTTCGGAGTGAGAACACTTTGAGTCCCCCTGAGGACAAGTTTCCAGCTGGGTCCCAACATGGCGCCCCTCTGTTCCCTTCTCCCTCACGTTCAGAAGGGACTGCCGGTGGAGACAGGAGGCGGCCATGCTGCGCGGCCTGAGAGGCCCTGACGCTGACGTCACTGGACGAGGCTGGAATCCCAACTCCGGCACGTGTATGTCAGTGGAGTGACTGTGGGCAACCACCCAGCACTTTGGAGCCTCATGCTCTCTTTCGTAAATAAGTAAAATGGAATCTACTGATCTGTGGTAAGAATTTAAGATTCTGATATATGTGACGTGCAGATATGTATACATTTCCTAGGAACAATGGTTCAGTGTTCACTAACTCACTAATTCAGTGTTTGCAGAGACTTTATAGAACACAAAGTGGCTCAGGTGGTAAAGCATCTGCCTGCAATGCAGGAGACCCGGGTTCAATCCTGGGTCGAGAAGATCCCCTGGAGAAGCAAGTGGCAACCCACTCCAGTATTCTTGCCTGGAGAATTCCACAGACAGAGGAGCCTGGTAGGAAGCAGTCCATGGGGTCGCAAAGGGTCAGACACGACTTCACTTTCACTTAATAGAACATAACTACCACAAATAATGAAAATTGATCATTATATGTACTGTGTGTGTCTCCCAGTGGAAGGGTACACAGGGAGTGATGGCTAGACCTTGGCTTCAGTTCCATTTCCATCAACAGGCTCCACCGATGCACCAACAGAGACAAGTTGACCTCTGTGCCTCCTAGTTCCCTAAAAGGTAAGTTAGGGTCAAGGTGTCTGCCCTGCATAACAAGACCTTGCTGTAGAGATAAAATGTGTTTAGGATGCATGAACTTCCTTAGTACCTTTTAAAGCTCTCTGATAATGGAAGGCAGTGTTATCATCTGGCTCCTGTCTGGGCAGCAGGAGCAATTAGGAGGCTGGATGGTCATTCTATGGGAGCTCTGTTGACGGTGGACTGTTCTGGTTTAGCGGTCATACATTCATTGATTTATTTATTCAATCTTTCAACAAACTTGTACTGAAAACTGATTGCGTGCCCAGACACAAAGGAGATGCACAGGATGCAAATGAATAAGCAAGGTCTATCTCTCAAGATTCTTACTGGAGAAGGAGACAAATGTGCCGTATGGATTCTAGGACGAGTGCTCCAGACTTTTATTCTTCCCCTGACCCAAATCCTTCACACGGCCATAGCTGTGGGACTCTCCTATATTTGTACCAGCTGTGTATTTGTGCTTGGGTATATGTGAATGGATGTATGAGGGTGCTCAGAGACAGTAATGGGTGTGCAAATATCCTGGTACTTTCACCAAGTGCAATCTGACATCTATCACAATTCCTTTTTCATTAAGACTCATTCCATGTTGATGCTTATGTACTGTGTAGTCTTTTCTCTGGGGTCTTAGTCATATTCTTTCATGCTAGAGTTATCAGCATATGGAAATTCATATGTGTCCACATGATGATTCCTGAGAATTAAATGCATCAGCTGAACAAAGCACATGCATTTCAGATGTGCTCTTTGTGAGGCACGTTGGGTTCTTTCTGCATCCAAAGCCCAGAGGTCCCAGGATATGCAAACCTACTCACATGATTAATTCTCTCATTTCATTTTTTATCTAGCAACTTTAGTTCTCTGATCTTATGTGAAAGTGAGTCTTCGACAACATGTGTATATAAACCAAAAACTTGTTTTACATGTTTATAATATTACAACTGCTCTTTCAAATTGTCTTGATGATATATGTAAAATAGAAAATTACCGACTTCCTTGGAAGTTGCTTTGACACAAGGTTTGAGTGGGCATAGTTTCTGTCTTAAAAGAGCTGCAAGAAAACTTAGGAATCATGAGTCAGTTCCCTTTCTTCACAAAGAAGGTCTGGAGTGATGAAATGGAGGTCCTAATCTGTGGATTATTTGTGTGAAAATATAATGCAATTGGTTAGTATAAAATACACTTCACTTGTCTTCCTCCCTCTTTCTTCTTTGTTTTCTCCCTCAGTCCTTTGACACGGCAAATCCTTCCTTTCTTCATTTACCCATGTGCCCTCACTTCTGGAATTGGTGATATTAGGAGACTAAGGGGAAGACATTCATTGAAGGGCTGTTGTAATTCATGTGGATGGATATCCATTGGATATGGAATCCTTGAAACTTCATTACAGAGCTTAGAAAAGGTCTCACCTTTCAGCTTTTAAGAATAGTTCCTGATTTTATTTTGAGAAGCTCTAGCAAATATGTGGCTCATGGTTATAACATCTGGTTTGACAGAAAACACTGGGTATGAAAAACCAGAAATAAAAATTTAAAGTAATAGACAAACAATCATTGCCTCAAGTAAACAGCTTGTTTGAATGTCTGAGACTACATTTTGTAACTGAGAATATGGCCCTTTTTGTGTTGACTGCTAGAAAGCTTAGAGACAAGTTTATGGTTCACTTTCCACAAACACAGTTTAGGACAGTTCTACCAGGCATTTTATGTAGTCATCTCATTCTTGGACTCTTTACATCATTTTTTTCCACCCTTATTTACCCTTTGCCATTATTTCTTCAGGTATCTATTTTTTATCCTCTTGTACTATATACAGCATGAAGCATACAAAATCATTTTTGGAACAAATTGGGATTTGAACGTATAGACAAACATATGGTTGACAATTGGCAATAAGGTATTATTCCATCCCTAATTTACACAATTTAGTAGCCAGAGAGCCATAGAAATACATAAAACAAATTGTAATGCCGTTTTCTAAGTGCTATAAAGTTGGTGTGGACACAGTGCTATAAGGCAGATGATGGAAGAAGCATCACTAATTCTTTCAGTAGCCCTTGCTCTGGGCTTGTTACGTGCCAGCAATTCTTTTGGACCCTGAATATACAAACTCCCTTAGTCCCAAGGAGTTCAAACTCCTGGGGAAGACAAATACATAAGCAAATAACTATACTATAACAGGAGTCATTCTTAAAACTGAGTATGTGTAAAATGCTGTGAAAACACAGATGAGGGGCAATTAATTATATCTGGGAAAGGAAATCTCAAGGAGAGAGAGGTGATGACATTTCAGCTTGATCTTGTGCATAACAAATGACTTCCTATAAGGTATTTTCCACCTGTTTTGAATTAACTAAAATGATTAGATCTTAGAATTTACAAAGGTCATCTCTACGAAAATGAAAAAAGGAGATCATTCATGTAAAGTAACAATTTAAAAAGTGCCAGACTGATTTTGGATGGCTACCAGAAGTGTATAAGTGCTAAAGTTCATAAGAAAGAAGGTTTTTGAAACTGAGAAGGAGATAACATTTTCCTGGATTTGATAAATACAGTGTTAATAAATACATGCAGTTAATTATATATTATATAATTTAATAATCATAGCTTCCTGCTGTACCAGTGTTTCTTAGTTTGTGCTTGACTGACTTAGGAGATTAACAGAAACCTTACTAACATTCATGGAGAAATAATGCTACATGTTCTCCAAATCGACTTCATTTTCCTTCCAGGTCCACCTGTTAAACTCTCTTTCCTGTTGTCCTGGCTGATACCTGCCACTTCCAGAGCTGGTCTCTATGATTCACTCATGCTTGCTTTTCTGGTCTCCGACTTTCTTTTCCATGGGGGACACGTGTTGAAGACAATGGTGTCAGTAGACGGAAAGAGCTTGGGTGCCTCAGGCCCACCGAGAGGCAAATTCCCTAGGAAAGGGAATCTAGGAATTGCTGCCCTGGCTTTTGAATGAACAAGGTACTACTGTATATTGTGCAAAACCACTGAAAATTGGCATTGCTTGTTGTCATAGTTACTCTGTTCTAGTACATTCCAGTGAAATGGTAAAAAGCACTTTCACTTTTATACTTACCTCCTTTAGTCCCCTCATCCATTCTCATAATCATATAAAACACTGTATTTAATTCAATAGTTGTTTACAAAATCTACAATATGAATTAAGGTCTTAAGACCTTGAGCAAGGTGGTTGGTATGGCAATTTTAGTCTATCGGGTATGTAGGGCGTGATCATTCCGTTCTCTAAGGGGCTACGTGATGTGGTTCACGTCACACTTGCATGGGACCCCTCAGAGTAGTTTCCCTGTGTTAGACCCAGGCCACAGACGTGTAACACGGGGGGAACCTGCTCTGTTCTTCTGGTGTGAACCTGTTTGGCAAAGGCCATCCAGTCTGAGTCAGGTCAGTTGGCCCTGGTCTTTGGAGGCCTGGATTAGTTTGGCAGAACAGTAGGGTTTTAAAATAGCTGTTTCTAGTTGTGACTTCTGAAATTATTTCTGTGACATTCCAACATACAATTTAGTCAATCAGGAGTATTTCCTAAGCATTTCCTGCACGTCAAGTAGGCGCTGGAGCTCTAGTTATTGAGATTAACACAGTGAACAAGACAGATTGGGCCTCTGCCCTAAGGGATCTTATAACCTAGGAGGAAAAACAGCCATGTAAAATACAGCGATGGGGTTTTTAATGCAGGCAAGACAGGGTAGGCCGAAACCATAGGATTTTCAGCGTCTCCTCCTCTTTCTGGATAAAAAGATACGGTTATATCTTTCGGTGTTTTAAAGCCAGTGCAACAGCAAAAAGAATTTTCTTTCTATGTATAAAATGAAATTCAATTATTAAGATTCCTAATTTTTTTCTCCTTGGTCAGAATGGATGTAGTGTGGGTAGGGAACCAGGAGTGAGTGGAGGAGGTATTTTTGTATTAAACATGCTGACTGATTTTAAGACTCTGATGTATATGCATTTGTTTTTGAATAGGTGGCCATGTATGTCTGTGTAGGCAGAGCTGAGAATTTCCCTTACTATCTCTATCACTAGGCTGTTGGCAGCCAAAGGCTTATTAATTTCTTAGTTAATTCCTTAATAAGGTGTCAGATAGTGAATTAAAGTGTCAAACAGTGAAATACTGAACTTGCTTGTTGCCTGGTTTTCTTGCATTCAGATTCCCGTGCCTTTAATACATCACTCATGCTGCTCTGAGATTACTTTCTCCAGGTTCATTTTCCTGCCCATATTTACCTTCTGAAAACACCTTCTTCTTCTTTTTTTTGTTTAGTCACTCAGTCGGGCCCAACTCTTTTTGACCCCGTGGACTGTAGCCTACCAGGCTCCTCGGTCCATAGGATTTTCCAGGCAAGCTCACTGGAGTGGTTTGCCAGTTCCTTCTCCAGGGGATCTTCCTGACCCAGGGATCGAACCCAGGTCTCCCACCTTGTAGGCAGACGCCTTACCATCTGAGCCACAAGGGAAGCCCTTCAAGAGCTCCCATTTTTACTGAATTCTATGTCTCCCTTGCAGCATTTCACTGCCCTCCCTGCTTGTCCTACATAGATTTCTGATCCCATCAATGACACCTCTCCTCCTTTGCCACAGACCCACGTGAGCGCTCACCAGTCCCACAGTGCCCTTCCTTACTTCTGCTTCTTCACAGGATCCCAAGGCTGTCCTGGCACTCCTCACTCAATGTGCTTCCAGCTCCAGTAGTTCTGCATAAATGCCTGTTGTCAGCGGTAGGAGCTGAAGGATTGGGCGGCTGAGCTCAGCACCCACAGACTGGTCACTGGAGATCACTGCAATGGTGACAGAAGGCATCTGCAGATCTTAATGAAACAGATGGTCAAGGGGACCTACTCACTTCTACCTTGTCTGAACTTTCCCTAGAGGGTGTCTGACAATGCTTCAAAGTCAGGATCTTCCAGTCTGTTGTCTTCAGAAGAATGGAATGGAAGAATGGAGCTGGGCAAGAAGACTCAGGATTCAGGGTCTGGAAGTCTAGCCTCTTCCTTATGGCTGCCATCACTTACCTGCCTTGGCTCCAGGTGGAAATTATAAAATGCAGATTACCAGATCCACAGGAGGCCAGCCAAAGCAGAATGTCCAGGTGGATGGGGCAGAGCTCAGATATCTGTATTCTGTGTAGGTGACTGAAGTCTGGAGCCTTTCTATACAGATGCGCCGACAGTGTGTGAGAAAATCCTTGGGTCAGTACTGTTACTGCCACAAAGTTAGCGTGTACTGGCTTTCATTTCTGTTTGTTCCCATAGGTGTTTGGCCTGCTAGTGGCCATGTGGATAGTAGAAAAGTGGGGTCCAGGAAGTGGTGGGGTGAGGGCAAATCAAGACTATCTACCTCTCTGAAGATACAAATCCTTGACAATCACAAGAAAAGGAAGAAAGTATTATTTGGAGGGGTGAGAAATTATACTGATATCTACAATATCTTTTTGCTGTTTTCTTGAACATTAAGTACTGACAGTGCTTAGTCACATGGTCATGTCTGTCTCTTTATGACCCCATGAACTGGGCCCACCAGGCTCCTCTGTTCCATGGAATTTTCCAGGCAAGTATACTGGAGTGGGTTGCCATTTCTGGGCAGGCGAACCTAGAACATCAGCAGTCCGATGCCACCTACTTCTTGTCTCCCACCCCGTTCCTGGTCCTATCTACCACTTTCCCCCATCTCTAAATCTTGACAACATTGCTTTAACAATGGTGAGATAACTGTTGTTGTTATTTAGTTGTTAAGTCGTGTCTGACTCTTTGTGATCCCACGGACTGTGGCCCCCTAGGCTCCTATGTCCATGGGATTTCCAGGCTAGAATACTGGAGTGGGTTGCCATTTCCTTCTCCAGGGGATCTTCCCTACCCAGGGATCGAACCCATGTCTCCTGCATTGGCAGGCGATTCTTTATCACTGAGCTACCAGGGAAGTCCAGTGAGATAGATAGAAGACTATAAAGGAACATATAATTATATTTATTTTTTGTTGTTTTTTAAGTTTTTATTTTTTCATGTATTTTATAATGTATTTGATGTGTTGTTGTTGTTCAGTCACTAAGTCGTGTCCAACTCTTTGTGATCCCAGGGACTGCAGCACTCCAGGCTTCCCCATTCTTCACTGTCTCCTGGTGTTTGCTCAAACTCGTGATGCCACCCAACCATCTCTTCCTCTGTTGTCCGCTTCTCCTCCTGCCCTCAATCTTTCCAAGCATCAGAGTCTTTTCCTATGAGTCGGCTCTTTGCATCAGATGGCCAAAATATGGGAGCTTCTGCTTCAGCATCAGCCCTTCCAATGAATATTCATGTAGTGGAACATATATAGATAGATAGATAGACAGACATAGATAGATACAAGTGACAATATATATCTTCACATAATACCTATGGTCACATTTCTTTAACTGATTGTGTATGCCTTCAAAAAACTTGACTACAACTCTCTTGACAATGAAGTAACCTGGCTCCTTTCTCAATGACTCTCTGAGGCCTGGGAATTTCATGCTTTGGACTCTCCCAGGGTTTAATGAGGATTTCCTTTTGATGCTCATCCAGTGGAGCCAGTCTTGCTATTTGACATTTTGAATTTTTCATTTCAGTATGCGACCTTGTATGGTGTTGTTTTAAAGTAACCAAACCCTGATCTCGTCAAGTGAGTTTAACCCTTGCCTGTTTCCTTACCAAAGTCATGGCCAATTAAATGCTCCTGTATTCATGAAAAGCACCAGACGATTAAAGCAAATTCTTAATTAAAAGTCCATCCTCTTCCACCTATGGCCTAGCTCAAATTATTTTGTGTGGCCTTAGGAATTTGAGATACAAAATGTTTCTATCTTTAGCTTCTTAAAACTCAACCAATTAAATATGTCAGAATATCCAGTTATTATTAAATAACAAATACCTGTCTGTACATATAAAGTGCAGAATGTATTTGTGCTATCCAGAGGCATTTAATTTCTTTCTATATTGGGCTTTTTTTTTGGTCCAAGAATCATTTTTTTTTTTAATAATAGGTCTAAATTTATACCAGTTGGTTACGATTTTCAGGACAGCCTTGTCACCAACATAAATCATCTCATTTCAGCAGCTACAATAAATAATTGGGCCCCTGAGACATTGTTTTCCATCTTCTCTGCAGAGAGCTCCCTGTAACCTCTGGGTTCTCCCCTGAGTGTTCAGGGTGATGGTGCTGTTGCCTCTGGCCTTTTCATCTATTATTTATTTCATTTATTGCAGGACTCAGGACAAATTGGAATTGGCAAAAAGTGGAAAGAGAGTCTGTGGAATGATAATATCCAAAGTTTTCATGACTACCAGAAACCATGGGGTGAGTAAACAGGGAAAAGAACGCAAGAGAAAAACACAATAAAATATTTCAAACCAGAATGCTTCACAAAAACATACTTGTAACCTAGTGAATTTTCAGGTCTTAGTCACAAGAGGCTGGTTTAATGAAGTTTTGTTGTTTTGTTTTTGTAAGTCACACGTAAGCTCAACTGCTCGAAGGCCAGGGTAGTGCTGGGTCCCTGCCAGGAGCTCTATCAGGAAGTCGACAGACTGGCAGTATTGCCCCCGGGGGCTAAGCTTCTCTCCTCTAAGCTTCCCTTTTTCCGGTTGTAAGCACCCAGGGATTGATTACTTTTCCCTGTCCCCACAGTATCACAGGGTCAGCTCACTGCTAGGTTATAATAAAGTTTTCCTTTTGGTTTCTGGTTGATGGAATACTTTTCGGGTTTTGCACAAGGATTAATTTGCCACATTTGAACTTGAATTCAATAGCTTTTAGTCATTCAACTTTCCTCTGGGAAAGATTCTTCTAAAAATGAGCTTTTAAATGATATGATCCCAATTGATATCAAGTAAAAGTTTACTGAAAGGCAGCCTCAAATATGTAAGCTACCTATCTGGTCCAGTAGCCAAAATAGAATAAATGTTTCATAATAAATAGTGTCTTTCCTGTCTTTTGTTTCATATATATATATATATATATATATATATATATATGTAAATTTTTTTCAGAATTTTAGAGTTTCAATACATCCTAGAACCCTAGAGGAAGCTCAGATGGTAAAGAATCTGCCTGAGATGTGGGAGACCCAGGTTTGATCCCTGATTGGAAAGACCTCCTGGAGAAGGGAATAGCTGCCCACTCCAGTATTCTTGCCTGGAGAATTCCATGGGCAGAAGCTACAGTCCATGGGGTCACAAAGAGTCAGACACAACTGAGAGACTAATAATATATGATGTTAGTTACAATGTAGTCATGCAGTCCAGGGATGTGTGACCTTGGGCACAGTAATAGGTAGGTACTATTATTATCCATCTTCTGCAGATGAGGAAACTGAAGTCTAGAAAGGTAAAATAATTTACAGAATCATACAGCCTTTTAGGTCACACTTAAACTCATGTATCCATTTGAAATTATTAGTCATCAAGTGCTGTGTAACACCCCTAAAATTAGACATGTAAAAGAATGATAGTGACTTTGTGGGTCAGGAATTCAGAAGTATCAACTGGGCAGTTCTCACTCAGGGTATCTTATGAAGCTGGAATCAGATAGTGGCTGAGGTGCCATCTGAAGACTTGACAGGGACGGTTCGGTGGCTCATTTATGTGTTTGACAGATGGGTACTGCTGTTAGCAGGGTCTTTTGCTGCCTTCTGCATGGATTTCTTCACAGGGCTATTGAGCGTCCTTCCAGCATGGTGGCTGGCTTCCCCTGTGATGTGTGATTCAAAAGATCAAGGCTGAAGCAGAAATGTCTTTCATGATCTAGCCTCGGAAGGAACATGCTCCCACCACATTCTATTGGTCACACAGTCAACTCTAATTCAACGTGTGAAGGACAGTGCAGGGGGTGTGAATGCCAAGGGTGTAAAGAATGAATACCTGGGGGCCATCTTTAGGTTGTTACTTTGGTTTTTCATAAGCCCCTTCCAACTTTGACTCTGTTACTCTTAGTCTATGTTGGCCCATCATAGATGCTTAATAAACATTAGCCTAGCCAACAAACTCAATAAATATTTGGATTTAGGAAAGTGAAGAAACCCAGTATTTTGAGATGTTGCTAGATGACTTAATGTAATTTGAGCCTTCACCAATGACTCACTTTTTCCACCTGCTTTTTTATAAGTTGCTGGTATACCTTCCGTGCAAAACTGTAACTAGTGATTGTGTAGAGAACCTCACAGCTGAGGCTGCTCTATCTGACCCATTGAGAGACATAAGGATAAGTTTGGAAGACTGGTGCTTCCCTACAGATCAGGCTTCTCCCTGATAGTATCTCTGAGAGAGCTCCAACAGTCATTTCTAGTCCTAGAGACAGTCAAGAACCAGGTTTCTTAGATAATCCATTTCAGAACCAATCATGAGTCAACTCTATAGTGTATAAAGAGCTATAAATAACCCCATGCATTAATAGTGCTGTTTTGTGGATATATATACAGCATATTGAAAAATGTTTCTTGGGAGGAAGGCCATTTTATTGTCTCATCTCTAACTAATAATATTCTTCATCCTATATATTACTTAATGAAGATAAGTCACTGAAACAGTAGTTAAGACAGGAACTTTGTCTTTGCAGAGATAATGTCTGGAGTGATGTTTAAAAATACAATGCTCTTTCAATCCCTGCTCCTTTCTTGTTCCAAGGATGTCATTATCAATACTAATATAAATTTTTCATCTCCTGAGCCATTACAATATACAGGGAATAGATTTTTCAATTTTTCAAGTTCCACTGAGTATATTAGCAAAATTATCTGTCTGTCAGCAGGCGTGTGGTGATGCTGGTAGCATCGCTGATTTTGATTTTTTCAAAATCTTTCTACTTTTACAGCTCTCCGGTAGAGAAAAGTCCAAGGAATTATTTGAAAACTCTCCTCATCATCCATTTCTTTTTATCACTCTCTCTAATATCTTTTATTACCTTGAATCTTTAAAAGGATAAGTACCAAAAGCTATCTAAGAGAAAGGATATGTATATTTCATTGGTAAGATTGGTAAAATATTAAAAAATCATGCTTTAAGGAGCTTTATTTTACTAGTTATTTTTAATATCCCTATAAATTAGGGCAGAGAATTTATTAAGAAGGAGGTTCTTGACCCATGTAGATTTTACTATACCTTAGAGGCAGACTCTGAGTGAAGCCAGGTTCTAACACTCAGTTTACTGACTATTCTGGGCTCAAGCATGAATGACCTATGACAGCTTGAATTTTCAACTCTTTCGTAATTTTCATGAACTATAAATGATGTGCCTGCCTTTATAATAAATTTTAGATTTCATTGTGGGGCAATATGTAAGAAGAAGCCAGGTCATGGTAGGAGAAGCAGAGTAGAATACAGCAAGCATTTTTTATTAAAAAGGTGAAGTCCTTCAGACCTAGTAAAAATATGATGGGACTGTAGAGTAGTAGATTAGGGAAGCAGCTTTAGGTTCTGCGTCTTGACTCCTCTAATATAACAATGGGAAAAAGAAGGCATTTCTCCCATGTGGCAAGGGACACAGCCTGCTGTCACATGGCTAAAAAGTGGTGAGTGGCCCTCCAGTCAACATCTTCTGACTTTTTGCCAGGGACTTTTCCCAATATGTTGCACTATCTCAGAACACAAAGATAAGATTAATTTTCCATGGAATCTGCTATCTTTAAATATACATCATTCAGAGGTACAGACTAAAAAACAGGTATTTTGTTCATCTATTTCAAATATCTGTTTTGAGTAACTACTTGCACAGATCACGTTCAGCAAATGGTCCTTTGTTGTTGTGTGCTCTAGTTGTATGTTGTTTACGTCTATCCACTGACCTTGACCTTGCAGCAAAATTGCAATGGCACATCACCTTTGCATCATCACCCAGACAACCTTATCAGGATACCTGAGGCTATTAACATCTTGGTGCTGTGAATAAGTTTCCACAAACTTGGTAGCCCAAAATGAAACAACATAAGTATATTATCATAAAGTTCTGGAAGTCAGAAGGCTGAAGGTAGGTCTCCTATGGCCCAAAACAAGAAAGTTGTCAGTAGGACTGGCTCTTTCTGGAGACTCTAGTAAGAATCCATTTGTTTCCTTCTATGTCCTAGAGGCTGCCTGCATTCCTTGGTTTATGGCCTCCTAGCGCTTCGGTTATCACAACTTCTTTGACTCTGATACTCCTGACTTCCTCTTATAAGGACTTTTGTTATTACACTGGTCCTCTCTGGATAATCCAGATAATCTTCCCATCTCAAGATTCTTAATCACATCTGCAAAATCTCTTTTGCCATTTAAGGTAACAAATTCACAGGTTCTGGAGAATAAATGGTGGGCATCTTTGGGAGTGGGGGATCTTATTCTAACCCAACATCTAAATTTGATATTCAGTTAAAAAAAAATTGAGTATGATGGTAAGAGCCTTGCAGACTGTGAAGATTTCAGTTTGAGACAGATTTAGAACACTCCAGCAGGGTGACCTTGGGCAGCTTATTTAACCTGACTGTGCCTTAGTTTCTTCATCTGCAAATGAACAGACAGAAATAAGAGCCAGAATGTATGATGCACTTAGTATAATACATTGACTCATTCACAATTCTTTTAAAAATATCACTGCGCACCTCCTTCATGCCAGGAAGAGTGCTGGGGGCCGAGGACACGGTGATGAGCAAACACTTGACAGGGAGCCTGTCTCAGGAACTCAGAGTCTGGGGCACAAGACCGTTCTTGGTCACATTTGTAGTCGCACAAAGCCTTGTAAAACTTCAAATAGGGCAGCATGTTACTGCAGACTGACTTGTATAATGAGAGCTTATGATGAAGAATATGATCGACACGGGAGCTTGGGGAAGACTCTCCTAAGGAAATGATTTCTGAATTGAGATCTGGAGACTATGCAAGAGTTAGGGAGGCAGACTGGGGAGGCAAGTGCGTTGCAGGCAGAGGGGCAGGCGAGGAGAGTGTGTGCAGAGGACCTGAATAAGGCTATCATGATGAAGGGGGCAGAGTAAATACATGCCATGGGCCCATCCAAACTCCCACTTCTTTAGGCCAGTTGCCTCAAGCAAATCACTTTACATTGCCAAGCCTCCGTTTCCTCTTTGGCAAAAACAGAAACAACAATTGTAACTCTTTGGGAGTGTGCAGGTTAGAAGATAAGAAAGTGCACATAGCTGTGCACACAGTGCTAGAATCTTAGCAGTTTTCCTAATGATTAACTTGCATTAATGTTATAATATAAATATTATTAGCTCTATTTTATAGATGAAGAAATCAAGGCAGAGAACAGTAAATTTGTCCAGGGTCCACAACTTCTAAGTGGCAGATCAGAGATTTGAGCTAAGGTCCAGCTGCCTCACCCCAGAGGGTGACTTCAGAGATGACACAGGTGTTTTGTAAAGTAAACCTGAATCCACAAATTAAAAGTTTGTGATTGTTCATATTACCTTCTTAATTATTATTTTTCCTTCTATTATTACATTTTAACAAGGGAAATGTAAACTGGCTGAAGATCCATTTTATTTCTTTTCCTAATTTATTTTCTCTCTAAATAAATCCCAGGAAAAGCTAGAGAGAAGAGGAATAAGTAGGAGATGCAAAGTGCATTTGTGTCTCCTTGAGTCTGTGGCCTTGTTGCTTTGGTCTGAGCGCCAGAGTTCATTTCTCAGGTTATAGTCAAGATAAGAACTGCTTTTTGTCTGTAATGCTCTTGTATTCTGGAAACCAAGTGGGCAATTAAATAATCTGGTAAATTAAGATAACCAAATAAACCATTTTAGTTTACCTAATTTGAAAGACTTAGAATTCAAAAATATATTTAACAACAAAACTGTATATTCATTCTTTCATTAATAATTTTAAAGATACTTCAGAACCATGCTGTTTCTCAAGATTTCTATCATCATGTCAATGATCACTGCCCTGATAAAGTGCAGGAGTGACGGCTTAATAGTCACATTTAGTCAGTAGAATGCCAGATAATGATCCCTTACATGGAAATTGTCTTAGACTGAAATGTGAATTACATTTTTAGATTAATTCTGCAAATTTAGAATGATGCAGTGATTGTTTTGAAATAGTCTCCATTTAATTTCATCATTAATGTGAAACAATAAAAAGGATTATGTCTTAAGTGGAAAATGCATAATCCCCAAATGCTTTCCCAACCAAAACCAGCAGATATGGAATGAAAAGAGGGAGCTTCCAGTAGTCTGGTTATGGATTGCTTTGTCATTTACGCAAATGTCTGATGGTGGCAGAACACAAGTGCTTGGCAATTATGATGTCAAAGTACCTGGGACTCCACCCTCTCTGGTCCCTCAAGACTGTTCAGAGTGCCTACATCGTGACCTCATTTGTTTTCTGCCCCAGTTTCTTCATCTATAAAATAGAGTTAATAACATTTAGATCATAACATTTAATGTAAAAGTAAATGAGTTAATCATTAGGAAAACTGCTAAAATTCTTGTGCTGTTTGCACATGATTATATGCACTTTCCTATCTTCTAACCTGTATGGTGACAGGACTACTTCCATAAACACCCACAAGAAATATATTTGTTTTCTTGTTGTAGCTGTCTGAAGATTGTTTGGCATTTAAGAAGAATCCAACATTAATTGATGCTTCATAATGTCTATAATCCTAGATCTCTAACCCCTTCTACAAATTCATGACCTGAACTCAGCTAATGAAAAAGTATGATATGAGTTATGGCGATCACATGCATTGTATTGTAAATGTATGGATTCTGAATCTCTGGTCATTGAATAGCTGAAGAAGGCGCTGACAGCCTGGAGCCCAGCTCCCAAGGCTGGAGCCAACAGCGTATCTTATGCATTGACTGAAATAATGCAGTGAAATTCCTTTCTCTCTTAACAAGCTTCCTCCAGTCATGAAATTCCCTTTGCTCTGCTGCAATGGAGAACATGTTCAGATATTGAAAAACCATAAGCCATTACCTACTTTATCACTCATATCAAAGACACTGAAAAGATAGCACATGTACAGTTGATGGATTATTCTCATCATGAAAGTCTGATGACCCCACTTGGGTTTTCAAACAAGGCATTTAATAACCACTGCCTTGTTAAAAGGTGGAAAATGATCTGGCTGGTGGCCTGAGAGGACGAGGTTTTATTGATTTTACTGAGGCCCTTGACTTGGGAGATCACAGGCTTCTTAAGGGCAAACTTAAAAGGAAGCATTAAGATGGATGAGTAATTACCTGTGTGATGGATGTCATTCTGTAAACATCAGGATTGGGGAGCTTCTCCTTTGGGTATTAATTGATGGAGAAAGGAAAGACCATAAGCAAAGTCTCATTTCAGCTACTTGTAGTCCTTTTGCATATTTATGGATTAGCTTTGTTCTGTTAGAAGTATTGAGCATAGACGATTGAAAGAGAGATAAACCTTTGGCTTTTTCATTTAAATGCTGGTTGACAAGGAGGAACAGATTGCTACAGGTGCTAGGACAGCAGAACGATCTTCCAAATGTTACTGGAAAACAAGAGGGAAAGAATTTCGTAAATGCCTTTGGTGCTCGTGGTTCTGCGACCTCCCGGGTATGAGGCTCTCTGAGGCCTGGGCTCCCCAGGGGCCAGGGTGAGCGTGAGGTGGCACCAGGAGGAGACCGCTGGAGCGGTGCGCCGGGAGGGAAGTCCTGAGTGGGCATCAGTGAAGGGATCTCAGGCTGCACAGGGGGCCGGAGGGCGGGGTCACCGTGGGGCACTCGGAGCGGTCATGGGGGAACAGATAGGGCGCAGCCCTGGGTGCTCAGCGTCCTGTGACTGGAGAGGGCTGCCCCAGAGAGCCCTAGGTGCAGCGGGCTTCTCGGGCCCTTCTGCTTTGGCCGTCATCCTCTTTCAGATGGTGTCACCAACTGTGACCGAACAAGGCCATCCTCAGGGTCGAGGGGGAAGAGGAGGGGACGGTGGAGAGGGAGTCGAGGGAGACTCCCTGGAAACTCCCGGGCTATTGAACTTGGGTGATGCCCGAAGTCCCTTTGATGATGCTGAACTGAGCCATCTTTTTGAAGTATGAGGAAGAAGAAGTTTTATCTTGTCTGCTGGATGTAGTAGAAAGGATGTGAATTTTTGGAGTCAAACAGATGGGGTCTGGTTTCCAACTCTGGCTTTGTATCCTGTCTGGAAGCTCTTCTTAATTTCTCTAGCCTCACTTTTCTCTCATTTATCATTCATTTATTCATTTATTTGTCAAAGATCTATTGAGCAAATACTATATACTAAGTCTTTGTCACAGAGATAAATGATGATTTAAATGTGATTATTGTTCTCAAAGAGATTCTAGGTAAATAGGGACTGTCACATAAGTAAATACATACTTACAGTATTATTCTAGATGCTGCCATATACTGGATAGATTATGTACTGGACAGAGTGAGCACATAAAAAAGAGTGAATTTTCTGACCAGGGAATGGAGCTGGAAACAATTCAGAGAGGAAATAGTGCTTAACTGAGTCCTAAAAGATGATTGCAGGGAATGTGGTAGTGGAGGTGGGCAGATACCGCGTCCTGGAGGGGGCTACAATCATCGAGAGGAAACTCCTCATCAGGGGTGTCTCTGTGGGGAGCTAGGGGGTGTTTATAAACAGCCTAGGTAGGAGAAGTGGGCAGGAGAGCAGGTTATCTGCAAAACAGATTTTCCTTGTGAGAATGATCATATGAACTTGTTGCTGAGATTCCTTGCAAGATTCTGAATTCTATTGTGAAGAATAAAGTGTGGTCTTATTTTTGACATTGCTTTGTCCATTTTATTGATCTTGGCACCAGAGTTTTTCCTTCTTGTGGGGATCCCAATTGGATGTTGTCCTGTAGTGGTTAAATAACACTCGGGTCTCTTCTGCTAGGAGGTCTTACTTAGCTGTTAGGTCATACATCCTCCAAAACCACAGAGGAGAGGCGATCTTCTGCAGTCATTTCTGTTGTAGGAGATACTGAATCCTCATTCATATAAACAGGAAGTTTGATCTGCATGCTGGTGTGATTCTGCTGGCTTTCATTCTGTGGATTAAGGAACACAGTTTTGTGTATCATATAGCAGGATAAGCCAGCCACCAAAGAGCTCACTGTGATATGTGAATTATTTGCCAAATAGCATACAGGTTTCACTTGATTTACATGAGATGAAAGCATCACCACAGCATGTGTGAGCCTTAGAAGAGGAGAGGAAATCCCTTGCTTTCTTTCCTACTTGGAAATACATTTTTAAAAGGTCGGATCCAAGAGTGAAATTATGGAAGTGAGGGGCTAAAAATATATATCGATTTCATCATGAAATGAACTAATCATTTTTGTACAGAGAAGAAAAATGGATGGAATAGCACTCAGGAAAATAGTCTGCTAAGTGTTGTAATCACTACATTGCAATTATATTCCAGTGGTATGATATTATATCTTGGAGGAGTGTTTGGGAGATTGTATTTCTATGTGGGGAAGTACTCAATAACTAGAATGCATTTTTCGTTATATGGATTTTTATATATTTGTATAAACTGTCTTTATTGCAGAGAAAAAATTAATATATTCTCTATAGATTGTCAGAAGCAATCTATAGGAGTGAAGTGAAGTTGCTCAGTTGTGTCTGACTCTTTGTGACCCCATGGACTGTAGCCCACCAGCCTCCTCCATCCATGGGATTTTCCAGGCAAGGATACTGGAGTGGGTTGCCATTTCCTTCTCCAGGGGATCTTCCCGACCCAGGGATCAAACCCCAGTCTCCTGCATCGCAGGCAGATGCTTTACCGTCTGAGCCACCAGGGAAAGGAGAGTATTGTTATAAACAATAAATGGGTGTGAAGGGTGTTTGAACTGTTTTTCTCTTCTTCTCTCTTGTAAATGTTATCAAGTATAACACTACCACAGTATAACCTATTTTGGAATAACAAGCTGCCAGAAATTTGTTGATGACACAGAGAAAAGAAGAGGGATATCAAAGACCAATTTAATGTCTCTTTTTGATTTTTATTATTCCTCTGCTCACTCCTGGGCTTACAGCTCCAATTCCACCACATCTGTGGCCTGTTTCCTAATTGTTCTTATCTGTGGTGCAGGATTGACTGGAAAGCCTACTCCTATGGCTGTGATTCAGCCCAGGAAATTATTTTTCTGCAGTGGGTTATTTCATGTTTTGCCAAAGTGGAAATAGTATGCATGATTGAAAGACATACCTTATATCCCAAATGTGTTCATAAGTACTAGTCCAATTGGGAGGACAGCTTTCTAATGAAGATGTTTTGGGGAACAGTTTTCATGAACAAAACTTAAATTTGAGCACAAGCAAGGTTTTTATTAATAAACTTATCTATCTATCTATCTATCTATATTTTTTTTTTCTCAAAATATATCCATGAACTGTTGGGAACTTTTGAGTAGTGAAATACACAGCTTCCTAAGGTGAGTGAGAATTCTAAAATGAAGGCATTCAAATAACTTGACTGGGAACAGTATGAGCCTTGTGAAAGGCCCAGAGACTTTGCAGTAAGTAGGCCTGAGCTCAAATCTTGGTGCCAGCATCTGTGTGAGGTGTTATATAACCTTGTTAGCTCTTTCATCTTCATCAGTGAAATGGAATTATTAATATCTAAGCAAAGAATATTTATAAAGGTCCCTACCCGTTGCCAGTCACATTGTGAGTTTTAACAAACCATGGTTATTATCAATAAATGTAAATTCATGAGAAGCTTTGAAAGAGTCTCATCTCCTCCATGGAAGTGAACTGCTTCGATTATTTGTTAACAACCTAATTTATTTGATGGATCAGTGGTAACAGATCTGCCTGCAGTGCAAGAGACTGAGATGTGGATCTGATTCCTGGGTTGGGAAGGTCTCCTGGAGAAGGAAATGGCAACCTACTCCAGTGTTCTTGCCTGGGGAATTCTATGGACTGAGGAGCCAGGCAGGCTGTGGTCCATGGGGTCACAAAAGAATCAGACATGACTTTGTGACTAAACAGCAACAAAATTTATTTTCAGGATAATCTTTTTTTTTTAATCTTTTGAACTTTTAATTTTGCATTAGGGTAGAGCCGATTGACATTGTTGGTAGAGACAGGTAGCAGTGAACAGACTCAGCCATACATGTACACGCATCCATTCTCCCTCAGACTTCCCTCCCTTCCAGGCTGACACATAGCATTGAGCAGAGTTCCATGTGCTATACAACAGGTTCTTGTTATCCATTTAAAATACAGCAGTGTGCACATGCCCATCCCAAACTCCCTAACTATCCCTTCCCCCCAGTCTTAATGTGAGGATTTCTACAAGCCTTATTTTCACATAATCTGCTTAAATGGCTGTGGTAGTTCACCCAGCAGCCCAGTAGGACAGTTTTCCACGTGGTAAGTTGACTTGAGCCAAATCACATTGACCTTTAACAATTTGAGCATCAATGATTAAGATATACCAAAAGAGAGAGAAGGAAATTCACTTAAAAATTTAATATAAAATTCAAAAATATCGTTACGTGATTTTAAACTAGTTTCTATTTTTTCTCACAATATGTGCTCAGTGTAGAAAATTTTGAAACTACCAAAATCAAAATAAGAAAGGTCCCTTGTTTCTGTTGCTCAGATATACTTTACAATGGTTAATATCTCAATATATATCTGCCTAATTCTTTTTCTAAACATGCACCATTATTTTTTCCAACAAAAATGGAATCATGTTGAACATATTGAAGCCTGCTTTTTTGATTTAGTGGCTTATTCTTATTATATTTTCAAGTCTTTGAAGTACTTCAGCATGTTCTTATCATTATGTAACAGCCCAGCACACTTTAATCAATTTTCTATTTTGTATATTTATGTGGTCCCCAGAACTCCTCATTGTTCTTCTTCTGATAGATAAGCCACAAATTGAGAAGTCACAGGGAACAGAAGTAGGCCAACTGGACTAAGTTAAGACAGCAACCTGCTCAATCTTCGCATATCTAGTTCTATGAGTCCGTATAGTTCCTCATTTCTAAAGCAGTCTGATTGGGTGTATGTGTAGTTAGGTGGCCCAATGAGCATCAACTATGTGTTAGTCAGAATTAAGCTTCCTAATAAATAAATAATAAAAAAAATAATAAATGAATAAAAATAATAAAAAGTAATAAAGCTTAAAATTTTGATTTAAAGATTATTAAAAGCATAAATCCCAACCCTCCTCCTCCCAGTTCTACAAATTCTTTCTCCTACAAGGAAGGGGTGCAGCACTTGACAAATATGCTAAAGTTTATTTTGTGCGGAATGAAAATAAGCTTGTCACCGAAGTATATGGCAGCCTATGGCTCTTTTCTGTTACTGTTTTGGGAGATGCAAGTTATCCTTTTCTCTAAACAAGTTCTGTTCATTGCTGTTCCTCTTCCTCTTGCCTGTCTTTATTTGCATGAAGGGATTGATCTAAAAGAACCAGAGCTGGTTACCAAGGATCCTGTATTCACATTCTCCCATCTGCCATTCATTCTCTCTGGGGTGTTATGTAATCCATCAACTCTCTCTGACACCCACTTTCTTCCCTAGCCCTCTCTAACTTACTGCATACTTATGTGGACAACAGGAATAAGCAGATTCAAAAGTTATCTGAAAGAAATACACATAATTTCTATCCATTTAGGTTTCATTTTTAGCCCTCATTTCTACAGTTCTGTTTTCTCTTTCTCTGGCTTTGCTTTAATTTAACTTTTAAAAGACTTCAGCTTCAGATCTTTAAATACCAGTTGTTCTGCCTTTGAAGATGATACTTGAGTAAAACCCTGAAGGAAATGAGGGATGTCCGAGTGATAAGCTTTACAGGCAGAAGAAACAGTGAATGGACAGGCCCTGAGTCATGATCAGTAACTGTAAATTGTGCAGGTGGATCTCTGCTGTCTCCCACGTGGCATCTACCATTCTCTGTTTCCTCTACTTTGGCCTGTTGTGGCCATGTCTTTCATCACTGCTGATACCCAGGTCACAGGTATGACAGGGACACGCAGCAGAGGATAATAATGGTACTGTTGACCTCACCAATGCCCAGGAACTGTGTTCATGATACTCTTTCTTGGAAGGAATTTGATGTCTGATTTGGAGAATACAGGAGGTGTGACTATCACTGCCATCACATGCTGATAGCTCAGATAGCACAGCACCGATTCTGCTGAGCCATCTCACATGTTTTGGCTCTAAAAATTCTTTCTCTCTCATTTCCCCCAGACCCATTTAGCCCTTTGGAATTCTTGGTTTTTCCTTAAAGTCTCAGCTTAAGTGCCCTTCTTCCAATTACAAGCCTCTGTTCTGTCCCTGACCTGTCATTCCTGAGATCATGTCCCATCTCTGCTGAGTCAGTTCAGTTGCTCAGTCATGTCCGACTCTTGGAGACTCCAGGACTGCAGGCCTCCCTGTCCATCACCAACCCCTGGAGTTTACACAAACTCATGTCCATTGAGTCAGTGATGCCATCCAACCATCCCATCCTCTGTCGTCCCCTTCAATCTTCTTGTCCTCCCACCTTCAATCTTTCCCAGCGTCAGGGTCTCTTCCAATGAGTCAGTTCTTCCCATCAGGTGGCCAAAGTATTGGAGTTTCAGCTTCAGCATCCGTCCTTCCAATGAATAATCAGGACTGATTTCCTTTAGGATGGACTGTTTAGATCTCCTTGTAGTCCAAGGGACTCTCAAGAGTCTTCTCCAACACTACAGATCAAAAGCATCAATTTGGCGCTCGGCTTTCTTTATATAGTCCAACCCTCACAGCCATATATGACCACTTGAAAAACCATAGCTTTGACTAGATGGACCTTTGTTGGCAAAGTAACGTCTTTGCCTTTTAATATGCGGTCTAGGTTGGTCATAACTTTTCTTCCAAGGAGCAAGCGTCTTTTAATTTCATGGCTGCAGTCACCATCTGCAGTGATTTTGAAGCCCGAGAAAATAAAGTCTCTTACTGTTTCCACGGTTTCCCCATCTATTTGCCTTGAGGTGATGGGACCGGATCTCTGCTCAGACACTTCAACAGCTGCCCCTCCAGGGAAAGTGGGTTTGGTCACCTTGGCTGACTGGGTCCCTCCTGCCCTTACCCTTTCCTTAGGACCTGCTTTCCGCTCTGCTTCACCTACTCACTCTAGTGCTCCCTGAAAAAACCACACCCAGTCCTCACTCAAGGCCTTTGTATTTGCTGACCCTTCTGCCTGCAAAGCTTTCCCCTCACTATTCCTCACTTCTTTCAATGTTTTACTCAAGTGTCACTGCAGAGATGAGAGAACTGGCTAACATCTAAAAGGTCAACCTCCGTCCTCAGTTTCATAGTCCCTTCCCTGATTTGCTTCCTTTAGAGCTAAGTACCTCATAAATATGGACTTCCCAGGTGGCACTAGTGGTAAAGAACCCATCTGCCAATGCAGGAGACATAAGAAATGCAGGTTTGATCCCTGGGTCGGGAATATCCCCTGGAGGAGGGCACGGCAACCCTTTCCAGTATTCTTGCCTGAAGAATCCCCTGGCCAGAGGATCCTGGCGGGCTATAGTCCACAGGGTTGCAAAGAGTCGGACACAGCAACTTAGCACACAGCACGGTGCCTTATAAATATCGGACCTATTTTATTTAGATGCATTTTCCCCTCACAACTCTCCCCATGCCCACAAGGTTATAAAATTCAGGTGAGCAGGGATATCTGTGTCCTCCATTAATGTAACTGCAGCATTCTCAGTGCCAGGAACTCAGTGAATGCTGAATGATAAAACATTGCGTCTAGGTATGCATTTGTGTATGCATTTATAATTTACTTATTTGTTCATTTCACTTTGTTTTGTTGCAGCTTCCCTTTCTCAGGATGCACACAGGAGCCCAAAAAGCCTGAGGCAGAAGGTAGTCTGAATTAGGGTTGTCTTACTGAACTCAGAATTGCTGTCTTCCATTTTCCAACTCCCAGTGCCATTAAAGGGAGCTCTGGATTCTATCACCTTGTCTCTCCACTTCTTCAGACATTATCAGGAACATCCATAACCCGAATTCTGGGGCGTAAAGCTACTGAGGACCCTAGTGCATTAAAATGCATAGAAATGAGAAGACCCTTATGTATGATATGAATAGACTTCTGTTTCTATTGTAACAAGATTTAGACAAAGGATAGTATTTGACTCATACATTCTCACCAAACTCATAAAAAGAGTACATATTGGGATATAAGTATAAAGCGGAGAAACCTATTTTTTTTTTTAACCTGAAACATTAAAATATTTTTGTATAGTGAAAAATCAGTACACCAGGACTTTCCTTTAATTTAAAGAAAAAAATTACTATACAGGAAAGGCATTAAAATTTATAAAAGTAGTTTTTAAAGGCTTGAGCCATAGACTTTTCCATGGATATGGGCAGGTTGTATCTTTCAAACAGAATTAGTTTTTAAAATTCCTGTGATGTTAGTGGGAAATTGCTCACTACTTTGCTCTTCAAACGGCATCCTTGGCTCTTGAGAAAGATTTCTGAAAGCCTTCATTTGATTCCTGACAGCTGTGCATTCTTCCGGGCTGCCAGATGAGACTCTATCTTGTCTAAATGTAAATACCTGGTTACCTGACTCCCTGTCATGGAGGGCAGTTTATTCTTTTTGTAGGAAGCCTTGATTTTACAGAAAGAAGAGACCAAAGGCCTTCATTAGCAGGCAGACTTCAAACTGTTTCCAGACCCTGTGTTTACTCCTATAGAGCAGACTTTGTTTTCATGCCCAATAAGTTTGAGGAAGCAGTAAAATCGGTCCGGTAAATGGGTCACTGATGCAGAGTGGGAACGCACTCTGGCCTTGCAACGTCCCAGGCTACTGTGGTGCCCAGAATCTGGCTGCGAGCACACAGCTTTTTCTGGGGCCCTAACAATCGGGCTGCAGGGTGCCGCTCGGCAGGTGGGGGCGGGCGGGAGGAGGAGGGGCTGTGACTTCTTGTGCAATTTTAAGGTCTGGAAGGAGGGAGCCTGAGAAATGCTGCTGATAAAACGCACACGCACGCGTCACACACACACACTCATAAAGCCATTAAATGCTTCTTTTCTTTGCCTTTTTTGGTGGTGGGGGGAGCCCAGAGTGAAATGGCACAGTTTATGCTGTCATTTCTGCAGCTCTTCTAGTGAAGGATCTAGGTGTTTCTTCTAATATCTCCTCTGCAAGTTTCAAATCATAGTCTTCCGGTGTTAGCTGAAAGCATTAAAACCAGAAATTACCATAATAGTGCTATTTACCCCTCATTTATGGAACTACTAGTGTTGTTTTTCCACTGACTTTACAGAATGCATTTCAACCCGCAGTATTTTTGGTCTGGTTGATGAAACTCAATTGTACTTAAAAAACACAGTTGGGCGTTGTATCCGAAGACTAAGCCAGCAGGCTTGTCATTTCACAAAAGGGACTCCAGAGGTTGCAATGCCTGTAATCGGAGAGGATTTCATCTGGTGTTTGCGGCTGTGGACTAATGCCTTATTTCACAGCTAATCATCTCCATGTGCTTATGTAACTGGACCAGTGTTTGAAAGAAGACTGCACATTTCAACAGCACTACAAACTAGATGTAAGAAATTCTATTTCAATTCATGTAAAAACAGACCTCAAAGTGGAGGGTGAGTGAGATATAAACCCTGAAAGTGTTGCTTAGGCTGAACCAAGAGGTTGAAAGAAAAAAGTGGTGTGTGTACATACACTCTTGAGCACATATGTGATAACCCAAGGTTGTTAGCACAGTTTTACTTCATTGATGTTTTATTCTCAGGCATAGCACTTGGAGACTCTCTGAACTCATGAACAGCCCTGATTATGGTGTTTGTGACAATGCTACAGGGTTTTTGCATTATTTATCCAAGTCTGCTTTACTCATTCAGCTTTCTGGGAATATTTTCAGATGGAATCACTAATTAGCACATATGTGGGAACTTCTCAAAGCTGTTTGGCCCCTTCCTCATTACTTTTTAATGTTTTTTTTTTTTTTTTCTATTTGCCTAATGTATGTCAAAGATGAAATTTAGAATGACGGGTTGGGGGAGTTTTCAGACTGAAATGCATACATTTCATAGGGAAAAATTAATCAAGCAAGGGTTTTTTGTATGATCCCAAAAAAAGCAGTACAACTTCATCCTAAAGGAGAATGGTATTGGTTTGTTCCATAAGGTGTTCTATAGAGTATTTTCTTGGTTAACCTTTAGGAGAGGTTGCTAATATTGCCTCATAAGTATTTTAATAGTCCTATAAACTGTGCCTTTATTTATCAGTGCCTATCCAGACTCTGTTAGACTACACTGGGGCCTCCTTCTATTACTTTTCCATGCTTTGAATCCTGTACACTGTGACCACAATATTTTCCAAGTTACATCACAATCCGTATATGTGAGAACTAATTTTTCTCATTTTGAAACTCAAAGAGCAATTAAGGTCTCTGAATCTTTGCATCTCCTTTCCTAGGTTTCTTCCTATCATTCTATATCAAAATATAAATTATTTCCCATATCATATAGTAAATACATAACACTAAATATGAATTCATAGGCAATGGCATCTTTAAGATGTCAAGACAGTTTGGGTGCAGTCAGAAAAAAGACACTAACAGAAAAAAACCCATGCATGTGTGCTAAGTTGCTTCAGTCATATCTGACTCTTGGTGATCTATGGACTGTAGCCCACCAGGCTCCTCTGTCCGTGGGATTCTCCAGGCAAGAATACTGGAGTGGGTTTCCCTGTCCTCTGCCAGGGATCTTCCTGACCCAGGGATTGAACCTGAGTCCTCTGCTGCTCCTGCATTGCAAGTGGAGTCTTTACCTCTGAGCCACCTGGGAAGCCCGAGAATCCCATCAGTCAGTTCAGTTCAGTCGCTCAGTCGTGCCCGACTCTTTGTGACCCCATGAATCGCAACATGCCAGGCCTCCCTGTCCATCACCAATAGAGGTATTTAAAAATGAAGGATCAAAATAAAACAGATCTCTTAATCAAAAAAATTCAGACTTGGTGAAACTATGTTGAATCAGGTATATGTTATTTTTTTAATCATATAGGTATGCTAAAAATATATTTTGTTAGTAGAGTGACAGTAGGTGAGTGTGAGTCGTTGGATTGTGTCTTTATAGGAACCTGCTACACAGCCTTTACTTTCTGAAGAACTGAGTGTAACTATGTTGAAAACCAGCAGTGTTCTCTGCAAAAGTTCAAAAACAGTCTTTTAGATGGTCCTTAACTTTGGATATAAAATGGGTAGTCATGCAGTCAAGTAGCCAAGTTAAAAATGTCATCTAGAGGTTCTAATAAATGATATTAATTGAAGAGTTTTTAAAAACTTACTGCCCTAACTTCTTTAGCATTATATTTCAGGTGTCCTAACATCTGCTCTTTAAAACTTAGTTAGGAAAGGAGACAAGGTTTGCGTATCTGGGAAATGGACAGCATATGGGTTCATCTTACTTGCCAGTTCCAGTCTTTGAGAGTGGCGGTCTGCAGACTTAGCAGGAAAAGTGTGCTGGGATCTAGAAGCAGTATCTGTGATTGTTACAGTAAGGAGTTTGTGGCAGCAACGATACACATGACAAGCATTGCCATCCCTCCTCTAAAAAGTTACACGCAGTTGTGCAAGCTTGCTATTTTAACAGCTGATTTACAGAAGAGAAAGCTACGCAGCATTTTGTTCCAAACTTAAGCTAATTCACGACGCTTGAAAGGTGTAGCTAGTACACGTGCAGGTATACTGTAACCATAAAAATACATATTGAGTTTCAAGGACTTAGTATGAAAAAGGTAAATATCTTACTAATACTTTTATATTGCTACATATTGAAATATTTTTAATATATCGAGTTAAATTATATCATTAAAATTAATTTCATCTATTTCTTTTTACTTTTTAAAAATGTGGTTATTAGAAAACGTAAAATTACATGGGTGGCTCACCTTTCTGTCTCATGTTATATTTCTGTTGGATCACGTTGCTCTGTATTAACGAGTCTTCTCGTCTTTCACTACCTCTGATGTTTAAATATCTTCAACTTTAAAGATAGATCATGGTTTCTTTTCTACAACTGTAGAAATTCTTCATGTTTTGAAAAATATTTAGCATATTTTCCATAAAACATTACCTTATGCCTTTGGACCTCTGCTCTCCCTTCTTGGGAATGTCAGTCTACCCTTGACCAGCCACTTGGTGGCTGACCATGTATTTTTCAAGACCTGTGTCCAGTATCACTGCGATATAAAGCCTAAAATTAAAGTTCAACATTATGAAGTGCTTTGGTTTCTGGTGAAACTGGGAAGGCCTCCAATGGTCTCCAAGATGCCCTCCATATTCTGCTGCTATAGATAAATTCCCCCCAGACAAATAACCTTCCTTATCAGGTGGACAATGTACTGTTTGCTGAGTAGTGGGTTTCAATCCCTCGTCAGGCACAGAGCTACTGAAACAAGCCATTCGCAGCCTCCTGTGGGCACCAGGGGCATCTCACCCTCCCAGTACTACAAAGCTTGCCTCTCACAGCCGCTGGTGGTTCACTTCACTCCAGATTCCAAGCAGAATGTGACCCTGCACAGCCTACGGTACCCTCTTCCTCTCCCAGCATGTGAATACTTGTGACTGATAAACTGCTGTCAGTCTCTCCTGTCTAGTGTTCAGTGGTGTGTGTTTGGCCGTCTCCATAACCCTAGGGTGGAATTTCTCTGTCATCAGCGGAGTGAAGAGGAGGTGATTAAAGCAATTGTGTTTTCTCATTAGCTACACTCCTCTCTCAAGGTAGAGTTGACCATCCCCTTTCCTTCATCACTCTTAGTGCATATCTTTAGCTAGGTGACCAGTCCTCTCATTTGCAATAATTTACTCCTACATCTGTGTCCTTCTATTAGGAACTAAAAGCTGATGGTGGGAACAATTTCTCATGCTTTCCTCTTTCTGGCTCTGATGACAGTGCCTGGTATACTCAGTAAATATTTGATGAATAAATGGATTTTGAAAGCCATTACATAGCTTTGGCTGGTGTTAGGAATTTCCTAAATTTGAGCACGAAGAACTAAAATGAAATTTTATCAGTCTAATAATTGCCTGTAGAGGGGTAGGAGAGGTATCTGCTTTATGCTACAAGTTGCTGAGGAATGGAGGGAGTCGTTTGAGGCAGTGAGACGAGAACTAGTGACTTATACCTCTTTTCCACTTGGAAACTCTGAGTAGTAGAAAGCAAAGAATGAAGTGACCTGAGGAATCAATTCAGAGAGTTATCATGTAAATCATAATTGTTCTATTAACCACAATCTGCTTTTCAGGGAACCATAGTTTAAATAAACAGATAATCTTTTTCAATTTAAAAACAAGGAAAATGCTCAGTGTGATTATGGATAACTCAAACTTGTTTGAAAGGAGAGGAAGTCCATATCAGGGGAGGTAGGAGACAGAGCCTGTAATTGATAAAGCTTTTACAAGGCTAAGTCTTGCTCTGAAGTCCCCATGATGCTTGCACTACAGGGACATTAAGACCTGCAGAGTCGTAGGTGGAAAGAGGCTGAATCAATCTGCAGCCTTGCTGTTGGCCCACTCGAACGCTGGACATCTGGTCTCCCTCTTCTCATCCATAGACTTTACCCCGAAGACAGGAGGAGCATGCAAGGCCAAGAGCACCGCAGACCTGCCATGTCTCAGTTCTCGCAAACATTCCCAGTTGATGAAACAGTGATGGCATATTGTCTCTTGGTAATTTGATTTTCTTCCATTACTTATCTGAACAGACTAGACCTCTCCAATTAGCAGTGAAAAGTAGTCGAAAATTTAAGGTAAAATATGAAGATTTGCTTAACTGCATTGAAAAGTATTATTAAGATAGCTCTTTTTTTTTTTAATGTCAGCATGTACTGATTAACTACCTTAGTTAAGAAAGATTTCCTTTTGTTTCTTATTTTTATCTACATATATATTTTGGTGTTGAATTGTCCTACCCTTCACACAATTAATAGTAGATTGCAGGTTGTTTTTAATGGCCTCACATGGCAATAATCAATTTTATCAACTGTCTCTAAATGGTTTCAGAATCTGGCTGGTCTCTGGCCATAAGTCTGAACTCACCATTTTATAATGGAACTGATTCTATAGGAGGGAGGATGTGACAAAATATTAAGCACACCCTAGAAGCCAGAAGGGATTTAGTAGCTGGGCTCTTCTCTGGCCAAATTTCAGTTCCAAAACAGCCTGTTTCACTGATATTCATGGCCTTAGGCCCTATGGATCTTCAGGGTTCAGAAGACAGAATTCATGGTTTATACCTCTCAGCTTCAGTTTATATCTCAGTCTGCAGACTGTCCTCCATTTAGAATTAAATTAACTGGAGAAGAGAGTGCAAGTACCTTGTTTGAAAATCTTTCTGACTTACCTAGTGATTTAATTTTCAACCCAGATATGACTGGTCCTCCCTGTTGGATTGTGTCTGCTTTTCATTTTCTGGGTGTTGTTCACAAGGTCCTAGGACATTGCAGGGGGCTGCTAGCAGAACAACAGCAGACCTTGGAAGGCCAGGCCCCATGTATACTTTGTAACTTCAGAGTCCCAGGACTGGCCTCATCTGCTGTGATTGCTCTGGCTTCAAGAAGGAAGGCATGTCTTCTGTTCTGCAAAGCATCTTGCATTATTTTTTAAACATCTTGCCTTTGATACATACCCAAGCACACACATTTCCCCCTTAATTTTTAAACCCACGTACACTTCAAGGGAAATTGAATCCATATGTTTCTGATTCATTTACACACAACTCATCAAAATGTTGTTTTAAAAGAACTAAACTCAAATCCCACAGGGGCTAAGCAGGATGCAGACTTGGCTGAAGCCTCTCCTGTCCCTGGTCATGGCTGAATGTGAGCAAACCAAGCTCTGGTGAAATCAGAACCCTCACACATCCCAGAACTTGCACGAACAGCACCTCTTTTTGAGGCACAGCTGGAACATGGTGACTTCTGAGCCTGCCGTCAGCTTTCATTTGCACAGATGTCATGGCCTGTGTTTGCTTTAGTCCAGACTGGGTGAAGAAGATGAAAAGATAAAGTCAGTCTTTACGTTGTTCTGGTCAAGTTTGTATGATCCAAAATCTTCCAGGGAGACTATTTGTGTATATTTTCGGCCTGATTGTGAACTCATAAAATCATGGGGCTGGCAGGGACCCCTGCAAGTCCATTTTCCTGCCTTCAAACAGGCCATACAAAATTTCTAAACAAACAGTAAAGCCATTTCAATTACTACCACAAATAATGTTATATAGCAAAGGCTAGTTCTTACTGCCTTCTAGGTAATTCTGACCAAAGCTCAACAACTCTCAATGTCAGCAAATTCACCAAATTTAAGTATATATCGTCCAGTACTCTTTCCTGGAAAATCCCATGGATGGAGGAGCGTGGTAGACTGCAGTCCATGGGGTCGCTAAGAGTTGGGCATGACTGAGTAAATTCACTTTCACTTTTCACTTTCATGCATTGGAGAAGGAAATGGCAACCCATTCCAATATTCCTGCCTGGAGAATCCCAGGGACAGAGGAGCCTAGTGGGCTGCCGTCTATGGGGTTGTACAGAGTTGGACACAAATGAAGTGACTTAGCAGTAGCAGCATACATGTATAACCTTTGTATACTTGCCCTCAAAGAAATTCTTGAGGTTCCACTAGTTCTTAGATAATGAGCTGTGAAATTATCCCACTGTGCAATTTGTTTCACAATCACCGTTGAAACCAGTGTGGAGACTGGCAGGGCAGCCAGCAGTGAGAGGCTTTGACTGTGGTTAAGGACTGTTCCCTTTTGCCTGAATGGATCAGGACGCTTGGTTGAAAGAGCTGTCAACATCTAGACATTTCCACCATGAAAATTTCCAAAGCAATCATAGCATGAAAAGCAGTGTTGGGGTTCCATTCTCCCATACTGGCACCACTGAAAGGTGAGGCAGGAGACAGATGCACAGAGGTGAGCAGAAATTACTCAGCTTCCTCTGGGCTCAGTATCTGAAAGCAAGGCAAACACAGTGGCCTCTGACTGATATTCTGAAAGAAAGGGTGAGCTTTCCAATAGATGTTTTGATTAATGTCAATTAATGTAACTGTTCTGAAATGGTGAAGCCTCATTAGTATCAAGAAGTTCTGTTAGTTGGCACCAAAATGGCATCAGGCATTCAGCTAAATTCCTGCCTTCCCAGGGGCAACCACCCTGCTCAATCTGCCTGGGGCTTTTGGCTCTACAATCTCTCCCCACATTAAACAAGTGAATTCTGGCACTCGGGTGGGTTCACAAACCCTGACAGATGTTTCTTTGCAAAAACACGCAGGCCCAACATCCCTTGAAAACCTGAAATGAATGATATTTTCTCTTTCTTTTTGAACTTTCTCCGTATTGTTCATTTACTTATTTTTACTAACTGCTGAGAACCTATTATGTCAGGTTTGGCCCCAGAATAACACTATGGATGTATTAGGGGATTTAAAACATTTGTTTATTGTTTTTTAACTTTTCTCTCAGTTACTTAAGTGTTACAACAGTTTAGTGGTCATAGACTATTCCTCTGGGTGATTCTTTCCTGGTATCCTATTATGACCTAAATTTATTATGATTGGCTGTTTAATGTAGCCGAAAATAAAAGTACAGCAGGTATATCACAAGGGCACACTCTGTATAGGCTCTAGAAGGCAGATTTTGAAATCAGCTGAATCTCTTGGCAACTGTATTAGAAATGAAACAGGTTCATTCCTGAGTATCCAGAACCTGGCAAGTAGATTTTTTCCCACAAGATCTTAGCATGATCAGGGTATAGTGAGGCATCTGACTTGTCTCCCAGTCTTGCATCTGAAGCATTCTACTGCTAAAACATATCAGCAGTCATCACCCATGGTACTCTGATATGTGTACTGCCTTATTCTTAGCATGTTATTTACATTATCTGATTAGATGAAGACAAACAGGTGAAGTGGGCATCTTATCACACCCATTATACAGATGAGGACACTGAGGCTCAGAAGAGTAGGGGCCATTTATTCAATACCATAGGGCTAGTAACTGAAAGATTCAGATCGAAGCTCATCTGATTGAATGCTTTCAGGGAAATGAAAAATAAAAATGAAATGAAAGATGATGGCCTCAATACTATTTACTATATTTCATTTGAAAGCACTGTATAAGAAAAAAGGACGTGTGCAAAGGTTGGGTGTTCTGTTTTGGGTGAATATCACGTGGCGAATAGCCAGGATGTAGCTTGGCGACCACTTCCTCTGTGATGTCCTCCTTGGTGTCCAGAAGTGGTTGCACACTCTTTCTCCTCTACAGAGCAATGTCCTCTTTCCCTTTACAGTACCCTTGCTGGGCTGGAGGGCTTCCATGATGACTCAGGGGGTAAAGAATCTGCCTGCAATGCAGGAAACTCAGAAGATGTGGGTTCAGCCCCTGGGTCAGGAAGACCCCCTGGAGAAGGAAACGGCAACCCACTCCAGTGTTCTTGCCTGGAGAACCCTATGGACAGAGGAGCCTGGCGGGCTACAGTCCATGGGATTGTGAAGGGTCAGACCCTCCTGAGCGACAACACTTTCATGCTGGGCTGTATCTTTGTTCCTGGGTCTTCCTCCCCTGCCAGACTGTGCTGCCCTCCAGGGAAGGGACTGGGGGCCTGTGCTGTTCTCAGTGCCTGGCTGAGTGCTCAGCAGAGCATGGATGGCATTCCGTGGGTATACAGTGAACTGCACTGAAGAGTTGATCAACAACCCACAAAGCATCAGGGCAGCAGACAAGGAAGAACATGGGCTCAAGGTTTTTGGTGTTAAATCAGCAAAACTTGAGAGCTGATTATACTGGGGACTTTTACTAGATGGGAACCAGTGAAAGACTCTTATGCCTCAGTTCAGTTCAGTTCAGTCACTCAGTCGTGTCCGACTCTTTGCAACCCCAACTCTTTGCAACTGCACATGCCAGGCCTTCCTGTCCAACACCAACTCCCGGAGTTTTCTCAAACTCATGTTCATTGAGTTGGTGATGCCATCCAACCATCTCATCCTCTGTCATCCCCGTCTCCTCCTGCCTTCAATTTTTCCCAGAATCAGGGTCTTTTCCAATGAGTCAGCTCTTCACATCAGATGGCTAAAGTATTGGAGTTTCAGCTTCAGCATCAGTCCTTCCAATGAACACCTAGGACTCATCTTCTTTAGGATGGACTGGTTGGATCTCCTTGCAGTCCAAGGGACTCTCAAGAGTCTTCTCCAACACCACACTTTAAAAGCATCAATTCTTCAGTGCTCAACTTTTTTTATGACTAGTTTAACATAATTACACTTATGACTAGTTTAGCATAATTATTTTTCCATTAAAAAAAAAAACTGTAAGTGATGTGGAGGGTTAGTACTGGGAAAGGGAGGAATTAGTAAAATCAAATATTCCTGAAACTTTCATTTAAAGGAAAAAAGTTCATAAGAACCCTCACTGTTGACTTAAATTATTTGTTAATATCATATTACATGAATACAAAAAAGTATTTGTAGTTTTATATTTCTTATACTTAGGCCCTAATAAAGCTATAAAATCAAATTGAATTCTCAAATGAAAGATAAGCCAAACTTAAAAAATCTGAGCAATCTAACTCAACATTAACTTAGGTGATTGATGATATTTTGCTGAAACAGAAAGAGGGTTCATAGCGTGAATTTGGCCCTGCTAGCCACGGTGTAATTCACTCTGCTGGTGATACAGGGAGCTTTGTATCCAGGGTCATGGCCACGGATGCTGTGAAATATCAAGGAAGACACAGTTGTTTCCTAACTAGGACCTACAGACTGGACCTTGGGCGGTCAAGACATGCCAGGGTTGGAGGCCAGGCAAAGCCTTTTAGGTCCACAGTCTCCCACAGTCAGGGCCCACACAGAGGAGAGTGCTCCCTTCTAATCCCTGACCGAGAGCACGTGGTCCTGGAAGTCAGTGCTCTTCAAGTGGGTGTCTGTCCCTTAGGCGCCAACTCCCCTGGGACACCCTCACCACCACCTGCCTGAGATCCCAGCCTATCCTCTTTTACTTCCCCAGGAGAAATTCAGAAAACCCTTAGTAAGTCTTCTGGGCTTTCTTCTGCAGGGGTAGCGGACGGCTGGTAATTGAGAGAGGCTGAAGTGTATAAGATTTGGGTCACTGTGCTGAAGAGTATAGTACTTGGGGAAATGGCTTTGGAGACAGGCTCTCTGCACTGTATCTCCTGTCGTATACTGGTAGCTAAAGGGCACTGGGCAAATTCCAGAAGGGCTTTGGGCCTAACTTGCCTATAAAGCACCTCTCAGAGCCATTCTGAACATTAAATGAGTAAAGTGCCTATCATAGATGTTCAATAAAAAACTATTTTATTGTATTTTCATAACTTGTGGTTTCCTCTTTTCATGGAAAACAAAAACAAAAACAAAAACCCAAAAACAGAGATGTAAATATCCTAATTTCCACAGCTAAGGACCCTCTGTGCTGAGATTCTACGATGCTGGCTTCTTTTCTGTAGGACCAGTCATGGGATGTGGCATTGAATTTGGGGTAGTTTTCAGCAGCTGGCCTAGAGTGCCAGGCCAAGGGAGCTTCCACGAGTAGGGATTTGTCACGACCTCAGGGAAACCCTGTGTGATAAGGTGGGTTTTTACCACACAGGCCACCAGCCTTTGAGTCCTGTTGGGCACTTTGCTGGTGGCGAGGCGTAGGACTTGGCTGCATATAGTAAACTTTAGAGATTTTTGCCATCCCAGAAGTGGGGTTCAGTGATGCATTGGAGCAACTCAGACCGTTTTCTCTCTCACACCAGCAGAAGGGGTGTGTGGCCAGTGGGGCTCATGTGTTCTGCCGTATCAGTCACGTCTTCCCAGGGTCCTGAACACTGTAAGGACAGGTATCTTGTGATCTTTTGTTAGACTATAAATACCCAAAGGAAATGGCAACCCACTTCAGTACTCTTGCCTGGAAAATCCCATGGACGGACGAGCCTGGTAGGCTACAGTGCATGGGATCGCAAAGAGTCAGACACAACTGAGCGACTTCACTTTCACTTTTCACTTTCAGATACCCAAAACAAACCATTTTAACCATTTTTAAGCAGCTAGTTCAATAGCATTATATACATGCACAATAACATGTGACCATCACCACTATCTAGTTCCAGCATGTTTTTTATCCTCCCACACAGAAACCCCATAACTTCACAGCCACCCCCCGCTTCCTCTTTCCTTTACCCTCTGACACCACAAATCTGCTGTCTGTATCTCCAGGGATTTCCCTTTTCTGGTTGCTTCCTATGAATGGGATCATACAATAGGTGGCCTTATATCTCTACTGTCCTCCTCATAGCATGATGTTTCCAAGGTTCAACCAATTTATAGTATATATCAGCACTTCCCTCCTTTTTATGGCTGAATAATGTTCCACTGTATGGATGTACTACATTTAGTTTACCCAGTCATCATGGTTGGGTCTGTGGGGGAACTGGCCAATCTTTCTCCTAAGACGAAACCAGCCCAAAAGTGAGCCCACTATTTCTACACCTTCCAAGTTTTTAAAAATTTCAGGAAATTTGCACATTTGGGGATATTTCCTAATATTTAAGTGCTGTCTATGATTTTAAATTTTTAGGAAAACCACAGTATGGACCATGTTGTATACCAAAAAGAGAAACTTTAGGTAAGACCTGGCTCTTGGGTGACCATTTATGAGTTCTGGTCTATCTTTTAAATAAATAGCCTTTTCTAGTGATATATTTAGTGCCATTGTTTTTCTTTTTACTATCAGATAGAGTTTTCAATCACCTCCCCATGTAGATGACTTAATTGTTGTTCACTTGCTAAGTCGGGTCCAATTCCTTGTGACCCCCATGGACTATAGCACGCCAGGCTTCCCTGTCCTGAATTATCTCCCTGAATTTGCTCAAACTCATGTCCATTGATTTAGTGATGCCATCCAACCATATCATTCTCTGTTGCCCCCTTCTCCTCCTGCCTTCAATCTTTCCCAGCATCAGAGTCTTTTCCATTGAGTCAGCTCTTCATATCAGGTGGCCAAGGTATTGGAGCTTCAGCTTCAGCATCAGTCCTTCCAATGAATATTCAGGATTGATTTAGGATGGACTGGTTTTATCTCCTTGCAGTCCAAGGGACTCTCAAGAGTCTTCTCCAGCACCAGTTTGGAAGCATCAATTCTTTGGTGCTTAACCTTCTTTATGGTCCAACTCTCACATCTGTACAAGTCTACTGGAAAAACCATAGCTTTGACTGTACAGAATTTTGTCAGCAAAGTGATATCTCTGCTTTTTAATATGCTGTCTAGGTTTGCGGTAGCTTTTCTTCCAAGGAGCAAGCATCTTTTAATTTCATGACTTAATATAGTACCTGTAATAGAAAGCAGCTGCGATTTTTGGAGGGAAAGTTCTGGCTAACCTACGGGTTCTGTGGACAATTACAAAAATCATCAATACTTATTAAGAACTTATTTATTTAGACAAAAGAGATCAAAAGCCTGCTCTGGTATTCTTTGTTCAAAATGGATGCTGTTGGCTAGTCCCAGCACAGTCTTTGGTACAATCCAATTGACACCCTTCTACTTTCAGAACATAGTACATGACACAGGCAGACAAGCAAACATAATTAAACACTGGCCCAGATAGAATTTTCCTTAATTAGTTGTGAGTTTCTATAATAAAAATACCTGGAGATTTATCTGACTTCAAAGTCCCATTAAATCTGTGCTGCTTTTGTTGCTTTGAAAATTTGGGAGTTTAGGACTCCTCGCCTCATGCTTCTTAATGATGATAATTATATGATATGCTTAAAAGTGCTTTTGATCTTGGCCTCTCAAAGCACTCGAGTGAAGCATCAATTCCCTCAACCCCACTCTGAGGCAGGCTTTCCTTGTTTACAGGCAATGTATGCTGACATGGATGTCACAGCTATTGCTGCTTCAGAGAGAATCTGCCAAGAGCATCAGCGAAAATGCACAGTTATACATCTAAACTCTCCAGATTTAATATTAATCTGTGGGAATAATTGTAACACCTCACATCTTTATGGTATATTATATAGCCTTTCATCTCATTTAGCAATAATAAAAAAATCCATAGAAGAACCAAATGATACAGTACCCGCTGCACCTGTAGACTGGGTAATGGAATTTTTATTCTTTTTTTTCCTTTTCCCTTTTCTAGTAGTTTCTCAGATATCAGTTCACTAGCCAGGTGACAGGTGTTTTGGTTAAATCTCAGGCTAAAAGGAGCAATTCTCTACCTTTCCTACACTTCCTCAACTGCTGATGAAACAATTCAGAGGACAATGGATTTCTTTATGTATCTGTATTTCTTTATGTATCTGTAACTGATTTTGCTCACTTAGTCTCTTGCTAGAATGTTAGCTTCTAGTGTTTCTGCATCTATAGGGCAGGCTATAGACAGAAATGGTGCACACTCAGTTACTTAGTTGTGTCTGACTCTTTGTGACCCTGTGGGCTGTAGCCCTGGCTACCAGGCTCCTCTGTGCATGGAGTTTTCCAGGCAAGAATACTGGATTGAGTAGCCATTTTCCACACCGGAGGATCTTCCTGACCCAAGAATCAAACCTGTGTCTCTTGGGTCTCCTGCACTGACAGGTGGGTTCTTTACCTCTGTGCCACCTGGGAAGCCCAGATAGAAATTAAAAGTTGGAAATTAAACCTTGGTTCTGACAAAAACTTTTCCAAAGGAGTAAACTCTTATCATGAACAAGTTAAAGTTAAGTGAGATTCTCTTCTAGATGCCACTTCAATTTATATATCTCTTTACCTAAAATGATTGAATAAACTTTAGATTTGAACAGATGGCCCATGAGTCTGATTTCGAGAGGCTTCTCAAGATGCATACAGAAGAGAACTTGATATTTCAACTTCAAGAATAAACACAAAGAATATACTCCCTTTTTAACAAGTAGATCCTAGGGTATCGTGCCTTCCACTTGTTACCACCTCAGAAACAGTGAGGATTAGGATTCAGTGACATCACTTGTGAGTATTAAAGCCACACGTAACTATGAACTTCTAGTGCATTTGAAGAGATATTTGATGTCATCACAGCACACTTATTTTATGGACCCAGATTCATGGAGAAGCTACAGAATCAAAGAAAATGAAGAGCAAAATAAACAAAAAAACAACGAAACAACCGAAAATCAAGGGTGGGAGGTGGGAGGAATGTTCAAGAGGGAGGGGGCACATGTACAAATACGCCTAATTCATGCTGATGTACGGCAGAAATCAAACCAATATTGTAAAGAAATTATCCTTCAATTAAAAATAGATAAGGAAAAGAAAGAAAATTGCTAATATTAAACTTATTACCCTGAACATCCATATAAAATATACATTTTTATCTTAAAGACCCTGGTGTACTATTTTTTTCCATTTGGTGAATGGGTTTATAAAGTTTAGGAGAGGGAAGAAAAGCTAATATTTATTACACTGTTTCCTATGTGCCAGAATTGTTCTGAGGTCTTCAGATGCAATTTTCACATTAGCCCTACAAATGCAGGTGCTGTTTCTCTAGTTTAGAGAGGCAGAAACTGAGATTCAGAAAGGTTAACTAACTTGCTAGAAGACAATGTTAATAAAAGAGCCAGGACTATTACTCAAAGCTTTCTGAAGCCAAAGCTCACATTCTTATCCAGCAGATTATTCCGCCTAGAGGATGCAATTTTAAATGGAAGACAGGGGACTTGGAACCAATAATGCTAGCACAAGAAAAATCCATCTCATCACCTCACATATTGCTCCTTCTGTGAAGAGGTAAACACATACACACAGACACACACACACACACACACACACACACAAAGAGAACCAGAGGAAGAGACAGGCCACACATACATTTTGTAAGTCCGGGAAGGCTTTATATTTTAGCCAAAGGTTTTAAAGATATCACAGTGGTGTTAAAGTGAAATCGCTCAGTCGTGTCCGACTCTTTGTGACCCCATGGACTGTAGCCCACCAGGCTCCTCCGTCCATGGAATTTTCTAGGCAGGAGTACTGGAGTGGGTTGCCATTTCCTTCTCCAGAGGATCTTCCAAACCCAGGGATCGAACCCGGGTTTCCCGCATTGTGGGCAGACGCTTTACTGTCTGAGCCACAAGGGGTGTTGAATGGGTACTCAAAATACAGCCAGTAGACATAGTAATATGCATACATATATATATTTTCATTTATTTTTATTAGTTGGAGGCTAATTACTTTACAATATTGTAGTGGGTTTTGTCATACATCGACATGGATCAGCCATGGCTTTACAAGTATTCCCCATCCTGATCCCAGCTCCCACCTCCCTCTCTACCCAATCCCCCTGGGTCTTCCCAGTGCACCAGGCCCGAGCACTTGTTTCATGCATTCAACCTGGGCTGGTGATCTGTTTCACTATAGATAATATACATGTTTTGATGCTGTTCTCTTGAAACATCCTACCCTCACCTTCTCCCACAGAGTCCAAAAGTCTGTTCTGTACATCTGTGTCTCTTTTTCTGTTTTGCATATAGGGTTATCATTACCATCTTTCTAAAGTCCATATATATGTGTTAGTATACTGTAATGGTCTTTATCTTTCTGGCTTACTTCACTCTGTATAATAGGCCCCAGTTTCATCCATCTCATTAGAACTGATTTAAATGAATTCTTTTTAACGGCTGAGTAATATTCCATGGTGTATATGTACCACAGCTTCCTCATCCATTCGTCTGCTGATGGGCATCTAGGTTGCTTCCATGTCCTGGCTATTATAAACAGTGCTGCGATGAACATTGGGGTGCACGTGTCTCTTTCAGATCTGGTTTCCTCGGTGTGTATGCCCAGAAGTGGGATTGCTGGGTCATACGGCAGTTCTATTTCCAGTTTTTTAAGAAATCTCTACACTGTTCTCCATAGCAGCTGTACTAGTTTGCATTCCCACCAACAGTGCACATATATTTTTAAAATTGCTTGGTCATTGTGGTCTTTAAAAAAGCAAAACCCTGTGTTAGCAAAGATTATTTAAATTTTGGAGATAAGGTATTTGCAAGTCCTTGCATTGTTATTCTGGAGCATTGTTTAACAGGCCTCCTTAAAGGTTAAATCTTTGTTTTTACCTCCTGTCTACTGCTGGTTAGGGCCCAGTCTCTGAAGATATGTCAAGTTGGAGAGTCTCTTCAAGAGACATGTAAATGATTCTGCCTACGGGGTAGATTAACCCCAAAGGTTATTTTATTGTCCTGATGGACCTTGACCAGGTCCATCTCTTACTTAGCAAACTTTGTCTCTTACTTAGCAAACTTACTTAAACCTGACTTACTCAAATTTGCCTCTGAACCAACTTTACCAGCCTGCTGGTTCCCTTATTAACAAGTCAAAAGAAATTTTGATATGTGCTAACTTTTTATTTGTATAGCAGTCAATCTTTTTTACTTGTTACAAAATGAAACTTTGACACCTGAGAAGGCTGAATAGGTGAACTGGATAAATCTGAAATAGGAATTTTTTGTTGTCCAGGTGCTCAGTCGTGTCTGACTCTTTGCGACCCCATGGACTGCAGCACACCAGTCTTCCTTGTCCCTCACCATCTCCTGGAGCTTGCTCAGACTCATGTCCATTGAGTCAGTGATGCCATCCAACCATCTCATCCTCTGTCATCCCCTTCTCCTCCCGCCTTCAATCTTTCCCAGCATCAGGGTCCTTTAATGAGTCGGCTGTTCACATCAGGTGGCTAAAATATTGGAGCTTCAGCTTCAGCATCAGTCTTTACAATGAATATTCAGGGTTGATTTCCTTTCAGACTGAAATAGGAATAAGACAGATCTAATAGAGGAGACTCCAGACAAATAAAAGGCAAAGTTAATCAGGTAGATTAGAAACCACTTGAACCTTATAGTTGAGACTCCAGAACAAAGCAGACTTCCATGTCTGCTTGGGCAGGAACTAGCTGGAGAAGCTGGCAGGGTCTGGCATGTCTAGTGGGTCCCAACAGAAGAGGCATACTGAACTTCTAGTTTCTTTTCCAGGCACACCAAAGAGGAACAGATTATACTTCTACCATCCCTTACCCTCAAAAGCAGAATCGATCAGAATGAGGCTGATGTTTTGCTTGTATTCCGATGATCAGGAAGAAAATACTGTGTTGTTTCAGGAAGTCAAAGTCAAGTTATGCCAGCAGTTATCTGCAATGATCTAGGTGCTATGTTTTAGATAAGTGTTTCTTAAGTATGGTGTGTGGCCCATGGGTGAGCAGCAATTACCCTCCTAACGGACTGTAGACTGATACAAAAATACCAGACATTTTCAGAGTGTGGATGATACGTAAATCTTTAGATTTCTCTTTTATGTATGGCTAAGACTACGTGACAGAAGCCTATCATGTTTTAATATTAAAAACAAGATTAGATTTGCCAGAGTTCACTGAGGTCTCAAAGTCGAATATGTATTGCACATGTTCAGAAATGTGTAAGCTCTGTGAGAGAAAGGACTTGGTTTTCTTCACTGCTCTGTCCCCAGAATCAAGAAAAATGCTTGATTCACCTACAAGACACTTGATTAATATCTGGGTACGTACTGAAATATTTGAACAAATGGCAGCTCCTTCTTCACAGGTGCATAGGCATCAAGTCAATTTAATTTCTCACAATTTGGGGGAAGGATACAATGTTATTATTACATCAAGAGTTTGTTGTGATTTTCAATTGATGCTAATCTTGCCTTAGAATTATAAATTGCTGTTAGCTTGGCTCATCATTACTAATTTTAGTAAGATGTGGGTTGTTTGGCTAACCCTACAATATGTAGCTCTGCACATTTGCATCAACATTATTTTGGTCTATAATTTTCCAATAACTACATTTGAAGGCATGCCTGCAGTGAGTTCCAGAGGAATTGTCTATACATCTAGAGACAAAGCAGACACACACACACATTATCTGCCCAAAAATGCTGCTTTCACTCATCATGTGCTGTCTATACATTTGCTCTATAAAATGTATTATCACAATAAATGTAATAAAATGCCAGACTATTTTTAACTTTATGTCACTGTTTTATAATATAAAACTACATGTAAGCTTAAAAATAACTTGTGAATTTTGCTCATCATCTTTTTTGCTTGACCACTGGGTTCCTTATTTATTTACTTATTTTTAATTTTTATTGAAGTATAGTTGATTTATAATACTCTGTCAGTTTCAGGTATACAATAAAGTGATTCAGTTATACATATATACATATCATGTATATGGGGCACCCCTGGTGGCTCAGATGGTAAAGAATATGCCCGCAGTGCAGGAGACCTGCGTTTGATCCCTGGGTTGAGGAGATCCCCAGGAGAAGGGAACGGCAACCCACTCCAGTATTCCTGCCTGGAGAACTCCATGGACAGAGGAACCTGGTGGGCTACAGTCTAAGTCCATGGGGTGGCAAAGTGTCAAACATGACTGAATGACTAACAGTTCACTTTTCACTACAGGTTATTACAAGATATTGAATATAGTTCCCTGTGCTATACAGGTCCTTGTTGGTTACCTGTTTTATATATAGTAATCTGTGTATTTTAATCCCAGACTCCTAATTTATCCTTCAATGTACTCCTTTTCCCTTTTGTATTCACAAGTTATATTCATGAGTCTGATTCTGTTTTGTAAATCAGTTCCTTTGTATCTTTAATTTTAGATTCCACATATAAGCAATATCATATGATGTTTGTCTTTCTCTGTCTGGTTTACTTCACTTAGTATGATGACTTCTAGTCCATCCATGTTGCTGCAAATGGCATTATTTTATTCTTTTATTCATTGAAAGTTAGGAACAGGCAGGAGAGCAGGAATCTTCCCACCTAAGCAATCTGTGTTCACTAAAGGAGTGAGAATCACTCTTTCACAGCCCAGCACTTACAGGTTAGACACTGGTCACAAGCAGCAGCTAAAGAGCCTCCAGTCTTCAGAGGAAACCTCCAAGTTCACGTCCTTCTATCTAATTCAATCCCTCTTTGATTCACTTCCTAGATCTGCTTTAACAAATCACCACAAACCAGGTGGCTTAAAACATTAGAAATTTATTTTCTGACAGTCCTGGAGGTTTGATGTCTGATCTAAAGGTCTTGAAGCCTTCTTCCTAGAGGTTTAGAGGAAGAATCTCATCCAGGTTTCTCTCCTGGTGAGGCTGATGCTAATCTTCGACTTTCCTCAACTCAGACACATTACGCCTGTCTCCACTCCTGTATTCTATGGTGTTCTCCCCGGATGTCTGAACCCCTCCAGTACCCTCTGCCCACACATCTAACATGGGCCTATGTTCACAGAGTAGGCCCGAAAAAATGTCTGCTGGCATGATTTGGTGTCCCCTGAAGTCTCCAAATAATATTTTTTTTTAATTTGAAAGAATCAGTATCATGGTATGACTGCTCCCCCGATGACTATTAATCACAAAAATGCTAAGGATTTACATATATATATATGTCACTGAAAATAGCCAGATTCTAATGGCTGCTGGACAAGACAAAGGATGTGTTATTGGTCCATTAACATACTTCTGTGGAGGTTGGTGCTTCACAAGGTCCCCAAAGGCATGCGTGATGGCCCAGTCACAGGACACACCCTACTGGATCTTTTTGTGTAATTGTGTTCCAGAAAAATCAGGCTAAATCATATATACTGCTTCTTAAATTGTGGCTTAAGGGCATTTTTATTTCTTATGTTCACTGATACTTTTTTAAAGGATGTCTAAGTTTATCTAAATGAATCTGTCAAGAACCCAGAGAGTGGCTATAGGGATGAAGTTGGACCTTAGCTGATTGCCTTCCATATGCCAATCAATGTGCACAGAGCCTAGATTTTTTTTTTTTTTATAAAGAAAGTTACTAAGATTCTTCACCAGACACTGTAGAGAAACAGTGAGAAATTAGCCTCAAAATGAGATATTATCAAGTGCATACCACTGTCTTCACATTAGCCCTTAATACTGGAAGTGTCTGCTTATTACAGTCTACAGACTAGTTTTGAAGGTGTTTAGAAAAAGAAATCAGATCTTATTCAATTTTATATCATTAGTAGTGTCTATTGTGTGAGTCATTTAATAAGTGATTGTTGAAGTATTATACATGTACCTTCAATGCATTACTCTGCATGAAAGAGAGCAAGGGATTATTCAGAGAGAAAATAGCTTTCCATATGTTATTTTATCTGAACAAGGCAAATTCAAGAATAATGATTAAAAAGGGTTGAGGGTAAAGCCGTGAAAAATATATACTAAATGGAACTGAACGTGTTAGCTCCTCAGTCTTGTCTGACTCTTTGTGATCCCATGGACCGTAGGCCACCAGGCTCCTCTGTCCATGGGATTCTCCAGGCAAGAATATTACAGTGGGTTGCCACTCCCTTCTCCAGGAGATCTTCCTGACCCAGGGATCGAACCCAGGTCTTCCTAATTGCAGGCGGATTCCTTACCATCTGAGCCACCAGGGAAGCCTATATATACTAGATAAATATGAGCTAAAAGAAACTTGGGTACAATATAATATTAAACATACAGACTTAGTAGTAAAACAGTATTCAGTTCACAATGAATTTTTTAAGATAGAATCTTTGAACAATACAGGTAATAAGGCTTATATAATGAGCAAGTAAGAAGCCCTCTAACTAACAAATTCAGAAATTCACATCCTTGTTGAGCATATATGGAACATTTCCAGATACTTACCATAGAGTTGTCCAAAAGGCAAATCTTTAAATATACCAAAGAATCAGAATAATTGAAACCACATTTTTTTACTATGATGAAATTATATTAGGAGTTAGAAATGGGAAATAAATACAGAGGCAGAAGAATATCATACATTTGGAAGCCACACTTCTAAATAATGTGTGGATTAAAGAAGAAAGCATAATGAAAATTAAAAAGTATTTAGAAGGAAAACAAAAAACCTTCTAAACATCAAGACTTGTGGGATGAAGCTAAATTAGTGCTTGAAGGCTATTTATCATTTTACATGTCTACATAAGAAAAGTAGAAAATAACAAGCTAAGCTGTCAAGAAATTAGAAGAAGGACATCACAGTCAATCAAAAAAAAATAGAAAGAAATGTAAATCAGCATAAATTGAAGCAATAAACATACCTTTAAAACAATGGAAAAGACTGACAATAGCAAAAGCTTATTTTCTTTGAAAAGACTAATAACATTAAGAAACTTCTAAAAATCAATCAAATATAAAGGCAATAAAGTGAAATAATAATGTTAGAAATTTAAAAATGGAACACATAAGAATAACTACAATAGAGATGAAAAACACAAAAGAAAACTATCCGTGATTTATGGCAATAAATTTGAAATTCATTAAATTTGTTGTTGTTCTGTCACTAAGTCATGTCTGACTCTTTGTGACCCCATGGACTGCAGCACGCCAGGCTCTTCTGTATTCCACTATCTCCTGGAGGTTGCTTAAATTCAGGTCCATTGAATCGGTGATGCTATATAACCATCTCATCCTCTGCTGCCCTCTTCTCCTTTTGTCTTCAATCTTTTCTGACGTCAGGGTCTTTTCCAATGAGTTAGCTCTTACCATCAGGTGGCCAAAGTACTGGAGCTTCAGCTTCATTAGGCCTGCCAATGAATATTCAGTGTTGATTTCCTTTAGGATGAACTGGTTGGATCTCCTTGCTGTCCAAAGGACTCTCAAGAGTCTTCTCCAGCACCACAAAATCATCAGTTCTTCAGTGCCTGGCCTTCTTTATGGATCAACTCTCACATCATTACATGACTACTGGAAAAACAATAGCTTTAACTATACAGACTTTGATTGACAAAGTGATGTCTCTGCTTTTTAATAGGTTGCCTAGGTTTGCCATAACTGTCCTTCCAAGGAGCAAATGTCCTTTAATTTCATGGGTTCAGTCACCATCCTCAATGATTTTAGAGCCCAAGGAAAGAAAATTTGCCACTGTTTCCCATTTTTTCTCCATCTATTTGTCTTGAAGTGATGGGATCAGATACCTAGATTTTAGTTTTTTGAATGTTGAATTTTAAGCCAACTTTTGGACTCTCCTTTCTCTCCTTCATCAAGAGGCTCTTCAGTTCCTCTTCACTTTCTGCCATTAGGGTGGTGTCATCTGAATATCTGAGGTTGTTGATTTTTCTTCCAGTAATCTTGATTCCGGCTTGGGATTCATCCAGCCCAGCATTTCGCATCATGTACTCTGCCTATAAATTCAATGAGCAGGGTGACAATATACAGCCTTATCATATTCCTTTCCTAATTTTGAACCAGTCCGTTGTCCTGTGTCTGAGTTTTGACTGTTGCTTCTTGACCTGCACTCAGGTTTCTCAAGAGACAGGTCAGGTGGTCTGATATTCCCACCTCTTTAAGAATTTCCCAGTTTGTTGTGATCCACACAGTCAAAGGTTTTACCATAGTCAGTGAGGCAGAAGTAGAGGTTTTTCTGGAACTCCCTCGCTTTCTCCTTGACTCAGTGAATGTTGGCAATTTGATCTCTGGTTTCTCTGCTTCTTCAAAATCCAAACTGTGCATCTGTTCTCAGTTCATGTACAGGTGAAGCCTAGCTTGAAGGATTTTGAGCATTACCTTGCTAGCATGTGAAATGAGCTGAATTGTTTGGTAGTTTGAACATCCTTTGGCATTGCCCTTCATTGGGATTAGAATGAAAACTGACCTTTTCTATCCTGTGGCCACTGCTGAGTTTTCCAAATTTGCTGACATACTGAGTGCAGCACCTTAATAGCATCATCTTTTAGGATTTTAAATAGCTCAGCTGGAATCAGTCACATCCACTAGCTTTGTTTTTTATAATGGTTCTTAAGGCCCACTTGACTTCACACTCCATAAAACCTGGCTCTAGGTGAGCGACCACGTCATCGTGGTTATCTGGGCCATTAAGACCTTTCTTGTATAATTATACAAGAAATGTATACTTATGTATTCTTGTCACATCTTCTTAATCTCTTCTGCTTCTGTTAGATCCTTATTGTTTCTTTCCTTTATCATGCCTATCCTTGCATGAAATGTTCCCTTGATATCTCTGCTTTTCTTGAAGTGATCTGATAACTTTGTGAAAAATAATAATTGCCAAAGAGGACCCAAGAAATACTGAAAAATTTGAATATACTAAGGAATTTATTTCAGTAATCAAAAATCTACCATGAAAAGCTCAGATGACTTTGCAGATGAGTTTTCTTAGAAGGAATAAATAACCTGTACCTTTCTGTACATAAGAAAAGTTGGAAACTCTTTTTATGATGTTTATATAAGCTTGATACTAAATCCAGACGATACAAGGAAGGACATTTATAAACTAACACTGTCTACAGTGATGTAGGTCTTCTTGTGTGCTTAGTCATGTCAGAGTCTTTGAGGGTCCATGAACTGTAGCCTGCCGGGTTCCTCTGTCCATGGAATTTTCCAGGCAAGAATACTGGAGTAAGTTGCCATTCCCTACTAATATCTACATTAAAACTGAGCATTGACTATGTTATAAGCACTTTATGTACATTATCTCATTAATACTAGGGACAATCTTGTGAAGAATGTGGTAGTTATACTCTTGACTCTAATTTCCAGCTGAGAAAACTGGAACATATGTTGGTTACATAACTCGTCCAAGATAACAGCTGGTAGGTGTCAGAACTTGAATGTAAATGCAAAATCAGGACTTCCCTGGTGGTGCTAATGGGTGAGAATCTGCCTGCCAATGCAGAAGACAGGGGTTAATCCCTGGCCTGGGGAGATGCTACAGGCCATGGAGCACTAAGCCTGTATAGCACAAGTGCTGAGCCTGTGTGCCTAAAGCCTGTGCTCCTCAGCAAGAGAAGCCACTGTTAGCAGAGGCCTGAACACCGCAGCTTGCCACAACTAGAGAAAGCCCAGGCAAAGCAACAAAAACCCAGTACAGTCAAAGATAAAATAAATAATTTTAAAAATAAATGAAAAATCATAATTTAAGTGAATAACACTGGGATCTTTATGCATGTGTGTGTAATCTGCAGCATTAACTGACTCAAGATGGAGAAAGATCTATGTTTAAGTCAAAAAATAAAATATGATGCCTATTATTTTCATTATGAATCAAGAATCATATTAGAATGTTTTTCCAATACAACAAAAGAAGAAAAAGTAATAAAGTGTATATAAACTTGAAGTTAAAAAATAAAAATTTGTTATTCACACAGAAAAACTAACAGGATATACAAACTTGGGTTGAGAGGGATGTTGGAAAAGCAGTTAGGAGCAGGAAGGTCCAGAAGTTACTTGCAAACCAAGTAGTGATGAGGCTTGAAACCAAGCTTCTGGAAACAATCAGGGACCAAAGCAGGTATGGAAGCAAAGTTAGAGGTTCTAAGTGCAACTGAGGATTCCTGGCTGGCTGGTTCACTGATTGACTGATTGATCACTGGCTTTGATTTTCCTGTTAATCTGCCTCTTCTGAAGATTCTGAGTAGGGCAGACAATATATATTTCTAATAGCTCTCCTGGGCTTCCATGGTGGCTCAGATGGTAAAAATCTGCCTACAATGCAGGAGACTCAGGTTTGATCCCTGGAGAAAGGAATGGCAACCCACTCCAGTATTCTTCCTTGCAGAATTCCATGGACAGAGGAGCCTGGTGGGCTACAGTCCATGGCAATGCAAAGAGTCAGACACAACTGAGCGACTAACACTTTCAATAGTTCTCAAATATGAACGTTTTTGAAAGAAAAAGAAAATAGTCAATAGCTATCATAATCCAGAAAAGAACTGCTGTGGTCCAAATGACAATAAATATGAGATGGCTAAAAGGCAGAGTTTTATACTTCTGGTCTTTGAAGGGGAGAAGTGAAATCAGTGGAATTAGGCAGCAGGCTTTAACAGAGTTTTTTGGTCCATTTCAGATTCTTTTCTCTTATAGGTTATTACAAAATACTGAATGTACTTTTCTGTGGTATATGTTCTTGTTGGTCTTCATTCATTTTACATACACACACACACACACACACACACACACACACATATATATATACACTAGTGTGTATATGTTAATCCTAAACTCCTAGTTTATCTCAACCCCACATTTCCCCTTTGGTAACAATAATTTTGTTTTCTATGTCTGTGGGTTCATTTCTGTTTTGTAAATAAGTTCAATTTGTATCATTTTTTTTATATTCCACATGTAAGCAATATTATATGACATTTGTCTGTCTTTGTATGGCTTACTTCAAGTTTCTCAAAAAAAAAAAAAAACCCAACCCTAAAAATAGAGTTACCATTTGATCCAGAAATCCCACTTGTGGGCATATATCCAGAGAAAACCACAATTCAAAAAGACACATGCACTCCAGTTTCATTGGAGCACTATTTATAATAGCCAAGACATGGAATATATTATGCAGCCATAAAAAGGAATGAAATAATGCCAGTTGTGGCAATAGGGATGGGCCATTGGTATTTTGATAGGGATTGCATTGATTATGTAGATTGGCTTCTTGGGTTGTATGCTCATTTTAACAATATTGATTCTTCCAATATAAGAACATGGTATATCTTTTCATCTGTTTGTGTCATCTTCAGTATCTCCCATCAGTGTCTTACAGTTTTCTGAGTACAGGTCTTTTACTTCCTAAGGTAGGAATGGATATTTTATTATTTTTGATGCAGTGGTAAATGGGATTGTTTCCTTAATTTCTCCTTATAACAGTTAGCTCACCATTAGTGTAGAAAAGGGCTTCCCTGTTGGCTCAGATGGTAAAGAATCTGCCTGCAATGCAGGAAACCTGGGTTCGATTCCTGGCTTGGGAAGATCCCTTGGAGGAGGGCATAGCAACCCACTCCAGTATTCTCTCCTGGAGAAGCCCTGGTGGGCTAGGATCCTTGGGGGTGTAAAGAGCTTGTCACGACTGAGTGACTAAGCACAGTGTATAAAAATACAAGATTTTTTATATTAATTTTTGTATCCTGCAACTTTACTGAATTCATTGATAAGCTCCAGTAGTTTTCTTTATGATTTCTGATGTATAGTATCATGTCATCTGCAAACAGTGACAGTTTTACTTCTTCCTTTCTAATGTGGATTTCTTTTGTTTCTTTTTCTTCTCTTATTACTATGGTTAGGACTCTTAATACTATGTTGAATAGAAGTGGCAAGAGTGGGCATTCTTATCTTATTCCCTGTTTCAGGGAATTTTTTCAGATTTATACTACTTAGTATAATAATTGTTATGTTTGTCATATATGGCATTTATTATGTTGAGGTATGTTCCCTCTATGCCCACTTTTGGGAGAAAATTTTTATCATAAGTCAACATTAAATTTGATCCAAGACTTTTTCTATATCTATTGGCACAGTTAAATGATTTTTATTCTTCGATTTGCTAATGTGGTATATCACATGGATTGACTTGCAGATATTAAAAAATCTAGCCCAAGCCCTATTTGTTTCTGCTGTTAGATCTCACATTTTTGACCTGCACTTCATTAAATCCAACAGTCACTCTCTATCTGGTGTTACTTGGTGACTCAGTAGCTCACTCCTGACTTTAATCTGACAGACTTTATTATTTAAAACATATTCTTTTGATCGAAGGCACCACACTCTTCTGCTTCTTCCTCATCCTTCTCTAGTGCATGAAATGGTGGACTCCTCCAGGCCTCAAGTCACGGGTCCTATCCACTTCTCCATCCATGTTCTCTCTGTACAGAATGTGTCTCCCTGAAGGCCATGGTTTTAAACATCACACAACACTAAGGAACCCCGAATTTATGTTTCCACCCAGACCTGTCCTCAGGGCACCAGACTCATGTACCCAAATGCCTACTTAATATCTTTAACTTTGTTTCCTAAAAGTCTCAAACTATGCAAGTCTATTTTGAGATTTAATCTTGATTCTTCCCCCAATTTTTTAAAAGTAAATTAGTAACACCATTATAAACCATTCTCTCAGGTCAAAAATTCAGGAGTCACTGTTACTTCCTCCTACTTCCTCCTACGCTCCCTATCGCGCAGAATGAGAGAGCATATTGTTTTCCCCTTTCCTTTTCACTTCATGAGTTAAAGCTAACAGGTGAATGGCCAGTAGGCAGCCAACCTTAAATGTAAAGAAAGCACTGCTGGCTCTTTTGCAAGTCATCAGGCAGGTTCAGTTGTCTTTCCTTGTCCAGTAACAGTCGCCATTGCCTCCTCACCATCCTCCCGTCTCGCTCTTCTGCACGCCACAGTAGTTGGTTTGAAAGCTGTAAGCCCACAGGCCCCCGTGGCGTGTGGCAATTGCTGATGAACAGCAGCTGTGCTGTTCTCAGGTTAAAAACCCGAGAGTTGTTGTTACTTCCTCTTTATTTAATGTACCAGCAGAACATGTCAGCTGATGAGCAGACGCGTGGATCACAAGGACTGTCTGGGTATATACTGGGAAGGTAGTGTCAGAATCTACCAAAGCACAAGCCCATATTCATTTAATAAATGAAACTGGAAATCCTGGTGCTTCTTTCCGGTCAAAATCCAAGCAAAAGTAAACCCACAGGCTTTAACAAAACCAAATATTCATGGATCTGATTAAGATCAGGGAGCTTCCTATCTAAATTGCTTTACGTTACACAAGGGACCTAAGGAAGAAAAGTTATGAAACTTGTGCAGAGTCACACACCAGGCAAGACTCCCCCCCTCAACCCCGCCACCGTGTGTCTGATCAGGTACCAATGCTGACACCATGGTGTCTGATGACAGGCTTCCACCAGACAACTTCCCATGGGAATAACATGCCTCTGAAATGCTATTCCTGAATCTACCACAGCCCTCATGTTTATTTCATGTTAACTATATCAGATTAATTTGATTCCAGATTTCATTAACATAGATTCACAAGACATGAATGAAGTTGTTTGCCCTGGCCCTCATTTCAACAGAAATAGTAAAGCACCATCTTATTTCATGAGGTATCCAAAATTCTTAGTCATAGTGAGTTGGTGTGGCATTTCTTTTGCACTTATAAGAAAAAGAAAAAATAGCTATACTGAATTAATCTTTATAAATGATGTCAGCTACACCTCCATTTCCATATAACTAGCTAACAGGCAGTATGGCATGATGGCAATGTGCTCATTATTTCAACATTGTTGGGAATATCTTTGAACAATTTGGAACCAGAATCCTGTTTACTATTTTGGCAACAATTTAAAAAGTAGTAATAGTGCAAATTGCCAACTCATCAGAAGATTTTAGTACAGGAGTGATTTGACATTTGACAAAAGTTATGCCTATGCTTACTCCAAGCAACAGTTTAATAAAATAATAGATTATTAAAAAAAAACTCTTTTGTTAGTTTGTGAATACAAACTGCAAGGAAGTTCCACTTTACAGAAGGAATGTAAGAACAGAAACTGAGGCACGGAAAATTCAGAAACTTTCCTAAATTCTTATCATTAGGGAAGGAATCAGATCTGGGACTTAAAAAGCCAGGCTTGTTTCTGAAGTGTGATGAACTGGAAAAAGCATGGACTCTGAAGCCAGAATCCCTGCCTTCAAATCCCAACTATATGACCTGAAATAGATTACTTAATTTCTCTGCCTCAATTTACAGGAAAGCCTCAATTTTCTTTCCTGTAGAGTGAAGATAATAATAATAATAACTATATCTAGGGTTGGTATGAGGATTAATACATGCAAGTCACTTAAAGCAATATTTGATAGTGAGTGTTCCGTAAATCTTAACTCTCACTAATTTATTGATTTATATGCCATACATTTATTTTTCTAAAGAATTAGGGTGGGAAACTACAAGATAAAGGAGGGGAAGAAGAAAAAGAAGAGGAGAAAGAGGAGGAGTGGAAGGAAACAAGGTGTCATCTGTGATTGGGTTCCCCAGCAGCAGGCCCCTATGCAAGTGATTTATTAAGGATGTGGCCCCAGGACACATTGGAAGAAGAGGGGAGAAGCTGAGTGAGGGTGTGAGTCCAGGCAAAGGTCCAGTCTCAGTCTGATCCTGCAGGGGAGATAGACAGTATAAAGTATACTTCTGATTCTGTCCCAACTCAGGCAACAGCTTTCACCCTCTCCCGTCGGTAATTGATCGACATGCTTCAGGGATATGTTAACACTAGGCACTTTTAGAAACCCTCTGTGTAAGCAACGCACTCCAGTAACTAGTCGTTCTCTAAATCCTCCAGAGTCCGAGGTGGGCAGTTAGAAGGAAATGCTCAAAAAGAAAGCCCAAAAATATTTCAAAGGGCCTGAAGGATGAGGTTGGAACACGACAGGGTCTACTATGCAGGGTTTGACCCAGTTCTTCCAACAGGAGGCCAGGGATGGGCTTGCAGCTTGAATGTCAGTGAAGGTCAAACACAAGAGAGAGAGAGAGGGCCAGCTGAAAAGGTGGGTGCCAAGCGAACTTTTCCACTTTTCTGCAGCAGAGACACCTACATCCAAGCGTGTCTCCAGACACAACCCACAAAGAGCCATTTGAGTGATTTAAATGATTTCTGTGTTGTGTCAGAACAAAGAGAATCTTTCAGAAGGAAACCAACCTATATGTTGCTTGATTTTCAATGGCAAGTTTTAGTTCATTTCATTCTCCTATTTTTTTTAATAAGCTCAGTGAGGGAGTGATGCTAATTTTTGTCTTGTGAATAACATGGATAACATTTCACCAGGCGGTCTGTCACAATCCTCACACTCTTCGTAGTAACAGACTCATGCAGACTGCATGTTTTGGTATTTAGGAAGTGGCATCTATATTTACATATTACTATATATATATAAATACATATGTGTATAGATATAAATATACATGCATCTACATACTTCCTATTTGCGTACACATACACGGATATGTGGAGAGACACATCGCAGCCTAGAGTGCAATTCAAGATGAACTTTTTGGATTCAGTTTCTGGTTATCAAGCTGCTTATCAGATTACAGATACATAATGTTCTGCACTCTAACATTCCTTCCCTAACCTAGACATTCACCAGGCAAGTTCAGGGGGAAGTTAGTATTTTCCTTTATGCCTGAGTGTTTTTTGATAAACTCTAAAATGTCAAGTCATAAAATAGCTAATACAGTCTACTTTGAATTAAAATTATCTGTCATCACGGAGAAGGCAATGGCACCCCACTCCAGTCCTCTTGCCTGGAAAATCCCATGGACAGAGGAGCTTGGTAGGCTGCAGTCCATGGGGTCACGAAGAGTCGGACATGACTGAGCGACTTCACTTTCACTTTTCACTTTTATGCATTGGAGAAGGAAACGGCAACCCACTCCAGTGTTCTTGCCTGGAGAATCCCAAGGGTGGGGTCGCACAGAGTCGGACACGACTGAAGTGACTTAGGAGTAGCAGCAGCAGTCATCACCTTTAACATGTGATTAAGCTTAACTTTACTGAAATGATGTAAAAATGCTTATGTAAGTGGTTTTATCATCAGAGAGTAAATATGTTGAGAACTATCACAAACATGGTTATAAGCATAATAATAGTGGAAGCGGAGAACTTAGGTTGGAATCCTTGCTCTGATCCCTATCATAGATGTGACTTGGGGCAAGTCCATTAATTTTTGGAGATTCTTAAAGGAACAAGAGCAAGTTAGGGGATTTATTAGAATATAATGAGATGATATGAAAAAGAACTTTGTGACTGTCAAGTGCTACATGATTGTAAAGTTCTAAGATCACAGTGGCTATGTTTATAATCAAAGGTCAAAATGATAATGAAGGTAGAAATCACCCAGCTCCTGATATCAACATGCTTCTATCCTTTAGCAGGCAGCTCTGATATGGTTAGGTACATTCATTCTATCTGAACAGAATGGTACTGCAGATCAGTAAATTCAAAGTGAAATATCCTTGAAATTTTAGGTATTTGTAACATTTGCTAGTGTTTTGTGCTGCTTATGCAGTTTATACAGTAATTCCAAAGTACTGTAATATATCTCTTGGTAATGACAATATCTAAGTCTATTTTTTTTCCTTAAACACTAAAAGACATTCCAGAGGAGTTATAGTTGCAGTACTGTCTAACTAATTTATCTTGATGTACATAAAAACTCTTCTATTCCATATAGCAGGAATTTTGGGTAATACTTTCCCTTATTTTGGTGCTATAAGGGTTTTATATGTTAACGTAAAAAACAGTTTCAAACGTCAAGAATGCAAGGCCTCGTAGTATTTTTCTCAACTTCTGTAAACTGTCACCCAAATCTAAGCCTTTTCTGCTGACTTTCTCAGCCTGAGTCCCGGTGCTCGGTAACTATGTAAACCAGGCAGGTTAGCCTCTAAGCTTCAGTTCCCCCATCTGAAATCATGGGACAGTAAGTATGCTCCTCGCCAGATTAGATGCTATTATATAAAAGGGTTCTCTTGGCTCTACACACAGCATGCATTTAATAAGTGTCCTTGTCTTTCTCCTCACTCCTACGTCTTGTCCTTCTCCACCTCATTCTTTTTTCTTTCCCTTTACTCTGGTTGGTTTTCAGCAACCCTAGCTCCTCACCTATTTGCTCATTTATTTCAAGCCAGACATTTAAATCTGACATGTCCAAAAATCAGAAGCTCTCGAGGATACTGTGGCTTATACCCTAGTTGCTGTCTAGTTGAAAGGTTAAGGAGAGCTTGCAGTTATTCAGAGAAGATAACAGTACTGAATGGGTCAGCAGTCCTCCTTCAAAGGGCGGTTAAAGTGGTATGGCAACAAGCCCTTCTCTTCATGGGCTCAGAGTCCCCGAGAAGAGTGATGATGTCCGTGCCGCATTCTGAGAAAACTGCCTGGCAACATCAGGGATTACTCCATCCACGTATCAGAAGTCAGCTGTCACAAGTCACTGGTCAAGCGTTGGTTGCCAGGTTTAGCCCTGAAACGAATCGTACTCAGATGGAAACAGCAGAAGCCACTGAGGTGAAAAATGAAGATATTTATCATAAGGTGGAAAGCAGAAAAATCTAGAAGACTGTTCACTGCTTGCTGAAATGTCAGTCAAGAAGAAGTTCTTTGGGTTGTGTGTGGAATGTCTTTTATAGTGAGTTTTATATAATTTAGACAACTAACTCCTAGCTCCTCAGGGCGAGGAAGAAAGTAGATTCTTGCTGTGATTCGTTCCCTGGTTTTTAGTGGCTCTGCCTTGATTTCTTTGACTTTGGTCCTGTGTTTAATACAGTGATGATGTCCACAGAATCATAACATCTGAATATTGAAGGGGTGTGTGAGGTTCCCTGGTCCACAGCAGTTCTAGAAAACGGTCATGCAGCTTACTTAGATTTCTGTAATTATAGTCTCCCTTATACTGGTCCATAATTCACCTCTCATTCAAGAATGGGTCTGAATACTTGGGTTTAGAAGAGAAAAAAAAACTTCAGAGATGATGTGTATCTGCACATTTCAATCTTTTTACTGTCAGTTTCCTCTTCCTCTCCCTCCTCTGCCCAATTCCCCTCCTGATCATATTAGTACCTTGCTTGAACCATATTGTGTGATTCAGGTGGTGGCATCAGCCATTAACCAAGTCAGAAATTTGCCAGTCTCCTGCAAGTCATTTTGACTGCTTTTCACATCCAACCAGGGTATGGACAAAAGTTCAGAAAATATTGACACACTTTTTTAAAATAAAATTTGGGGAGTTAAAGTATGAAGAGGAACCCCAAAAAGAAGAGTAAGAGAGAAAGGTTAGAGAGAAAGTAGATCAATGAAGAACAGGCTATACATGGCAAAGATAGCAGGGGTGGTTAGCAGTGTGAAGTGTTGCAAGTATGCATTGTTTATGAGAACTGCCTAGTATCAATCCATTGGAAATCATGAGTGATCATTACTAAAACACTTGTGGAGGAATTCAATCAGATGTCAGATCCAAGAAGCTGAAGAGATTATAGTCAAAAAATTTCCTAACATGGATAAGGAAATAGTCACCCAAGTCCAGGAAGTGCAGAGAGTCCCATATAGGATAAATCCAAGGAAAACATGCCAAGACAGGTATTAATCAAACTAACAAAAAATAAAATATAATAAAAGCAACAAATAATATGTAAGGGAATGTTCATAAGGTAATCTACTGATTTTTCAGTCAAAAGGGAGTGGGAGGATATATTTAAAGTGGTGAAAGGGAAAAGAAACAATACAACCAAGATTACCCAGCAAGGACATCATTCAGATTCAGTGGAGAAATCAAAAGCTTTACAGACAAGCAAAAGCTAAGAGAATTCAGCAACACCAAACTGGTTTACAACAAATGCTAATGAAACTTATCTAGGAAGGAAACACAAGAGAAGAGAACAAAAGAGAAAGGGAAGAAAAAAGACCTACAAAACAAACCTAAAACAATTTAAAAAATGTCAATAGGAATATACATATCAATAATTACCTTAATGTAGATGGATTAAATGATTCAGTTGAAAGACATAGATCTGTATACATACTGTCAACAATGATCCACTTCAGACCTAGGGACATATACAGACTCAAAGACAGGGGATTGAAAAGGATAATCCATGCAAATGGAAATCAAAAGAAAGCTGGAGTAGCAATACTCATACAAATGTACTTTAAAATAAAGACTTGTTTACAAGAGACAAGGACACTACACAATGACCAAAAGATCAGTCTAAGAAGAAGATAAAAGAATTGTAAAATATATATGGACCCAAGATAGGGGCATTTCAATATACAAGCAAATACTAACAGCCATAAAAGGGGAATTGACAGTAACACAATAATAGTGGGGGGCCTTAACACCCCATTGCACTAATGGACAGATCATCTAGACATAAAATTAATAAGGAAACACAAGCCTTAATGACACATTAGACCAGATAGACTTAACTGATATTTATAGGACATTTCATCTGAAAGCAGCAGAATACACTTTCTTCCGAAATGCACATGCAACATTCTTCAGGATTCATCATATCTTGGGTCACAAATTAAGCCTCAGTAAATTTAAGAAAGTTGAAATTGTATCAAGCATCTTTTCCGACCACAACATTATGAGGTTAGAAATCAATTACAGAAAAAAATACACTGTAAAAAGCACAAACACATGGGTTAAATAATTTGCTACTAAATAACCAGTGGATCACTGAAGAAATCAAAGAGGAAATTAAAAACACCTAGAGAAAAGTAACAACAAAAAACATGGCAATCCAAAACCTGTCAATTCAGTTCAGTTGCTCCGTTGTGCCCAACTCTTTGTGACCAAAACCTATGGAAATCAGCAAAAGCAGTTCTAAGAGGGAAGTTTATAGTGATATGATCCTACCTCAAGAAACAAGAAAAGTCTCAAATAAACAACTTTACCTTACAGCTAAAGCAAATGGAGAAAGAAGAGCAAAAAATCTCAAATCTAGTAGAAGGAAAGAAATCATAAAGATCAGAGCAGAAATAAATGAAATAAAAATGAAAAGACAGTAGCAAGGGTCAGTAAAATTCAAAGCTGGTTCTTTGAGAAGATTCAAAAAATGAAAAGATAAAAGAAATGATAAATCTTTAGCCAGACTCATCTTGAAAAAAGAGAAGACTCAAATCAATAAAATTAAAAATGAACAAGAGGAAGTTAAAATGGATACCACAGAAATACAAAGGATCGTAATAGACTAATACAAGCAACTGTACACCAATAAAATGGACAACCTCTAAGAAATGGGCAAATTCTTAGAAAGGTACAACCTTCCAAGACTGAACCAGGAAGAAATGGAAAATATGAACAGGCCAATTACAAGTACCAAAACTGAAACTATGATAGAAAACCTTCTAACAAACAAACAAACAAATGTCCAGGATGAGAAGGCTTCACAGACAGTTTCTATCAAACATTTAGGGAGGAGTCAACACCTAACCTTCTGAAAATTCACAGAGGAACGAACACTCCCAAGCTCATACTGCTAAGTCACTTCAGTCGTGTCCGACTCTGTGCAACCCCATAGACAGCAGCCCACCAGGCTGCCCCATCCCTGGGATTCTCCAGGCAAGGATAGTGGAGTGGGTTGCCATTTCCTTCTCCAATGCAAGAAAGTGAAAAATGAAAGTGAAGTTGCTCAGTCATGTCCAACTCTTTGCGACCCCATGGACTGCAGCCTACCAGGCTCCTCCGTCCATGGGATTTTCCAGGCAAGAGTACTGGAGTGGGGTCAAGCTCATACTACTGTCTCTCTAATACCAAAGCCAGAGAGACACATCACAGAAGAGAAAACTATAGTCCAGTATCACTGATAAACATAAATGCAAAAACCCTTAACAAAATTCTAGCAAACTGAATCCAACAACACATTAAAGGGTCACACACCACGATCAAATGTGGTTTATCTCAGGGATGCAAGGATTTTCCAGTATCTGCAAGTCAATCAGTGTGATACATCACATTAAGAAACTGAAGAAAAAAAATATGATCATCTCAATAGATGCAGAAAAACATTTTGACGGAATTTCACACCCTTTTCTAATAAAAACTCTCTAGAAGGTGGGCATAGAGGGAACCTACATAAACATAATAAAGGCCGTATATGACATCCACAGCAAGCATCATTTTCAACGGTGAAAAAGCTAAAAGCAAGTCCCCTAAGATCAGGAACAAGACAAGCATGTTCACTCCGGCCAAAATTTTTAAACATAGTTTTGGAAGTTCTACCCATGGCAATCAGAGGAAAAAAGAAATAAAAGAAATCTAAACTGGAAAAGAGGAAGTAAAACTGTTACTGTTTTTGGATGGCATGGTACTATACATAAAAAACCCTGAAGATACTACCAGAAAATGACTAGAGCTAGTCAATGAATTTGATGAATTTGGGGATATAACGTTAATACACACATTCTTATACACTAACAACAAAATATCAGAAAAAGAAATTAAAGAAACAACCCCATTTCTCATTGCAACAAAAGCAATAAAATATCTAGGAATAAACCTACCTAAAGAGATACTCTGAAAACTATTGATGCTTTCGTGCTGGAGGGGACTCTTGAGAGTCCCTTGGACTGCAAGGCGATCAAACCAGTCAATCCTAAAGGAAATCAACCCTGGCTATTCATTGCAAGGACTGATGCTGAAGCTGAAGCTCCAATACTTTGGCCATATGATGCGAAGAGCCAACTCACTGGAAAAGACCCTGATGCTGGGAAAGACTGAAGGCAGGATGAGAAGGGGGTGACAGAGGATGAGATGTTTGGATGGCATCATCGATTCAATGGACATGAGTTTGAGCAAACTCTGGGAGATGGTAAAGGACAGAGAAACATGGTGTGCTGCAGTTCATGGAATAGCAAAGAGTAGGACCCAACTCAGTGAGTGAACAAAAACAAGGGCTATAGATTATTTGGCTTTTAGCAGAAAAAAATCATATGCTTATATTTTTATAAATTCTGGAAAAGTTTATTAATTCATATCAGAAGAATTGAGTTTAAAAGGAAAATACTTTGACATTCAACTGGAAAATTTTCAGAAGGAAGAGGCCTCTTGGAAGTAAAAGATAGAAATCTGACAGCATGTTCTGAGTGATTTTCAAACTGTGGTTCCTAGGACCCTTGATACTCTTGAAAAAGCATCAAAGGCCTCCAAGAGTTTCTGTTTAAGTTGTTTGTAATTATAGATGTTTACCATATTAAAAATTGAGATGGAAATTTAATATAAAATTTTATTTAAAAAAATAACAAGCCAATCAAATCCTAATTATATCTTTTAATGAAAAATAATTGTGTTTTCAAAAATAAATTTAATTTATAAAAAGCTGTTGTTTTTCATTTTTGCAAATCTCTCTCTGGTCTCTGTTAGTACAAGAGAGCTGGATTGCTGTATCTAACTCCACCCTTTATGCGTCTCAATATCCCATGTCATGTAACTTCTGGAAAACTCATTATACACTAAGGAAAAAATCAAGGTGATAAAGGCAAATAATTTCTTAATTTGTAGTATAAAAATAATTTTTCCTTTGCAAAACCCTTAAAAAGATCCTAGTGACACTGCAAGTGTCTCCAGACCACACTTTGATAATTGCTATTCTATGATTAGTCCAGGATAGACTACAATTACTCTGCATCATAAAGAAGGAGGAATTTGAAGTTTTTGGAAGCAACATTTCTTCAGAGAAGTGAGGAAAGATAGAGAAATGTATCAAAGACTGGCGATGGTCAGGCTTTGAGGGTATATTAGGGAAAAAGACCTGAAAAATTGGCATCAAGCTAGGTCTTTCAGAGGCTTATGGTCAGTGTGAAGTTCTAGGTTATAAGGAAGGGCCAGTGAGTTTTAGGACAGTAGCATCTCACCTTCAATTTGAAGAATATCCCCTCTTGTTCTAGGTTCTGAATCCACCTGGTCACCCAAACCATGAGTGCATGTTTGTTATACATCAAAGAACAGTAGGCTTCAGAGTGAGAATGCTTTTTTTGCGGTAGAAAGAAGGTTTCCATGTGGGCAGATTCAAGGGATGCATAGGCCATCAGCACCTTGGTAAAACACGTTGGTACTCATCATAGGATGCAATTAGGATTCAAATACGTTTCTTTAAACATCAAAGAAAGATGTTACCTAAGCAGTGGACATCTGGGTATGTGGTAATCAGAAGTAATGTGTTGGAAAATTGAGTCAGGCCAGGCTGGATTACTTAAACTTTCTGGGTGCACCAAGCAAGTCCTGAAAATGAGGGAGGTGGGAATTGGGAAAGGAGTTGAAAAGAATTACAGATACTTTTAACAGTTGCTGCATGAAGAATTAGTCAGTGAGCTCCAAAAACATAAAACCAATAGTGTTCTATTATAGAGAGAGACAGAGGTTTAAGGAATTGGCTCAGGCAATTGAGGGGGCTGGCAAGTCTGAAATCTGCTGGGCAAACTGGCAGGCTGAAAATGGATGGAAGAGTTGATGCTGCATTCTTAAATCTGAAGTCCGTGGAGGAAAAATTACTTCTTTCTTGGGAGATCTCCGTCTTTTAATGTTTTCAACTGATTGGATGATGCTCAGCCATATTATGGAGGATAATCCACTTTAACTCAGAGTCTACTGATTAAAGTGTTAATTACATCTAAAAAACACCTTCACAGCAACACCTAGACTGGTGCTTGACCATAGACTAGACAAGCTGACACATGAAATTAATCATTTCAAGAGGGGTATGGATAGGTTGGACAAAGGACAAATAAAGGAATGTCATGTAATCACAAGGGCCAGATGAGGCTGGACACCACCGTTTTATTGCATTACAGCTCCACATGGTTGTTGCGATTTTCTCAAGCAGTGCTTGTAGCCTGGATATAGGAGTAGAGGAGATGAATTATGGGAATGTCCCAGAGGTGGGGTTAAGATCTGACATTCTATAAGGACTCTGAGGAAAATGAGTGACTATTGACAGAATATTTATGTAATCACTGTAGGTTAGGGCTAGTCAGGGAAGGGAGCCTGTATGACTGACAGACAATAAAGTGGTCTGGAGACTTTGGGCTCTGAGGCATAAGTGCAGGGGTGGTGGGAATAGGTGTATGAGAGAGGGGACAGGTTGAAAAATATAGGAAATGGTTGACAAAGAATTATGGGCTGGAGTTTGATAGCATATGTTAGAAGGGTTCAAAATGATGACCAATTCAAGAAGTAGAGTGATTTTGATGGCCACTGGAGTTGTGGATGATAATGAACTGTGAGATTTTAACATGGAGGGGGTCTTCCACATATTTACTGGAGACACCTAGGACAGTGGCTAAATTTGGGCTAAAGCTGTGAGTCACATGCTAATATTTATAATTAATGAGGGACATAAGAAAGTTGGGAGAGATACTGATTAGGGGTAGTCAGGGGTATGTGACCAGATGCCAAGTATTTCAAAGATGGAGTGTGCAAAGTATTATAATTTGGAAATAGCCAGGCAAAGCAGGACTAATATTGGATCTCCTCATGAGGCCTGTGGGTTATGAGTATCAGGAGAATAAGATATTTCCATCAGGGAAGGTATAAGGAAAACAGGACAATGATTTTGGTAAAGGCCAAGATAGGGAAAAAGTATCTTTTAAGAAGTTTGAGGATATAATTTAGTTTTCATGAAATGGGAGTTTGAGAAGATGCCCTTAACATTTGTTAGAGCAGTGGAAGTTCTAGAATTTCCACACAAGAGAGGGTTACAGGTAAAAAATTGTTTGCAAGTGGGGCCTTGAAGACTTATCTGGAAGCTGCCTTTGCAGAATAAGTACCTTGCTTCCTTAGATGGCTGAATACAGAATCCTCTGTAATCCATCCCTTGGCTTCTCTGCTCATTTGAATGGAGGTAGGAGATGGGGAGGCCAGAGGAGTTTGGGATGAGGGAGAGGATGATCTCTAGGACTAATATTTCAGCTAGTGGTGATAGAGAATTGATTGAAATGAGCTGGTATCCAGGTTTCTAGTCTCCCATGACTGTTCAAAGAGAATCACAGCAGATAAATTCATGCTGTGGAGGGGACACTGCTGAGGTCATGATGAGGTAGACTCGGGTTTAGGGCTGGCAATTCAAAGGCATGGACAATTGTCTCACTCCTATTCATCTTCTAAAACTCAATTCAAAAGCTGATTTATAGAAACTTGCTTTCCTAACCCTCCCTTTCATATAAGAATGCTTATTTTCTCCTTCACCCAGAGCACGCATTTATCAGAGCTCTTGTGACTGTTGGTGTTCAGTCACTTGGTGATGTCCGGCTCTTTGAGACCTCATGGACTATAGCGTACCAGGCTTCCCTGTCCTTCACCATCTCCCAGAGTTTGCTCAAACTCATGTCCATTGAGTCAGTGATGCCATCCACCCATCTTGTTCTCTGTCACTCCCTTCTCCTCCTGCCTTCAATCTTTCCTAGCATCAGGGGCTTTTCCAATGAGTTGGCTCATTGCATCATATGGCCAAAGTATTGGAGCTTCAGCTTCAACATCAGTCCTTCCAATGAATAGTCAGGGTTGATTTCTTTTAGGATTGACTGGTTTGATCACCTTCCAGTCCAAGGGACTCTCAAGAATCTTCTCCAATGCCATAGCTCAAAAGCATCAATTCTTTGGTGCTTAACCTTCTTTATGGTCCAACTCTCACATCTGTACATGACTACTGGAAAAACCATAGCTTTTACTATATGAACCTTTGTTGGCAAAATAATGTCTCTGTTTTTTAATATGCTGTAGAGATTTGTCATAGCTTTTCTTCCAAGGAGCGAGTGTCTTTCACTTTCATTAAGAGAATGAAATTAAAAGTGACTGATGGCTGCAGTCACCATCCACAGTGATTTTGGAGCCCAAGAAAATCAAGTCTGTCACCATTTCCATCGTTTCCCCATCTATTTGCCATGATGTGATGGGACCAGTTTATATCTCTATCTCCTGTCCTCAACTCTAGGTTATTTTGAAAGCAAAGGGCCTATTTTATGTGATGTTTTGCCTATGATGCTGAGTGTCTGGTATTTATTATAAGCATGAAAGTTATTGCTGGCACACAGTACCTAGTAAAGCTGAGTTAAACTCAGTAATACCTTTATTTGATAACCATCTATGCACTAATACCTAGAGAGGTGATCATGATGCAGATTGGTTTGTACCCTCATGGTGCTTACACTGAGAAAGATTCTTACTTTCTTGATCTCATTCAAGTATGAAAATCATGAAAATATACCAATGATAATGCCATACAGAGTTCAACTTTCATTCCAGTCACCCTAGGATCCCAAGGGCAGGAAGTTTTCTGATGTCAGTTCAATAGATCTCTTCCAAGCAGTGTTATTTATTGCTTCACCTCTCAACCTCAAACTGTGCATCTGCCCTGATTTTGTTGTTGTTTAGTCCCTAAGTAGTGTCTGAATCTTTTGCGACCCCATGGACTGTAGCCCGCCAGGCTCCTCTGTCCGTGGGATTTCCCAGGCAAGAATACTGGAGCGCGTTGCCATTTCCTTCTCCAGGGGATCTTCCTGACCCAGGTGTAGAAGCTGTGACTTCCTGCCCTGGCAGGTGGATTCTTTAGCACTGAACAACAAGAGAAGCCTGTCTGCCATGACATGCCTCAGTAAAACCATGACAATGAGCACATAGCTCTTTGTCTATCAGAACAGGGCTAACTGTCATGGACAGCAGGTTTTGCTAGGTTTGAAGTGTGGTATTAAAACTAGAAGGGGCTCTCTGGAGAAAGAATAGACTAGGTTAGCCAACAGGCTTCTGGTGAGTTGGTCAAAGAGAAAGGAACTGCCAGCACTTATGATGTATGGGAGAAAAGAACCTGGTGCATGTCAGACAAGAATCAACAAAGCTATTTAAACAGCACTGCTGAGATAGTTCGTTCGGTGGAAGAAAATAATGCTCGTGTCTCACGGGAACTGAGAGAGTAGTTATCTGCCTTGCTCCATTGACGCTTTCTCTCTTCCCGTTTTCCTTTCCCTTCTCTCCTTCCACTCAACTTGTGAAGGTCTTCCCTATTTCTTCTCCATTTTCACAGAGAGAAATACCTCTAAGTCTGACAAACTCAACCGTCTACCAGTGCCGGACCAGCATGGACTGTCCAGTTCCCTTCACTGGGCAGAAAAGGGGGACAGAGGCAAGAGCGCCTTCTCAGTCCCTTCAGAAACAGTTCATTCCACGGGACTCTAAAGGGGCGAGCTTTACGTGCTATTGTTTGTGCCTTTCATCACGATTCTATTGTCAACCATAGGAGCTCAGCTGGTAACGGCTCACGTAAAAAAGTGATCCTCCCCCTCCCCACCCTCATTTTGTCCCATAACAGCCTGACAAATGAATAGCACCTGCCATCGCTCACAGAGAAAAATACAAGAAAATGGAAAACTAAAGGGGCGAAGCTTGAGAATCCCACTAATGCCCGATGACTGATCTTGTTAGCACACATAGTGCATTCTCGGATTTTTCCAGAACCTTAGATCTCTCTGCTGAACAACCACAAGTGCGCACGCACACACACACACACACACACACACAAAGGCACTTTGCAGCAGGCTGTGTAGCGGCCCCCGCCCTCTGCCTGGAGCCTGATTGTCAGTCTCATACACAAACCCAGACAATGCTCTCAATAGGCGTCTTTTGGGGAGACAATTGCCAAAAGCATGATAACGGGATTTGTCACCCTGATGTGGCTGCTGTTTCAGCAAGCATTTCAATAATGAAAGAAAGTTTTACTAATTGTAAATGGGAATGAATTTCAGCTGTCTCCTCTTAAAAAATAATTCCTTTGGAAGAAAGCCAATTAAGATCATCTGTCTAAGGCATCTCTTCACCCCCACTGCAACAATATGTCAGTTATAATAGACGTCTAATAAACTCAGACTTCTCAGGACAGGGTGCTGAGCATGCCGAAAGAAGGGAGCAAAAAGGTTTGGAGGGAATGGATGAAACTTCTCTCTGTGAAAGTTTAGTCCATCGGGTGGTAGAGCTGGGGGCCATTTACAATACACCAGTGCACCAAGACAGATTGGATTTCAGAACAATGGTCTGCCCTAGGCGGCCTGGTGCGCCAATTGTCCTCTTTCCAGGAAACTGGAGTAGCTTATTGTCAAAATCTGTGGCCTGGCTCCTGGATGCCTGAGGTCTTACATCAGAGGGGAAGCGTTTGGAGACTTCAGGAGAATGCACAAGTGCTTTCAGAAGCTGGAACGCTGGCAGTCAGGTTGGCAAATTCTCCTTCATGAAGCAGTCTTTATATAAATCCTATTCCCCTGCAACTGTGAGACTTTATCTCTCACTATCTCAGCTGCTGCTCTAAGTTGCTCAGCTAGCTGACGTTACTTGTTGAAAGACAAGCCGATAGCTTGGTTAGTCCATTTAGAGTACTGCGTTCTGTCCTTTGGAGTTAGAGTCAAAGGTGCTGTCCACCCTGTGATGTCCAACCCACCATCGAGATTAAATCACTTTCATTAAAGTCCCCAGTCCTGCCATGATGCTCACATTAACCTATCCATTGCCTTTGCCGGCATCAACATCACCTCCACTATCACAGCTTATATTAATATCATGAAATTTGCTAACATTTCTGTTGTTGTCTATAGTAACATCATTGCCATCTTCATTATCTTTGCCATCAGAACCATTAACATTTCTGTAATAAGCTACATAATAGCTCCCCAGAGATACCCAGGTTCTGACCCCTGGAATCTGTAAATATTACTTATATGGCAAAAGGTATGTTGAAGATGTGATTACATTAAGAATTTAGAGGTGGGGAGATTATCCTGGATTATCCAGGGCTTCCAATGTACTCCTAAGGGATATAGAGTTCATATTTCCCAAAATGGCATTTTGACACTGTTTTCTTCCAGGGAAGGAGGAAGTCAAGATGAGCAGTTTAGATATCTGTGCAGAAGTGGTGGATAGCATCTCTTCTCTTTTAAATCCCAGATTGTTCCATGAGGAGAGTATGGGATTGATCACAAGTTGCTCTGTAAATAGGCAAACTGAAAATAGATGATGGGCTATTCCTTTTTTTACCTCAACAGTTCAAATAGGAGGAAAAAACATCTTCTCCAATTTCCCTTGACCCAAGTTTCCAGTCACCTGTGGCACATGCAGATGATTTTGAGAACATTTAGTTGTGGGTAAGTTACAAGTAGTAACTTACGTGTAATATGTAGAAAGGAGTAGGACAGGGCAGTCTGTTGTCACCCTGTTTATTTAACCTATATGCTAAGCACATCATGAGAAATGCTGGGCTCGATGAGACAAGCTGGAATCAAGATAGATGAGAGGAACATCATCAACCTCCAATGTGAGGATGGTGTCACTCTAATTGCAGAAAGCAAAGAGAACTAAAGAGCCTCTGGATGAGGATGAAGGAGGAGAGTGAAAGAGCCGGCTTAAAACTAAATATCGTAAAAAAAACTAAGATCATGGCATCCGGCCCATTACTTCTTGGCAAATAGAGGGGGAAAAGGTGGAAGTAATGACAGATCTCCTCTCTTGGCTCTAAAATCACTGCGGATGGTGACTGCAGCCATAAAATCAGAAGATGTTTGCTTCTTGGCAAGAAAATTGTGACAAACCTAGACAGTGTGTTGAAAAGCAAAGACATTACTCTGGCGACAAAGGTCCATATAGTCAAGGCTATGGTCTTCCCAGTGGTCATGTATGGTTGTGAGAGCTGGACTGTAAAGAAGGCAGAACTCTGAAGAATTGATGTCTTCAAACTGTGGTGCTGGAGAAGACTTCTGAAAGTCCCTTGGACAGTAAGGAGATCAAACCAGTCAATCTTAAGGGAAATCAACCCTGAATACTCACTGGAAGGACTGATGCTGAAGCTGAAACTCTGGTATTTTGGTCATCTGATGAGAACAGCTGACTCATTGGAAAATCCCTGATGCTAGGAAAGATTGAAGGCAGAATGAGAAAAGGGCATCAGAGGATGAGATGGCTGGATGGCATCACTGATGCAATGGGCATGAACTTGGGCAAACTTTGGGAGATGGTGAGGAACAGGGAGGCCTGGCGTGCTGCGGTCCATGGGCTCACAGAGAATTGGACACGACTGGACAACTGAACAATAAGTTACATGTATTAAAAATCAGTAGATATAGGAATGATATAGTATTCCTTTATCAGTAGATATAGGAATTCAGTCTTTTTTTTAAATTTAAATTAAGCCATTGATGAAATTATCTGATGTTTTCTACTCCTACAAGTAGAAAAAGTGGTTGGAATAGGAAGGAAATTATCAATTTTGTTTTTTAACCATTGGCAGGATTTACTAATGGTCTGTTTGCACATGGCTGGGTCCTGGGCAGGGTGTCCTTGCTTTCTTGGAGCTACAATCAGCCTGAATAATTTAGATTAGGTGGCTACACTAATTGAATTTACCACATAATTAGCTCATGGTTTTCACTTCACTTTGCCATGCAAGACTGTTTTAAAAAAGGAAAGTTCATTTGAATTTAACTGTTTTCTAAACACTTCAAAGCTTGGTCAACCGATTTGTATACTCAGGAAAAGAATATATCTCCCTTGAGTTATATTTTTGAAGATATTTTTTCCTTTACAAAAGGAATGTAATTATATTACTAACACTTTGACAAAATACACAGAATTTTATCCCTTGGACATCACCATTTGTAGCAATTTGCCATTTTTTCATTCATTTTTTTCCTATGCCTATGACTGTCACATAATTAAAACTGGGATGTAGGCACCATTTAAAATACTTTAAATAAAATATTTTAAAATGTTTGCAATATTTTTCACTGAAAGTTAGAGATAATCATCATAGTATATGAAATATTTATCTAATATATGAATTAGAAAAATCAAAATTATTATTTTAAAATGTAACAAAATAATTTTTTTCAGATAATATTCTGAAAATCAATCTTAGAAACTTGAAGGCACACCAAATTTGACTTATTTGTCTCTCCCTGTTTGGTATAATAAGTTTATTACCTTTAAGACATTAATAGCCATCACCAATGGTTATATGTAATAGAGTCTTGTCTGGGAGAACTGGAGCCCTCAAACTGTCAGTAAATCTAATAACCTGTCAGTAGTGGTCATGTTTAGTATACATCAGTACAATCTGAGAAATATAATTCTTAAAGCTAAACTTATGAGCATTTCTACCAGCTCTTAGATGATGATTAAGATATATGCTACTCAAACAAACTACAAATGAAGCCTAGACTTCTGTAAAGTGGCTTTGACACTTTGTGCATTGTAGTGAATTAACATTATTAAGGATTAAAATATTATTTGTGTGCACATAAGTTGAATACTTACTCTTCCTCTAAGATAACTCACTTAATATAAGTGATCAAAATTATTTCCGTTTCTAGGCTTGCATATATAGCTTTAAAATGTCTTCAGTATGAAGCAGATACAGAAGTCACTGTTTAGGTTTTCTTCTTTCTGCTTCAATTTCTCCAACAGTAAAATGGTAACATCTACTGCTCCTTGGAAGAAAAGCTATGACCAACATAGACAGCATGTTAAAAAGCAGGGACATTACTTTGCCAACAAAGGTCTGTCTAGTCAAGGCTATGGTTTTTCCAGTAGTCATTTATGGATGTGAGAGTTGGACTATAAAGAAAGCTGAGCACCAAAGAACTAATGCTTTTGAACTGTGGTGTTGGAGAAGACTCTTGAGAGTCCCTTGGACTGCAAGGAGATCCAACCAATCAATCCTAAAGGAAATCGGTCCTGAATATTCATTGGAAGGACTGATGCTGAAGCTGAAATTCCAATACTTTGGCTACCTGATGGGAAGAACTGACTCATTTGAAAAGACCCTGATGCTGGGAAAGATTGAAGGCAGGAGGAGAAGGGGACAATAGAGAATGAGATGGTTGGATGGCATCACTGACTCAATGGACATGAGTTTGAGTAAACTCCAGGAGTTGGTGATGGACAGGGAGGTCTCGCGTGCTGCAGTCCATGGGGTTGCAAAGAGTCAGATATGACTGAGCAGCTGAACTGAATGAACTACTTATATAAAATTTTATTTGAAAAGAATTATCTACAAAGCACTTGGCACTGTAAGATTTCCTTAGGAAGCAAAATAAATGGAAAAAGTAAAATTTTATGAATGTAAATTAGTAAACATAATACAGAGATTAAATTACAAAATTTTAAAAGTATAGAGCAGGAACTCCCTGGTGGTCCAGTGGTTAGGGCTTTGCTTCCACTGCAGAGGACAGAAGGGGCATGGGCTTGATCCCTGATTGGGGAACTAAGATCCTCCCTGCTGTTCAGCAAAACAAAAAAAACAACCCCCCTCCCACTACCAACACTGACAAAAATCCATCAAATGCTCATCTCTGTAGCATCTCAGAGGCAGAGCAGAATGATGAACACAGAGAAGTTTGGAATCAGTTATTCGGGTTTGCAAGCATGCCTGTTAAGTCACTCCGTCGTATCTGACTCTGTGACTGTATGGACCTTAGCCTGCCAGGCTTCTCTGTCCATGGGATTCTCCAGGCCAGAATACTAGAGTGGTTGCCACGCCTTCCTCCAAGGAATCTTCCCAACCCAGGGATCAAACCCGTGTCTCTTACATCTCCTGCATTGTCAGGTGGGTTCTTTACCACTAGTGCCATCTGGGAAGCCCTATTTGGGTTGACCTGGATTTAAATCCTTGTTCTTTTCTCACTTTGTGTTTATTTGGAGTAAGTCACTTAACCACTTTGAACTTGATTTTCATGTAACCATGTTATTGTTACATAGCAGCTTCCTCAAAAGTATATTCTTTGCAATAGGCATTTTCTACAGCTGTGCTGCCCAATATGGCAGATACCAGCCCTGTGACTATTTAAATTTCTTAAAATTAAATGCAAGAAAAAACCCCTTCTCTCAGTTGCACTAGCCACATTTCAAGGACTCATGATGTAATCAGTGGCTACCTGGGACAGTAAAGAGAGGAAGCATTTCCAACATCACAAAGCATTCTATTGGAAAACAGTGGTCACAGCGTAACTATTGTGTGGGGAAACAAGCTGTGTGTTTAAAGATTTTGGAGATAGTGATTAAACAAATTAAAACATATTTCTATACAGGTGTAACATGGACATCAAAATGGTGACATTCTGACAGAAACTGATAAAAAATCCTTCCCCCTCCTTTTTTTCTTGCAGATATGACCCAAGTTTTCTGTACTTTGGCATTATTTGTCTAATTTACAAATTATTTGTAATGTGACTACATTATATATTTAAGAAAGAAGATGTCTTTGAAAAAGATCCTTTGATCTCAAGGTAAGTGTGGCTTCTGATCTAAGAAATATGTGACACACAATTCTGAAATGCTAAGAGAAATCTCGTACATTTCGGGAAGAATTTAAATTCCTGATGAAAGAGATGAGCCTGATGACAATACTTAATCTAAATGGTAGCAATTATTTTAAATTGCTCATTAATAGTACATAGAAATAGTACTGAATGCCCTAGGTGTCCAATGTGATGGTTCCACTCTGGCTACCCAGAGCACAAGCATCTTTCATTTTTGTGGGCTAGCAGGGAGTTACCCAGCTGACTTCCCTGCTGACTCAGACGGTAACGCATCTGCCTACAATGTGGGAGACCCAGGTTCAATCCATGGGTTGGGAAGATCTCCTGGAGAAGGCAATGGCACCCCACGCCAGTACTCTTGCCTGGAAAATCCCATGGATGGAGGAGCCTGGTGGGCTACAGACCACGGGGTCTCAAAGAGTCGGACACGACTGAGCGACTTCACTTTCACTTTTCACTTTCATGCATTGGAGAAGGAAATGGCAACCCACTCCAGTGTTCTTGCCTGGAGAATCCCAGGGATGGGGGAGCCTGGTGGGCTGCCGTCTATGGGGTCGCAGAGAGTCAGACACGACTGAAGTGACTTAGCAGCAGCGGCAGCAGCTGTTTCTCCAGCAGTTGTTTCCTGCCTGTGCTTGGCTTCCTGGAGTCTTACCAGGTCTAGGTGGAGGGTGGATATTTAGTCAAAGATTCGAATGGAACCTTGTGCAGATCTCTGGAACTCTTTCTTTCTGAAATTCCTTCCTCTTCACTTCTCTGTCCCTAAGTTTTAGCTGTCTTAGCTTCCAGAGACTCAGCTGTCTGAGCCCGCATCTCAGTGAAACTTCTGCCCTGGTGAGATGTTTGGGCTTCTCCTTTTTATGCACGATGGCTCAGAGAGCGCCTCCACACAGGGATGTGTGTGTGTGTGTGTGTGTGTGTGTGTGTGCGTGTGTACACGTGCTCAGTCGTGCCTGACTCTTTGCGACCCCATGGACTGTAGCCCGCCAAGCTCCTCTGACCCTGGGATTCTCCAGGCAAGGATGCTGGAGTGGGTGGCCATGCCCTCCTCCAGGGGATCTTCCCTACCCAGGGACTGCAGTTTCTTTACCACTAGCCCAACCTAGGAAGCCTGGAAAGCCCATGGTCTCATCTTATTTGTTTCCTTTCTTTCAGGGATTACGGTCCTGCCTTGCCTGTTATCTACTGTTTCTGAAAATTGTTGTTTCATGTATTTTATTCAGTCTTCTTATTTGTGCTGAAATAACTGGCTTGGTACTGATGGGAAGCAGAGTCATCTGTTGACTTTCACAATGTACATCATGTCAGCCAAGGGGGTGTATTCTGTGTTTCCCACATTCTTGGTGCTTCTAAAAGGGGTTATTTATTGCTTGTAAATGAATTGTTTATTAACAACCATATTATTGCTTAATGATGAAGTGGTGTTTTCAGTATCTTGCATTCTAATTTGGTAATTTTTATATCTTTATATGTGTTTTATTATTTTTTAGTGAATATGGAAAGCTGGTTTGGGGATTTGGGCCACAATAAAATGCATTGTAATTTTTCCTATTTAAAATAATGAGAAATAGGCTCTTTCTTATCCATACCATGGACAAGCTCTAAATTTCAGAAATTTCTGAATTATTAACATTAACTGAGAGATGACTATATAAATATAAGGCACCAACTGTTCTTGATACACTTTGTCTGTCCTTTTCACAACTATATCCTAAGGATCTAGAATTGTTCCTAGCATATAGTGGAGGATTATGAAATACTTGCTGATTAAATGAAATTTAGGTGTTCAAGATGGAACTTTCTATGATGATAAGAAGAATTATTCTTACAAACATTATAATAAACTTAAATAAGTATCATAATCATATCTTGGATTATTAGTTTCTGTTTTAATTGGATGAATCACATTGAACCATTCTGTGTGCTAGGCTGAATTAACTAACTTAAGGGAGCCAAACTCCTTCTCATGAGGTATTAGTTACTGGCAACTGAATATATCCAGTCAATATGCACATTTAGCAAGATTTAACAAAGTATCAATCAAGAGAGGTGGGGCTATTGGTTTTATTATTTGACTAAACATTTTTAGGGTATGTCTGGACTACAGTCAACTGTATCAACATCTACCTTCTCAAAATGTGGAGGTATGCTAAACTAATGCCAGTTTAGAGATAAGAACTCGTTCTCTCAAAACCCAGGAACTTTTGGCCCTGTCCGTCACATCCCAACATGTGTGTGGCTAAAGATAAGAGTACAAATGGAGACCCACATATCATACGTCTAAATATAAGTTCCAGATCAGTTGATTTAATGTTTTGATAAAATATGTCTTATCCTGTAACTTTGATAAATATATTTTCACAATGCCTGGAAAACCAGGCTTGAATTTAGAATTCTTAGGCTCCTCAATGTTCATGTTTCAAAGTAGTGGGTCAATTTAGTCTCATCCTACATCGTGCCCCCCACCCCTTCCCCCCCACCTTGGCCTTCCTGCCCCGCGAGGATGGTTGCATACATCCTCGTGAACACCCAGCTACATGTTCAAGCTTAGATCACACCCTTTGTTGTCTCTTGGCCACTCTTAGTTGTAGGGGCATTTACACCGATGGTGAATTCAGACTTCAGAAGCACTGACCCAAGGACAAGGCCCACCCAGGCCATGGAAGAGTGGCCAGAAGTCATTTGGGCAGGTAATTCCTTGGCCTAAGCATCAAGGCATGATCTGGCAGGGGTGGGAACACAACTTCCATGAGATACCTCCCCTGGATCCAGTAAACTCCCCTTCCTTGGCACTGGGGAACCAGAGCAGGTTCTTCAAATTCCTAGGTCCAGAGCAGGGTCCTTCTTAACTGGATCGACCCAATGCACTGGGATTATAAATATACAGGAATGTCAAAGTTGGGATGTTAAGCTACTCTTGCCAGGGGTTTTGATGGTGGACACTTCTAAACTATTTAACCAATATCCATATTCGTATTCTTTCTTATGAATAAAGCCCTGATTTTGTTTAGGGCAGCAGTACTTCTAGCTTAGAAGCTGTATCTTCAAGATAAGCTTGCAATCAGGGACAACCATGCAATATGGTTCTAACCAGTGAAACAGAGAAAAGGTTTTCTGGGGATTTCTGTGAGAGCTTTGCTTTCTTAATAAAGCCTTCCCTGCTCTTCTTGGGGCTCTCTACTTATAATCTTCTTATAATCTTCTTATAATCTGGAACACGTGTGTGAACTTGGAGGTGGAATGGCATCTTTATAACTATAAGATGGACTCAGAGATGAAAGTCACATGGTAAAGATGACATAGCAGAAATGTAAAAGGATGCTGGAACACTGATGATATCAAGGAATATCATCACCAGCCTTCTCATGTTAAAATAAATCCCCATTTGATTAAGACATTATAGGCATGCATCCAAAAGTAATTCCTAATAAATGCAATCAGCTGATTTACATAATCATTATTCCTCGAAAAAAGGTGCATGTTTATATGTTGCTTAACATATACCAATAATAGAAGAATTGATCAAATTTATGTATTAAATTTATGAATTATCTTTTTGTCTGTCCACTAAGCTCCTTGAATATAGGGACTGGATTTTATCATTTCCCCCAGCTTTTTCCACATAATCTGAAACATAATCACATTAATAGCATAAAGATAGAGGGCTTCCCTATTAGTTCAGTTGATAAAGAATCTGCCTGCAATACAGGAGACCCTGGGAAGAGCTGCTGGAGAAGGGATAGGCTACCCAATCCGGTATTCTTGGGTTTCTCTTGTGGCTCAGCTGGTAAAGAATCTGCCTACAATGCAGGAGATGTAGGTGTAATCCTTGTGTTTGGAAGATCCCTTCGAGAAGGGAAAAGCTACCCACTCCAGTATTCTGGCCTGGAGAATTCCATGGACTGTATAGTTCATGGGGTCGCAAAGAGTCAGACACAACTGAGTGACTTTCATAGAGATGTGCTAAACATTTAGATAAAAGCTTAATTTGTATATACTGAGCTCTTTCTATTTTTCCATAAATGGTTTATAATCAAGGTAGATAATAAAGCAATAGCATCTTGAAATAAAATATAAATGGAGGGATGCTTTTTAATTTCTGAATTGTTTGTTCATATTGGTTCTCTGATACTTTTCAAGAAGAGAAGGAAAAACAAGAGAGAAAAAACACCCAAAGAAGGAGAAATTTGAATTGTACTGGTGGAAGAACACAATGGGTGAAGGACTTCCCTGGTGGTTGAGTGGTTAGGAATCCGCCCTCCAATGCAGGTGACACGGGTTTGATCCCTGGTCTGGGAAGATTCCATATGCCCGTGGGGCAGTTAAACGTGTGCGTCACAGCTACTGAGTCTGCGTCCCAGTGTCCCTGAGCTCCGGCTACCGAGCCTGTGCGATGCCAGTCCTGAAACCCACGTGCGGAGAGCGCCAGCTCCACAGCCGGAGAGGCCACAGCGATGAGAAGCTTGTGCAGCATAGCCAGAGGGTGCTTCCGACTCTTCACCACTCAGCGACGGAGACCCAGCGCAGCCGGGTACCTACAGACATAGACAGTAAGTAAACACGCCTGTCAGAGTCAGTGATACTATTTCTAAAAAGACAATGGATGATATTTTCCTTTCTTGGTGATTCGCTAACAATTTTAAAGAAAACCCCAGACTAAATTTGTAAATATTTAAATCATTTATTCTCAGAAATGAAAAAAATATTTTCATTTATGATTTTGTTCAATATCTTAGCTACTGTCTTTCTGGTGATAACAAAGGCACTCAATATTTAGGATTATGGATCTGATGCATTGGCGTAAAATGAGCCTCCTGAAAACAATTTCCTATGGAAAAATATATAGATTTTAGTGAAAGATCAGCATACACAATCACAGAATTAAGAATCTGATATATATAGGAGATTTATCAAAAACTACATCTTTCTTTTACCTTGTTTATCATGTCCTTCATCTTTTGAGAAGGGAAAGGCTCTATTCTTTGATTTTGCTTCAGTGTCTTAGTATGTGTACACATGCAGAAAATAAAAAGACATTCATATTTTTATTTAAGGTTTCCTCTGCCTACTCTAAGATCCAAATAACTGTTTGAGAAAAATAAAGATCATTTCCCCCTACTTTTGGAAGTAAATATTAGATTAGCAAAGAAAGTGGCTTTGAAGTTGGGCAGACTTAACATTTAGACTTTTTTTAAGGAAAAGTACTTGAATATGAAATCATTGGTTCTTTGTAGATAGATTTTTTTCATCTTACTTTTCTTTGAATGGAACACAATTGGTTCACTAATTTTAGTTTCTTTCTGAAATGCACTCTATGAACACATGCCATAAATTCCAACATATTCAGCACTGCATGATGAAGATGATACTTGCTTGTAATAGTGTTCTGCTTCGATTGACAACCACAAGCTTCTTCTCACCCTTTCCTCTTCCAAATTAAAGGTATAAGAAATACTGTCAAATATGATTTATTACTTACTTCCTCAGAGGATCTAAACAGAAACTATTATCTCCTTCAAATCTTTTGTGCTATCACTATTCACAATTTTCAGGGAGACCTGAACTAATGTTCTTACTGTTAATCTCAAAGCTGTGGTACCACAATTCTTGTGCTGGGGAAAAAACCAAAAACAAATAAAAGAGCTAGAAAAGAAGGATACACATTTAAAGTTCCTAAAGAAAAAAAGCTTGCACTATGTTCTGATTGACAAGTGTTCAACACATTGCATCATGTGAGGTACAGCTAGCTTAAAGCATAGAATAAATGATGCAGTTTTCATATTTGTCATTACATTCCACAGATATGACATTAGCATGTTTGCAAAGAAGGAAGGCTAGAATGAAAATAAACTCTTTTTCTATATGCCTAAACATATTAGCACTTAGAGTAAATTGTATTAAAACTAAAAATGGGTTTAATCTGGAGGTAAACATTATCAATATTCATTGGTATGCTTATGTTAATTAACTGGGCATTAATTCTGCAAACTTAAGCCAGGAAAGAGAAAACTTAGCTCTGCTTCTTCCTATCAGGATTGATTGTTATATTTATTCATTTATTTGTCAGGTCTTAATTGTGGGATGTGGGCTCTGGAGCATGTGGGCTCAATAGTTATGGCACTTGAGATCTTAGTTCCCCAACCAGGGATCAAACCTATGCCCCCTGCATTGGAGTGCAGATTCTTAACCACTGGACCACCAGGGAAGTCCCACGGAGAAATCATTTTTAAGGTCTCTTTATGCAGTGGTTCCTACAAATACATGCAAAACCCTGATAATGTGAAATAAGATTGGTATGTGCAATGTATAATGGGGGTCTCACTTCTCCCTGGGGAAGCAAGACAACAGAGTCCTGGCTTAGTATGTTTCAGAGTTGAACTGGAGAGGACGCCAAACCAGAGTGGAGGCAGTGAAGATAAGAGGTGTGAAGACACCAGATGAGGAGTCAGCAACTAACTTGCTGTTAAAGGGGAGGTGGAGAGAAATTCTTGACATAAGCAACTTGTTGAACAGTCTTTCTGTTTTTGGAGAGGCCATGAACTGAGACTTCCCTGGTGGCTCGGAGAGTAAAGCGTCTGGCTACAATGCAGGAGACCTGGGTTCAATCCCTGGGTCAGGAAGATTTCCTGGAGAAGGAAATGGCCCCCCCACTCCAGTATTCTTGTCTGGAAAAATTCCATGGACGGAGGAACCTGGTGGGCTACAGTCCATGGGGTCGCAAAGAGTCAGACATGACTGAGCGACTTCACTTTCACTTTCATGAACTGAGAGAGTAGATAATGAGATAACTTTGAGCTTTGTTGCATTTTAATTGCCCGGGGCACATCTGAGAGGAGATTCCACTAGCAGTTGGATCCACAGACAGGGCTGGACCTCCTGAAGAAATGTGGTACTGGTGCTAGAAGTCTTTAGCATGGGGTTGCTCCCTGAAGCCTTCTAGTAGGAGAGCTCCCTTGGAGTGAGTGCGTAGAGAGAGAAGGCTTGAAGAGCGGAATGGCCAATGGCTTTGTTAGACTGAAGCATAGCCTGGGCAAAAGAGAGGAAGGATTGGAATCACAAGGTTCCTAAACGTCAGGCTAAAGAAATTGGATTTTATTTCCTGGATTCTGTAGAATGATAGTACAGTGTCTTTGTTAAAATTTGGTTTCAGAGAATTCATTTGGAGTAAAAAAATAGGTGAAAGTCAGATGACCCAATCTGGAAGCAACTGACAGTGAAATATACCAAAGATCCATGTGGAGATGATTCGTATCATAAGACTTTGGAGAAGGTGTGGGGTCAGAGACTTTCAGTGGCAGATTCTACAAAACTGGGCATCTGATAGGGTTTGGGGAAAAGATTTATGTGACCAAGAAGACATTAAGCACCGTTTAGGAAACAGAAAGCTGAGTTTGAAAAGAAGACTCTAGGCCATATATCAAGTAAAGTTCCAAATTTAAACAGGTTGCATTGGTGGGGAGGGGAGGTCAGCCCACAGGCCTGGACACTTGACTCCAGCTCTGACCAGAGCCAGGGAAGCTATCCAGGATGGACATGAAAAATTGGGAGTCATCTGAAGGGAGGTGAGAGCTGACTCCGTGAGAATATTTCCTGCTAGAGAAATAACCGTCCACACTGAGACCCAGGAATAATAGAACTTGCATTTAAGAGAGATTACTAGAAGCTCTTTGTGTTTCTATTGTCATTGGATACCCCTGGTCTATCCACGAAGTATCAAGAGGTTAAGTACCTTTTTTGGATTTGTTGGTAATAATGTTAAACCAAACACCAATCCTGAAATTTTGTATACTGTCCTTCGCTCATGAGTTTACAATGATTATTGAAAGTAGTATTTTCTTTAATTTTTTAGGTTAAAAAAATTAAACTCAGGTTTGGCAGTTCAAACAAATTTCCTAATCACACAGGCTAAGGACAGACTCATTCGAAAAGCTAGAGCAGTCTCCCAGTAAGGCCAGTAAAAGGCTACCAGTTTCTCACCATGACTTCAGAAACACATGCACAATGTCTAATGTGTTATTAACTATTCAAAATGTACTCTGGTTCCTGCTGTTTCACAGAACAAGTACGGCAGCCTGCATTGTTCTGCAAAACACCTTTCAAAACTGACTCCCAGTTTCGCCTTACCTGCTGACATTTAAAAATAACTGAGCAGTTTACTTTGTTTTCATTTCTTGGAGCAAACAAAAGTAAAAAAGATAGTGTTAGCATTTGGGTCCTGGAGCCACAGTTGGAGATGCATTTTTTTCCCCTTCTCTTTCCTTCTTGCTGTTTTTTGTTTTTTTTTTTTTTAATGAAAGGTTGTTATTTTTGTTGATTGGCCAATTAGACGAGCTGGTAGCTGCTACCTACTTCTAAGATTTGATTCTATTATAAAGCCTCAGAGGCTAATGCTGCTTCAGTCTTGCCCTAAAAAGACATAAAAGGATACACTTGCCGTTAAGTCTCCCGGCAGATGAAGGAGCATAAACCATTGATCACAATGCGAAATGCTGAAAACTGAAAAGGAATCCAATTTATTTTAAATAAAACTACTCTGTTCTCCAGTGACAGATTCCAGAATCAGACAACAGAAAGGAACTGACAGCAGATGTTTTAGAGCCAAGACACAGAGAGGCTGAGTAATAGAATAGAAAAGAAATTGCTTTGAACTTCACCCCTGCTTTAAATACTTCAAATCAATAGGGTCACAGAGCTCTTTAATAGAGTGATGAGGTCTCGCCCTAGCAGATCTGCACAGTGACAAGCTGATGTGCGTCCTAGCAGCAGGGTCATAAAAATGGCAGGCTTCTCCCTGAAAGGGGGCTTTGTGTGAGCAGGGTCCATTGGACTGACTCCCCCGTATGGCCACTCCTGAGAGCCAGGCCCTAATAGTCTCCATCTAAATGGGACTGACCTCATGAATTACCTCAGGAAACTTAATCTATAAACTGGCTTCTTCTTATGCAGACTGATGAATTCTTGTTTATTCCTAAATGGCTGTCACAAGACCTATTCATCAAACTCTTAAGGGTGGGGGGTGGTGGGGGGAGAAGGAGACTTGGAGAATCAAGCCTCAAGTGCGGCACCGTTAAATAATCATTAGGCTTCACGGCTGGTCTTGAGACCCACTCCAAATCCACAAAGCGGGTTTCTTTTTTATTTTTTAAACTATTCATCAGAAGTGCATTGAGATGAGATTCTGACCTGATTTTTTAAAAAAAGAGTGCTTTTTGTCACTATCAGTTTCATGGCTGTGTTCTTTCTCTTTCGAGAGTTTTTTTTTTTTCAACAAAAGTAAAAGAAAATAAAGGCAGATGGCCAACTCTTTTCAATATCCGTTTGCTTTATTTGAGCAGTTTAATGTAGTGAAACAGAGTGAAATGTTGCTGCTTGCTAAATGGTAAACAACACCATTACCCAGAATTCTGCTGTAGATTGGTACAAAACAGGGTGCTGGTGATTAATTAAACTGTTGTTGTAATTGTAATGCATGATACATAATAGATAGTGTGCCGTGTATTTTAAAAGCAGCAAATTAGCAAATAATAACTTTTCTACATAGCACATCTCCATTGCTTGCTGCTAATGCATAAATAATCAAAAATAAAAGGCTATTATGCAACTACCTAATAAAATGAATGTTTCTGATGTTCACCAATCTGTAAACATGTGCTAGTGAAGCTGCATACCATGGCTGCTGTAGGTCAGGTGCCCCTGGAGGCAAGAGGAAGAAATTTCTCCCCAGTAGGCTTTCCATTGTCTACTGAGTTATATATAATCTCCCCTATTCTCTTAATAGTCACACATGGAGTGGTCTACTTTACATGTATTATACTTTTGTAGAATACCAGCCTGGGTTATAGAAATGGATATGTAGATACTTTTTATAGAGGAAATATAAAATGATAAAGAGTCATTTTCTGATGCCATGTTCATGTCTTGCCTGCTTTTTCACTGTGACAATTTAAAAAAAAAAGATGGAATGTAAAGGTGATCATGTATCCTCCCCAATTCTTTTTACCTGATGTTCTCTAACATTTGGTAGGCAAACAAAACGACTCAGAAGAAGCTAATGCAGGCAGAGTGCACGCTGGTCATGCCTTTGGGATGACTGCGGTGAAAATGCAGAGATGGAAAGAGAGGGCTCAGGTGATTTCCATGAACAGGAGACACTTTCATCACGATATCTTTTTTCCTTTCCCTTATCTTCTTTGCACTGAGTAATAAACCTTGGATATTTTTACTTAAATAGCTTTATTGAGGTATAATTTACATACTATAAAATTCATCTATTTTAACAGCACAACTCAGTGATCTTTAATAAATTTACAGAGTTGTGCAACAATCATCACAGTTCAATTTTAGAGCATTTCTGTCACTGTCAAAAGATTCCTTGTCCTCTGTTCCACCCTAGAATTTAGGCAACCAGTAAGCTTTTTTAATATCTTTATAGATATAAACATTTGCCTTTTCTGGAACTTTCACATAATTAAAATCATACAAGAATCTATCTTTATGTCTGGTGTCTTTTACTTTGCACAATATTTTTGATGTTTACCCGTGTTGTAGCTTATATCAGTATGTTCATACCTCTTATGGCTGTATAATATTCCATCAAATAGACACACTGCATTATGCTTATCTGTTTCCCAACTGGTGAACCTTTGGATGTGTTCTCATTTCTCTTGGGGAGATTATTCGAAGTGGAATTGTGGAGCCATATGGTAGATTGATTCAACCTGAACTTTTGAAATGATCTCTCTCCGTTTGCAAAATGAAACTGAATTCCGGGACAAGAGCAGTTAGCACTTTGCAGCCGGGTGGGACTGGGAGACACTTGGTCTGCTGGTGCATCCGCGGTTTCCATCCACGTGACCTTAGGCAAAGTCATACTGCTCACTTTCCCTGAAAGATTGCTTCCCTCCCTTGAGTTCCCAAAGACAGTGGAGCACGGTCAACGCAGACTCGGTCAGCATGGCCGTCTGGCTGCCGTGATCAGCAGCTCAGAGGGACAGATAAGATTTTGGCACGCCGTTATCAGCATGCAGATGCTGATCAGGGCAGCACCCGATGCCTGGAGGTGGGTGGTGGGGGTTGAAGTAGGAGTTGATGAGTCTCGCCTTCTTGGTTGAGTGCTGTTCCACGAGAAGAGAGTGAGTGAACCACTTTATGTGTTGTTCTTTGAGTGGGCTTTTCCCTTTCAATCACATAAACATACTCCAGGAGATAAGGTGTCTGGGGCTCACGTATCCCACTTTGGCTCAACTATTGACTACCGGTGATGGCCAAGGCCCCTGCCGATTCCGCTGCTAGGGACTCAGTGAATACAGGCCACCTCTGTGCTCTCTACTTCCAGCCTGTGGCTTGGAGTCCTGATAAAGCACACTCTGTCTCACTTGCCCTCTCTGAAAATAAAAACAAATGATGACGTCTCTAAGTGTAGTCTAGTAAAACTCTGATCAATGCTATAAAGCAAAATGTAGTTGATTGCTGCCTGGCACTTAAGCAATGCATTTCGGCACTCACCATTCTCCTTTAACAGTCCAGGTAGCGTTTAGTCAATAAGGACTCTGAGCGTGTGTGTGTGTGTTTGTGTGTGTATTTTTCCTTTTTTGCCAGACACAAAATTCTGCTTTCTGCCCTACAGGGGGATTCAGTGGAGCTCAAAGAATTTGCCAAGTGAAACAAGGACATCCTAGGAGCCGAAATTGGTGTAAATCCCACAGCATGAGCTGCCCAAACTTCTGTGGGATTCAGAAGTTTCATGGAGCATAGACAACTTCCTGGTGGGAGATGAGAACATTGTGTACAAATAACTGTCTGCACAGGGTGTGTGCCACGCACAGGTTCTGCTCATTTCTTTCTTCTCTGAGACAGCAGGATTTTTTAAATTGCATAAGGGCAGGCTTCTGTTTCAACTTACCTAAGATTGTGCATGCTGGGGAGCTGGGATGTGGCAGAGAGTGTCCCATGGGGAACACACGCATACACAATGGTGCAATCTGACAAGGGAAGGGGTACTGAGTCACAGCGATGCCAGGTTTGTAGCACACTCCTTTCACGTGTCTTCCTACTGTAGCCTTGGCAATATAGCCAAGGACTGGAATGTACTTGGGATGAAAGTTGTGCCCAAAAGCTTAATTAGTTTTATTCTTTTGGTTGCCAGGATCTGAGACTCACATATGTTACTCTAAGTAAAAGGAGACTTATTTTAAGGATAAGCGTGATGAAGAATGAGAAGGGAAGGACCACCCAGAGCCTAGCAGAAAAATAAATGAAAAGTGAAAGTGAAGTCGCTTCAGCTGTGTCTGACTCTTTGCTACCCCATGGACTGTAGCCAGCCAGGCTCCTCCGTCCATGGGATTTTCCAGGCAAGAATACTGCAGTGTGTTGCCATTTCCTTCCCCACGGGATCTTCCCGACTCAGGAAAAATAAGAACTCGTTATTTGCATCCAGTCTCGTCAGTGTCCCTGCATGCCCCGCCAAATCTCCACCCCTTGCTGATGGCCAGTTTCTCTATTTTCTGCAGGACTGCATAGGAAAGAGTGTGTCTGATTGGCCGTATGGAAACCATCACCTCTATGGAGGAGAAAGCTTCGCTCCAGGTTACTGTATAGACTACTTGCCAAACTATGGCTGATGCTTACACCACTTTTCATCCTTTATGTTCACTGGAATTTCTGCACAAAGGCTGGACAAACACTACCTCCTTGAATTTGGAAATAAAGCTGTTCTTTAGAGAGAAGGAAGTTAAACAGGGTGAAAAGTGGATTAATCAGCTCAGTATAGAAGTTAAATAAGAGGAATGGATCCTGTTCTTGCATCAAACAAGCAAACAAAGATTGACGTATAGAAAAGAATTTTGATTTGAACTTGTGACAATTAGTTATAAACTAATTCAACACTCATTAACTGAGTTCTTTGTTGTGCAAAACGTGTAGGTCCTGACTATTAAGAAAGGAATAGGGGAGCGTGAGTGGAGTATCTAGTAGTACAAGGAAGTGTTTGTTCATCTACAAATGAAAAGCCTATGGGTCAGAGAATTTGAGACCTGCCCAAAACCAAACAGTTGCAACAACAGACTGGACGTGAATGTGTTTCCATGGCTTCAAAGTCTATGCTATCAAACTGTTTCCAGAGATGTATGTGGCTGGTTTTCCCCACGTAGGAGCTTAAACATGATTGGAAAAATCAAGATAACTTTCAGAAAAGAAGATAGGTCTTCCTCCTGAGAATGTATGTGTCAGAAATGTTTTTAACAGTAATGTGAATTATTACTACATAATTTTGTGTATGTATCTATACACATTTCACTGAATGAGAATTTGCAGTTGTTGTTCAGTTGCTCAGTCATGGCCGACTGTCTGCAACCCCATAGACTGCAGCATGCCAGGCTTCCTTGTCCTTTACTATCTCCTGGAGTTTGCTCAAACTTACCTCCACCGAGGTGATGATGCCATCTGAACATCACCTCCTATGTCATCCTCTTCTCCTCCTGCCCTCAGTCTTTCCCAGCATGAGTCTTTTCCAATGAGCTGGCTCTTCACATCAGGTGACCAAAGTATTGGAGCTTCAGCTTCAGCATCAGTCCTTCCAGTGAATATTCAGGGTTGATTTCCTTTAGGATTGACTGGTTTGATTTCCTTGGTGTCCAAGGGACTCTCAAGAGTCTTCTCCAGCACCATAGTTGGAAAGCATCAATTTTTCAGTGCTCAGCCTTCTTTATGGTCCAACTCTCACAGCCATACATTACTACTGAAAAAACCATATCTTTGACTATATGGACCTTTGTCAGCAAAGTGATGCCTCTGATTTTTTAATACATTATCTAGGTTTGTCATAGCTTATCATCCAAGGAGCAAGCATCTTAACTTCATGGCTGCAGTCACCGTCTGCAGTAATTTTGGAGCCCAAGAAAATAAAGTCTGTTACTCTTTCCATTTTCCCCCCTTCTATATACCTCGCAATTGCACTCATCTCACACACTAGTGAAGTAGTGCTCAAAATTCTCCAAGTCAGGCTTCAACAGTACATGAAATGAAACTTCCAGAAGTTCAGGCTGGGTTTAGAAAAGGCAGAGGAACCAGAGATCAAATTTCCAACATCTGTTGGATCATAGAAAAAGCAAGAGAATTCCAAAAGAACATCTACTTCTGCTTCATTGACTATGCTCAAGCTCTTGACTGGGTGGATCACAACAAACTGTGGAAAATTCTTCAAGAGATGGGGATACCGGCCCGCATGACCTGCCTAGAGAACTCTGTATGCAGGTCAAGAAGCAACAGTTAATACTGGACATGGAACAATGGACTGGTTCCAGACTGGGAAAGGAGTACACCAAGGCTGTATATTGTCACCTTGCTTATTTAACTTATATGCAGAGTACATCATACAAAATGCCAGGCTGGATGTCTCAGAAGCTGGAATCAAGATTGCTGGGAGAAATATCAATAACCTTAGATATGCAGATGACACCAGTCTAATGTCAGAAAGCAAAGAGAAATTAAAGAGTCTCTTGATGAAGTTGAAGGAGAGTGAAAAAGCTAGCTTAAACTCAACATTCAAAAACCTAAGATCGTAGCATCTGGTCCAATCATTTCATGGCAAATAGATGGGGAAACAATGACAAACTTGATTTTCTTGTCTGTCTGAACGACTGAACTGAACTGATGTGCCATGAGGTGATGGGACCAGTTGCCATGATCTTAGTATTTTGAATGTTGAGTTTAAGCTAGCTTTTTCACTTTCCTCCATCAACTTCATCAAGAGACTCTTTAGTTTCTCTTCGCTTTCTGACATTAGACTGGTGTCATCTGCATATCTGAGGTTATCGATGTTTCTCCTGACAATCTTGATTCCAGCTCGTGAGATATCCAGCCTGGAATTTTTCATGGTGTACTCTGCATATAAGTTAAATAAGCAAGGTGACAATATTCAGCCTTGGTATACACCTTTCCCAGTTTTGAACCAGTCTGTTCCATGTCAGTTCTAACTGTTGCTTTTTGACCTGCACACAGATTTCTCAGGAGGCAGAGAGATTCCCATATTCCCATCTCTTGAAGAATTTTCCAGTTTGTTGTGATCCACACAGTCAAAGGTTTTAGGGTAGTCGATGAAGCAGAAGTTCATGTTCTTCTGGAATTCTCTTGCTTTTTCTATGATCCAATGGATGTTGGCAATTTGATCTCTAGTTCTTCTGCCTTTTCTAAATCCAGCTTGTACATCTGGAAGTTCTCAGTTCACATACTATTGAAGCCTAGCTTGAAGGATTTGAAGCATTACCTTGCTAGCATGTGATATGAGCTCAATTGTGTGGTAGTTTGAACATTCTTTGGCCTTCCCTGATAGCTCAGTTGGTAAAGAATCTGCCTGCAATGCAGGATACCCCAGTTTGTTTCCTGGGACGGGAAGATCCCCTGGAGAAGGGAAAGGCTCCCAACTCTAGTTTTCTGGCCTGGAGAATTCCATGGACTCTATAGTCCAGAGGGTCACAAATAGTCAGACACGACTCAGTGACTCTCACTTTGAACATTCTTTTGCATTGCCCATTTTTGGGATTGCAATGAAAACTGCACTTTTCCAGTCCTGTGACCAGTGCTGAGTTTTCCGAATTTGCTGACATGTTGAGTGCAGCACTTTAGCAGCATTACTTTTTAGGATTTTAAATAGCTCAGCTGGAATTCTATCATCTCCACTTTGCTTGTCGCAGTGCTTCCTAAGGCCCACTTAACTTTACACTCCAAGATGTCTGGCTCTAGATGAGAGAGCACATCATTGTGGTTATCCTATCTGGGTCAAGACCTTTTTTGAACAGTTCTTCTGTATATTGTTGCCACTTCTTAAAGTGCTTCTGTTAGGTCCTTACTCTTTCTGTCCTTTATTGTACCCATCTTTGCATGAAATGTTCCCTTGGTATCTCTAATTTTCTTGAAGAGGTTGCTAATCTTTCCCATTCTATTGTTTTTGTCTATTTCTTTGCATTGCTCACTGAAGAATGCTTTCTTATCTCTCCTTGCCATTCTTTGGAACTCTGCATTCAGATGCATCTGTCATTCATTTTCTCCTTTCCCTTTTGCTTCTCTTCCTTTCTCAGCTATTTGTAAGGTCTCCTCAGACAACCATTTTGCCTTGTTGCCTTTCTTTCTCTTTGGGGTGGTATTAGTCATCATCTCCTGTACAGTGTTATAAACCTCCATCCATAGTTCTTCAGGTACTCTGTCTGTTAGATCTAATCCCTTGAATCTGTTTGTCACTTCCAGTCTATAATCGTAAGGGATTTGATTTAGGTCATACATGAATTGTCCAGTGGTTTTCCCTACTTTCTTCAATTTAAGCCTGAATTTTGCAATAAGAAGTTCATGATCCAAGCCACAGTCAGCTCCCAGTCTTGTTTTTGCTGACAGTATAGAGTTTCAAAGAATATAGTCAATCTGATTTCAGTATTGACCATCTGATGATGCCCATGTGTAGAGGCATCCTTTGTGTTGTTGGAAGAGGGTATTTCCTATGACCAGTGTTTTCTCTTGGCAAAACTCTGTTATCCTTTACCCTACTTCATTTTGTATTCCAAGGCCAAACCTGCCTGTTACTCCAGTATCTCTTGGCTTCCTACTTTTTCATCCTAGCTCCCTAGGATGAAAAGGACATCTTTTGTTGGTGTTACTTGTAGAGGTCTTGTAAGTTTTCATAGAACTGTTCAACTTCAGCTGCTTTGGCATTAATGGTTGGGGCATAGACTTGGATTACTATAATGTTGAATGCTTTAGGAGCATATGATGCCTAAATCTTCAGTATACAATGTATGGGTCATTTGTTTATGATGTAGTTACTAGATGTACTTTTTATTGATGAATTCACTTGATTGGTAGAACTGTAGATGGGCTAGATGCTCTGGCCCAGGTGTCCTCAGCTCTTGAGTGGCTTCCATCTAAGCTGCATTGCTTTTAAGTCCACAAAGCTTGGAGGACTTACACATTTATTTGAGTCACTTCATTTAACAGTGATTGCTGATGTTTTTTATACCATTTGGACAAGAACGAAATTCTAATGGCATTCCTTGTTAACTAATGAAACAATTTCTAAATGACAAAATAACTCACACTCGACACTAAAATGACTTTTTAGTTTTTTGTTTCATCTTAAGTTCAAAAGTGAAAGCTAAATTTAATTTTTCTGAGGTAGTTCAAAGCACTGGTGTTTAGATTTGGGTAACTTGTAAAAAATAAACCAAAATAACTCTCAATTTTAAAAAAAATATTTAAAAAATTCTATAAACAGTGGATATGAACTCTCAGCAGTGTGAATAGCTTCTCTGTATCCCCTGATGAGTTTCACCCGAGTGCCAGAAGGAACTTCTGACTCCTCACATCTCTGAGCTCTGAAGTCTGTTTGCTCTCCGCATCCTGGCAGCAGGGCTCATCTTGGTTTTGTTCTGTTTGAGAGTTCCCTCCTCACAGGAGATGTGATGACCTGGCTTTCCTCTTTACCAAGTAAATATCTCAGGAAAGATTTAGAGCTGTTCTTTCCAGCTGTTGGTCGATCTGTTTTAGGATGATCTTCTTCCCCAGGGGAAAGGCGTAATCTGATCATCTTTTCTCCTCCATTTGGTGCTGATCAAGGTGCCTCTGTCTGGGAGAACAGTGGAAAGAATTTGGTGCTTTCTTCACATGTGTGCATAATCAGTGAACTAATAATTATAAATTTTCACAGCAAGAAATAAAATTTGTTTTCTTACCTAGAAGACACTGTCTTATGTGTGAGGGGCATGTTTCAAACATATTTGTGCAAAACTCTCAGCATAATAGTCTTCTTCTCTAGTTATAGTCAGAGTGTGAGATTCTCCCAAATTTATGCTTAACATGTTACTAAAAACTGGTAACACACATGCTTCTTTATTTATTTATTTTTTAATTTTTGGAATAGGTTGATCTCAAGTCCCATTCTGTCTCCCAGAACTTTGTGCACCAAACAAGGCTAATTATATTAATTTATTTTATAGCATTTTATTGGGTTGATATTAATGTTACTTTGATTTAAAAATCTGTAAAACACACTCAATTTGAATCACTTGATCTCCAAAACTCTGAAAGGTAGAATGAAAGCCAAAATGAGCAAGGAATAAAAATAGCCCACTTTCTTAGATACCAGATTTTTCCTCTTAACTATCAGCTGATGATAATTTCTTGTATTCATCTTGTTAATGTAACATCTCCATCCCTAACAATTGAATTAATAAAAAATTCTTCACTAATGAAAAATTCTATAAGCATGGTTTCTATATGTCTTTTACTGAAACACCATCATTTTGATTGCATTTATAACACATTATCATTTGAAAGAATTAGGATGAAAGTTTCTGAGTTAAAATCCATTGGACAGTGAGTGTTGAAGCTGAGATGAAAATTCAGGTCTCTCTTCCGAGTTTAATTCTCTTCTTTCCTGAAAGTCAATATTATTGAAAAATAGCATAGAGGCAGGAAGTATTTTAACAGTTTCTGGCTCAGTCTCAGCCAAGAACCCAGTGTATGAGGGAAGTTATATATTCCAAATGGTCTAAGGACTTATCAAGGGAGTAACAGCTTGTGTTCTCATTTCGTGTGTGCACACTCATCATTTTTGGTCAAAGTTGTAATCCCAGCATGATTTCCCCTGGACACTCAGGTTCATCTCTCTTTGCTCCCAAATAGCCAGTGTTCAAACACCAAGTAATAAGAATAAGCTAAATACAGCTAGGAAAGATTTCCTGTGAAGAAATGTAAAAACCTTGTACCATAGAAATCCTTGTCCAAAGGTTTGGCTTATACGACAAGGCTGATCATTCTTTTATTGATTTCTGCTCCCTTGGAAAAAATCTATCTCCTGAGGCATTAATTTTCCCCACTCACAATAATTCATGTATAAGTAAAGTTTTTTAGGAGGAAACTGGCTAAGAGGACCACTCCTTTAAAGTTCTGTCCAGCTTTCATGATGGAGTCTATCTGGTTCCAGGGCATACAAGTGTAGACTGACAGAGCCTAGTAGGGACACACTCACCTCTTACCAACACAGCCCCATAAATCTGTTATCCCCTGTATTTGAGCAAAAGTAAGATTAATGAAGATGAACAAAAATAGGGGCTTCCACATGATGAATTTTGACCTGTTGTACAATGAAAAAAATCATAGTACAGCAGGGTAAAACTTTGAAATGTTAGCTAGTGTATATTTTCATTGCTTACCAGGACACCTTGGCTTCTGAGATTCAGAATCTTAAGTCTAATGCAAAGAAAAAGGATTTGTATATTTAAGTATTATTTTGGGTGAATAGCTCATGGGGAAAAGCAAGGCACACTTCCCCCGGCCCCACAATTTCAAGACTTGAAACCAGTTATCCCAGATTGGGGAAGGAGGAGAATATAAAGGTGAAACAGAAAGTAAAGAGATAACATGCATGCTTGAGAAAGACTTCTCACCCTGATTTCTCCATGTTTTGAAAACAGCATTTGGGAAAACTAGATATTTCAGTTGCAAGAGGGAAGATTGAATGGTGAGTGAAACTGAAAACTTACTTTTATGTAGCACAGAAAGCCTTGAGAATTTTATAATCTAATGTGAAATTTTCATATTTATATATGACATATAAGCTCAAGTCATATATGTGTCATATATAGATATGTATATACATGTCTTATTCATATATAAATATGACTCATTTCTGACTCTTTGCAGCCCTATCGACTGTAGCCCACCAGCTTCCTCTGCCCATGGAATTTTTCAGGCAAGAATACTGGGATGGAGTGCTCATATCTCTTGCATCTCCTGGATTGGCAGGAGAATTCTTTACCACTAGTGTTACTTGAATAGCCCCATATATATATATTTATATATGACATATATATACATATACATATATATGTAGATATGTAGATTAGGATGGAGAATGCAGTATTTGGAAAGAATGCTTTTAAGTGTATTAATCTCATATGACTCTCTTTTCCTTCCTGGACCAGTGATTAATTATGCTACCACAGACTAGTTACTAAATATTTGTTGGTTTTTTCCTATTTATTCTTTAGGGTTTCCCTGGTGGCTCAGATGGTAAAGAATCTGCTTGCCATGCAGGAGATTCAGGTTTGATCCCTGGATCAGGAAGATCCCCTGGAGGAGGGAATGGTTACACATTATTCTTGCCTAGAGAATTTCATGGACAAAGGAGGCTGGTGAGCTACAGTCCTTGGGGTGACCTCAAACTAACCAAAAAGTAGGAAATCCTGTCAGTTGGAGTTTTGGGGTGTCAGCAGTATTTGGCTAACTTGAAAAGAGAAAAAGGGCTTCCCTGATAGCTCAGTTGGTAAAGAATCTGCCTGCAATGCAGGAGACTCTGGTGCAATTCCTGGGTTGGGAAGATCCCCTGGAGAAGGGACAGGCTACCCACTCTAGTATTCTTGGGTTTCCCTTGTGGCTCAGCTGGTAAAGGATCTGCCTGCAATGAGGGAGACCTGGGTTCGATCCCTGGGTCAGGAAGATCCCCTGGAGAAGGGAAAGGCTACCCACTCCAGTATTCTGGCCTGGAGAATTCCATGGACTACAGTCCATGGGGTGGCAAAGAGTCAGACACGACTGAGCGACATTCACTTTCACTTTCAAAAAGAAAAAAACAATTTATTGCAAGATTATGGGAAAATTTCAGTATCAAAAAAGGCTGAAAACCAGGCAGAGAAAGGACAGGAGCCAGGCAGCTTCAAGGGACTCAGAATCACCACAGTAGGTATCATGACAGTCTTCGCCAGGTACTGTGGTAGGAATGAATCCCATCCAAACATATTCATTCGCTGCCCTGAGTTATATTTTAGGGAGAGAACTCTGGTCCAGTGCTTGCCACTTGGATGAAGGGAGGATGGGGGTTCCTTGACTGATGCGGACTCTTTACCAGCTGAGCCACCAGGAAGGCCTGATAGCACCGCCCAGCTGTACCCGATGACACAGAGGGCAAGCCCTTAGCAGGAAATCAGAGTCCCGAGAGCCCAAAGGAGGAGCAATTGGCTTAACAGTGCCAACTACAAACACAGCTTCCTTGCCAGTTGTATGCCATTTTGACATTTGTGAATGTCACAGCAGAGGTAGCCCTAATATCGATGCAAAAGTCCCACTTATTTCCTTCTGTGTTTTCTGACTTACAGTTTCCATTTGCACAAAGATGTCAGAATTGCTCTCAAGTGCCAAATGCCTTTTAGAAGAAAGAACAACTTAACAGATCCTGAGATGCTAAGACTGGGTCTGAGCCAGAGATGCTAAGTGCTGAACATTAACATTTGGCCAGTGACCATGAGGTCTACTATATGCACTCATATATCTCTACTTAAAAGAGAGTGTCCTTCCCAATCAACTTGAAAAACAACCCCAATGCACTCATTATTTAATGTGCTTTTGTAAATATCTTCTCCTGAGCGAACATTTTTCTGCTGTAAAAGAAACTGCTACCTCTTCATTCAATCACTGAGATCAACACTAGGAACCTAAGTATTTGGAACTTCTTAGTCCTTACAATGCATAACTAAATTAACCTTAAATCTAAAGTAAATAATGCATTTTATTTATTAAAATAGGTGACCACCTGCATTCACAGTCAAAGGATGAGTGACAGACATTTTTCATTGCAATCTAAAATTTTCAGTTTGTAGCATGACATTCTGACTTTAATGCTGAGCATTCTACTGGACTTTCTGCACCAATATACTTTTTTTTCTTCACGTGAACTAAAGAATTGTCAACTGCTTTCTCTATAAATTCATTAATCACTCATTTATTTGTACTTATTAGAAATCAACTATTATAGAACACTCAAAACTCAGAGACCAATTCATTTTAAAAATCAATTATACATTTTGTATAATGTATCAATTAGCCTAACTGATTCTGGTCTTTTGAAAACTATTTGTAATTTACAAATATGTCACATTAAGTTAACAGAAATGATGTCAATAATTCAGCAATCTGCATTTTTATACATATAATTTCTGTGATAGCACTGGATATAAATATTGAATATGGGGCTAGGGAGAATTCTGCAACTCATCACTTTCTACTTACTGTACTGAGAAGAATAGCTAGGTTGGGTGGTAGCACCTGCTATGAACTTATTCCTTCATGTAACTTAATCTGGAGGCACAACATTGGAACAAGTATGACCTACAGACATAAAGGAAGAGACAATGGCACCCCACTCCAGTGCTCTTGCCTGGAAAATCCCATGGACGGAGGAGCCTGGTGGGCTGCAGTCCATGGGGTCGCTAAGAGTTGGACACAACTGAGCGACTAAACTTTCACTTTTCACCTTTCACTTTCTTGCATTGGAGAAGGAAATGGCAACCCACCCCAGTGTTCTTGCCTGGAGAATCCCAGGGACGGGGGAGCCTGGCGGGCTCCCATCTATGGGGTCGCACAGAGTCAGACACGACTGATGCGACTTAGCAGCAGCAGCACAGACGTACAGACACACACTCAAATGCATGTGTAACACAGAGATATTCACAGACACACAGAGAGCATAAAAGAGGCCAAAGGAGTCCACTCCTGATTATCGATAAGTCTAAGTTAGTAAAATTCAGAAGCAGTTTTCTGTTTGAGTTTCATCCAAGTCCTTCCTTCCACATGATAGTCTTCATTGCACCTAGCCTCGTTCATTCATAGTAGTTGTTCAGTTGTGTTTTACTTTAATAAAAATGTTAATTAAAAATTCTACATAGTTCAATAACATCATTTTATAGCAGCTTCTACTGTGTCTAATATTTGTACTTTAAAAGAAACAGGAAAAGATATTTTGTGTTGGTATTTTTCCTTATTCTATCCAATGGAGATATTAATGAGAAATTAATAACTTCAAAGCAGGTGCTGGAGTAGAATAGCAAGAGCTCAAACTCATCTACAAGTTGGGTCATCACGTGCTGGACGCTGGAGAATAAGTACTGATTCCTTATTTAATGCTCAAGAGTCCTTCAATGTTCTATGCTGTTTTTTTCTCCCTCTAAAAGAAATGTAAAGTGAAGTGTAAGCTACAGCCAATTTGTAGGCAAAAATAATATCAAAATTATTCAGTTTATGATAAAAAACACATGTATGTAAAAATAAATTTCATGCTCAGAATCCATGACATTCCTGGTATTGTGCTAAATTATTCTTGTGAAATTCCTGGAATGCTGAATATTTTAACTATTTTAGGTCAAAAGCTACTGTGAGACACATGGGCCTTGGCACTAATTATTCCACCTCTTTGATTTGTCTTTGAATTTTCAGGGCTACAAAGTATTTCAAGAAAACATTTTAGTAAGTTTTTGGTATTGAGAAAATTTGGATATTAACAAAGTAAAATAATGCTCAAAATTCTCCAAGCCAGGCTTCAAAAATACATGAACCATGAACTTCCAGATGTTCAAGCTGGTTTTAGAAAAGGCAGAGGAACAAGAGATCAAATTGCCAACATCTGATGGATCACTGAAAAAGCAAGAGTTCCAGAAAAAACATCTATTTCTGCTTTATTGACTATGCCAAAGCCTTTGACTGTGTGGATCACAATAAACTGTGGAAAATTCTGAAAGAGATGGGAATACCAGACCACCTGACCTGCCTCTTAAGAAACCTGTATGCAGGTCAGGAAGCAACAGTTAGAACTGGACATGGAACAATAGACTGGTTCCAAATAGGAAAAGGAGTACGTCAAGGCTGTATATTGTTACCTTGCTTATTTAACTTGTATGCAGAGTACATCATGAGAAATGCTGGGCTGGAAGAAGCACAAGCTGGAATCAAGATTGCTGGTAGAAATATCAATAACCTCAGATATGCAGATGACACCACCCTTATGGCAGAAAGTGAAGAAGAACTAAAGAGCCTCTTGATGAAAGTGAGAGGAGAGTGAAAAAGTTGGCTTAAAGCTCAACATTCAGAAAACTAAGATCATGGCATCTGGTCCCATCACTTCATGGGAAATAGATGGGGACACAGGGGAAACAGTGTTAGACTTTATTTTTCTGGGCTCCAAAATCACTGCAGATGGTGATTGCAGTCATGAAATGAAAAGACGCTTACTCCTTGGAAGGAAAGTTATGACCAACCTAGACAGCATATTGAAAAGCAGAGACATCACTTTGTCAACAAAGGTCCATCTAGTCAAGGTTATGGTTTTTCCAGTGGTCATGTATGGATGTGAGAGTTGGACTCTAAAGAAAGCTGAGCACTGAAGAATTGATGCTTTTGAACTGTGGTGTTGTAGAAGACTCTTGAGAGCCCCTTGGACTGCAAGGAGATGCAACCAGTCCATCCTAAAGGAGATCAGTCCTGGGTGTTCATTGGAAGGACTGATGTTGAAGCTGAAGCTCCAATACTTTGGCCACCTGATGGGAGGAGCTGACTCATTTGAAAAGACCCTGATGCTGAGAAAGATTGAGGGCAGGAGGAGAAGGGGACAACAGAGGATGAGATGGTTGGATGGCATCACTGACTCAATGGACATGGGTCTGGATGGACTCTGGGAGTTGGTGATGGACAGGGAGGCCTGGCATACTGCAGTTCATGGGGTCATAAAGAGTCGGACATGACTGAGCAACTGAACTGAACTGAACCCCAGCACACTATTATTTTTCCAAAGTAAAAACTTAGACGGTTTCAAAATATGTCATTTCATCAACCCTATAACCTAGACAGCAGCATAACTTCTCTTTAAAACAGTAAGATTGTGAGAGGACAAAAAAAATCTTAGAAGCAAGTGTTTATAGTCACATACATGTATTTTTAGAAACATTGTCATGCATCACAAACAATTGAAATCCTTTACTGAAATTCAGTTGAACATTATTTTTCTACTTAAGTGGGTATTTATAGTCTGAGTTTTAAGGTTTTTTTTTTTTTCAGTTTGATAGTTACGTCTTGTTATTTTTCTTCTAAAATGGATAACCAATGGAAATAATAGTGATTTAACATTTCCCTTTGATACCAGAGATATGACTGAGTTATCAAATCCTAAAGAGATTTGCCTCATGTTTTAAATATTCCTTCTAGAACCTAGTTGAAAAAGACCCTGATGCTGGGAAAGCTAGAAGGCAGGAGGAGAAGGGGACGACAGAGGATGAGATGGTTGGATGGCATCACCGACTCAACAGACATGAGTTTGAGTAAACTCTGGGAGTTGGTGATGGACAGGGAGGCCTGATGTGCTGCAGTCCATGGGGTCGCGACGAGTCAGACATGGCTGAGCAACTGAACTGAACTGAGAACCTAGTTTCATAAGATGAAAATTACTTCATTTTCAATGGGGTTCATTTAGAAGGATAACATATAAGGAAGTTCAGAGGACTGACATTTTGATTGGGAACATAACCTTTCATAAGCTCTTTAGATTGACATAATGGAGAATTTCGGGATGAAATCATGCTTTTTGCGATGCTGTCCTAAGCCGCTCCGGTTGTGTCTCACTCTTTGTGACTTTGTTGACAGCAGCCCACCAGGCTCCTCCATCTATGATGATTCTTTAGGCAAGAATACTGAGGTGGGTTGCCATGCCCTCTCGTATCAAGTAATACTTTCTTAATTCCTAAAGGTGAAGAAAGCAATTTACTTTTAAAAAAGTGAATTTACTCTTAAAAAAGTAATTTACTCTTAAACTTTAAGTAGAAAGATATTTTCTGATGAATTAAGAAATATGGATTGCCTTCTATGATTCTTTGTCCCTCTGAAATATTTCTATAATATGAATATTTAGACTAATCAGAATCTCTCTCTCATTCTAGGAGGAACTTGGCACTATGACTCCCAGAGGTGGATCACAACGTCGAACCCAATGTGTCGAAAGCTGAGAGAGTTGAGGAGGATTGCTGAGAAGAGAAGGAGGCGGAGGGCGATGAGAGGGAGGAAAGGAAAGCAAGTCCAAGTTCTTGACCTGCAGGAACTGCAGCCCCTGGAAACTGTGCGATGCATCCAAGCTCCCCACATCCTACCAGTGTGTGTAGGTGCCTGGGTACTGACTACAATCTGCTGAGACTGGGTCAGGGACCAGATTTGTTTCCTAAGTTCATGCTTTAGTAAGCCGCAACTTTCTAAATGTGATTACCTGAATTATCACAAGCAGAGTTTCAACGGAACCACAAATCTGTAGACACATCTGTCCATGACAACGAACAGCCATTTTTAGAGGAATGGAATTTAGCGTGGTGACCTCTGAAGTCCTTTAGCTGTTCAAAGGCCCTGTGGTTTTCTGTCAGAGACCAGACAGATGGGACTGCTGAGAGAATATAGATGGTTCCCAGTATCTTGAGTGGACACATTTCACACATTGTAACCACGGCCCAGTGTTTGGTGTTTGTCCTGCAGAACCCATAAAACTAATAAAACTAGCTATTGCATGTGGAAGGGATTGAAATTGTACAAGTTGTTTTTTGTGTGTGTGTAATCCCATGGACAGAGGAAGCTGGCAGGCTAGAGTCCATGGGATCACAAGAATCGGACACGATTTAGTGACTAAATCAAGATCAATCAAGGTAGAAAAAATAAAAAGAACCGAACAATATGATTTAGTTAAATTTTTTCCCTGTATTTTGAATGAATATGATTCAGACTTAAAAACACTAACTCTTTTAAGTGAAAAGAAAGTGAAAGTTTAGTCGCTCAGTTGTGTCCAACTCTTTGAGACCCCATGGACTGTAGCTCACCAGGCTCCTCTGCCCTTGGGATTCTCCAGGCGAGAATACTGAAATGGGTTGCCATTTCCTTCTCCAGGGGATCTTCTGGACCTGGGGTTTGAACCCAGGTCTCCCGCATTATAGGCAGATGCTTTACTGTCCGAGCTACCAGGGAAGCTGGTCAAATTTACTTGATAGCAGTTCTGGTTTTCAAAAGAATGACAGAAATGTTCCTTTTCTTCCTCCCTTCCTGGATTATGCTTCAGATCTATATTTTCTCAGTACCTCAAAAGATGGGGCAAATGTGCACAGGCCTTAAGGTTGTCAGAGTTAGCAAATAAAACCATAGACTGTCCAGTCAAATTTGTGTTTTATATTTTAAGATGATCCATGCTATATCTGAAATACACTAAAATCTTTTGTTGTTTATCTGAAATTCACATTTAACTCAGCGTTCTGTGTTTTGTCTGTCAACTCTGCCTGCCCTCTGGCTCTGCTGTTTCCATGAGTGGCTGATTGAAGGACAATGTGCTCTGAGCTGCTTATGAACCTTGCTGAGATCTAGGGCTTTTTTCTCCAGACTTCCTCCCCCCGGTTCCCACCACCTTACCAGAGACACCATGATCTCAAACTTCTCTCAGACATAAACCATTTTGATACTGGTTACAAATCATAAAGCCAAGAAAATTTAAGATTGCAGTGGCAAACACAAAACAACTTGTTGCTCTGAATAGCTTGATACAATTCTCATTGCTTAGAATTTTAGATATCAGCGAAAGAAAAAGACTGTCCCAAGTCATCCTCACTAAAGCTTGCCACTGAAACTCATCTTGGATTTGATGCCCACTCTGTCACCTACAAGCTCTATGAGCAGAAGCAAGCTATTTGAGTCTCAGCAGACTTACTTTCAAGTTGAGGATAAAGATAGATAATAAGAATAGCTACCCTGGCAGGGCTTCCCTGCTGGCTCAGATGGTAAAGCATCTGCCTACAATGTGGGAGACCTGGGTTCAAAGCCTGGGTCCAGAAGATCTCTTGGAGAAGGAAATGGCAACCCACTCCAGTATTCTTGCCTGGAAAATCCCATGGACAGAGGAACCTGGTAGGCTATGTAGTCCATGGGGTCGCAAAGAGTTGGAACTGACTGAGCGACTTCCCTGGCAGGAAGATTAAATGAGATAAAACATATAAAATGCTTAGCACAGTCATAGTAACAGCTATTCCTAGTATTGCTTGTATCATTACTACCTCAGCAACTACTGATACTGCTTTCCCTGTGGTTGTGTACAAGGCATCGTGGCAGACAGTATAAAGCAGTTGTTAAAGGACTTGCAGCCTGTTTTGGAAGCAGCCCAACTCTTTGAGAAATAAAGAACCATACAAGCCAGCAGGTTCTAAGTGCCAAATGAAGGTTGCAGATGGATAGACTACAGGAGCCCAGAGGAGCGAGGGACATTGACCACATCCCTGGAAGCATATGAGGATGGAACAGTTTGTGTCCTACCATTTTCCCCTGGGATGTTTCCTCTTATTGGACACCTCCAAATGCAGATAACTGATTACTTGTTATGGCTCTACCAGCTGCCTTAGGTCTTCTCACTATAACAAACAGAAGTGCTCTCCATAGAATCACTAGTAATTTTCTCCAGGTTAAGTTCAAAGACCATTATTTCTTTCCATATCCTTCCAAAAAATTTTTTGTGACCATCTGTTGATCATGCATCATTCTTAACATTCTGTTTTAAAAATATACAATATATATGCATGTACCTGCTTCACTCTCTTCTTTCTACACTGTTTGGGTGTCAGTTCTATGCCTTCTCTTTTTACTCTTTTCTATTATTTTTTCCTTTTTAGCTCCTTTATGCAAATGGTCACTGTTGCTCATTCTATAGGAATATTCTGTCCCTTCTAAAACAATCCCTCCCCAAAAAGTCACTTAACATAGTTGTTATCTTTACTCACCATAATTACATACTATTGAAAGAGGTATACCCAAGTAATGTGACACCTTTATGAAAATGCTAGTGAGTCTGTAGACTCCTACCAACAATGGATTCATAAAATGAGTCGATAAAATTAACATTGGACTCAACAGAGTAAAGCTGATCGATGTCCACTCAACTAAATTAATATTTCCAATTTAATTGAATCATTTGGCAAGTCTCCTGGGCTGACTCGGGTGGTTCTCCCCCCAGCTCAACACCCCAAAATATTACTTGGTTGTCACTTCAGTAAATATTGAGAAGTGGTAAGCGTTCTGTTTTCTTCTTTTTCACAGCGGCACTCATTGACCTGTTCCTGACACTTCAGGAAGCAGAGATGCACCCAGGACTATAACCAGTAGAACACCAGCAGGAGGTGGGAGGTCAAAGGTGGGGGAGCCAGAGAAGGAAAGTGACGGGGAGTTTTCTAATTCATCAACGTAAGAGTCTTGCAATTTTTTAAATATAATAAGTTGTATGGCCTTGAGGATATTATAGAAAGTGAGATGTTCAGCAAATGAAGGCAAACATCTTTCTTGAACACCAATTATGTGTCTGGTTCTCATGGTTCAAATATAACTAAAATACCAGGTCTTCAACCAAGGTGTCACATATAGCCTGAAAGGATTTGAATGATGTGGGACTAATAGAGTGGCATACTTGAGCAAGGCATTTGTTTTACAAAGCCACATCAGCAGAGCTGGTTGGCTTAGGTAACTCACTCTTCAGAAGATAAAAACAATTTTAAAACCCAGCATGCAAAAAATGAAGTATGTGTCTCTGCCTGGGGACTAGCAAGGACTCGGACTTTAATGAACAATAAAGCAAAACCAACCATCAATCAACTGATTACTTGTCTTTTAGCACTGAGGGTCTACGTAAAGCCAAAGCTTTGTAAGCCACCTTCCACAGTCATTTTCATATATATAGAAGAATATTCATTTTTAATAGGAATAAAAATGTCCATAATTCATACAAAGCTTTGTCACTTGCAGAGAATTTCTTTACATATATGATGAAGGGGACAGGATCAGCAGTTAGAGTATGTGGGTTTTGGTTCAAACTCTACCACTTTCAAGGTCATCAGTTTTCCTATCTGTAAAAAGGGAATGCAAATACCACTCTGGGTTATTAAGAGAATTCACTGAATTTGCCTGGTACACTTATCCCTTGGGGGTCTAAATTAATACCTCAATTATCCAAATTATATAAAAACAATAGTTATTACAATAAAGTATACTGATTTGAAAGCAAAAAGCAAACAAATAAACAAACAAAAATTTCCTTACATTTGTCTGCCACTCAGAAATGCCTATCAAAGTATATAAAGAATATAGTTATCAATTAATTACATACATGTATGTGAGCATCTTGAACATGGGAATCAAGAAATATTTGCTAACATATTTTAAATGATTCTGATGAATATCAGAATAAAAAATTTCATCAAATAACTGAAGATTTTATGTGCAGAATGTAAAAGCAGAAGGTCCCTCTTACCACTATATCTGAATTACACACCCTTTATGGAAGGGCAGATTTTGGGATGATGCACCTCAGAACAGGCCTACCTGTTATTTAATACCAACATCCTTTATGATTTGCTGATGTCCATAACCTAGGTGTTAAGTAATTTTAATTTCACCCTTAATTACAAAGACATTTTCAGAATTGTCAAAAAAAAATTGGTTGATATCCAATTCATTCTGATCATACTATAGTACTAGAGAAAGTGAAAGTGTTATCTGCTCAGTCATGTCTGACTCTTTGCAACTCCCTGGACTATATACAGCCCATCAGGCTCCTCTGTTCTTGGAATTCTCCAGGCAAGGATGCTGGAGAATGCTGGTTGCCATTCTCTTCTCGAGGGGATCTTCCCGAACCAGGGATCGAACCCAGGTCTCCTGCATTGCAGGCAGGTTCTCTACTGTCTGAGCCACCCAGGAAGTCCTGTGTTACTAGTGTGTATTAGTCACTATTATTTGTTGTTTACTTACCTTATGGGCAAGATCTGTGCACCTGTTTTCTCCCCTTTCTTGTTTGACTTTTTGTGACCCCATGGACTGTAGCCCCCAGTCTCCAGTGTTCATAGATTTTTACAGGCAAGAATACTGGAGTGGGTCGCCATTTCCTACTCTGGGGATCTTCCAGATCCAGGGATTGAACCCACATCTCCTGAACTGGAAGATGAATTCTTTACCACTGAGGCACCTGGGAAGTCCTTCTTCAAGAATATACATCACAAATTTCACAGAGCATCTGTAGCAGTGATAAATGTTCCCTTCTAGGAAACTTTTTGTATCGCATAGTTCTTGTTAGCTACATCTTACAGTGCTAAACATTTAGATGAAAACTTTGACAGATATTAAATAAAAATTATTCAGATGTTTGGAAATATGTTTTACAGTTATTTTATTGGTATTCATCTTTGTTACGTCTTTTGGGAATTTCTTGAATAAGAAATGAATTATTTTCCAGCTTACATACAACTATGTGGTATGTTGACTGGTTAGCAAATGTTCAAATGGACAATTGTTCATATTGATGACTGGAAATCACCAGAAGGATCACTATTGCTGATTTTTCTTTTGCCTCGGGCTCTAGTATGGCTCAGCACTGCACTGTTCCTGATTCTGTGTAATCTACAATTTTGATATTTTGTTCATCATGGATTTTGTTTGTATTTATTTTGATTGTGTGGTATTGATGGAGAAATAGATGTATAGATCAACAGACCAGAATTAAGAACCCATAAACAGACAAACTAAATATGCTTAATTGATTTTTGACAAGGGTGCAATAGAATTTAAGGGAGGAAATTTTGCCTTTTCTATTATAGTGCTAGAGCAATTAAACATCATAAGGAAAAAAACAAACCTTGACCTAAATTTTATTTCTCACAAAACAACTCAAAATGGAATTAAATATAAAACACAAAACTATAAAACTTTAATAAGAAAACATTGGAGAAATCTTTGGATTCTGAGGCTAGACAGTGTTCTTAGACTTGACACTAAAAGGACAATTTAAAACTGAAAATTATTAATAAATTGGAATCAATTCATTCATCAGAATATATAACTGTTACTCTTTCAAGACCCTGTGAGGAGGATAAAAAAGACATGCTACAGAATTCAGTGTGGGTGGGGGGAGCGGGGCGCAGAATATTTGCAAAACGCATACCCAACAAATGCAAGCTTCTAGAATATATAAAGAACTCTCACATCAACAGTAAAAAAAAAAAATCCTATTAGGAAATGGACAAAAGTCATGAAGAAAAGTTTTTCTGAAGAGGATATACAGATAGCAAGTAAGCAATGAAAAGATGATAAAATTGATGGGGTTTAGAGAATGCAAACTAAAACCACTTCACCTGTCAGAATGGCTAAAATGAAAAATAGTGACAAAGACAAATGCTAGGAGAGAGGGAGAAAATGGATCACTCATACATTGCTAATGGGAGGCAAAATGGTACAGCCATTCTGGAAAACAGTTTGTTATCAGTAGTTTCTCAGAGACCTAAGCATGCAACCACCATATGACCCAGCCATTGCACCCTTGCCCATTTGTCCCTTAAAAGAAAATCTGTGTTCACACAAAAATCTGTCCATGATGTTTCATAGGTGCTTCGCTGGTTTCCAAAGTGGAAATAAGCCTGAGGCCCCTCAAGTGAGTGAATGCATAAACAACTGTAGCCCTTCACACCACGGCGTATTACTCAGCAATAAAAAGGAACAAGCTATCAATGCATGCGACAACCTGGATGATCACCGAAGAACTACACTCAGTGGAAAAAGAAATCCCCAAAAGTTATATACTGTTTGACTCTGTTGATACAACATTCTCTAAATGACAAAATTATGAAATTGGAGAAGACATTACCAATTGCCTAGGACTAAAGGGGGGCAGGCATGGGAGAAAAGTGGACATGAATATGAAAGGGCCACATGAGACCCTCGTCATGATGGAAATGCTCTATATTTTGACTGTACCGATGTCAATATCCTGGTTGTAATATATACTATAGTTTTGCAAGATGTTATCATTGAGGCAAACTGAGTAAAGGGCAGCGGTAGGGAAATTTCTTTATATTATTTCTTACATCTGCTTATGAAACTGTATCTCAAAATTTTAAGAAAAGTTTAATTAGAAACATGCTTGAAAATAATATTGTACTGAAACATTATTTATATAGGTTGCTGAGTTTTTTGTGTTCCCTTAACGTTTCTACCTGTGAAGAGTGACTCTCTCACCTCACTGTAATCTCAGTTATAGAAGTCAGATTAAATGAGGAAGAAAATAGAATAAATGTGGGTAGAAAGGAATAGTCAGACATTCCTAAGGAGTGCTCCACTTACCTCCAGTGATGGAAGACTAAGATATTTGGGGAAATAAGACAAGAAAGATAGACTGGAAACCAGAAAAACTTCAGGAAAAGTTTAGAGAAACAGAGCCCCTGAACAGATTCTTCCTTGCATTACTCGGAGGCATGCACAAAGAGAGGGGTATTATGTAAATACAGATATTTAGAGGAATGAAACAAAACAAGGTTTTTGTTGCTGCTGTTCCCGGCCTCCCTCCTGCTGTGAATCTTGCCAGAAGGAATCTTAGAATGCTAATGTCTCAGGATTTGACACAGCCAGTGATAATTGCACAGCGGCCAATTGATTTCTGACTCACCCTTTGCAGATCAGCCCTGCAACTTGGCATTCATTCCAAGCCTCTAGGAGTTGCGCACAGCGATGACATGAGCCCACCTTCACTGTCGGATAATAAAGTTTAGTCATGCAGCTTAAAATAAAATAAGCAAGAAGCAGATGGCAAAAGGACAGAATGTAGTATATTTAATCTGCCCATGTTTGCAAGGAAGCAATTGTCTTCTTAGCTCCAGAAAAATTGAGCAGGACAAACAATAACGCTTCTCTTTCCTAGACACCTATGACAACTGTTTACATAGGTGATCTGGAGTTTGGGGGTAATTTGCCCCTCAGCTTGCTGAATTTTTCTTGGAACCAGGAAACTGAGTCTGTTCCCTTCTCCCTGCAGCCAGTCAATGCAGGGGGAGGTTTAGCAGAGCTTGTCAGTAAACAATGCTGATCAGAATGAGAATACCCGAACGAAACCAATATTGGACTAAGTGACCCTCTCACCATCTGGGGTGCTCCTCTATAGTAACAGCGCTGTCAGACCAAACGGGCAAGTGCTGCATGGTTCGTTATATACTGCTAGGCAGTCACCACTATGAAATTCAAGTGGTGAAGAAGCATGATGGAGTTTTTATTCCAGTCTGGCTTGTTTAGAATCCCTGCAATGCTGGAGAAAGGCGATGGGAAAATAATGATTCCACTCCTCTGAGAGGGCACTCTGACACAGAAATCTGGAAGGCTGACTTGAGCCCTTTGCTTGGAATTTGTTCTTATTCCAGTTCAAATGATGCCTGAGTGTATTTAATAATGTGTCGATTAAGGCCCATAGCTGACTGCCAGAGTGGAAGCATCCAGTAGAAATCTACATGCAAGAAGAAGGGAGGATAAACAAAATCTTACTGTATAGCACAGAGAATATTCAGTATCCTATGATAAACTGTAAGGGAAAATATAAAAGAATGTATATATATGTGCGTGTGTGTGTGTGTGTGTGTGTGCTGGATCAACTGACACAACATTGTATTATAAGTCAACTACACTTCAATTTAAAAAAAGAATGAGGTGGAGCTGGGCAGCTGGAAAAGAAGAGACTGTGAGAGAATGTGAAGAAAGGTTAAAAAGCAAATGAAAATGAGATTCAGGCTAGTTATTTTTTTCTACTGTGTTTATTCATATAACAGAAAAAACATTCATAAAATGTGCATGCTTTTAAAAACAATCCATTGAAACAGAAGGTTGATCAAGAAGAGAACTGTCAGTAGCTCCAACATCTGAAATCGCTCTGTACCCACATCCTTGTAGAGTATATGTAATTTTCAAAGAGGGGGAAATGCTGTGTGACCTGCCAATATATGAAAGTCATTCCCCTGATCCACTGAAGCTGGGCTGTGAACTTAGCTTTCTGGTGGTACATGAGCTGTGCTGATTGTTTACTGCTGTGAGCCAGGAACCAAGTGAGGAAGTCAATAAAGAAATTGGCTTCCCTATCTCATTGCAGATCTATTTTCATCCATTCCAAACCTTTTCCAAGACCAATACACTTCAATGCTTCCTTTGCTTCTCTGAGTTTCTATCCTATAGACCATGTAACACACACGTCTCAACCCTTAACTTTCAGGTTTTCATTTTAATTTACCTCGAATGTTCATCCTCTTGGCCAACTGCATTAGCATCAGTATGACAAACATAATAGCCAGGTTGCTGTTTTCATAGAACTTGCCATCAGGCAGGGGGGCAGATTTTAATGAAAGTTCCTTAAAAACAGGGACCCTTCCTACATTCCATGATTTCTCAAAGCGGGTGTCTAAGCAGTTTCATCTGAAAGTATATAATCTCAGGAGTGCATCCAGTATAGTACCTCCTTAAGCAAGTTTTTCCTTATAAAAATAGGGATGTTGGGTATATCGCTTTGATTACTTTCTGAGGGCAAAATATGAGACTTTTAAAAATGGAGTAAACTATAGTACATCATGGGCAATAAGAAATGAAATTGCCTAGGCTATAACAAAAGCAGAGATTGAATGGAGAGAGTAGCATGAAGCATATACACTACCACATGTGCAATCGGTAGCCAATGGGAAGTTGCTTTATGAGTCAGGGAACTCAAACCTGGGCTCTGTAACAACCTAGAGGGGCGGGAGGTGGGAGGGAGGTTCAAGGGGCGGGGGGACATATGTCTGCCTGTGGCTAATTCATGTTGATGTATGGCAGAGATCAAACCAATATTGTAAAGCAATTATCCTTCAATTAAAAAAAAAAAACTAAAAAAAAAGAGAGTTGAGATTGGAACCTGCTACTAGCTGTAGTTCTAACCATGGGGCCAGAGAAATGAAGGAAGCTGGTCCGCAGTGGGAGAAAATGAAGCAGACACCCAAAGGGACACATCCCATGTGCCCCACGGGATGGGAACAGCCTGCACTGAGCAGTTTCCCAGGTCAGTGGACTGTCAGCGCTAAACTCAAGAAAGTTCCAGGCAAACTGGGACGAGTTGGCCACCTTATGAAGAATTCCTGGAACCCAGCTTTGTTTTTGTACTTGATTCTAGGAGAGATTCTTCCTTGGATTTGCATTTTTCTGATCAGGGTTTCTGTTGTGCTAAAGTCTCTCCAGTCGTGTCTGACTCTGCAACCCTGTGGACTGTAGCCCGCCAGGCCTCCTCTGTCCATGGGATTCTTTAGGCAAGAATACTGGACTGGGCTGCCACGCGCTCCTCCAGGGTTCTTCCTGACTCGGAGATCGAACCCGTCTCCTGCAGCTCCTGCATTGAGTCCAACAACTCTGAAACAAAGTAGACAACATCCTCATTCTAGAGAAGAGAGAGTGGGCTTGGAATCTCAGAGACATGTTTCAAGATCATATTTTAAGGCTTCAGGAGATTTGCACTTCTGGGTAGGCTCCTTCTCAGTGAGTGTCTTGTGTATGAGTGTGTATCTTGATCGTCTCAGATGTGTATTCAACATCTTGCAGAATTGGATCCGCAATTCATGGGCAATCCACCAGGTACAACCTGCACGTTTAGAGACTCCTACCATACCTCCACTTTGCTAAGTCTGGGGGTTGCCTACAGTTTCTAAACCTTGAGTTAAACTCCACCATCGTGGCCCATTTTCCTATCAATAGTCTTTATTTTGACATCACTGCATGACAAATGGTAAAGTAAGAATAACCCAAACTCAGAGATTAACTCCCTTAGGAGCTTTACATACATTATCTAATTTAATCCTGAAGGTTACTGTGTGAGGTAGATTTTACCATTTCATTTTACAGATAAAGGATCTGAAACCCAGGGATTCTAAGTGGCTTGTTCAAAGTCACGTAGCTATTATCCACTGGAACCATGGTTCACATCAAGAGCTTCTGACCCAAACTTCTGAGTATACAGATTGCACTATTTTGCACTAAAAATATACAGTTTTCTTTTTTTTTTTCACATAGGGAGAACAAAGGGGAGTCTGTGCAAACTTTGAGGTTGTAGAAAGGCCAGGAAGAATGTCAGGTGACTCTGGATGTCCAGCCTTAAGGCAGTTCTACGCAATACAATTCTAGAGCTGGTGGAACAGGAGGAGCCCCATGATATATGGTATTTTCTATTCACAATTCATTTATACTCACTTTGGAATTTTCCCCTTCATGTATTTGAAAGGCTCCTTGTTTCAAAAAGTAGAGAAAGACATGATCTTTTGTTTAATGTCTATTATTTTTTATGTCATAAATCATAGATGTTTATTATAAAATCATAATAATTGAAGTATGAAATTATTGAAAATACAGATGAATAAAACAAATTATAAAGAGCTTTCCTTCATATGCCCCCTCCAACAAATCACACTTGTAAAAATTTTGTCATTTAAAAAAATTTTTTCCCAGTTAAAATCACACATAACCCTACACAGGCAAAGGCACACACATTTTTTAACCAAAATAAAGTCATATAAAAATGGCTTTCTAACCAGTTTATTTCCCTCTTAAAAATAAATTGTGAATATCTGCACATGTCAATGAATAATAATTCTTATTTTTTTTCTACTATCATAGAGCATTAATCTCTACCCAGATAAATGCCAGTAGTTATGCTTTTTAATTGTTATTTCCTTTTCCCCCTCCCCCATCACCAAAATTCAGGCCCATCCATGAGTAATGCAGTGTCTGATGAGCTGAAGTATTTAGTAAGCTAATGTTCACTGTCCACAGCAGGAGGCCCGCACAGCTTGGCTGATGAGAAATGAACTGCCTGAAGCGATCTTTTAATGGCAACTAATTTCCCATATTTGATTCTCAGCTTAGCCAACTAATATCTAGTTCAAGCGTGACAAAGCATTCACAGTTCCTTTTGAAAGTTCTCTATCTGAGAAGCCAAACAGTGTGTTTGGGGCCATCGTGACCTTCTGAGATCTTGTCCTGGCTTTTCCAGACCAAACTTTGATCAGTCGGGGTCAGTGATCTTACAAAAAAGTTTAAGGGTGAGTGTCTTCATATTGAGAGCTTTCTGTTTTCAATTCTACTTTTAAGTTTGTGATGAAAATTACTGGGCAACAAAGTTTGTGAATATCCACTAAGACTTTTCAGAGCAACCATACATCTAACCTTTAAGAATATTTTCATTTTTCTCTGTTTCTTTCGAGTGATTTTGCATCAATCGGTCTTTTTTACTCTTAATGCATTCAAGATATCTAATGTGTGTTAAGCTCCTCTATCCTTGCCTTAAACAAATCCTATTACTCTGTGAGTCTATCCCATTACACAGTGATTACTGAATAGAGCTCAACTTAATTGGATATGATCATGTCCCGGTATGTAGAATTATCATCCAGGAAGTTAGTATTTTTAGTTGTCACCAATATCCTTATTTCTGCTATATTTTACATTCAAATTTTTTTCCAAATCTATGGAAGGTTTCATTAACATTAAAAAAAAAAGTTCTAAACATTTTCAATAACTACAGTATGGCTAGGTTCCAGGAAGAATATGTGCAAGGATCACTTGCTGCGAGTTTAATAGGCAGAGAGCGAGGTACAGGCTAGCACAGTGAAACACACTGATGGGCTTGAAATGTAGGTGCATACATGTATGTGCATGTGCACACATGTACACACAACATTGTATGCACATGTGTACACATGTACACATGCAATGCTATATGTACACATGCACACATGTACACATAATGTATGTGCATGTGCACACATGTACACATGCAATGCTATATGTACACACGCACACATGTACATATACAACATTGTATGTGGGTGCACACACATGTACACACACAACGTTGCATGTGCATGTGCACACATGTACACACAATGCCATATGTGCGTGTGTACACATGTGCACACACAATGCTATATGTACACACGCACACATGTACATGCACAATGCTATATATACACATGCACACATGTACACATACAACATTGTATGTGGATGCACACACATGTACACACATTGCATGTGCACACATGTACACACAATGCTATATGTGCATGTGCACACATGTACACACAATGCCATATGTGCGTGTGTACACATGTGCACACACACACAATGCTAAAGTTGTTTGCAATGTCAAAGGAAGGTGCCATCTCCTGCTCCCCCACCTCTCACCCATGACCTCTATTTCACATACCTGTTCTGGAAACTAGAGTTATGAATATTTTTACTTTGGATAAGATTACCATTTTTCAGTTCTAAGTCAACCTCACCAGTTTATATGAGTGAGTAAGTAAGAATGGCAATCTTTCTTCGGGAAGAATGGCAATCTCAACTGGTACTATAAATCATTCACAAAAGCCCGGGCTGACACAGGCAGCACAGTGAGACTCATGGAAGGAAGAGTCAGGAGGCTGTCAGGGAATGTGATGTGCCATGGGGCCTCAGCCTACAGTGACCACAGCATAAACGTGCTCCTGTCAGTCCAGACTATATTCATTCTGGGAAATTAGCCTTTCCAATAATGTAGACTCATGTGGTTTATTCCATTCTGGCCCTTTAAGAAGTGAGATTATTGTTTGACTGTTTTTCTTGTAGAAAGGTTGGTCCAGACATTCCTTTGTGCCAGTATCCCCTTAAATTGCCCAGGAAGCAGTTTTCCAAGTTGCAAACTCACTGACATTAATCCATTGGTGGAGGGGTTGTCTAGCATGGAAACGTCTGTTCTCCTATGAAGTCCAAGAAATTCTATCATCTTTCTAGAACATTCTTACCTTGAAGTGGTACAAAACCACATCACACAGTGGTTAGGGCAGTTGGCCCTGGAGTCTGGCCCATCTGGTTTGAATCTCAGCTCTGCATGTTCTTTTTATAACCTTGGACAAGTTATGCTGACTTTCTAAGTGTCAATTCTTCAATAAGTCAGATGGGGACAATAATAACAACCATGGCATAAGGTTTCACAAGGAATAAATTACATAAAGCATACAAAATTTTTAGATGAGTGCCTAAGGCAATAAATGATTGGCTGTTGTTACTATATTACAATTATTACTACTAATAACATATTTGTCTATGTTTTCAAAGCCCGGTCAATTTAGGAATGATTTGTTAAGGATTTTAGGTACTTGGTTAGGGCACAGACTCTGATTCCTTAATGTTGCTCCGTTGCATTGGACTGTAGCCCACCAAGTTCCTCTGTCCTGGATTTTCCAGGCAAGAATACTAGAGTAGGTTGCCATTGCCTTCTCCAAGGGATCTTCCTGATCCAGGGATCGAATACGGATCTCCTGCATTGCAGGTGGATTCTTCACCATCTGAGCCGCCAAGGATGCCCCATTCCTTAATAGTTCAGGTCAATTAGATGAGCAAACAACTATACTCCAAGTTACATGTAGTAAGTGACTATCATATTGGACAGTGAAGACTATAGGACATTTCTTTCAGCTCAGAAAGTTCTCCTGGAATGCTTGACTCTCTAGGGTGCAGGGAAGAAAAGGTCAGCTTCGGGATGGTTGAAATTAATGTGCAGATCCTTCCCACTGTCATGTGGGAATCATACTTCCTAGGCTTAAGTACCCTGAAAACGAACTCACTCTTCAATTATAGATGACTAATCTGGTTTTGACCCAACTGTTGGACCTTGGATTAGCCTGAGGGACTTTAATAGATCTGGAGGAAGTCAGGGAAACTGGCTCCAAAGGTGGTTCTGTCCAGGATGACTTCAATTGAGTTGAGTCAGCTGTTACCTGGTCGTGAGAGAGGCGGGGTCCCAGTGGTCAGCACCCCCATTGGAGGAGGGTCACATGTTGAACAGACCAACACTAACAGATGAAAAATCCCACTAGGGTTCACCTTGACCTTCAGTGGGCTTTACCTCAATGTACTTAATGCCAGCACTAGTAATACAAGATGCAATAAATTATCAGATTCAGTTTACACATGAACAAAGCTGTTCTCAATTTTGATTCTGTGTTTGTAAGTGATCTGTCTAAATCTGGGTATCTGGAATTGACATAGCTCCAGTTCCAATCCAGATTTTCTAATTACAAATCCTAGACTTTCCTCCTTGAGCTAGGATATGTTTTAGCTTTAATAATAAATATAGAATAACTAGTATCTTTGCCAGTGTGGTCAGAAAGTTTTCTTCTTGGGTTAATGACTTATCTTTCACTAGCATGAATGTCCCCTTCACATGTGATTCCAATAAGAGTGTCACAAATATGATTATAATTATTATTTTACTTTTATAGACTAAGGTGCCATGGGTGCCAAGCAAAAGTGCATTTGTCCTATTATTTCTCAAAAGCTCACCTGGCATATGCCAATCAGGTAATTGCTTGTGCAAATGCATCATTAGGTGCACAATCACCTCATTTGAAACACAAATTCAGGGCTGAGTGGAAGCAACCCCTGCATGTGCCGTTTCCTGAGTGTACTCATCATTACACCCAATATGGAAAAATTAGCCCTTAAATCCTTTCCCACCCATGGCTTTCTGTTTCCTTCACTGATGTTATCCATTAAAATCAAACAAACATGATGTGTTTCCTGGACATAACAATTAGTCACTTTCCAGCTATGTTTTTTTGAGTAAACATGTACATAAAACCAAGTTGAGTATGCAGACTTCACCTCATTCTATCCAGGCAGGATAGTTCTCCATTTACCCCAGGCTCTGGCTGACATTCTATTTCATAACTGTTTGCATGGAAATGATGAAGGCTTTATTTTATTTTGTTTTTTTTTTTTCTTTCCAAATACATTTGGCAAAATCTTCCAAGCTGTCTCTTTGTGGCGGAATATTGTCCCTGGCCCATTTATATGCTAATTGCTGAAGTGTTACCTTTTACTGACAAGTATTTACATGTTAATTAACTTTGGGAGGAGGGTTAGAAATACTAGTTTGCCCTGTTTAAAGTGATAAAGGGGATGCTCTTTCCTTTCAAGAAGAGAACAAAGACAGTATCATAAAAGGAAATTATTTAATTACCTCCTCCTAAGAATTAGAAATATGTTTTCCAACCTTTCTCTCTGTAGAGGAATTCTCCAGATTGTGACCTGAGGCACAAATGGGAGCAGGGAGTGAACATTCTTCCCTTTAATCTGAGATCCAGGTGAACACATCTGGTGTGGGGAATCTAGGTCAGCAATCCTGATGGAGGAAGAAAAAGAAAAAGGAAGGGAGCTTGGAAATAGTCTGTTTTAATTGAGTATACCTGAGAATAAATGGATTCCATGAAAAATCCGTACAAACGAATTACAGATAGTCTCTTGACCTCTTACTTTCTTATGCTGGTATGTGCTCTGTCCATCACCGAAGTGAGTGAGTGAGTGAAGTCGCTCAGTCGTGTCTGACTCTTTGGGACTCCATGGACCGTAGCCTACCAGACTCCTCCATCCATGGGATTTTCCAGGCAAGAGTACTGGAGTGGGTTGCCATTTCCTTCTCCAGGGGATCTTCCCAACCCAGGGATTGAACCCGGGTCTCCTGCATTTCAGGCAGGCTCTTTCTGTCTGAGCCACCAGGAAGCCGCCAAACGAGGAAGCGAAGGAGGGTTGTGATTGAAAGATGATGAGACAGTGAAAATTCTGGGAACATGCTAGGAAGAAATGACCAAGCTAGGAGTCAAAAATATTATAAGAACCAAATGAAAAGCACTTTGAATTCAATCCAGAAGAAACCTTTTTACTGCAAAGTGTGGCAGATCAAACGGGAGCATGCAGTTGAGGCATATTAAAAATTTTAAGAGTATATTTGAACAAAAACTAATTCACATCATGCAGCACTAGCCAGAATTGTTTAGGGGGGTGCCACCCCAAAGTGAGGTGCCAACTACAAATTGGCACTTGCCATCTCTCTCTGCAAGGATTAAGTCATGAGCTGTTGCATCTGCCAACCTTCAACACCCGAACAGGTATTCAGGGTGAGATCAGGATGTCAGGCGAGTGTATGCTCCTCGGTTCTGTCTCGTCACAACACAGATTGAGAGTCACGGACGTTAAGGCCCCCTCGGCGGGTCACAGCTCTCGGGTATTGAACAGACCGTGTTACAGCTCTTTGAGAAATCAGTGTTACATCTCAGTGTTGCAGCTCTGTTTTATTTAGAAGATAGCAGGAAAATCCATCTTCAAAGCGTGGGGGCATGTCAACCCAAAGACATGAAGAGAAGAGGGCCCCAGCGTGCGGGATAGAGAGAGAGAGAGAGAGAGAGAGAGAGCCGTTTAGCTCCTCTTTTCATATGTTGTTTTCTTCCCCCTGGGCCTGCCCCATGCAAATTGGGCTTAGTCAGGAGTGTTGTTCTACCTGAAGTCCTCACTCCAGTCCTCTGACCTTCCTTTGTTCTATTTTCACGGGCTTTTCCCTTCCTTGTCTTTTAGCCACCGCCATTTTGGACTCCTTTTCCCTATTCTAACTACCTAACAAGGATAAGGCACTCTGTGTTCTTGGAAAAACCAAAACTGTTAGGTTGTGTTTTGGTGGGCTCTGAAGACCTCTGGCCATTTGTGTCTCAGTGTAGAGAAGAATTCCTTGAGAGCAAAGTGATAAGAAGTGACTTATTAGGATAGGATTCATGAGGCTTACAAGTGGGCAGGCTAGAGGATGCTGTACCCTGAGAACTTACTAGGCTCTTGTTTTATAATCAAAGGAAAAGTGGGGAAGGGGAGAAGAACGTCTTCGTCTTTCTTGAGTAGACATCATACTTACATCATCAGTGCCTCCTCCAGGTTGGGCAGGGGAGTTTTATTGTCCTTACATGGTCAAGATAGGTCCACAAATTAATGCTTTTTAAGTGTGCAGAGAGTACATCCCAACTTACTGACTTCTTTGGGCAGGATATGGGGCTCATGCCACACTGTCTTATTATTTAGGGGCATGCTTTGTGCTTTGGTTGCCTGGCTTTGTTGCTAAGCAAGCTTGCTTGGTTTTGTGGTTAAGCAAACCTGCTTTCTTCAGTAATCATTAACTTACAAGAGTCTCCCCCCCTCCTTTTTTTCCTACTCACAATCTCCTAGTGGAATTAACTATTTAATCACCTCCTTTGTCCCTTTACTCAGTTCAGTTCAGTTCAGCCCCTCAGTCGTGTCTGACTCTGCGACCCCATGGACTGCAGCATGCCAGGCTTCCCTGTCCATCACTGACTCCCAGCTTTACTCTGTCTACATCAAACTAGCAGAACAGGACTTCGGGTAGATACTTTCAGGAGAAGATTTTATGAGCTCAATTCTTGCATCTCCTCACACCTAGAAAAGCACTAAAAGCATTAGTGATAATATCTGGGGAACTCATTATGACCTTGTGGGACTCCCGGGTATGGAAGACTTTCTGTGTCCCCATTTTCTAATTGTGGGGAATACGGCTTCAGCCTCCATGATCTTCCTGAGTCCCCCCAAGGGTAGGTTCAAACATAATCAGGGAAAGGAGGGAATCCTGAGACAAGAGAGGAGCAGTCAAGGAAAAATAGTGCAACCTTAGGACAGGATCCCAGTTCCACCTCAAGGTATATGCATAACAATATCTTTGAGCTCTTCTGCAGAACTAAATCCTTCAACAAATGGAAGGTGTTAACTATTTGATGAAATATTCTTCATTTCAGAGAGAAGGTCACAAGTTAATAACCGCAAGAATGGCAGAAGCTCATCAGGAGATGACTTGAGTTCAGATTAAAGGAATGCAGGCCCTGTATACACTCTGATCCTTATCAACAACCTTGCCCTTGAAGCACTATTATAAAACTCTTCATCAAATACTCCCAGAAAGGAATGCATAGTTTTGGGGGCATGAGCTGAGTGTCCCCCATTGCCTGGCAAAGCAATAAAGCTGTTCTTTTCAATTTCATCCAAAATTCTGTCTTCAAGATTCAGTTCAACATCAGTGCACAGAGGCTGAGTTTTTGACATCAGCTGCTCCTGGTGACTATCAGCCAGTCTTTGCAAAAATGTGTGCTTGACTGCACATACCGCTCTTCACTAAAGTCATATATAGCACTGACCTTCCCCCTCTTCTGCTTTGGAACAGTTTTTCAGAGATATCTGAAATGCTGTCTCCTGGACTGTAGTCCTCATTTTACCCCAAATAAAACTCAACTCACAAGTCTCAAGCTATGCATTTTAAAAAATTTTCCTATTGACTTAAGAGAAAGACTTACAGAGAAGAGGAGAAAGAAAAGCAAGAAAATCATTTGACTTATGAGAGCTGAAGTGGATGCTTTCTTTGGGAAAGCCTAGTTGGCTGCTTGTGATTGGGTTCCGTTTCTTAACCTTGAGGTATTTCAGGCTTAGGTATCGGTTTGCTTACACCTAGCGTTTCCAGGTGGCTCAGTGGTAAAGAATATGCCTGCCAAGGCAGGAGACACGGCTCCAATCCCTGGGTCAAGAAGATCCCCTGGAGAAGGAAATGGCAACCCACTCCCATATTCTTGCCTGGGAAATCCCATGGACAGATGATCCTGGAGGAACTGTGGGGTTGCAAGAGTCAGACATGACTTAGCAACTAAACAACAACAACAACAACAACACTGGCCTACTTGCTTAATTAATTTAGCATGATCAGGAAGTAGAAGAAATACACAAGTTTATACCTGTCACCATGTGAGGGACCCTTCAGGGGTGGGAGATAATTCAGTAATGGTCAGTACGTGTCTCTCTCAGTTCAGTTCAGTTCAGTCACTCAGTTGTGTCCGATTCTTTGTGACCCCATAGAATGTATCACACCAGGCCTCCCTGTCCGTTACCAACTCCTGGAGTTTACCCAAACTCATGTCTATTGAGTCAGTGATGCCATCCAACCATCTCATCCTCTGTCATCCCCTTCTCCTCCTGCCTTCAACCTTTCCCAGCGTCAGGGTCTTTTCCAATGAGTCAGCTCATTAGGTGGCCAAAGTATTGGAATTTCAGCTTCAGCATCAGTCCTTCCAATGAACACCCAGGACTGATCTGTTTTAGGATGGACTGGTTGGATCTCCTTGCAGTCCAAGGGACCCTCAAGAGTCTTCTCCAACACCACAATTCAAAAGCATCAATTCTTCAGTGCTCAGCTTTCTTTAGAGTCCAACTCTCACATCCATACATGACTCTTGGAAAAAGCATAGCTTTGACTAGATGGACCTTTGTTGGCAAAATAATGTCTCTGCTTTTTTATATGCTGTCTAGGTTGGTCATAACTTCCCTTCCAAGGAGTAAGCATCTTTTAATTTCATGGCTGCAATCACCATCTGCAGTAAATAAAGTCAGCCACTGTTTCCCCATCTATTTGCCATGAAGTGATGCCATGATCTTAGTTTTCTGAACGTTGAGCTTTAAGCCAACTTTTTCACTCTCCTCTTTCACTTTCATCAAGAGGCTCTTTAGTTCTTCTTCACTTTCTGCCACAAGGGTGGTGTCATCTGCATATCTGAGGTTACTGATATTTCTCCCAGCAATCTTGATTCCAGCTTGTGTTTCATCCAGCCCAGTGTTTCTTGTGATGTGTGCTGCATATAAGTTAAATAAGCAGGGTAATAATATACAGCCTTGACATACTCCTTTTCCTATTTGGAACCAGTCTGTTGTTCTATGTGCAGTTCTAACTGTTGCTTCCTGACCTGCATACAGGTTTCTCAAGAGGCAGGCCTGGTGGTCTGGTATTCCCATCTCTTTCAGAATTTTCCACAGTTTGTTGTGATCCACCTGTCTCTCTTGGTCTTGAAAACTCATAAATGTCCATGCATGCCCTGAAATATTCATGAAATTTTCTGAAATGTTCATTTAAGGTAAATACCAGCTAGTACTCAGGATTGCTTGCCTTTGTCATCCTCTCAGGCAACAAATTCTAGAGATTTCACTTCCTCTCTATCTTTAAAATATATCTGGCTGCTGTTCTCCATTTCTGCTACCTCATTACTTACACACTTAGCATCACTAAAAATCTCCTACCTAATCACACTAATTCCAACATGACCAGTCTCTAGTTCATCTTCTACACTTCAGCCAGAATGATACACTGCATCTTCAGTTCCCTGACTCATCTATTTACCAAATATTTATTGGGAATTCTTTATGTCATAAGTTCAATGCTAGGTGCGTAAGTTTTACTTGAGTCCTTACTCTAAGATATTTGAATGCTACTATTTACTTGCTACTCAAGTTACATACCTCTCTATGTTCTAATTGGTAATTCACGTTCATAAAATATAATAAATACGAAAACTATGCTGTTAGCTATGAAGTTTGGATTTCAGGTATTTTATGTATTGATTCAATAGAGATGGCGGAAATTTTGTGATTTTCTAGAAACTTAAATATGTAAAATTTACATTAATCTTCTTTGACTGCACAGAACTGTCCTACTGATAGAAGTGTCTTTAGTGAAGCTGTTGCTCAGGGAAATGGAAAACTAGAAATTTCATACCATCCTCCGTAGCTTCTCTGTTTTTTCAAAAGGGAAGTGGTGAATGGTGTAAGATGCTGAGAGGTCTGTTTGGGAAGCAAGGTGGAAACTTATGAACATTGATGAAAAGCAGGAGAAAAAAATGTGAAGAGAAGACAGGAATAAAAAAAAAAAGATCAAGGAATTGTATGTGTGTTGGGATGACTGAGATAGTGGAGGAAATAATAAGGCAGGCTAGAAAGAGGGAAAAGACAAACATTCTCATTTCAAAGGAGAAAAGTGCCCCTCCTGATAGGAACATGATATTAAGTAGAGTAAATGCTTTATATCTATTTAAATACATTGAAAATTAAATTCTAGCAATAGAAATCATTTTGTCCCCTTCAAAAGACTTTTTGCTGTAATAAAGAAACATAATATACCTATAGGGTTTTCTTTGGAAACCTAAGCATTATATGAAATCTCAAACTTCTAATCAAATCGAAGAGAGTATATATCAGGATTTGTTAGGAAAGGAAGCAATTTTCTGATTGTGTTTTGCACAGAAGAGCATTATTGCCCTGTTGATTTTTTTTTTTCACTTTCACATTTTGTTTGGTCTTAAGCCAAAAGAGGAAATAGAGTCTGAGTGCCAGAAAGTGGGAGGATAATTAGGGCCTTTCCTCCAACTGGCTGACTGCAAGCAGGCAGGGAGAGCTCTTTTTCTAGGAAATAGCCATCTGTAAGAAACAAAAGACCAAGCGCTTTTTGCTTCTCTGTGTCAGTGCCACTGGAGCACCAGTCCTAGCAGTATTTATGCCTCAGAGGGGCTCTTGTCTAGACACAGATATTCATGGCGAGATGATGACATAACCATCCCACCCAAGCCTGGTTGAGAGTCATGGGTACAATGCGATTAAATGATAACTAGCCCTAGTGGAAGTTTGGCGAACGATATGTTGGAAAAGTGTCTTTATACATTGTCAGCAGATGCTTGATGATGTGCTGTTTTAATAATGTATACTGGCATCTGTCCTTATTGCTGAAAATACATCAATAAACCAAATCATCTCTCCTCATGGAGATGACAGTCTGGTGGAACTATATCTACTTGCTTTACTAAATCTTGCTTTATTAAATAGAAAGCTTGTTTTTAAATAGAAAAATTGCTAGTTGCTGGGGGAAGACGGACAGTAATTTTTCCTTTTTAATAAGGGGTAGAAACCCCAAAGCCCTAATTAAACCTCACTTCTTGCTATGCGTTTGGTGGGACTATGCTCTTATTACAGGCAAAATATCAGGAGAAAATTAAATTCACTTATATTCTATTTAGACACCCTAATTTAAAAGATAAGAACATCATAGTAACAGACTCCTGGGAAAAGTACCACATTATAAAAGAAAAAAAAATCTATAATACATGATATTTTATTAAAGTTCTTTCATGATCCACATACACGTATATAGCACTTTGGAGTCTTCTCATTACTGGTTATTTCACTTGATAAATTAAATGCAAAAAGGAAAAAGAATTGTTAATTTTTCCTGAGACTTCATAGGTTTTTGTACACAAAGGGGTAAAAACAGCTCACTGCATGTCCAGTCAATAACTATGGTTATTCTTGGGCATGATGAAGATGCTGTATGGTATGAAGTTAATAAACAATTGTCCTAATTTTTGGTAAACACTATTATTTCTATTTGTTTCTCTGTTTCTTGAGTCTTCCATTGTTTAAAATTTTACCTCCCTTTCCTTTTGAATACTCGAGTTAATGACTCAAGTGTTCATGTCAGAATTTTCTCCTTTTATGTAGCCCTCTCAAACCGCACTGTTCACACCCACTTGAAACACACATAATTATAAAAGACAAGAGCCCAATTATTACCTTCTCTCCACCCCATATCCTCACAGGTGCCTGGCTACTTCAGAAGTGTGAGCTAATCATAGCCAAGACTCATCCTCTCTCAGCTGGCTCATACTTCAGAAGAAGTCCAAAGAAAGTGGCCTACTTAATGAAACTGATTTTCATTTTTCTTTATTAGTTTATCTAGGACTGAGACTGTGAAAGGACAGAAGGACAAGGTGAAGAATGATAATTAAAAAAACATTTTTCAGAACTTTTTTAAAATTTTGACTCTTTTCTTAAAAATATTTAAGATAAAAATTTAGCTATTTGTGTATTTTTTTTCTTTCTCATTCTCTGCTACTTATCTTCCCCTGCCTTTCTGCTTTACGAAGAGAAAATTAAAAAATCCATGGCCAAATGCTGAAATGATCTGATAGACCTCCAGTTTTCGGCTCTACTGTGGGTAAGAACTATATACAGCTGACCCTTGAACAAAGCAGGGGTCAGGGGCACTGACCTTCCACCCCACTGAAAATCTGAGTATAATTTATAGCCGGCCCTCTGTCTATACATTTCTGCATCTAAGGATTCAACCAACCAAGGATCAGGATTTAACCAACTGGGAATGTATAGGACTATAGTATTTACTTTTGAAAACAAATATGTGTGTAAGTGGACCCATGCAGTTTAAACTCATATTGTTTAAGAGTCAAATGTTCTCTATCAAGGAGCCTGGTGTTGGCTCCATCATCCCAGAAATCCAGGAGAGCCTTCTCACAAGGAAAAAGGAATGGTAGCAAAGTCAGGAAATTCTGAGCATGTGTATAAAATGGTGTAATTGTGTATTTTTGCTTATATATAGTAAGTGTACTTTTTGGCTAATTTTCCCTCTTAAACACTATTATTATGTTATTCAAAATTCATTACTTAGTAAAGCTGCAATTTACCATTTCTAATTCACCTTTTCTAATTCATTTTTGTTCTTCATAACACAGAAGAAAAGAAATTGACTAAGCTTTCTATTCTCTTTTTAGTGCCAGGATCAAAATAAAGTGGTTTTGGAGAGAAAACAAAAACCTTGTGTCAGAAATCTTATAATTGCAAGTAACAACAACTGGAGTCCAAAGGACTTTTAAAAGCACCGGTGGGAGGGGATAGGGATGGGAGTGGGGGGTGAGAAAGTATCTTACACAACTAAACAGTCCTGATTGTAAAACTTGATTAAAGTGAATTTTATATGTGTAAGGTGAATTTTGGCATAAGGTGAGTTTTACATGTGCATGGTGACTGCATTGTTAATGTTTTTTAAATTTTCTATATATTATGATTTTTTTTAACCTCTTAAACTTCTCCAGTTAGGGAGAGACTGCCCCTCACTGGGCTAGCCAGTTCTTAGAAACATTCTGTGATGGGCTCACCATTTTACAGCCGCAACTCAACTATTGCCCCATATACTCCAGGGGGCAAGATCCCTCTGCTTTAATCGTCCCAGGGTCAGGTGGCCAGGTAACCAGGTAACTAGTAAGGACTACATCCCATAGCTTAGAGTTCGTGGAAATTATCCAAGCTAGACCACCTAAAACTGTGTCCATCCTGCCTGACCTTTCCAGAAGAAACTCCAATCAAGACTCCAGTCACAGCTGTCTCCACGTTTCTGGCACTTCCCCTGTGACCCTGTGTGGCATTTAGTGACCCTGTCTAAGACTATGAGTACAATAAACTGTTTTCCTAAGACTTCTGTGGCAAAACCTGACTATTACACAGGAGAACACAGAAAGTGAATTAGTAGACTGGTTGTTTTATCTCAGAGAACAGACATTCAGGCACAGGAATTGGGTGAAGGTGACGCTGCAGGGAGTTATCCACAAGTTCTGTAATAATGACTGGTCATGACAGGTACCATAATGAAAACTAGTCTGTGGTTTGATGTGCCCAGGAAGAACTGAGGGCAACAGGTTTGGAAGGACCTGGTCCACAATTCTCAGCTCCAGAGATCTCCAAAGGTCTCCTACCACGGTCCTATGATGGTGCTGCCTTCAGCACAATAGAGGGTCCACTGTGTGCATTTTAGAGAAAGGTCTAGACATTGGGGATGTCCAAAACCTTTTACTTAAACAATGATTTTCTCACTGTAGTGTGTAGAATGTGTGACTCTTATTCTACCCACCTGAAAATTAAGAACCATCGCATTCTTCTATTTTCTTTAAAATGAACTAAATCTAATTAACTTCTCAGGTGAGGACAGAAAATTTAATTTTAGATGTTAGTAAAATTTTTTCCAACTCATTTTCTTTCTCCTCCTCCTCCCGACCTTCTTCCCACCTTTACTTCTGCCTTCTTTCCATAGGCCCTTCAAGTTGTTCGGTCTTTAGGAATTCATACCCCAGTAAATTTTTATTATACTTTGAAACAAAGACCTTCAGTGCTGTAAGGTAATGTTAGAATCTGACTACTTCTTTCAATAGGAAAGGGGAAAATGCAATAAGAATAAGCACAAATTAATGATTAAAACTGTTATATTGCCATGTTACCATGACCCATATTCTACAAACTGTTAATATCAAGTTTCCTATAATATATTGCTTCTCCCCTCAAAAAAACACCTGGAGTAGATTGCCAAGGGAAAGAGTGTAAAATCTTTCCCTGGAGATCTTAATGATAAGCCTGAGAATCTCCTAACCTAGAGGTCTAAAAATGCCTTACAGTTCCTCAAATTATGCTTCTGTCAGCTCTAGACCCTTCTGTATGCCTGCCAACCTTTGCAAGGACTGCTTCGTCCTTTCCTCTCCACTCTTTACTTATTCATTCTAATCATCTCAGCTCAGAAGTTAACCTTCCCTATCCAAATGGTGCCCACACATCCTGAGCTTTTCCTTTGGCATACATAGAGTTTGTAGATGTAATTTGTGCCCCATTAATCAGTTAACGTCTACCCTCCTTGCCAGAGAATCAGACTGATGTGGCCAATGACCATGTTCAATTTCCAAATTCCAGCACAATGCCTATTACATAATGTGTTCCATGTGTGTTGATCAAATAATTGAATGTACTTTCATTTCACTTGGTAGATAGAAAATGTCTTTAGAAGTAAAAGAGAAAAATTTGTCTGGAGAGCCTAGCGCTATGCCACACTTATTATTTTATTCCTACAGCAACCTGAAATGAGAGATGGCATTATCTCCCTTTTGGTGGATGAAAAAAACTGAACCTTCAGAGATTAAGTCACTTAAGATTACAGTCAGTGAAAGTGAAACTGAAAGTGAAAGTTACTCAGTCGTGTCTGACTCTTTGCACCTCCATGGACTATAAGATTATAGTCAGTAGGTACCAAGAATATCTGGATCAACTGTTGTGCATTTTTTTCATGATCCCATTGTCAAAGTGCTTTGTCTCTTTCAACAATAGCCTCTGGAACAATGAAAGTAGGGAATGCAAAATATTTTCTCCCTTAGGAGGAATAGACAAAAAAGATTATGCAGAGGAGAAAAAATAAGGGAAAAGACATTCGAAAAGTGAAAAGTGAAAGTGTTAGTCTCACAGTTGTGTCTGACTCTTTGTGACCCCATGGACTGTAACCCACCAAGCTCCTCTGTCCGTGGGATTCTCTGGGTGAGAATACTGGAGTGGGCTGCCATTCCCTTCTCCAGAGGATCTTCCTGACCCAGGGATCAAACTGGGGTCTCCTGCATTAAACCAGCTCTAAAAATCTAAAAAGAGGTGTCACTTTTTCTGTATTTACCCTCTGCCTTCATCCTTGATAGGAAGCCAGCACTGAATCTAGATCTTGATAAAGGACAAACTCGTATGTAGCAGGAAGTTCACTGTTCTCTGATGAACGATGAGCTTATTTCTGCAAAGTCGAAGGGACCATCACTATGCTGATGTTCAATCAGAGATTTCGTTTTATTCCATGAAAGTGATTTTACTGAGATGGCTTTTTTCCGGGTGGGAATGTAGAAAGTAGAGGACTGAACGAGGTTCACGGCCATCGCTGGGCCATGAGGGGCATTTCCACCACGCATGGAAATCAGCTTCCACTGGCCCCAGCCAGTGCGACTCTGGTGGAATGTGCAAAGTTTTCTCTGCTTTACGTCTTCTCCAGCTTTTCAAGCAAATGAAAGGATCATTTTAGTGGGTGCCCTTGTCAGCTGTTTCTCTGAGAATAGGGCCTTTGATAACATTCAGAAAAAAAGTAATTGTGCCCCCGCCCCTGCTTCATTTACATAACTGAGATTGATGAGCCGGGAAGGAAAGTGTTTACAGAGCAGGAAGATAGGAATTTCGGGATTAAGTAGGAAGCAAACCGAAATGAGCTGTCTGGGGTAATTATGAAACACATACTTCATATGTTTTCATTAGATATTGCTATTATACTACACAAGGCGAAGGAGTTTGATTAAACTACAGTTCAGTATATAAATGCATGCATAAATTAGAGGGGAAATAGTTACTTCATTATATTTCAAGAATTCTTCAGGGACATTCAATAAGTAGAAATTCAGTCATAAGGTATACCGCGTTAGAATAAAACTGTGGTCACGCGAGGAGAGTGAAGTCATCAGGCATATATAGCAAGTGTGCCCTCTAAACATGCCCAATAAAACAATGATTTTGGCCTGAAAAAAGCCAAGGTGGCGGTAAGTGTAAAATATAAGAAACCATAACAACTTCGTAGCTATTATTGCTATCTACTGAAAAATAATATCCTTAAAATAATCTTTATGTAAATAATATGAAACAGTTCGCCAATTCTCATCTGCTATTGTGATATGTGTACTTTTTCTAAGTGCCCAAGACAAAATGAATGGTTTTTCCTTGTTCCAGTACATCTCTGAGAAAGGCCCCAGTGAGTCCCTGTCGTTCCTTAGGGAGACAATAACGAGGTTCACCTTCCCTGGTTAGTCCTGTATCCATGAACCATCCACATCTGATCCTTTGGAGGCTCTGCCTGAGTCTTATTTTAGAATAAGATTAAAGGCAAAATGGGTTTCTGTTAGTCCCAGCCGTAAGCCTTCTCTCGCCTCCTCAGACACTTATTGCTTCTTTTCTTCGTCAGTCACTGTATCAAACTGAGCTGATTGATTATATTCACTCAGCAAATATTCTTTCCACAAATATTTGCCTACTAAGTGAAAGACGGGATGCTTTACTCTCTGAGGGCTCCTGTAACAAACTACCGCAAGCTGAAAACAAAGAAATGTGTTGTCTCACAGTTCTGGAGTCAGGAGTCCAAATCAAGGTGTCAGCAGGTTGGTTCCTTCTGGAAACCATGAGGGAAGAACAGTCTCCTCCCCTCCCCCAGCTTCTCACGGCCACTGGCAATCCTGGGCACCTACTGACTTGTGGACACTTGGCTCCAATCTCTGCGCCTGTCTTCCCAATGCTTCCTTCCATTTGTCTTCTCTTCAGTGCTGGACACACTCTCACTGGGTTTAGGGCTTACCCTAGTCCAACGTGATTTAATCTCCTGAACCTTATCTTTATTGTGCCTGCAAAGACCCTTATTCTAAATGAAGTCTCATTCTAAGGTGGCCATAAATTTGGGGGAAGCATTATTAAATCCACAGCACAGATTAGATTAGATTTGGCTTAATAAATTATCAGAGCTTTAGATCACAAGTCTGGGCCTGCTCAACATCCCGGAGATGTCTAGTGTGCTACGTACATGTGAGCGAAGTCCCGACTGAAGCTCATGACCAGAGCTTTGGCCAAATCCAGTGATCTGATAGTGATACTCTGAGCAATGTCTTTAAAATTACAGATAGGAGAATTCTAGGTTTTGCAAGAGATATCCAGGGGTTAGGGGAGAACGGTTAGGGGACCTCTATGTAAATGAAACAATACCTTAACTAGAGTGGCTGGGATTTTTCCTTTTTCATGTATTGAGGTTCGGTGTAAAAATTTGTTTGTAAAAGAAAACCCACTGCACAAATTATTGAAAATGAGTGACCAAAAGTTCCATTGCTGTAAACACACATTTTTGAATATGAAAGCATGTTATGGTTTTCAGAATTTGGCACGAAATTAACTCCATCACCTTCCAAGGACCAGAAGGAATGACTCACCGAGTTGGTGAGTTTCAGGGGTGTCTGTAGGGAAGGTCAAGACGTTGAGGTGCTACTTCACCTGGAGACCTCTTTTCATCACTGTTTTGAAACCAGCAGCTTGCAAAAGGACTGGAGCTATGGGTCATCATTACAGTCTGAGAACAGAGCAAAGCGTTTTATAAAAGGGTCCTCCCTGAATGCTAAGGGCGTGAATGCTATCAGTTTAAAGTCAGGCACATTCACCGTCCTCATACAGGCAAATGCCTGCTACACACGAGCGCTGTTGGGCTGTGATGTGTGGACTCAGGTCAAGGTTCCATGGTGATTATTCAGGGAGCTGGGAAAGCTACTTAAACTTCCATTCAGGCTTCTCAGCTCAGCTCTTCAGCAACCCAAAGCAGTGAGACTGTTGGGGAGTTACAGAGGCTTTCTGGACTCACATCTGTTTATGAATAACCCCAAACTCTAAGCTAAGCAAATCTATTTAACTCACTGTAATTATAAATATGAGCTTTTATTATTCAAATGACTTCTTCATATGCCAGGAAAACCACCTTGCAAAGCTTATTAAGAACCACAGAATAGAAATCTTTGTTCTCAGAAATGACAGATGTCTTAAAGCAAAACAAAGCAAAATAATAATGTAATACCCAATCTCCCCCAAATGGCAGCCTTTTATACTAGATGAAGAATAGATATCTGACCTCCAAACCAGTGAGATGTCGGGAATGGAAAAAAAAATAAAATAAAAGCTGCTTGCCGCGTCATCTTGATTAATAAGTGTCCACTCCAGTTGGTTTGGGATGCTTGCACTCGTTGGGAAGTATCTCCAGTGAGATCATGTGGAGTCTACTCTGAGGAACCCTCTCCTCACCCCTCCATCTCCCACCCCACCATCACCACCAGATAAAGAGCCATTCTAAATTCTACATTGTCTTACATTACTTTGATTTTAAGGGCTTCTTAGTCATGCTGGGTTCTCACTCTTTAGTTTCTAGTTAGTTTCGTTGCCTGAATTGAAATGCATTTCTTTGGAGATGGGACTAGAAGACTAGAAAAGGGGGTCGTGTGTACGCCTCCATCAAAGGTGCCTCATTTCAGCATGAGTTTAACCATGGGCACAGGTGGCTTGGTCAGGCAGCTGCAGTGTCCGAGTGATGACAAGAGAGGTGAGTTTGTTTCAAAAGGTGAGGTGGTGGGATCACATATTCTTTTCAAGCGATAGTCCAGGTAAGCGATGACAAGCACAGGCTCAGGGTAAAATTCTGCTGTCATTTACTTGCTGGCAACATCGGGCAAGGTCCTAGGCTCTTGGTCATAAAAATTACATAGATCAACATATATATATATACGTATATATATATATACACACACACATATATATGTATAAAGTGTTTGGACCTCTACTTGGCACTTTGTAAATATTAACTACTAGACAAAGCAGAAAAGGACTCCTGCGTCATCTTCATGATCAATCAACCAATCCATTGGTTAATTTCAGATACTGGTATGAAATAAATAAGAAATAAGAAAGGGACCAAGGCTCAGTTGGAGAAAAAGCTCGATGTGAGAGATCTTAGACAGGAAAGAGGATACCCTGAGTACAGGGGGAGGAGGCCGGTAGGAGATTAGGTGAGGGAGGCAGGTAGGGGCCAGATCATGAGAGGCCTCTCGGGTTGTGGTAAGGAAACTGGATTTTACCCACATGTAGTGAGAATCCACTAGAAATTACATTGTGAGATTTAGGCCTTAAAAAAGGTCCTTTGTTGTATGGACTATGAGTTGTAGAAGGACAGAAGTAGAATTAGGAAGGCCGGTCAGGGGGTCCACATCCTGAATGAGCACCGGTTCTGGAAGTAGAAAATCTGTGGCTTACAGCAGTGTGGTCATAGGTAAGCTTCCTGAGGTCTGCTTTTCTTATTCAGAAACATGAGAAACAGTAGCTCTTACTTTGCAGGGTTGTTATCAGGATGAGATGAAATCATGTGTAAGGAAACTTTTGCGGAACTGCAATGATAAACATCAGTTCTTAAGAATATTTCTACGACTGCGTGCATGGTACTGAGTCACTTCAGTCGTGTCCGACTCTGCGACCCTATGGACCGTAGCTTGCCAGGATCCTCTGATCATGGGATTCTCCAGGCAAAAATGCTGGAGTGAGTTGCCATGCCCTCTTCCAGGGGATCTTTCCAACCCAGGGATCGAACTCTCATCTCTTATGTCTCCTGCACTGGCAGACGAGTCCATTACCACTAGCGCCACCTATGTGATGTGCTGTGATTAGTTGCTCAGTCGTGTCCAACACTTTGCGACCCATGGACTGTAACACCTCTGTCCGTGGTGTTCTTCAAGCGTGAATGCTGGAGGACACTGGAGTGGGTGGCCATGACCGTCTGCAGGGGATCTTCCCGAGCCAGGGAGCAAACCCAGGTCTCCCGCACTGCAGGCAGACTCTATCATCCGAGCCCCCAGGAAGCACGACCTGGGAAGCCCTTTCTGTGACAAGCACTTAGAATTATGTTTTTAGGTTCTCACACTATGTACACAGAATCACCCGAGGCACCTATCCAAAGTACAGAGGTTTTACTTCAGTCTTATTTCCACCCACATTTTCTAGTCACCCATACTGTTCTGACAGCAGCATCGCAGTGTGGTTGTAAGCAGTGTGCTGGCTGCTTGTCAAATTCTGGTTTTGCTTCTCTTTACCTCTCTGTGCCTTAGTTGCCTCATCTGTAAAATGGGAATTATAAGGCACTTCTTTTATCAGATTTTTGAAAGGTGAGTGATTTAGTACATAAATAGCAGAGAATGAACCGCTAAATGAATATTAACCATTATCACTTTCCAGGAAATATCTGGTGCAGCACAGATATTAGTGTTGAATAAAATCATTCAAGACTGATCCCTTGATAGGCAAACACACAGTCCTTATTTGTAAAGTGCTCACAGTCTCACAGAGGTGACAGACAAATAAACAGATCAATATTTGCAATGTCATGATTGGCACAATAAACATTAGAGAAAAGAACTGCAGTTAATAGAACATTTGTGCTGATTTGTGACTTTTGGTTTTAATTTGCATTCCTTGCTGATCTCTCTCTCTCTTTTTTTTTCAAAGTTAGGCCTAGTTTAGTATTCTTCTATCTTTAGATTTGTTAAACCTGGCTAACTTCAATGACAGTTAAAATACCATTTAAATATTTGTTTCTGAGAAATGAGCCTAGGAGAAGGAAAAGGATTGCAAAAGCGCTACTCCCTTTATTTTTCTCATCGGCTCCCTCCTAGTTTGTGTTCCAGTAAACATTTACATTTATAGCTGACTGAATAAGCTTGCTTCAGCTTTAAAGAATTCAATGCAGTCTGGCTTTAGATATGGAAACATTAGCTAAGCTGAGAATATGACTATCAAGCTGAGTGTAAACTGGAGTTGGAGAAAGAATCTTTAAGTTTTGCTTTGAGTGTGGACTTTTAAATTTTCTGTTGATTTGTAACTTCAGCAGTGGATCTTGAATATTCCATGAAATAATTTATTGTACTCTTTGTCATAGAGTGCACGTAAATTTTGTTATGGGCTTCCCTTGTGGCTACGGGAGACCTGGGTCCAATTCCTGGGTTGGGAAGATCCCCTGGAGAAGGGAAAGGCTACCCACTCCAGTTTTCTGGCCTGGAGTATTCCATGTATAGGCCATGAGGTGGCAAAGAGTTGGACACAACTGAGGGGCTTTCACTTTCACTTTCAAATTTTGTTATTATTTACTATTGATTTGCAATTTTGTGTTAATTACTGCTATATAGCAAAGTGATTCAGTTATACATATATACATTCATTTTTAATGTTATTTTCCATTATGGTTTATCATGGGACACTGAATATAGTTCTTGGTACTATACAGTAGGACCGTGGTGTTAATTCTACATGTAAAAGTTTACATCTTCCAACCCCAACCTACCTCTCCATACCTCCCCCAGCCACCTCCTTCTTGGCAACCACTAGTCTGTTCTCTAGAGGACATGTAAAATTTTGCATGTTTCCCAGGAACATAGTATACACAAGAACACAATATACTTCTGTCTATCAAGTGGGCAGTGGTGGGGTGAAGATTCTGAATGCTGCAGGAATTTAGAGAAGGAAAATGATCAGGAGAAGCTTCATGAAGGATGTGATTCTTGAGCTGTGCCTAGGAGGGACATAAGAAAAAAAATGTATATTTTGATAAAAAGATATTCTAGTACTTGATAAATATAGGGTATCTAACCAAAAATAAATCACTTTTCTTTGTAAAACGCATCATACATTGAGAGAATATTTTTGAAGTTATAATCCATACCTATATTTCTGGAAATTAGTCCTTCATCTTGGGCAAACCATATTATGTACTGTTTTACTTTCTTAAGCTTTAAGGGAACCAAACACCTTGGAATCAGAATAAACCTCACTAACCGCCATTTTCTGATTTTCACATTGAGAAGAATGAGTGGCATGTTTAGACAAAGAACTGGATGGACCATGTGGTCAGATTAATCCAAATGGTGTATATATTTAAGAGCTCTAACAAAGACCCCTTGATGGATCACAGCCATGTTGTGGTGACGGGGCTTATGTAACTCAGTGAAGCTATGAGCCATGCTGTGCAAGGTTGCTCAAGATGGACAAGTTATAATGAAGAGTTCTGACAAAACGTGGTCCACTGGAGGAGGGAATGGCAAACCACTCCAGGATACTTGCTGTGAGAATGCCATGAAGAGTATGAAAAGGCAAAAAGATATGACACTGGAAGATAAGCTCCCCAGGTCTGAAGGTGTCCAATATGCTACTGGGGAAGAGTGGAGGGCAATTAAAATAGACCCAGAAAGAATGAAGCAGCTGGGCCACTCAGCTGTGGATGTGTCTGGTGTTGAAAGTAAAGTCTGATGCTATAAAGAACAATATTGCATAGGAACCTGGAATATTAGGTCCATGAATCAAGGTAAATTGGACATGGTAAAGCAGGAGATGGTAAGAGCGAACATCAACACCTTAAAAATCAGTGAACTAAAATGGACAGGAATGGGCGAATTTAATTCAGATGACCATTATATCTAATACTGTGGGCAAGAAACCCTTAGAAGAAATGGAGTAGCCATCATAGTCAACAAGAGTCTGAAATGCACTACTTTGGGATAATATCAAAAATGACAGAATGATCTCATTTCATTTTCAAAGCAAATAATTCAACATCACAGTAATTCAAGTCTATGTCCCAACCACTAATGCTGAAGAAGCTGAAGTTGACTGCTTCTGTGAAGATCTACAAGACCTTCTGAAACTAACACCAAAAAAACATGTCCTTTTCATCATAGGGGACTGGAATGCAATAGAAGGAAGTCAGACCTGGAGCTGACTGTGGCTTAGATCATCAGCTCCTTATTGCAAACTTCAAGCTAAAATTGAAGAAAGTAGGGAAAACCACTAGGCCACTAAGGTATGACCTAAATCAAATTCCTTATGATTATACAGCAGAGGTGACAAATAGATTCAAGGGATTAGATCTGGTAGACAGAGGACCTGAAGAACTATGGATGGAAGTTCATAATATTGTACAGGAGACAGTGACCAAAACCATCCCAAAGAAAAAGAAATGTAAGGAGGCAAAGTGGTTATCTGAGGAGATTCTATGAATAGCTGAGAAAACAAGAGAAGTTTAAAGGCAAGAGAGAAAGGGAAATATATACCCCAAAAATACAAAGTTCCAGAGAATATCAGGGAGAGATAAGAAGACCTTTTGAAATGAACAATGCAAAGAAACAGAGGAAAACAATAGAATGGGGAAGACTAGAGAGCTCTTCAGGAAAATTAGAGATATCAAAGGAAAATTTCTTGCAAGGATGGGCATAACAAAAACTGTAGGGATCTAACAGAAGCAGAAAAGATTAAGAAGAGGTAGCAAGAGCACACCGAAGAACTATACAAAAGAGGTCATAATGACTGGGATAACCATCATGGTGTGGTTACTTTTTAGAATCAAACAATCAAACCATCATATATGGAATGTGAAGTCAAGTGAGCCTTAGGAAGCATTACTGTGAACAAAGTTAGTGGAGGTGACTGAATTCCAGCTGAACTATTTAAAATCCTAAAAGATGATGCTGTTAAAGCACTGCACTCAATATGTTAGCATATTTGGAAAACTCACCAGTGGCCACAGGACTTGAAAAGGTCAATTTTCATTCCAATCCCAAAGAAGGGCAATGCCAAAGAATGTTCAAAGTACTATACAATTGTGCTCATTTCACATGCTAGCAAAGTAATGTTTCAAATCCTTCAAACTAGACTTCAATAGCATGTGAACTGAGAACTTCCAGATGTTCAAGCTGGATTTAGAAAAGGCAGAGCAACCAGAGATCAAATTGCCAACATTCATTAGATCATAGAGAAAACAAGGAAATTCCAGAAAAAAATCTACTTCTGCTTCATTGACTACGCTAAAGCCTTTGTGTGAATCACAACAAACTGCGGAAAATTCTTAAAGAGATAAGAATACCAGACCACCTTACCTACCTCCTGAGAAACCTGTATGTATGTCAAGAAGCAAAAGCTAGAAATGGACATAAAACAGTTGACTAGTTCCAAATTGGAAAAGAATACGTCAAGGCTGTATATTGTCACCCTGCTTATTTAACTTCTGTGCAGAGTACATCATGTGACATGCCAGGCTGGATGAATCACAAGCTGGAATCAAGATTGCTGGCAGAAATATCAACAACTTCAGATACGCAGATGACACCACTCTAAAGGCGGAAATTGAGGAGGAACTAAATAGCCTTTTGATGAGGGTAAAGAGGAGACTGAAAAAGCTGGCTTAAAACTCAGTACTCAGAAAACGAAGATCATGGCATTCAATCCCATCACTTCATGGCAAATAGATGGAGGAAAAATGGAAACAGTGACAGATTTATTTTTTTCTTGTGCTCCAAAATCACTGTAGACTGTGACTGCAGCCATGAGTTGAGAAGGCACTTTCTCCTTGGAAGGAAAGCTATGATAAACCTAGACAGTGTAATAAAAAGCAGAGACATCACTTTGCCAACAAAGTTCTGTATAGTCAAAGCTATGGTTTTTCCAGCAGTCATGTATGGATGTGAGAGTTGGACCATAATGAAGGCTAAGTGCCAAAGAATTGATGCTTTTGAATTGTGGTGCTGGAGAAGACTCTTGAGAGTCCCTTGGACTGCAGGGTGATCAAACTAGTCAGTCCAACAGGGAATCAATACTGATTATCATTGGAAGGAATGACGCTAAAGCTGAAGCTCCAATACTTTGGCAGAAGATGAGTTGATTAGATAGCATTACCGACTCAATGGACATGCATTTGAGCAAATTAACAAGCAAGACTGGCGTTTTGCAGTCCATGGGGTTTCAGAGTTGAACATGACTTAGTGACTGAACAAGAACAAACCCAATAGAAGTAGATGATGGTTGCCCTCTAAAAAAATACCACCAAGATAAAATTGAGTCTTTGAGAAGCAAATGCCATCCCAGACTTACATACTGAGTATTTAGCCAAGCCAGAAACATAATATATAATACTTCCCATTCCATAGCACCACATTTTCCTTCCAAATGTGATCCATGGCTATCTAGGTCATGTTCATCTCCTCAGTACCAACTTCATCCTTGTTTCTTCTGGTGGTGGTGGTGGTTTAGTCACTCAGTCGTGCCTGACTCTTGCGACCCCGTGGATCCTCTGTCCATGGGATTCTCCAGGCAAGAATACTGGAGTGGGTTGCCATTTCCTTCCAAATTGACTGAGGAAGGCTCTCTGAGGGCCCTTTGAATAGCCAAATCCTCTTTGACTTTGTAGAGCATTTAATATAATCATCCATTTCCCCTCTATATTTCCTTGCTAAGTGGGCTTTCTTGGGGGTGGCACAGTTGGATGAAAGTCGTTTTCTTTGTAAGGTTTGGCTGTTCTTTTTTTTTTAACCACTTTTTTTTTTTCCATTTCTGTCTTCTATCTTTACTATGATTTAATCAATAATTTTATTTACGTCCTGACTTAAAAAAAAAGTCCCCCTGGGGACTTCCCTGGTGGCTCAGATGGTAAAGCGTCTGTCTACAATGCAGGAGACCCGGGTTTGATCCCTGGGTCGGGAAGATCCCCTGGAGAAGGGAATGGCAGCCCACTCCAGTACTGCTGCTGCTGCTGCTAGGTCACTCCAGTACTCTTGCCTGGAAAATCCCATGGATGGAGGAGCCAGGCGGGCTACAGTCCATGGGGTCGCAAAGAGTCGGACACGACTGAGCTACTTCACTTTCTTTCTTTCTTTTTTTTTTTTTAAAAAATCTAGATCTATCGAACAAAAAGAACCAATGCTAATACTATAACAGAAAAGCCAGTATGAACTGTCATAACCAGAAGATAAATATTGTATAAATAATATTTGAATAAAGCAAATCCTTAAATTCTCAACAAGTTTTTGCTGAAGACTTCGATCCTGAAATCCTCACTCATTTTCTTACAGAGGGGGTTAACATTTTTGAAAGAAGTGTTTCAACCCTTAGTGCCTTTTGGAAACTTTCCCCTTAATATTATTCCTTAATATTATTCCTTAATAATATTCCTTAATATTATTCCAAGAATGGGAATAGTGTTCTCTCCATATGATTAAATGTTACACAACATCAAATTCATGTACTCTTCTCCTTAAAATAATATTTTTAACCACTGGTTATCTTGGCCTCACACTTCAGGAAATATAAGCATATAGAATAAAACATAAATTTCTCAGCCTGGCAAAGAGGCCAAAAATATATCTCAATTTATTTTTTCTAGCATTGCTATTATCTGTCTACATACACCCTATCCTGCAGTACAATTCAAACTTTCTCCCTTCCTAAACACATCTGGAACTTTCCATATCTTGCTCATATTTTTTCTCTACCTAGGATGTCACCTCAAATGCTCTATTCTCTACCTATTCTCAAATGCTGCTTGGAGCCTTTCTTGATTTCCTAACAAAGTAATTGCCTGTTTTAAAATTTCTAGAATGTACAATTCCTTGGGTCACCTCTTAATCAAACTCATTACCCAATATTGCAATAATTATCAGCATTTCTCCTTGGTATGGGAGGCAGCAATCCTTGAGGACTTAATTTGGATGATCAGATGGATCAGTAGATATTCAGTTCACTTCAGTTCAGTTCAGTCGCTCAGTTGTGTCCGACTCTTTGCAAGCCCATGGACTGCAGCACATCAGGCCTCCCTGTCCATCACCAACTCCCGGAGTCTACCCAAACCCGTGTCCAAAGCATCGATGATGCCATCCAAACAGTAGATATTAGGCACTTAGAAAATGTCCCTAGACTTGCATAGTTGGGTTGGACTGGGGTGAACCTGGCTTTCAGAACTTAGCTGAATGCCATCTGATAGAAAGGAAACTTATCTGGGAATCAGGCTATTTAAATTTTCACTTGGTCAGTTTGTCTCTGGGGAACCAGCTGTTTTCTCTGATCATCTTGATTGTATCAGATCTGTCCCTGTTTACACGGAGTGGGAGAAGTCTGGGCATTGGTGAGAACTGTGCTGGGGGAAGGAGGGGACTGGATGGAGCGCCAAAGGAAAATCCTGCCTAAGGTGGCCACTGGTCATCATTTTCCCTGAGTACCCAGGCTCTTCGTGGCCAATAGCGTCTGTATAAGAATGAAGGTACAAACTGTCTCCTTTAAAAGACAGAATGCTTGCATTCTGGACTCAGCCTCCTTTAATGTCTCATCTTTAAACTTTTTATTCCTCATGTATAATAGGGAGATAATAGTAGTGACTACATTCTAGGTTTCATGTGATGATTAAATGAGATAATGTGTGGAATATTTAATTAACATGAAGGATATAGTAAGTGCTCAATAAAATATTAGCTTATTTTTGCATACTAAACTGCATCTAAAATATATAAACATTTCAGATCAAGCATAAAACACATAATGCAAATTTTATGTACAATTTTTATAAATAGTGAAATAAAATTTGCTTGCTAAAATTTGCATTTGTCCTTGTTTGTGTCGTTGTACGCCTTCCTTTCTCTTCTGACCTCTTTCCATGGCTTCTGATATCAGTGAACAAGTGAGCTGCAAGCACTTAACCAAAACATTGCTTTTCTTCGTAGAATCCCATGGAAACAAACCCTAGGGAAAGCTTGGAAGAGCCTGGAAGGGGCAGCCAGGAGCAGGGGTGGGGACGGTGGGTCAACACGGGCGGGCAGAGATCCTTCCTCTAGATCCTGCTCATCTTGTGCAGACATGGTTATTTTACTTTCTGGATAATTTTAATCTCACCCATGACTATGATGGGCTTCCCTGGTGGCTCAGATGGTAAAGAATCTGCCTGCAATGCAGGAGAACTGGGTTCAATCCCTGGATTGGGAAGATCTCTTGGAGAAGCAAATGGCAACCAACTCCAGTATTTCTGCCTGGAGAATCCCATGGACAGAGAAACCTGGTGGGCTACAGTCCATGGGGTCACAAAGAGTTGGACACAACTGAACGACTAACACTATGACTATGTGCTCTGTTCTGAGTCAACAGTTAAGTATTCAAGATTTGGTTGGCCACTGAGCCCCATTTCCTTACTGACAGAATGAAAAGATGTAAGACTCTTTAAAATCTGTATTTGATTAACCACTATTCCTCCTCCTCCCTCATTTTTTTTTTTTTTTTTGCTTCTGCCTTTGGCCTCTTTTTTTTTCTCTCCCTTCCTCCTCCACCCGCCTCCACACTTTGCCCATAACCATTTAGATTTATTATTGGTTCCTTAGCTGTTTGTTCGATTTGACCTTCTGTTCATGGTCTAAGCTGAAATTTGACTCATGGATCTTCTTTCTTAATCCTCTCTGATTTCACTCCATAATAACTCTGCCCCACTTGTTATTTTTCCAGGATCTCCTGTCTCAATTCCATCAACAGCTTCAATAAAATGGATAGCTACTGCGTCCAATCCTTCTCATCACTTTTAGGCAGTCATTATGCTTAAATATTTAGTCTCTATTGATTTCCACTTGCCCATAACAGTTTAGTTAAGATCATGATGTCAAACATCCTTTATAGCTTTTTTCCCTTGTCATGCTTCTTTTGCTCCTGCATAGAATTTCCTCAGAAATTTCCCTGCAGTGACTAAGAAATGCCTCTCTCTATATATATTTTTTCTCCTTGCACCATAAGCTTTTTGCTTCACTACTTAACATTTTTCCCTTCTTTCTCTGCTTATGTTAACTATTGTTTTTCTTATTTTTTCCCCTCCTTGTTCATACTAAGGAACATAACTGCTGATTCCTTATTCAGTCTTCTGATTTAAAGAAGCTGATGAAGAAGTCTTCAACTGCAACTACTCCAAATTTTCTGCTATGCTGTGGTAGGACTGAAAATAAAGGAGAAATGTTCTGAATTAGGTAATATATAAAGGATTATTTTGGTAAGTTATCCACACAAGCTAGAATAAAGCTAAACGTTAGTCTTATAAGCAGAACTCTGGCCATAATACAGATGACTGCCTGGGCCTCTGAATTGGGGAAGGTAGTGCGGTAAAGAGCTTTGCTACACAAAGTGTAGTCCATCTTTAGTAGCAGCTTTGACATCACCTAGATGCTTGTTAGGAATGAAGCCCCTTTGGTTCCAACCCAGACCCACACAACCAGAATTTGTGTTTTTAACAGATACATACACATTACAATTTGTAATGGCTCGAGAAGAGCCTCCTTAAAATTCAGATCAGTTCAGCTTTGACACTTTTTAGGCAGACTTTGACTTTAACTCTTTGGATTTCAGTTTACTTACCCATGAACTGTGAGTAATAATATAGAATCTTCCAGTTTGCTTTAAGAAATAGAAATAAAATGTGTATAATTCTTACAGGTGGTAAACAGTAGATTATACTTACAGATTTCTTAAAAGATAAAACTAGGAGGGAATTTTAGTTTCTCTGACTACGTTTTAAATTTGTAGTCATTAAAAGGAAAAAGTCTCATTCAAAATTGTTGCCATTTCCTCCCCTGCTATCTGAAACAAACTCCCACATTTCTCAAGCCATATAGATGAAAGCCAAATTATTTTGTGAGTTATAAAGGTATTAAGAGATGTTAAGTAGATGTTTAAAATTGTGTATACAAAGCAGACAAATGGATTAAATGTTAACCCTTGCTACCATTTCAGGAACTCTCCTAGTAACAAGAATAATGACTGGAATTGGGTTTGAGTCTCAATTCATTCCCCCTTTTTTTTGTACCAGTACCATACTATCTTTTTTCCTTCTTTTTTTTAATGTTCACTTTTTAAAAAGTTTTTTATTTTTAATAGGAAGATAACTGTTTTACAAAATTATGTTGGTTTCTGCCATATATCAACACGAATCACGCATAGGTACACATATGTCTCCTCATTCTTGAACCTTGCTTCTCCCTCCCACCCCAACCATGTGAGCTTGGCCAAGTCACAGAACTTGTCAGGTTCTTTCAGGTGAGAACTTTTCTCACCTATAGAATTTGAGAAATAATGGCTAGTACAGTTACTTTGTGGCTTCCCAGGTAGTGCTAGTGATAAAGAATACACCTGCCAATACAGGAGATTTAAGAGATGAGAGTTTGATCTCTGTGTTGGGAAGATCTCCTGAAGGAAAGGCAAGGCAACCCACTCCAGTATTCTTTACTGGAGAATCCCATGGACAGAGGAGCCTGGCAGGCTACAGTCCATAGGGTCACAAACAGTTGAACACAGCTGTAACGACTTGGCACGCACGCAGGATTGCTTTGAGAATCAAATAAAAATAAGGCAACTTTTTTATTATGTATTTGTCTGTCCATCCATCCATCCATTTTACAAACATTTACTAACTGCCTTTTACATTTTGGGCACTGGGAAAGGCACTAGGCATGTAGAAGTGAAGAAGATATAATCCTCTCAAAGAAATCACTCTTTTAAGAAAATATCTATAAGCCCTAGCTACTGTAATATTGGACTTCCTTGGTGGTAAAGAATTCACCTGCAATGCAGGAGATTCCGGTTGGATTCCTGGGTCAGGAAGATCCACTGGAGAAGGGATAGGCTACCTACTCCAGTATTCTGGGGCTTCCCTTGTGGCTCAGCTGGTAAAGAATCTGTCTGCAATGGGGGGGACCTGGGTTTGATCCCTGGGTTGGACGATCCCCTGGAGAAGGGAAAGGCTACCCACTCCAGTATTCTTGCCTGGAGAAATCCACGGAGAGAGGAGCTTGGCAGACCACAGTCCATGGGGTCGCAAAGAATCCAACACGACTGAGTAACTAACACTTTTCACTGTAATATTGGACACATAATAGATGTCAGATACCATAGTAAACAGATGATGCTGTTTTACTTGCTTCTCAGGAAAACTGAGGTTTAGAGAGGTTAGGTAACGTCCCAGGGGTATTCAGGGAGGCAGGGGCAGACAGGAACTACAATAAACCCTAGGAGTATAAGCTATAGAGGAAGCTCTATTTAAAAGTTAGCAGCTATGATCATGGCAGAGGGCAGAACCCAGAACTAGATGGCTTTATTGGAAACTTCCCTGACCCTGGGGTTCCTGTTTTAAGTCTTTTCCTGAGTAATGAATTCCTTTCACTGTGGACGGTTTCTCTTGTTACAGATGCTTCCCAGCTGGAATTGGGGTGGCGGAGTCACCTGCAGAATGTTGAGACTCACTCTCCTTCCCTCCCCAGAAGAAAAAAACAATTTCTGTGGTTAAATTTCATGTGCCTTTTAACTCTCCAACAGTCATTGGTCTCTGCTGTTTCTATTCTATGGATGAATTTATTTTATGGTTATTTCCCTTTTAAATTTTAAAGACATGTATCTTCCTGAAAAGAACAAAGGAAGAAAAACAACTTGTAAATTATCACAAGAAAAACCCCTGCTAAAAGCAATAAGTTTGCTGACAGATGGCAGAATCAGTTGAAAAGCGAGTACCATATTTACTGAGTCTAACCCATTTAGGAAGCCAAAAAAGTGTTATCTAATTCTATCCCCTGTGTATGTGTATGTTTTGGAATAAACAGATGCCTAATGAGAAATGTGTCTAGTATAGTTTTGCAGGAACCTGGATAAACCCAGGTTCTGGTTCAGGGTTTGATATTGTGCAAATTTGAGTCTATCATATTAAATTGTCAGAGTAAAAATAGCATGAAGATATTGCCAGAGAAACACTATTAAAAAAAATACCTCAGAATTATTTTACCATATAAATTTGCTTTTAAAAACCCTTCTAATATGTAGTTTTATATCAACTACAAATTACTAAAAAAGGACACATGCCGTGTCATCATTAGGAAACCTGGATGGATGCCCAGCCAGTATAACAGATTTGGATATTATCAAACTTTCTAAAAAACATTCAAAAATAAAATGGAAAGAACTCTTCACAACATACATTTGTTATATGGTACAGGATGTAGCTGAGATGTGGCCTTCCCTCCTCATCTCCTTCCTCCACAACCTAAAAGAAAGAAATGCTAATCCTATGACTGTCTTATTTTGGATAGTGAATTTTGAGATTGTGTGTCCAGATGAAGATATATCAGGACCTAGCCTAAGACACGAGGCGTAAATGAAGTCAAGGATACTGTATGTATAAAAAGAACTAATAATAGATTCAAATTCTCAGTGAGCACATGAACCATGGCTTCTGGAAAGTGGACTGATTGGTTATTGTTCGATCCCTCTGAGAGTTTTCACAAGTAAAATGTTGAGAGCAATGAGTTGCTGAGGGTCAGTCGGAGCACAGACACCCTCCCTAGGTAACCAGGTGGTCACTGTTGTTCCGTCATGGAGAAAAGCCAAGGGACGGCTCTGCTTTTCGGACTTTCTTCCTCTTTTTCCTCCCTCCCTTCCTCGTTTGTTCCTTCCCTTCCTCTCTCCCTCCTTCTCTTCCTCTCTTTCTTTCATTCTTTCTTGCCTTCCTTGTCTTTTAATAGAGAATGTGGAAACAAATAATCAATTAACATAACAAAGTAAACTTCAAAACAAGGAACATTGCTAGAGAGACGAAGAAAAACATAGCATAATGATAAATGGTTATGATAAATAGTTCAACTTACTAAGAACCCATTATAGTCCTAAATGTGTATGCATCTAATAACAGAACTTCAAAGTACATGAAGGCAAAATGACAGAAATAAAAAGCCAGATGGAAAAAGTACTCCATCATAACTGGAGATATTAACAATCCTTCCTCAGTAATTGATAGAACAAGTAGACAGCAAAGCAGAAAAGATAGACATGAATGACTACCAAGTGGACCTAATTGACTTTTACAGAAGCCCACACCTAACAGCTGCAGAACATATATTCTTCTCAAACACATATGGAACATGTGGTATCTCATTGGGCTTTAATTTTCATTTTTGTAAATCATGACCATGTGAAAGTGAAGTGAAGTTGCTCAGTCATATCCGACTCTTTGTGACCCCATGGACTGTAGCCTACTAGGCTCCTCCATCCATGGGATTTTCCAGGCAAGAGTACTGGAGTGGGGTGCCATTTCCTTCTCCAGAATTCACAGTATCTATGCTGATTTTTGGCTATTTGGCTATTGGCATAGATACTACTCGTGCCCTGACCAGATCTGCTTTAGTAGCAGAGTGCTTTTGTGATTCAGTTGCTGCTAATAGCTTACTCCTGTCTTCTCTTAGAGGCTTGCCATCAGCTGATGGGAGCCACCTCATTTCACATGCTAGCAAGGTAATCCTAAAGGAAATCAGTCCTGAATATTCATTGGAAGGACTGATGCTGAAGCTGAAACTCCAATACTTTGGCCACCTGATGTGTAGAACTGACTCTTTGGAAAAGACCCTGATGCTGGGAAAGATTGAAGGCAGGAGGAGAAGGGGACAACAGAGGATGAGGTGGTTGGATGGCATCACCAACGCGATGGACATGAGTTTGAGTAGGCTCTGAGAATTGGTGATGGACAGGGAAGCCAGGCATGCTGCAGTCCATGGGGTTGACTGTGCAACTGAACTGAACTGTACTGAAGCAAGGTAATGCTCAAAATCCTTCAAGCAAGGCTTCAACAGTACGTGAATTGAAAACTTCCAGATGTACAAGTTGGATTTAGAAAAGGAAGAAGAATCAGAGCTCAAACTACCAACACCCACTGGATCATAGAAAAAGCAAGGGAATTCCAGGAAAACATCTACCTCTGTTTCATCGACTATGCTAATGATTCTGACTGTGTGGATCATAACAAACTGTGGAAAACTCTTAAAGAAATGGGAATACCAGACCACCTTTCTTGCTTCCTGAGGAACCTATATGCAGGTCAAGAAGCAGCAGTTAAACTGGACATGGAACAACTGGTTCAATATTGGGAAAGGAGCACATCAAGGCTGTATGTTGTCATCCTGCTTATTTAACTTAAATGCAGAATACATCGTGAGAAATGCTGGGCTGGATGAAGCTCAGGCTGGAATCAAGATTGCAGGGAGAGATATCAGTAACCTCAGATATGCAGATGACACCACACTAATGGCAGAATGAGAAGAGGAACTAAAGAGCCTCTTGATGAAAGTGAAAGGGAAGAGTGAATAACCTGGCTTAAAACTCAACATTCAAAAAACTAAGCTCAGAAAAAGAAAGAAAGAAAAAAAAACTAAGCTCATGGCACCCAGTGCCATCACTTCATGGCAAATAGATGGGGAAATAATGGAAACAGTGACAGACTTTATTTTGGGGGGCTCCAAAATCACTGCAGATGGTGACTACAGCCATGAAATTAAAAGACACTTGCTCCTTGGACAATAAGCAATGACAAAATACAACATATTAAAAACAGAGACCTATCTTTGCTGACAGAGGCTTATATAGTCAAAGCTACAGTTTTTCCAATAGTCATGTATGGATGTGAGAGTTGGACCATAAAGAAAGCTGAGTCCTGAAGAACTGATGCTTTTGAACTGTGATGTTGGAGAAGACTCTTGAGAGTCCCTTGGACTGCAAAGAGATCAAACCAGTCCATCCTAAAGGAAATCGACCTGAATATTCATTGGAAGGACAGATGCTAAAGCTGAAGCTCAATACTTTGGCCACCTGAAAAGAAGAGCTGACTCACTGGAAAAGACCCTGATGCTGGGCAAGATTGAAGGCAAGAGGAGAAGGGGATGACAGAGGATGAGATGGTTGCAGGGCATCATCAGTTCAATGGACAAGAGTCTGAGCAAACTCTGGGAGATAGTGAAGGACAAGGAAGACTGGCCTGCTGCAGTCCATGGGGTCACAAAGAGCCAGACATGACTGAGCAACTAAACAACAATAACAAAACTTCACCCTGTAGAAGGCATCCTGCTTAGAACCCCTGGAAGAACACAGTATCTCGCCAGAGGCAGCCAACAGCTAGACAGACTGACAGACGGGTACAACAGGCCAGTCACCTTGGGTGATAAGACTCACTGTCTTTGGGGTCTTTGTTTCTTTAAGGCATGAATTGCTAATAGTGACAGGAGAGAATCTGTAGGCTGTCTTTTCTCAAAAAAAAAAAAAAAATATATATATATATATATATATATGGCATTATCAGAATAGAAAAGCTTTAATTTTTCTTTTTCTTTTTTTGATTTGAGTCCTAAAACCTTTTTAAACCCAAGGTTACTAGTCAGTTTGCATTACCCTCTTAAAATAAATAGATCTAATTCTGCAAATCCAGTTAGTAACAGAGTTTTCAAGTGGTAGCCAGTGTTCTTTCCTTTTAAAGTAAAAAAGTTCTAGTTTACGTAAAGGTCTCAGAGAAGATTCTTGATGTTCTTCTAAGTTCAGTCAAGATCCAAGTACAGAGATTCTTCTTCCTTCTTTTTTTTCCTCTCTTTCCAGTAATTTGCTGAGCTGTGCTGTGCTGCTTGGCAAGCTACTTAACCTTTCTGAACCCAAGTTTAGAAAACTTCAAAATACTTGACACATTTCTCTGGAGGCGCCAGTGGAATTAGCAAATGATTCAGCAAATGGGTTTCATGATTCCTGGAAAAGTAAGCTCATACTTTTTATAAGCATGGGCTAGTGAAAATAAGTCTTTTCAGACACTTTGCTCATCTAGCCTAATGTACTATTTTAAACGAATATGCCAGTTTTTCTTTCTTTATGTGTTCCTTTCATCTATGCCTTCCCTCTGTCTAGAAAACCAACTTATATAGCCTTCATTTGATGAAATAAGGTTTGAAAAAGTTAAGCTTTGAGCAGTTTAATCCTTTCTATTTTTTATTTTTCTGATTGAAACACTAAAATATATTTGATTTTTTAAAACTTCAAATAATGTTTGACTTAGATCAGGAGTCAGATTTGATTTAAGGGCTGTAGCTGGACAACCTGTGATTTAGCTGGTAGAAGAAACCCATATCTAACCCCACTCCATACACAGAATCTCTCTTTTTCATTCATTATTTATTTGTGGCTTGTTTTATATGCTTCAGGAGATTTTTGCCCCTCTATTTTTAATGTACCATGTTAATTTCAGAGTAATGAGCTATATGTAATATTCAGCTTTAAAGTGAAAGTAAAAGTCACTCAGTCATGTCTGACTCTTTGCCACCCCATGGACTACACAGTCCATGGAATTCTCCAGGCCAGAATACTGGAGTGTAGATAGCCTTTCCCCTCTCCAGGGGATCTTCCCAACCTAGGGATTGAACCCAGGTCTCCTGCACTGCAGGCAGATTCTTTACCAACTGAGTTTTCAGGGAAGCCCTAGGGTAATTATAAAAGTACAAGAAATACTTGTCTCCATCTGACCCATCTTTGCCACTGCCCCCAAAACAACTGAGTTGTCCTTTCATCTTCAGAATCTGAATTTTATCCTTGATAGTTTTAATCTTACTTTTACCTTCTCTTTAAAACTGTTTTTTCAAACATTTTATTTTCAAAAATTTCAAGCCTACAGAAAAGTATAATTAACACTCATATGATATTCACCTGAATTCACTAATTATGAATATTTTCCCACATTTACATTCTTTCTCTTACCTTTACCAATATGTTTGAAAGTTTTAGGCATGCAGACATTATGACCTTTGATTTTTATACTTCAGTACATTCACCCTTGGTACTTTCCAGGTAGTGCAACGGTGGAGAATCTGCTTGCCGATGCAGGAGATACAGAAGACACAGATTCAATTCCTGGGTCGGGAAGATCCCCTGGAGAAGGAAATGGCAACGCACTCCAATATTCTTGTCTGGAAAATCCCATGGCCAGTGGAGCCTGGTGGGCTAGAGTGCATAGGGTCACAAAGAGTCAGACAAGACTGAGCCTCTGGGCTTGAATCAACAACATACACCCTTAGAACAAGCACAGTCCTGCCACTCCACTCCCACCTTGAAGCAGAACCCAATTAAGTATCACACTTGGTATCTATTTGTCAAATATCTTTGTTTCCTTTTAATACAAATATACCTTCCTGATTATCTGTTTGTTTTTCATAACACCAACATTTTTTATGAATATAGGTTACTTGGTATATAGAATACCTTCACAGCTGGATTAGTCCAGTAATTTCCTCATTATTGTATTCAAGTTAAACATTTTGGCAGGAGTGTTACCGGGTGCTGTCTTGGACTTTTTATTGCATCCTGCCAGGAAGTTTATGTCTATCTCATTTTTGGTGATGTTAAGTTGGAATATTTGGTAAAGGCCTTCCTTCCAGCTCTCTCTTTGAAACCAAGAAGTTCTCTGTGGTATAATGTTTTGAAATTAAGTGAATAAACTGTCCTTCAATAATGTCCCAATTTGGTATTTGAGTAAAAGGATGGTTTTCTAAGTTTTTCATTTCTTTCACATGTATTATTTGTTATTCTTATTTAAATGAAAGCTTTACCTTCCGTATATCTACTTTTTGTGGAATATTATTATGGTCTCCTGGATTTTTTAAATTCAATGTGTTATAACCTATCATATCTTTATACTTTCTGATGCTCAAATTTTAAATGGTTTGACCAGTGTGGGGCTTCCCTTATAGAGCAGCTGGTAAAGAATCTGCCTGCAATGTGGGAGACCTGGCTTTGATCCTTGGGTTGGGAAGATCCCCTGGAGAAGGGAAAGGCTACCCACGCCAGTATTCTGGCCTGAAGAATTCCGTGGACTCTATATGGGGTCACAAAGAGTAGGACACGACTGACCTACGTTCACTTTCACTTTGACCAGTGGGAGCCCATCGAGCTGGCTTTTGCATCTTTGGACAGGTTTCCATCACCTTTTGAGCACTTCAATGCAGGATTTCCCAGACTTGGTATATTCCTTGACTGTACTTGGAATCAACAATCTCTCCAAGGAGCTTTGTTTTCTTTTGGAGAAAGATAGTGTTTTGAAACCAAATCCTTTCACTAGTTTTGCTCATTGCTATTGGGTTGTTATTTCTTCTAGCTTATTTCAATGGAGAATTTGGAACATAGATCGTTAAAAACATGATGAGTACATAGGGGTTCTTTCCATTTAAATTCATCACTGGAATTCTCTATCTTCTCATCTTTCCATATTTATTTAACTTTTCCCCTATAGTGAGAACCCTGATTCCAAATACATCATTCTACTTTCGTGTGGGTTCTTGTGTAATATAAAGCATTTAGATTATGATACTAATTAGTAGCAAACCCACTATGTAAAGTTTACAATTTCTTTGCAATTCTCTTTTTGTACTATCTCACCAAGAATATTCAGTAAAGGTGCTGTGTTTACAAGTAACTTAATTTAATGTTTCCTATGTTTTTATGTTATCAGTTTGATTAAAAATTAGGTTTATTTGTTTCTGCTTGTATTTAACTTTAGGGTTAGCTTTGTACTTCCTTTTTGATTTAATTATTTTAATTAAAAATATTTTATAGCTCAAATGTTAAAACTATATATATTAAAATATAATCGACTACTATAATCTACTACTTTCTTTACTTCTGTATGTAATAATTATTATTGTATACTTTAGATTATCTAGTTTTAGGTTTTTTGTAAAAGTTAGTATTAATAGCATCTATCCACTTATCATATATACTATTTCTTTCTTCTTTCTACGTGTGCTCATATGCATCTTTCTTTTGTCGCTTAATAGTACATCCTTGAAATCACTTCTTACCATTTCATTGAGATTATCTCATTCTTTTGCATTGCTGTATTATTCCATGTATAGTTTCACGCAGTTCAATTAGCCTTCCTTTAGATGTTTAGGCTGTTTCCAGTATTTTGTTGTTATGCATATTTCTTCAGTGAAAAATCTTGCACGTCTGTCTGTGTTGCCTTTATTTAAAGAGAATTAATTCTTATCTTGGGTACATAGTTTTAATTGTCTCCTAAGAGATAATAAAGCTGTGTTATAGGGTTGGAAGGAGAGGAAGGGTCCAGTGGAATTGAACATGAAGTAAGCAGCAGGGCCCTAAAGAGAACTGTTGGAATCCATGAAGCTGAAGAAGAGAAAAGGTGATCGGTTAGTCAGCACAGTCCTGTCCCTACTCCCGCATAGTGCCTGCCAAGATGGGAGAAACCATGGTGGAGAGATTCAAGGAGGGGATGGAAAGGGACTGTGGGGACTCTGTTCTTGGAAGTCTAGCAGCTTTCCTGGGGACTGAATAGACTTGGAAGGAGTGGATTCTTTGAGCAACAAGGCCACTCCTACTCTCCAAATACTACCCGGGCTTGGGAAATCTCATTGCATCGGTGGCCATGATAGATGCGAGCACAGAGTTTGTTCCCAAAATTTTATGATTTTTAAGCTCTCAGAACTCTTAGGAAAGAGGAGGGACATTGTAAATATTACTGAGATTGAATTTTCTACCACCCTGGAGGGACAGGAAAATAAGGACACAGGATGTTTCTTTGTACCACTGCTGTGAAGTAAACTCATTTCTATTGCTAAAATGAATTATTGTTTTCATGTGTGTATGTGTGTGTTTACTGAAATAGTATAGTATTCTAAATATTTACTAAAAGGTATAACATTTCTTTTATGACTTGTTTTTCTCACTTTACAAAATATTTTGAACATCCTGCATTTTTTTCGAACACCTGCATAGTATTTTACTATGCGGCTATATGCTTTTTTTTCCTTGATAAGCTTCTATTAGGATAAATAAGTGCTAAGATGGAGTATTACATAGATTTTTTAGAAGCAGATTTTGCAGCTGATTGTGCTGCTCTAAGGAAGTTTTAGTTCTAAGAAACTTTGAATTCATGTTTCTCACAAGGAAAATAATTATACAGTGTTCTTTGTATTTTTACAACATTGACAGATGGTGAGTGAACAGCCTGGGAGGAGGAGAAGTGACCCAACTTGCTTCTGCAGTGTTCGAAAAGATATCAAAGTGAGAGGCAGACACTCCCAGGGCCAAAGACTGTGTTTTCTTTTTCACTCATCTCATTCAAATTGATCACAAATTGCTTTATTACATTCTACTGTGTCAAAGTAATTCCTATTTGCCTTCATATTGAAGAAATGTCTTAGCCTATGATAAAATGATTTCCTCAGTTCATCTGAGGTTGAAAGGAATTGGTAATAAAAATTGTTCGGGAATCTGTCATGTCATCATAACAATATATGGAAATACAGAATATTTACTTTTCAATATGAAAAGGCAAAAGTAAACATTCCAATGAGCATTATCTTGTGGGCTACAGAAGTTAGGGAACATTTTTATGTGATTCCTCACCACCCCCGAATGTACACTGGCACTCCACTGCTTTGCACAATACCAGATTTATGTTGTCATTAATTAAACAACAATATAAAGAATATTCTGTATTGCTAGTGGGAATTATTTTCTCCATTTTTCCTTTTTGTTTAGCATATCTATATAACCAGTTAACCTCTAAGGTAGAAACTTGACACCTAATTTTCATATATTCTTGAAAGAAAAAGGTTTTCTAAAGCATAGAAAATAACTTATACCTCAAGGGGTGGGAGGGTAGAGGAATTCTTTTTCAAATATCTCTGATCCTAAAGAGAAGGTAAACATGGATAACAGCAATGACTGAAAAGTGTTAGAAAGAGGACAAAAATTAAAATCAGAACATTTGAGCTGTGGTTCTAAATTTTTTCATTAGCAATGTGACTGTGGGCAAGTCACTTTCATCATCATTATTTGATAAAAAGTGTGTATGGAAGAAGTGTTGGACTAGGTGATTGTCAAGGTCCTAGTGATCATTTTGCTTCTCCTAGGAACAAGTTTTGCATAAAAATAACATGTGTTTAAAAGAATGTAATGTGATTTAGCAGTCCAAAAGCTTCTCAAGTATTGTGTAGCTATTTTTCACTTATTGATAGCATAATTCTAAAAAATAGACTATATTTATTTCATTAAGTAGGTGATAAAGCTAGCAATATTCATAAATCTTTAATACAAAAGCTTGTAAATTACAAATATATAACTACAAATCAGGCTCTCGATATGTATTTCTTTTATTCACAAATATTTAGTTCATGTATGTTAGAAAAGGACTTCCCACACAGCTCAGTGGTAAAGAACCCATCTGCCAGTGCAGGAGACGTGGCTTCCATCTCTGAGTTGGGAAGATCCCCTGGAGAAGGAAATGGCAACCCACTCCAGTATTCTTGCTGGGAAATGCCATGGACAGAGGAGACTGGTGGGCTACAGTCCATGCAGTTGCAAAAGAGCCACAAATAACTTAGCGACTAAACAATAATAGCAATAATACTAGAAAGGAACTAACATGTATTAAGTACTTACTATACTAGGAATTTGGAAAGCAAGTACTCTCGAGTCAAACTGATTTACTTTTATTCCTGATGCTGCCATTTTTTAGCTGTGACCTTGGATCCACTCCAGTATTCTTCCTGGAGAATCCATGGACAGAGGAGCCTGGCAGGCTACAGTCCACGGGGTGGCAAAGAGTTAGACAGGACTGAAAGACTAATATTTTAATACTTTAGACAATGTACATGACCTTTGGATATCAAAGAGAAGTTTATGGGGAAAGACTCAATTCCTTGAGGATGAAATATACCTATTTAAACACATTTCATTGTTTCCATTTCTAGTGCAAGCGTGCTATATAATATTACTTATGAACCTGGATTGTAGCAAAAATTATCAATTAGAATTTTGTTTATAATAAACAGAATACATATTAAATTATCTTTATAAGTTATCTAAACTGATGACAGAAAAAGTCATGGATGGTTCCTATAAGGGAAAGGTATGTGAAATGAAAATCAATTCTAAAGGTAAAAAATATATTTGGGGCCCTGAAAATAGTTGCTGGACAGATAAGTGATTTAACCCAGAATCCCATTGAAAAAAGAGTCCAGGATCATAGAGGAACCTGGAGCAGCCACCTAAAAAGACAGTAGCTTGGAAGACCTCTGCTCCTGAGAACACAGTGGGAAGCATTCTGAAGTCCAACAGACTATATAATCTTGCATTTGAAATGTAAAATGGGAAGAATAATAGAATCGGCTTTTGATTGAATTAAATGAAATAATATATGAGCAGCTGAAATATAACTTAGTTACCTTGAGACCAGTCTTTGCTTTGTCAAACATCCTAAAGGACAATGAATATGAGTTCATACAAAATCTCTGAAAAATCATGAATACGTTCTCAGGAAATCTCTTGAGAGCTCTAGGGAATAGGTTAGACAGTACACCACACACACACAAAAATGGTCTTAATCCATCTTTCTTCCCAAAACTGAATCCCACAGGGCAGCTGCCCCCAAATTTCCTGATTCTCTGTACACACTTTTCTTAAAACACTTTTTCCTTCCTTCACCTTGGAATTTCTTCCCCTCTTCCCCTCACCTACTCCTGTCCATTCATCATGTAATGCATTCTGGTCTTAGTTTCTTCCAAATGAAATTCAAATGAAAGGTTTTATTCTTTATGATCTCCTCCACACCCATGACCTTGTGTAACATTATGTAATACCTATATGCTAATGCCCACCAAATTACCACACTTGGTAAGTATCCACAGCATCTGACAGTCACTGTGCTGGGCTGTGCTTGGTTGCCCAGTCCTGTCTGACTCTTGCAACCCTATGGACTGTAGCCTGCCAGGCTCTTTTGTCCATAGGGATTCTTCAGGAAAGAATACTGGAGTGGGTTGCCATGCCCTTCTCCAGGGGATCGTCCCAATCCAGGGATTGAACCCAGGTCTCCCGCATTGCAGGAGGATTCTTTACTGTTGGTGCTACCAGGGAAGCCCAAGAATACTGGAGTGGGTAGCCTGTCCCTTCTCCAGGGGATCTTCCTGACCCAGGAGTTGAACCGGGGTCTCCTGCATTGCAGGCAGATTCTGTATCAGTTGAGCTACCAGAGAAGCCCCTGACACTCACTATATACTCTTAAACCCACCACAAACTTAGATGTTATCTCCAGTTGACAGGCCAAAAACATCACTCTTGATTCCCATCATTCAAAATATTTTATTCTCCCATTCTTCCCTGTATCAACAATGTGCAATCATTTGCCTACCGTCTTAAAGGGACAAGTTGATTTATCCTTTCCCTTGAACCTTTCACTGAGTCTATCATCAAAGCCTTTCATTTCTAACTCAAAACATGTGGCAAATCTACCCACTTCTATCACCCTAGATCCAAATATAATCCCTGCTCAAATGGTCTCCCATAACAAACCACAAACTGGATTCATAATAACTAACAATTGACAGTAACCTTTTAAAACAGAAGCCAGAGGGTTTTTTTTTTTTTTTTTAATTTATATCATGAATTTCTTCTCCCTGAAAGTCTCCAATGACATCCATCATATTTGGGGCAAACCCCAAATTTCTGTGACCCATAAAGCCTTATTACTCGATTTCTGCTTTCTAACCCTCCAGCCTTATTGCAGAACACTTCCCACCTCTCACTACATCTCAAATATCTTAGCTCTTACCTTTGCCTCATGTTTCTAGACTCGTCCTCCTAGTTTCAAATGACATTTTTCATTCAGGCTTTAACTCGACCATCACTCTGGAAAGAAGCTTTCCCTTATCACATTTTAAAAGTATCTTCATGTTAGGTCAATTTTGTTTTATTAATATCAGTCATAACTTTTGGTAATAATTTGGTAAATATTTATATATATTACATAGTGTAATACATGTTAATGTTCAGTTGCTCAGTCATGTCCGACTCTGCAATCTCATGAACTGCAGTACACCAGGCTTCCCTTGTCCTTCACTATCTCATGGAGTTTGCTCAAGCTCATGTCCTTTAAGTCGATATATAGTATATATTTTAATATACACACACAATTTCACATACTCATTCATTTTCTGTCTTCTATCAGTTTTTCATATGTCTCATTTGAGGGTAACTTCCAGGAGGATAGGGACCATGTTTTTCATATTCATGGCTCTAATTCCATAGCATGAACTATAGGCACTTAACAGCTGAGTGATTGACTGGATGAAGAACGTTTATTTATTTATTTGATCACTGTCACTCTTTTCCCCTGTCACATTGTCCCCCTACATTGCAGAGGACACCCAAACTTTCCTCTAGGGACTCCAGTTTACTTATCTCCTGCTAGATTTAGAGAGATGATTCAGATGCCTTTAGGCATAGCATTGCTTCACTTAACTACATCGTGTTTATCAAAGTTTCTTCTTAAAGCCAAGGAGTCAGAAATGTTACTGGGACCAAGTCCAACAGTTTCAGACTTACTGTCTCCAGCATTCGCCACAATTTGTGTCTAAGAGGGCAGAAGAGAAATGGGTGTCCACTGGGTTTTTTCCCTTATGTGTGCACCTTTTGCTACAAGTGAAATAATCATGTGAGCATCACTAATCCCAAGTACTGCATTTGCCAGTGAATTGCATATGCATTTTGAGGTTTCTAAGGCACCAAGAGATTAATGCCCAGATTTGCACAAGAATTCCCCTGGGGACAAAATCTGACACAAAAAACAAAAAAGAGACATCACAGTCTAGTCTAAAACCACATTGTGAACTGCACCTTAGAGGGCTTCCTGAGGAGGCTTCAACTCTGTGAGATGCTGACCATTCCCCTATTGCTTCTAACTAATCAAGCCTCCTTGCCTCCTCCATTTAAGTACCCTTCTCTGGTCTTGATCCCAAAGGACTGATGTGTTGTTGCCGTTCTTCTTTCTCTTCTCAAATGAGATTCAGGAATCACATATATTTCAACCACCACTTGACATTTGAGGTGGAATCTAAGTGTGGTTAGCTGCAGTTTGCTGTGAATTGTTCCTAATCTTACTTGAGGAGTTTCTAATTTTTAAAGCTGTACTCGGCTACACCTTGCCAGAGGACAGGTTGAAGAAACTGCTTCCATACACATGTAAAACACCTGTCCCCTCATTGGGATGTGCAGTTAAGAGCTCCACACGTGAACTCTAGAAGCTCATTCCTTCTACAACACTATAAACTGGTTTGTATACCAATATCTAGCAATTCTCTATAAAGACCGATCTCTTTCTGACCAGAATCTTTTTGTTTTTTTGATGGATCATGGTGACCCTCACTTAGCTTCCATCAACCCCCAACTGGCAACATCAATCATCCTGCCAGAACTTCAACTGTTTGATCTAACTACAATTCTGTACTCTTTTCTCTCATCCTTAGCATGGGTTTCTCACCAGTTTCTCTTGTTTTGAGTGGCAAGTGGTCTCAATATATTCCCAAAGCCTGATTAATTTCTTGGGCAGGCAGAGGTAGATATGATTAGTGAAGTACACACCCACTGCCTCAGATTCATTTAGTCCATCTCTTTAAGTATCAACTTGTCATATTACCGCAATCCCTTCCTCCATTCTTGCATCAGCCTCTTATCTGGGCTCTTTGCCTCTATCATTGCCCTTATCAAGCTCTTGTACACCTTATACTGTGATATCTTCAAGCCTTGACGATGGTCTGGTCTCTTACTTGCTTAGAAAAGGGAACTCTCTTACACTGTTGGTGGGAATGCAAACTAGTACAGCCACTGTGGAGAACAGTGTGGAGATTCCTTAAAAAACTGGAAATAGAACTGCCATATGACCCAGCAATCTCACTCCTGGGCATACACACCTAGGAAACCAAATCTGAAAGAGACACGTGCACCCCAATGTTCATTGCAGCACTGTGTATAATAGCCAGGACATGGAAGCCACCTAGATGCCCGTCAGCAGACGAATGGATAAGGAAGCTGTGGTACATATACACCATGGAATATTACTCAGCCATTAAAAAGAATTCATTTGAATCAGTTCTAATGAGATGGATTAAACTGGAGCGCATTATACAGAGTGAAGTAAGCCAGAAAGATAAAGACCAATACAGTATACTAATGCATATATATGGAATTTAGAAAGATGGTAATGATAACCCTATATGCAAAACAGAAAAAGAGACACAGATGTACAGAACAGACTTTTGGATTCTGTGGGAGAAGGCAAGGGTGGGATGTTTCGAGAGAACAGCATCGAAACATGTATATTATCTAGGGTGAAACAGATCACCAGCCCAGGTTGGATGCATGAGACAAGTGCTCGGGCCTGGTGCACTGGGAAGACCCAGAGGGATCGGGTAGAGAGGGAGGTGGGAGGGGGGATCGGGATGGGGAACACATGCAAATCCATGGCTGATTTATGTCAGTGTATGACAAAAACTGCTACAATATTGTAAAGTAATTAGCCTCCAACTAATAAAAATAAATGAAAAAAAGAAAAAAATAGAAAAAAAAAGAAAAAAAAGATTGTATTTATAATTTTATTGGAGTAGAGTCACTTTACACTGCTGTGTCAGTTTCTGTTGTACAGCAGAGAGAATAAGCCATATGTATACACAGGTTGGTGTTTAGTTGCTAAGTCGTGTCCAACTCTTGGGAGCCCACGGACTATAGCCCACCAGGCTACTCTGTCTGCGGAATTTCCTAGGCAAGAATAGCTGAGTGGATTGCCATTTCCTTCTCTAGGGGATCTTCCATATCCAGGGGTGGAACCCAAGCCTCCTGCATTGGCAGGGTTATTCCTTATCACTGAGCCACCTGGGGAGCCCAGGTATATTTATATATATCACCTCTTTTCAGGTTTTTCTTCCTGTTTTGGTTACCACGGAACGCCATGTAGAGTTCCCCGTGCTACGCAGCAGACTCTCACTGGTTATCATTTCTATACGTGGTTGTGTATATATGTAATCCCAGCCTCCCATTCATCCACTCCCAGGCCCTTTCCCTCTTGGTATCCATACACTTGTTCTCTATGTCTGTCTATTTCTGTTTCACAAAGACGATCATCTATGTCATTTTCCTAGATTCCACATATATGCATTAATATACAATATTTGCTTTTCTCTTTATGACTTCCTGTATGATCCTGTATGACATTCTCTAAGTCCCTGCACATCTCTGAAAATCACAGTTTCACTCTTTTTATGGATTAATAACATTCCATTGGATCTATGTGCCACATCTTTACCAATTCCTCTGTTGGTTGACATTTTGATTGCTCCCAGGTCCTGGCTACTGTAAATAGTTCTGCAGTTAACACTGGGGTGGATGCATCTTTTTCAGTTATGGTTTTCTCTGGGTTTGTGCCCAGTAGTGGGTTTGTTGGGTCATAAGATAGTTCTGTGTTTAGTTAAGGAACCTCCACACTATTCTCCTTAGTCAATTTCCATCCCCACCATCAGCATAAGAGTTCCCTTTTCTGCACACCTTCTCCAGACTTGTTTGTTGACTTTTGAACGATGGCCATACTGACCTGTGTGAGGTGTTACCTCATTGCAGTTTTGATTTGCATTTCTCTAATAATTAGTGATGTTTGTCCGTTGCTTCACTTGCACATATTTTCTCTTGGTTCTGAGTGTTGTCTTTTCATCTTGTTTATGGTTTCTCTTGCTGTGCAAAAGCTTTTAAATTTAATTAGGTCCCACTTGTTCATTTTTGTTTTTATTTTTGTTACTCTAGGAGGTCAGTCAAAAAGGATCTTGCTGCAATTTATATCAAAGAGTGTTCTGCCTATGTTTTCCTCTGAGATTTTTTTAGTGTCTGGATTAACATTTAGGCCTTTAGCCTATTCTGAATTTGTTTTTGTATATGGTGTTTGAGAGTATTTAATTTCCTTCTTTTACATGTAGCAGTCTGATTTTCCCAGTACCACTTATTGAAGACTGTCTTTTCTCCATTGTATATTGTTGCCTTCTTTGTCATAGTTTAGGTGACCATAGGTGCAAGGCTTTATCTCTGGACTTTTTATCCTGTTCCACTGATCTGTAAGTCTGTTTTTGTACCAGTATTATGCTATGTTGATGACTGTAGCTTTGTAGTATAATCTGAAGTCAGGGAACCTGATTCTTTAAGCTCTGTTTTTCTTTTTTGAGATTTCTTTGGCTACTTGGGGTTTTTTTTGTGTGTGTTTCCATACAAATTATAAACATTTTTGTTCTAGTTCTGTGAAAAATACCATTGGTGATTTGATAGGGATGACATTGAGTCTGTAAACTGGCTTGGGTAGTATAATCATTTTTATGATATTGAGAGTATAATCATTTTTATGATATTGAGTCTTCTAGTCCAAGAACATAGTATATCTCTCCATCTGTTTGTATCATCTTTGATTTCTTTCATCAAAATCTTATCATTTTCTGAGGATAATTGTTTTCCCTCCTTAAGTAGGTGTATTCCTAGGTATTTTCATGTTGTTGCAGTGGTAAATGGGGCTGTTTCCTTAATTTCTCTTTCTGAGTTTTCATTGTTAGCATTTAGGAATGAAACAGATTTCTGTGCATTATTTTTGTATCCTACAACTTTACTGAATTCATTGATTAGCCCTAGTAGTTTTCTGGTGGCACCTTTGGGATTTTTTATGTATAGTATGATGTCATCTGCAAACTAACAGTTTTACTTCTTCTTTTCCAACTTGAATTCATTTTACTTCTTTTTATTCTCTGATTGCCATAGCTAGAATGTCCAAAACTATGTTTTATAATAGCGCTAAGAGTGGACATCCTTGTCTTGTTCTCGATCTTAGAGGAAATGCTTTCAGGTTTTCACCATTGAGAATGATGTTTGCTGTGGGTTTATCATATATGGCCTTTATTATGTTGATGTAGGTTCCCTCTGTGCCCACTTTATGGAGAGTTTTATCATAAATGGGTGTTGAATTTCGTTAAAAGCTTTTTCTGCATCTATTGAGATTATCATATGGATTTTATCTTTTAATTTGTCAATATGGTGTATCACATTGATTGCATATATTGAAGAATCCCTGCATCTCTGGGATAAATTCCACTTGATCATGGTGTATGACCTTTTCAATGTGTTGTTGGATTTGGCTTGCTAGCATTCTGTTGAGGACTTTTGCATCTATATTCACCAGTGATATCGGCCCGTAATTTTCTCTTTTGTGATTTCTTTGTCTGGTTTAGGTGTCACACTGGTGGTGGCCTGGTAGAATGGGCTTGGGAATATTCTTTCCTCTGCAATTTTTTGAAAGAGTTTAAGGGTAAGTGTTAGCTCTTCTCTAAACATTTGAAAGAATTTGCCTGGGAAACCATCTGGCCCTGCAATTTTGTTTGATAGAAGACTTTCAATCACAGTGCCTGCTCTCTGGTGGGTGGAGTCTTTTTCTTCTGATGGGCAAGGCTGCAGGAAGCGGTGTGTTTTGGTGTATCCGTGAGCTAAGTGTCTTTAGGCAGCCCGTCTGCTGATGGGTGGGGCTGTGTTCGGTCTTGCTGGCTGTTTGGCATGGAGTGTCTAGCACTGGAGCGTGTAGACAGTTGAGTAGAGCCAAATCTTGGTGTCGAGACGGAGGCCTCCATGTGAGTTCTCATAGATTAATGTTACCTGGGGTTTGGGATTCTCTGGCAGCTCAGTGTCCTACAATTGGTCCCTTCTATTCTGCAGGTCCAGGCCCAAACCCTGGACGGGGAACCTAGAACCCACAAGATGCAAAATGCTGCGGGAGAAGAAAAAGAGAAAAGAAAAGAAAAAAGAAAACAAAAAACAGACAAACAGTACCCAAGACAAGTAGCAAACGCAAAACAAAAACCAGCAACGACACATGTACACACACAGACAAGAAGAAAATAGACAAGTCAGGTTCAAGACAAATGATTAAAAATGAAACCAAAGAAACAGAAACGAAAAGTTAGTCAGAAAAGAAGAACTAGAACAGTGGGGAAAAAAATGCAAAACAATAATAAACCAAAAATAGAAACATTTTAAAGATATTTTTAAAAGTTTTAAATTAAATTAATAAAAACAACACCAACAACTGAAAAAAGGAAACATAAAAAGAATAATAATAATAAGAATATTTTCCTAGGGTCTCCTCTGTCAGTGTTCTTGCTCCCACAGTGAGCCATAGCCAACCCATTGAACATTTTAATTATTTCCCATTGTTAGAAGTTAGGATAAAGACCAAAATCTGTAACATGAACTTTAACTAGGGTAATAATATAATTTCCTCAGCAGGCTGGAGTGCATTTAAGAATGAAAGGGTATGTTATTTTTATATTAGACAGCAGGCATAAACTGAGACTGTCTCAGGTTTTCTGAGGCATCAGACATGCTGCTCGGAACCTCTCCATTTGCTTATCACTTCCTCTTTTTCCAGCCTCGTGTTTCAGCTTACTTGCTCTTGCGTTTTGCCCTCAGCCACACTAGGCTTCCCTCAGATTCTTCAACGTGCTGTACCACAATGGCTGGAGAAGCACTTTCCTTTCTGTCTGGGTTGTTCTTCTTCCACCCGAGTTCCATCCTTCTTTTTACATAGTTAATTACTTTCCTTAAGCAAAATCCTATTCTAATATGGCATCGGCCTGTGATCATTTCCTCAGAAAGCTTCATCCTTCCTGCATCCTGTAGCTAGTTCCTTCATTCTGCACTCACCAGATACCTCACTGACAATATAGCCTTCCTGTGATGATCTCATCATGGTTGTCTCCCCCCATGCAACAAAAGACGTGGCACTATTTCATCTTTGCATTTAGAAAGGTGTCCGAATCTCTATACATAGAAAGTGCCTGATATAATGCCCACTTCATCAATAACTGTTGATTAAATTAACACTGCCCCTAACACTCACAGAGTTTACACTGGAGACCTAAGGCATCTATATGGAGTGCATCAGAATGATCCCCATATATAGCTGGCTTTTTAGAGCATGCTTTTTTTTTTTTTTAATGTTGAATTCAAGAAATCTTAGGCTCTTACTACATCTTTTCTGTAGACATTTAAAATTCTCCTTCTTTTAGAAGAAAAGTTTTAGTTTGCCTAAGATGAGGTAACCATCATGGGAATTAAAGACTCATGGTTCAATGACTATATTCTACATTCATGAAATGAATAGTCCATAAAATATCCAGTATTTTAATTTGAGAAACATTCACAATCAATACTGATCATCAAAGTCTATTCAATTGTTCAGTGATCCATGTCGATCATGATGACAGCTGAAATTCATTGATTGGGTATGTCCTACACAGGCAGTTTCCATTGGGAAAAGCATTTTAAAAGGAAGAAAGACCAAGCTTAGACCAGTTTGTGAAATAACTGTCAGCTGTCACACGAGCCCCTGGTGGTCTTGTACCTTCAGACGATTGTTCCAATTCAAGTGCCAAGTTCTCTAGATATGCCACATCCTTACCGAAACCTATTTTCAGAAAATGATCAGTTATATATATTGCAGGGAGACTGCTAACTTCAGTTATAGAAAATTCAGAATTTTAAGCATCATCTCTTAATACGCTGAAGGAGTATTAGGGGATTTGACATGCGGCTTATGGGCCATCCTAAGCACCTTCAAAATAAAACCTATTGAGCACTGTGATAAAGAATTAGTCTCACTCTCCAGGAAAGGTTACTCTACATTAGTAATTTCACACTCATATTTAGAATATTTCATCCATTACTTCTTAAGATTTCAGGAATCTCTTAGTTTTAAAAATCTTTTTTTCTGCCTGAAGAAAAATGGCTAAGTTTAATGTGCAATTTAGTATCAGAGAGTGGTTAACCAGTATTGTTTCTAGAGCAAGATCTTGCAAAAGAAAACTTTAAGAAAATCTTCAGTTGACACAGAATCTGCTTTTAATAGTTTAATGATTACCATCCCTGAATTATTCTCTCTTGGGGTTGATTACTCTCAAACTACATGAAGTCAATCCTAGTATAGGCCATTTGATGTGAGAGACAGGTGTGGAGGGAATCCAGAAGATCTTTCAGTCATTCTCTCTCTCTACCCAATAAGGTGCGCACACACGCGTGCACGCACACACACACACACACACACACACACACACGAGCACACGAACACACACTTCCCACAAACACCCAGACAGGCACACACATTGCCATCTCCTGTGTATCAGGCATGGGCCTAGTCTTTAGCTCATAACTCAGTGGAAAAGATAATTAACTAGGCAGAGATTGAAAGGAAAGAAATCATGCTGATTCTGTCACACTCTGTCATAGCAAATAGGAGCTGTCAAAATGCCTGGAAATAAGGCAAATTTTATTGAGAAAATATAATTTGTATTTCCTAGACTTTTAAGATCCATATGGGCTTCCAAGGTGGCTTAATGGTAAAGAATCTGCCCACAGTGCAGGAGACCCAGGTTCCACCCCTGGGTCAGGAAGATCCCCTAGAGAAGGGAATGGCAACCCACACCAGTATTCTGGCCTGATTTGATCTCTGTTGGGAATAGCCTCTGGGGAAGGAAATGGCAATCTACTCCAGTATCTTGCCTGGGAAATCCCACAGACAGAAGAGCCTGGTGGGCTACAGTCCATGGGGTTGCAAAGATTGAGACACAACGGTGACTCAATAGCAGTAGCAGTGGCAGAAGCCTCAGCACAGAAGCCCTACAGAGTCTTTTACTTTTATAGTTGATATGCCTTCTCAAATTAAGCATGGAAAGAATATAATAATGACATGAAAACTGTGCAATATTAGAATATTAGTTATGAAGAAAAGTAAAAAGAATGTAATATGTTTCATCCTAGAAGTACAGTGAGATTCAAAGACAAAATGAGTAAAATAATAGAATGAGATGAGAAGGACATTTAAGAATCAAGAAAAGAAATTGAGAATCAATACTCAAAACTAAGGAAAAAAGCAAAACGCAGACAGGGAGAGGGAAGGAGAGAAGGAGGAAGGAAGGGAAAGAAGATGTAACAGAAAAACTTGAACAAACTTTTTGGCCAACCCAAGAGAAGGTCAGAGTAACTCTTTCCACTTCTAGTTCTTTATTTTCTTTGCTTGTGGCTTAAAGGCTTATGAATAAAAATTCCTTTGAAATTCTCCTTTGCCAAAAATTTCCCTTCTAGAGAAGGGAAAGGCAACCCACTCCAATATTCTGGCCTGGAGAATTCCATGGACTGTATAGTCCATGGGGTTGCAAAGAGTCAGACACGACTGAGCAACTTTCACATCACTTCACTTCTCTTGAACATTCTTTAGTACTGCCCTTCTTGTGAAATGATAGACTATCTATAGATAAAATAAAAAGATTTGAAACATGGACTCACATGATTTTAGAGGCTGAGACATCCCACGATTTGCCGTCTGTAAGGAGAGCCAGGGATGTAGTTTCAGTCCAAATCCAAAGGCCTAGGAGCCAGGGGAGCCATTGATATAAGTCTCAGATGGAGTCCAAATGTCCAAGAACCAGGGCGCGCACGCGTGTGTGTGTGTGTGTGTGTGCGTGTGCGTGTACATGCTCAACCGCTAAGTCATGTCCGACTCTTTGAGATCCCATGAACTGTAGCCCTCCAGGCTCCTCTGTCCATGGAATTTTCCAGACAGGAATACTGGTCATGTTTCCATTTCCTACTCCAGGGGATCTTCCCCAGCCAGGGATAGAAGCCACCTCTCTGAGTCTCCTGCATTGGCAGGTGGATTCTTTACTACTGAGCCACCTGGGAAGCCCAAGATCCAGGGAAAAAGGTGTCAATCCCTGTCTGAGTTCAAAGCAGTAGCACTGATATGCCCAGATAGGAGGTGCATGTCCTGCCTCAAGCAGAGGACGAAGTTCACCCTTCCTCTGCCTTTTTGTTCTCTTCAGGCCCTTGGCAGACTGGATGATGCCCACCTGTACTGGTATTCCCAGAGCATCAGTAGGATGTGTTAGAACTTCTCCTTTTATCTTCATATCTCTCAGTCTCTATTTTATATTTTCCATCTCCCTGTTTTGCTACTTTAAATCTATCTAACTTGTTGAGTTAAATATTCTGTTACAAATTATTTCTTCACCTCTGCACAGGCTTCTTTCAAACTTACTCATTGAATTTTAGATTTCTGCTTTTAAGTTTAATTTACAGAATTTTCTATGTATATCTAGCAAATCTAAATGGTTTTTATAAAACATGATTGTTACATGCTTCTGTGTGTGACCTCTTTTTCCCATTTTTAAATGCTAATAGCAGAAAGGAGTTTTAGATGTCTGTAGTTGATCCCTTATAAGACTTCAGTCCCTTGAGTGTTTTTATCTTTCTGGACTACTAGATCATATTTCTTAGAATTTTATCTGTGGGCATACTTTGATTTTGGATTGAGGTACACCATGTGAATTTATTTACTTATCTATTTGGGGATTTATAGCTTATATTTAAAAGGCCTGGGATTCTAGGAAGCTAATTGTGCAGATAATGTGAATTTAAATCATTAAAATACATAGAAACCAACTTGTGTTTGCAGATGGTCAAGGACTATATTTATTTATTTTTCTATCATTTGGTGCCAAAGTCTAGATATGAAAGATTTCTGCTGCTTCTTCTGTGCAATTATTTTATTTTAAATTCATTCTTCTACTAAGGGTAGAACCATTTAGGATTCTTGCTTTGTTTTCTATCAAACTGTCCTTGGACTGCTGTAAGACTTTCCTGCAGTCGCAACAGACACGGTAAACAATGCAAACAGTCATCAGCTGTGTACTGGATAAATCAACGATAGTATATTTATAAAGTGGGTCCTATGCATCAGTAGAATAAATAAACTATTACTCGTTGCTCTCATATGAATAGATCTCTCAAACAAAACATTTTTTAAAAAGAAGCCAGTCATAAAATATACGTATAGTATGCAGTTCCATTTTTAAGGGCAAAACTAATCTCTAGTTGCAAAATCAGATGATCACCCTTTAAGGGAGTTAGTAACTGGAGAGAGAGGGATGGAGGGGGCAAAATTTGTTTCTTGGTTACAAAGTTTGTACACATTGCATGAATGAGGTCACACAGGTGTGTGCTTACTTTGTGAAAATTCGTGGAACTGAACACCTGTGATTATTTTTTGTACGTATATTATTGTTCAGGCTGGTCCTGGGTGCTGGCGCCTTACTCCATGTCATGCCACTTGCATTAGGAGCACAGGTTCATACTTGTCTTTTCCATTATGTTCTTGCAGGTTCTCTTTCTTTTTTATTTTCTCCTTTTGTTTCCTGACACGTGATGATTAAGGATGACTGGAGACATCCTGCATTAGAATCCAGATGTCACTACCCACTAACTAGTTTGAGTTAGATGCTAACCTTCAACCTTCAGCGTTCTCATTGGCAACTTGAGGAAAATAATAGTTTCTAAATGAAAGCATTATCATGAGGACTTAATTAGGTAATGTGCATAAAGCTCTTAGGACTGCACTTGGAACACTGCTAGCTCTGACAAAGATTAGATGTGATTGTTATTATTATTAACCTCCACTTTCCTTGATTTCATGTTACATTCTCGTCCTCCCTAGTCTATTTAGATTGCAGCATCATCTATTTAGAGTCTCCTCTACCCACTTTCCTTGTTCTCACCCTCTTTTTCACCATGTTACAGTCCAAAGTACACGGTGGCAGAGTGCCCAGATACTTTTATGATCTCCAAGAGTGCTCTCAAAACCTATCACGCAAAATTGAAAAGAGGCAATCACTTGATCCAAGATGAGAGAGAAAAGCTTGCATTCTCACATATTAGAAATAAAGTCTTAAAACCCCAACAGTACCTAGTACAGGATTCTGTATTTCAGCCTGGTGTTTAATAAATGTTTTTGACAAAGTTGGTGAGAAGAGTTCATCCACTTCAGGGCTAGGATAAAATGTCCTTACAAATAACCTCCCACAAAAGTGGCTCTGATATTTGTGGAGGTATTTGTCTTACCATCACCTGTATATTTTAATCTTCAGTCTTCACTTTGTGAACTTCTTTTAGTTATGGAACTTCATGACTAAATAGCTGGAGCTTTCTTTGTGGTGGAGGCGCATATTTAAAAGTTGCTTTCTCATTGTAACATACAATATGTTGAGTCATTTACATAGATTCTCATCTATAAATGGATATACTCATACATTAGTATTTCATTATAAAGATATATATAAAAAAGTTTATGTAAGATCCCTGGCACAAAGTGACTGTGTGAAGAATGGTGGATTCTAGGTCAGATTAGAGTGTTGACCTAGAGGTACAGAAAAGAAGGAACCCTGAATTTTCTTCCTCACTTCTCAGAATTCTATGTCCTTTCCCTTTCAGAGGCAGAGAATGGCCTCAAGCTAGAGGTGGAAGAGGCCTGATGTGGTTTTATGCCATACTATGCCCCAGCAGCCACACCTAGGATACCGTTTCCTAGTCACGTAATGTCGGTGTTAAAGACTATCCTGGTGACACTTCCTAAGTGGGTTACAGATTGCTGCTGTGGTGCATGCAAAGTATATTGGATAAATGCCTGTAGGAAAGGGAAAGGCATTAGTCTCTTAGAGATCAATAGGATAATAAATCGTGTTTTGTTTCTCTACCTGGATTTAATGTTTACCTTTTATATAAACAGCAGCTTGCTTCTTTGCTGCCTCTGGTTTTCAAAGCTTGCAGAGTCTTGAAACACAGTTACTCTCTCCTGTTCAGCAAATCCCAAGTTTTTTTCTGGTAGACAAATGGTTACACAATTGGAGAGAAAAAAGAATGAAAGCAATTAAAAGCAAAGGCAGATGGTTTAGATGTGGAGCACATGTGGAGCAGAAGTTTGATAATCGACAGCACCCATCAAGTAGCCTGTGAACCCCAAACAGAGCCAAACTTCCATGTAGACGCATCCTCTCCCATGTATCAAACACATACTCCTAGCTCCCCCTCCCATGTCCCGAGGCCTCTTTGATGTTCTTTTGGAGGAATTTCCCCTTTATTGCATGGTCAGTAGTGTGTGAAATGACAGGCTTCTGACTTAATCCAGTACTTAAGAATGAATACACATAATAAATAGTCTTTTGAAGTAAAACTGATTTACAGTATTATATTAGTTTCAGTTGTGCAGCACAGTAGTCAGTATTTTTACAGATTATATTCCATTAAAGTATTACAGGCTTCCCTGATAGCTCAGTTGGTAAAGGATCCACATGCAATGGGGGAGACCTCGGTTCGATCCCTGGTTTGGGAAGATTCCCTGGAAAAGGGAGAGGCTACCCACTCCAGTAATCTGGCTGGAGAATTCCGTGGACTGTCTAGCCCATGGGGTTGCAAAGAGTCAGACACGACTTAGTGACTTTCACTTTCACTCTCAAAGTATTATAAGACAATGGCTGTATTTTCCTGTGCTATACAATATATCCTTTTTGCTTATCTGTTTTTACACACAGTCGTTTGGATTTCTTAAGCCTGTACCCTTATCTTGCTCTTCCCCACTGATAACCACTAATTCGTTTTCTGTAAGTGAGTCTGTTTCTGTTTTCCAAATAGGTTCATTTGTATCATATTTGTAGTTCAACATATAAGTGATATTATATGGTCATTTTCTTTCTCTTTCTGATTTACTTCACTTAGTGTACTATTCTCTAGGTCCATCCATGTTGCTGCAAATGGCAGAATTTTGTTCTTTCTTATGGATGAGTAATATACCATTATGCATGTATGTCTTCTTTATCCATTCAGACAGTGTTTTAAATTAACAGCAACTTAAATTATTTCCATTCCATTCTGCTTTCTTCAATTCAAATATGATCAATACTTAAGATTCTGCAAAAGCCAGTGTGGAGATACTTTTCATTAGCAAGGAGATTCATTGTGGAAGGACAGTTTTTTAGTGTCATTTCTTATCCTCTTTGTCTTCTTTCATCAGAGTTGCTCTGATTAAGGCAAACAAGTTCCTAACATCCTGAAAAAATCATGATTCAACCAATTAGAATGGAAATACAGAGAATGAAAAGAGGTCTTCATAGTTTCTTTCCTTAATTTTCTTCCCAAATGACTCATTGTGAATGAAAACTAATTTATGATATTCCTTATCCCAATTCAGTAGGGATAGCTGGCAGATGGGGGGAGGTTATACCCTCTCCCTGTATTATTCTAACTTAATAACATCTGTCCAGTTTGGCTGTATACACAGGTAGTCAGTGACGGACTCTTTGGGATCAACACTAAAATTAGAAACCCAAGTGTAACTAGAGTCCTCCTGGACTAGTATATATCATTTGTTCTTATTCAGTCACTAAGTTAAGTCTGAATCTTTGCAACCCCGTGGAGTAAAACACGACAGGTTCCTCTGTCCTCAACTATCTCCCAGAGTTTGCTCAAATTCATCTTCATTGAATGGGTGATGCCACCTAACCATCTCATCTTCTGCCGCCCCCTTCTCCTCCCACCTTCAATCTTTCCCAGCATCAGGGTCTTTTCCAATGAGTCTGCTCTTCCCATCAGGTGGCCTAAGTATGGAGCTACAGTATCAGCAACAGTATTTCCAATGAATATTCAGGACTGATTTCCTTTAGGATTGACTGGTTTGATCTCCGTGCAATCCCAGAGACTCTCAAGAGTCTTCTCTGGAACCAAATTTCGAAAGCATCAATTCTTCAGTGCTCACCCTTCTTCATGGTCCAACTCCCACAACTGTACATGACTACTGGAAAAACCAGAGTTTTGACTAGATGGACCTTAGTTGCAAAATGATGTTCTTGCTTTTTAATACAATGTCAAGTTTATCATAGCTTTCCTTCCAAGGAGTAAGTGTCTTTAATTACATGATTGCAGTCACTACCTGCAATAATTCTAAATCAAATCCCTTATGATTATACAGTGATAAATATATTCAAGAGATTAGTTCTGGTAGACAGAGTACCTGAGGAACTGAGGACAGAGGTTCATAATATGGTTTAGGAGGCAGTGATCAACACCATTCCAAAAAAAAAAAGAAATGCAAGGAGGCAAGTAGGTTGTCTGAGGAGGCTTTACAAATAGTTGAGAAAAGAAGAGAAGTAAAAGCCAGGGAGAAAAGAAAAGGAAAGATGTACCCAATTGAATGCAGAGTTCCAGAGAATAGCACAGAGATATAAGAAGTTCTTCTTAAATGAACAATGCAAAGAAATAGAAGAAAATAACAGAATGGGAGAGGCTAGAAAGCTCTTCAGGAAAATTGGAGACAGCCAGGAAACATTTCATGAAAAGATGGGCAATAAAGGACAGAAATGGTAAGGGCCTGACAGAAGCAGAAGAGTTTAAGAAGAGGTGGCAAGAATGCGCAGAAGAACTGTACAAAAGGCCTTTAATGACACTAATAGCCACAAGGGTGTGGTCACTCACCTAATGCCAGACATCCTGGAATGTGGAGTCAAGTGGGCCTTAGGAAGCATTATTATGAACAAAGCTAGAGGAGATGATGGAATTCCAGTTGATCATTTAAAACCCAAAAGATGATGCTGTGAAAGTGTTGCGCTCAGTCTGTCAGCCAGTTGGAAAACTCAGCAGTGGCCACAGGACTGGGAAAGGTCAGTTTTCATTCCAATCTCAAAGAAGCGCAATGCCAAAGAATGTTCAAACTAGCAGACAAATGCACTCATTTCCATGCTAGCAAGGTCATGCTCCAAATCCTTCAAGGTAGACTTTAACAGTGTGCGAACTGAGAACTTCCAGATGTACAAGCTGGGTTTTGAAGAGGAAGAGGAACTAGAGATCCAACTGCCAATATTCACTGGATCATGGAGAAAGCAAGGAAGTTCCAGAAAAACATCTGCATCTGCTTCATTGACTAGGCTAAAGCCTTTGACTATATAGATGATGACAAATTATGGAAAATTCTTAGAGATAGGAATACCAGACCACTCCTACCTGTCTTCTAAAAGACCTGTATGTGGATCAAAAGCAACAGTTAGAACAGTTAGACATGCAGCATCTGACTGGTTCAAAACTGGGAAAAGAGTACAACAAGGTTGTATATTGTCACTTTGCTTATTTAACTTATATGCAGAGTACATCATGAGAAATGCCAGGCTGGATAAATCCCAAGCTGGAATCAAGATTGCCAGGAGAAATATCAACAACCTCAGATATGCAGATGCTACTACTCTAATGGCAGAAAGGAAAGAGGAACTAAAGAATTTCTTGATGAGGGCGAAAGAGGAGAGTGAGAAAGCTAGCTTAAAACTCAACATTCGAAAAACTAAGATCATGGAATCTGGCTTCATCACTTCATGGCAAATAGAAGGGAAAAAGTAGAATCAGTGACAGATTTTGTTTTCTTGGACTCCGAAATCACTGCTGATGGTGATTGCAGTCATGAAATTAAAAGGTGCTTGCTCCTTGGAAGAAAAGCTATGACAAACCTAGACAGCATATTAAAAAACAGAGACATCTCTTTGCTGACAAAGGTCTGCATAGTCAAAGCTATGGTTTTCCCAGTAGTCATGCATGGATGTGCGAGTTGGACCATAAAGAAGGCTGAACGCCTAAGAATTGATGCTTTTGAACTATGGTGCTAGAGAAGACTCTTGGGAATCCCTTGAACTGCAAGAAGATCAAACAAATCAATCCTTAAGGAAATCAACCCTGTATATTCTTTGGAAGGACTGTTGCTGATGCTGAAGCTCCAGTATTTTAGGCTACCTGATGTGAAGAGCTAATTCACTGGAAAAGACCTTGATGCTGAGAAAGATTGAAGGTAAAAGGAGAAGGAGGTAGCAGAGGATGAGATGGTTAGATAGCATCACTGACTCAAAGAACATGAATATGAGCAAAATCCAGGAGATAGTGAAGGACCGGGGAGCCTGGTGTGCTGCAGTCCATGAGGTCAAAAAGTGTCAGTCATAACCTAGTGACTGAACAATAGCAATAACAGTACGTGAATGGCTTAGTGCTTTTCCTTACTTTCTTTGATTTAAGCCTGAATTTTGCAGTAAGGAGCTCATAATCTGAGCCACAGTCAGCTCCCAGTCTTGTTTTTGTTGACTATATAGAGCTTCTTCATCTTCGGCTGTGAAGAACACGACCTCAGTTGGTTATTGATCACCTGTGATGGCCATGTGTACACTTGCCTCTTGGGTTGTTGGTAAAGAGTGTTTGTTAGGATCAGTGTGTTCTCTTGACAAAACTCTGTGAGCCTTTGCCATGCTTCATTTTGTATGCCAAGGCCAAGTGAAGTGAAGTGAAAGTCACTCAGTTATGTCCAACTCTTTGTGGCCCCATGGACTATAGCCTGCCAGGTTCCTCTGTTGGTGGAATTCTCCAGGCCAGAATATTGGAGTGGGTAGCCATTCCCTTCTCCAGGGGATCTTTCCAACCCAGGGATTGAACCCAGGTCTCCCTCACTGGAGAATTCTTTACCATCTGGAGTGGGTAGCCTGTCCCTTCTCCAGGGGATCTTCCTGACCCAAGAATTGAACCAGGGTCTCCTGCATTGCAGGTGGATTTTTTACCAGCTGAGCCACAAGGGAAGCCCCTCCAAGGCCAAACTTGCCTGTTATTTCAAGCACCTCTTGACCTCCTACTTTTGCATTCCAATCCTCTATGATGAAAAGAACATCTTTTTTTTTTTTTTTTGGTATTAGTTCTAGAAGGTGTTGTAGGCCTTCATAGAAACAGTTAACTTCAGCTTCTTTGGCATGAGTGATTGGGGCATAGAGTTAGGTTTACCGTGATATTTAATGGTTTGCCTTGGAAATGAATTGAGATCATTCTGTCATTTTTAAGATTGTACCCAAGCACTGCATTTTGGACTCTTTTGTATATATCACATGGGTGAAGGAATGATTAACAAATATTTATGCCTACTATGTGCTGGACACTCTGCTAACATCTTGAATCAAAAGTGGCTATTGAGAAAGAATGAACATTTGAAACCAGTGAGGAAACTTGATTGTAGAATGATTTTATTTTTCTCCCCAATGCTATGTAGAATATGTAAAGTAACTGCCCATATTCTTGAGTGTGTTGATGCATGAGTGCAAATAAAATGTGCTAGACTTGCACTGGGTAGCAGTTATATGCCTTTTTTATTTCTACACAAATAGGCCCAGCCCAGCTTTTGTTAATTGCTGTTTAGAGTGATGATGATTAAAGTAAATACAGGACTACAAATAGGAATGCTTTAAAATAATGGTGTAGTCATTACTAATTCATTTTATATTTATTGTGGTATTAATTCTAATGAAGCTTCTTGATATTAATGTGGATGTTATAAGTACTTAGATTGAATTTTTCACTGTGAATCTCTGTTAATTAAGTGAATGGTTATTATTACCTGTGTAATGGGCCTAGAAGGGATATTACTTTGGTGTTTATAGAAATCAATAGTGATGCTTTAGTAGTAAGAGCTGTTTTTATTCTTTCATGTTGATTATGGGTATTGCCTAATTAATGCATGCTTATTGTACAATAGTATAATTAAGCAGATCCCAAGCTCATGACCCTAAATTCCTGTGACGTCTTCCTCCTCTGCCAAAGAAAGAGTCTATCATATTAAAGTTGTACTGAAATGGAATAAACTTGTTTTTCTAACTCTTTAAAACTGTGAGCCCATGTGTGGTTTATATAGAACATACTCAATTAGTCAGATTATTAGAATAATCTGTATAATTTTCTGAAAGTAATTAAATGAGGTGATGTAAAAGGGGTGGAACACTATAAATTATTATTTTCTCATATCTGACATTGGTAGAATATATTATAGTCCTCAAAGACCTTTCATAACCATAGCCCTACTCCAATTATTTGTATTAGCAGTATTATTTTTAATAAGAAGCTATATGTTTAGTTCAGTCAAGAAAAGAATCTAACAGAGCAAATATAATCTTGCTTCTGGGGTTGAATCCTAGCTCCACGGCTTACTAACCATATGCTCTTCTAAAGTTTAGTGTCATTGTTTATAAAACAGGGATAACAAATGAATCCACCTCCTAGCTTTATGAAGCACCTCACTCACTAATTGCATGGCTTAATTTCCCAATTTGCATTAACTCCTGCAATTTGACATGATGGACAGTTTGGCAGGGGACTGAAGGAGGCTGCTGTCGGCCACAGACCCTCTGCAGTGAAAGAAGAGGTGTTTAGGTAGCAGTTTTGTTGGTAGTGGCAGGGGGCATGAGAGAGATATAGGAGGGAGGAGAGTACAAAGTAAGACAGGAGAGGAAGCTGGCTGCTAAACCAGCTCCTAGGAGGCCAGCGGGGCAGTGAGGACCAGCTGCGGGAGGGCAGACTGCTCTTGGATGGAGACCTGCAGGAAGAAGGCACACCACGGACTCAGGAGAAGGTGCATCAAGTGACAAAACCACGAAACTTGACCCCACGATCTGCACACTGTGAGGAGGAAACAGCAATGAGCCAAACTTTCCAAAATGTGTGCCTCATTCAGAAATGTACTGCCGAAAGTGGGGATGACTTTTAGCAAATCTTGTGCATCTGAGTTAACTGACAATTTGATTTCCTTCATGAATTAACACGAACTATGGGGAGCAAAAAATAATAACTTCAGTTGTATGTCTCAAATGGCGTTTTGCCTTAATGGGATTAAGATAGGTGCCAAAATGTTTAGCATATGTAATTGTAATGATTTGTTGAGAATTAAAAACTCTATCAGTCATATCTATGTAGAATACATATATGCATAAAAGAAATACTGTTGCAAAATATTGGAGATTAGTTTTTACTAAAAGTTACATGTGCATACTAAGTTATTTCAGTCATGTCCGACTCTTCATGACCGTATAGACTGTAGCTCACCAGGTCCGACTCTTCATGACCGTATGGACTGTAGCTCACCAGGTCCTCTGTCCATCGGATTCTCCAGGCAAAAATACTGGAGTAGGTTGCCATACCCTCCTTCAGGGAATCTTCCTGACCCAGGAATTGAACCCGTTATCTCTTATATCTCTTGCGTTGGCAGGTGGGTTCTTTACCACTAGCACCACCTGGGAAGCCCCTAAAAGTAACATAGCCTTTTGTTATATTTGGGTTTTAAAAGTAGAAGCATATATATACATATATGTATACATATAACTCCTTTGTACTAAAAAGCAAAACACATATTTTGGTAATTATTTAATAGCACACCAAACACACAATCTCATTAGTCATAATACAATTGCTTCAGTATTCAAACATAAATTAAAAATTTGCCATACTTTGAAAAATTAACCTTAATGCATAAAGTGTATTACAGTGCAAAAATTAACCTTAATGCATTAAATCTCAATGCATGTATTAAATAGCTACTCTGTTAATTTATGTTCTGAATAATTTTAATACATAGTGGCTTATGGCATAATTTGAATCATGGTATAATTCAGATACTCAATATTTAAGCATAAAGAATCAAAAGAAAAAGTGAAAAATTTCAAACGGAGTGAAAATATAAATCAGGCCATTATCAGTACCAACATAGTACTTAATGTGTGACTGCAAAACTGGGCACTCCCCAGCTCTGTGAAAATTTAGCATATATTTTTTAAATACTGGTATAAGATGCTCAGGATATTCTGCTGAATTTAATCTCTCTCTTCCTCTATCTCTGTCTCTCTCTCTCTTCTTCTCTTCCCCCAACCTGTATTAACCATTGTCTGTCCTTGGGAAAAATAATTCAATGGGAAAAATTCATTAGGTTCTTTCACACATACACTCACACACACACACAGACTACCCCTTTCTCTCAATGTAGTTGATATTGAAGTCTTTACTCTTTTTTTTAGTAGAGAATGTAATATTTGAAATTCATCTACTATGTAAAATAAAGTCAGGACTAGAATGCTTATTTCATAAATAAATCAGTATTTCAAACATAGACATTATTTGTATGTATGTGATATATGGTGGTGCTAGTGGTAAAGAATCTAGCTGCTAATGCAGGAGACATAAGAGATGCGGGTTCGATCCCTGGGTCAGGAAGATCCCCTGGAGGAGGAAATGGCAACCCCCTCCAGTGTTCTCGCCGGGAGAATCCTTTGGACAGAGGAGCCTAGTGGCCTACAGTCCGTGGGGTCGCAAAGAGTGGGACAGAGCTGAGCATCTGAGCACACACAGCCCGCTGCCTACGTAAAGGTCTGCTCATTCGAGTGAGGGATAAATAGCAGGAGATCAAATTAAAGGGGGAAGGAAAAGAAGAAAGACTAGAAATACAGAAAGTACGTTGAGAGAGAAAGTCAGTGGTAAGAAATGACATATGAATAAAGGAAAGAAGGACAGGAAATGAGATAGGGAGAGTGAGCCAGTAAATGATAAGGGGCAGAAGGAGGGTGATTCACAGAGGGGATTCAGAAATTAAAAGCTTGTTTTAGAGTTTTGTCATAAGAATTAGATATGTGATCTAATCTGTACAGTTTTTCAACCATTTCTTGGAATAGTACAAGAAGTTATTCACTAGGATTCCAGGTCACACAACACTGCTGAACTCATTTTACAGATGGAAAGCATATGATACATGGTGAAGTTTTCCGACTAGTACATGTTCCAGCAAAGTTTAAGTACATTTCAGGTGCTTACAGCTTATAAAACCATTTTCCCATGACAAAGGGAAAAAGAAAACTTGGAGAAAAAAATCCCGTCTCTTTTCTATTATTAAAAACAATAGCAGTGGCATCTCCACATAACTTCTGGTAAGACTAAGCTCCTACAGTGATTCTGTTCTCACTTCATAACCTGAATTGTTAAAAATCTCTTTTAAGCTGTCAGGAAACCCATGCTACAGTTTTCTTTTGATCCTAACATCTCTCTTTAGAAGCTAAATGTGGAAAGAGAGAACCTAAATGTCCATGTAATAAAAATAGCTATGGCTGTTTAAAAATAATTGCTTTCCAGGGATATCTGATTCGGTTATTATCTGCATTAAGTTTGGATCAGATATTTGCTTTATGGATATAGCAAATATTTGATATTTAAGAAGCATGGATATTGCTATTGATAAGCAAAATGAGGTCTGATAGGATTATGTCGGGAACAGGCCCTGACTGTAGCTGTGGGACAGCTTGAGCCACTCTGCACAACAATGACCACAGTGCCAGGTGACATTCCTATCATTTTGTCTATTCATCTTCAAGGTCGAATGATGTAGAGCCAATGCCAAAAATGTTAATCAATAAATTAATTAAAAATTAGCAATAAATCTCTGTATCACTGAATTTCTAGATCACTGAGCTTCTGAGTGAAATCTATCATAATAATACTTTGAATAATGTTTGTTCTGAAGGTCCTTGATTCTGTTTTTCTTTTTTCTACCTCTAATGTTTCATTTTCCTTTCCTATACGATACCCCTTTCCCTCATGCTTTCTATTTATTGTGTTATTTAGAGCAAAGTAATGATGTAGTTTGCTCCATCAAATGATGTAGTTTTTTGCTCAAAAACTCAGATTTCTTGAGTCTTTCCTTTGTGGGGTAGATATAATGATTCACCCTAAATTTTTTGGTGACTGCTAAGAGAGTTCTTTCAGTGTATCCTTTTGGTCAGAGCCCAACATATGGTTAGTATTGATACTCAGGGTTAATGTGCCTCTTTAGTTTGCATTACAATGTTATAAACAAAAATCCGCAGGCTGTCACTGCCTTTTCCCCTCCATGACGATGAAGAGAGTACAGCTTCCTTCACTAACCAGATAGAACAGATATGTACAATATGGAATTGCATAAAGAGATTTACAGGTTGTTCCCACATTGCTCCTCATGCAAATCTGACATTTGGATCCCACATCTCCAGCTTCACTTAACCATGGCTGCCTACCCAGAGCCCCTCTATTACTTTCAATGGCACTACTCTGAATTCAACGAGACACAGCATAGACATTTGGTGTTTCACGCCCTCTCTTTAAAAAAAAACATTATTGATTTTTTTTTCATTTATTTTTATTAGTTGGAGGCTAATTACTTTACAATATTGTAGTGGTTTTTGTCATACATTGACATCAATCAGCCACGGATTTACATGTATGATTTTTTAATTGAAGGATAATAGCTTTATAGAATTTTGTTGTTTTCTGTCAAACTTCAACATGAATCAGCCTCCCTTTTGAACCTTATATCCCCACCCTTTTGAACCTCTCTCCCATCTCCCTCCCCACCCCACCCCTCTAGGTTGATACCCTCTCTTAAGCAGTTCCCTTGGGTTCAGAAGACTTCACACCATCTACTTTCTGATAAGTTCTTTCTGTTTTAACTGGACTCATTTGCATGGAACCCTTCAGGAAGAACTGGCAATTGCTGTGACTTGCAGAAATTTTATAGAATCTGCCTTAAAAAATTTTTTTGAACAGTAACTTGATAACTGCAAGTGCCAAAAGATATACTAAAGGTACACTGAATTTTTCAAGAGTTTATTTGAACAAAGTTGGATTCAAATTGGGCAGTGCCAAAACAAAGTGCTCAAGAGCACTCTATCCACAGAAGCTAAGAGAAAGGGTTTCACAGAGCAGCTCATGAAGCCAACAAAGTAGGCACATCATTTGATCGGCTGTCACTTAAGCAGTTGTCTAATCTGGGAAAGCTTAGGTGCAATCTGTGATTGGCTGTTTCTTATTTAGGGCTGTTTTTCTTTCTTTCTTTCTTTTTTTTTTTTTTTTTAATATGAGTGCTTTTATAAGAGTTGACTCTGACTTGAGTTTTGGTTTGCAAACTTAGGTTGCCAAGATATTAGAGCTACCTCTATCTAATGGCCTCCTTGTTTATTTACTTAACACATTAATTTGTTTTGTAAATTATCCTTTCTTTCTCTCTTCTCATCAGATAAGTAGGAAACTGGAGGCAGTATGCCCTGAACAATGCAGGTCAATCAGTTTATCCATAGGCTGAATTCATTGGCCATTATTTTACAAATTCTTTTAATATGGGAAAATGGGGACAGAATTTTAAGGTAGGAGGGGGATCCAAGGGCTAAATCCACCTTCGCTGTTGATCCAGTGATTAACTTTCCTTCTGCCAACCCATCAATTCAGGCCAGGTAGAAGTCCTGCCTGCACTGTGCCCATCCAGAAGCAAGCTTTCCTCCAACAATGAATGCATACAACTGGTCACAAAGAGTTGATGAATTCTCTAGTGCATCTTGTGCCATCAGCCAGGGTTAAAATAGCATCAGTCCCTGCAAAGAGCCTCCTTCAGGTCTCGATTTAAAAATTCATGATGGCACAATTAAGATAAAAATCATAACACTAGCAACAGAAGGCAGCAATTTATGGGAGTCTGAGAGGAACTTTCCCTAACTATAGAATTCATTAGTTCCTCTTTTACTTTTTTTTTAAATGCTAGTTTGAGATGACTTGCTGAACTTAATCAGCGTCCCATAGACATTTTACCCTCTGAAATAAAGTCCTGTAGTTGAACAGGTATTATGAGAGGAAGATCTCCTCCTCACCACTGGACTCTGTCCTGGGGACACAGGATGTATTTAAATCACAAAGACTGCTCAGTGTGTTTGCTCAGGGGTGTTTGAATATGGCCAAAGTTGGTACTCCCTTTTCTACAACCATCCAGAGATCATGACCATCAACAGAAACTACACTGAAGGTGCTGAAGGCAGAGAGAGACAAAAGTGGGGGGATAAAGAAGCCTGGACACTGGTCTTTGCTGTTCTGCGTGTGTTGCTCCCCTTGAAGGAGGTGATCTTCCAAACATACGGACTTGGTTATTTGTAGTACAGCGGGTGCTCTTGATTGCCTAGAACCCATATCTTTCTTCAGTAACAGTTTCTCTTCTTTCTCCTAGGAGAGCTCTTTCTCCCTCTCGGTCAGTCCTTGCTTCATGTAGAACAGAGTTCAGACCTGGCAACACGACATTCGCTTTTTCTGGTCTCAGCAATTCACTTGGGGAAGGGCACAGGACTTATTCCTGAGACTGATGTTGGAATCATTGGCAGTGAGAAGGCTTCTCTTGTTCAGGTAGCAGACAAGGTTGAAGGTGAATATGGAGCTGTTTTTGATCTTTCTGAGAATTCTGGAATCTTCTGGAAAAATGAAGCCAACATAGAAGATAACAGAAGTCAGATGATAGACAAATTCCCTGGACCCAACCCTGCTTGAAGCCTGGCCTGGCTTAGATTTCTCAACTCCTTGAATCAATCAGTGACTTTTATTTAAACCTGTTTGCTGAATCTGCTCACAAGCAAAATGCTGCTAATTGACATATCACTTCTCTTAGCTCAGCTTAAGTGTTACTTACTCAAGTAAGCTTTCTGTGATAAAACCACTGCCTCTTTCCTCTGCCTTCTCTCTGACTCAGTCAGGTTTCTTTGCTACACGCTCTCGTGAGTTGGTATTCATTCTTTTTATCTCAGTGGGGGATTTTACATTCATGTCTTATTGGATTAGCATGAGTTATTGGATTAATATGAGTCTTCCCTCTAATAATGATGATGATGCTAATGGTGATATATATATTGAGATCTAACCATGTGCCAGGCATTGCTGTAATTGTGCTGAACATGCCTTCTTTATGGTCCAACTCTCACATCCTCTTTCACCCTCATGAAGAGGCTCTTCAGTTCCTCTTCACTTTTTGCCATTAGAGTTGGCATCATCTGCATATCTGAGGTTATTGATATTTCTCCTGGCCATCTTGATTCCAGGAGCTGTTTGTGCTTCATACAGCTGGCATTTTGCATGATGTACTCTGCGTATAAGTTAAATAAGCAGGCTGACAATATACAGCCTTGACGTACTCCTTTCCCAATTTGGAACCAGTCCTTGTTCTGTGACCATTGTTCCATGACCTCTAATGGTTTCTTCTTGACCCACAAACAGGATTCCAGGGAGACAGGTAAGGTGGTCTGGTATTCCCATCTCTTTAAGAATTGTCCATAGTTTGTTGTGATCCACAGACTCAAAGACTTCAGCATAGTCAATGATGCAGAAGTAGGTGTTTTTCTGAAATTCTCTTGCTTTCTCTATCATTCAGCAGATGTTGGCAATTTGATCTCTGGTTACTCTACCTCTTTGGTTCCTCAGGTGCTTTAAAACCTAGCTTGTATATTTGGAAGTTCCCAGTTCACATACTGCTGAAGCCTAACTTGAAGGAGTATAACCTTTTTAGCATGTGAAATGAGTATGGTATTTTGTATGGTATTTTGAACAGTCTTTGGCATTGTCCTTTTTGGGGATTAGAATGAAAACTGACCTTTTCCATTCCTGTGGTCACTGGTGAGTTTTCCAAATTTGTTGACACATTGGATGCAACACTTTAATAGCATCATCTTTTAGGATTTTAAAAAGCTCAGCAGGGATTCCATCACCTCCGCCAGCTTTGTTCATAGTAATGCTTTCTAAGGCCCACTTGACTTCACACTCCAGGTGTCTGGTTCTAGATGAGTGACTACACCATCATGGATATCTGGGTCATTAAGACCTTTTTATGTAGTTATGTGTATTCTTGCCACCTCTTCTTAATCTCTTCTGCTTCTGTTAAGCCCTTACCATTTCTATGTGTCCTTACTGTGCCTATCTTTCCATGAAATATTCTCTTGATATCTTCAGTTTTCTTGAAGAATTCTCTCTTTCCCATTCTACTGTTTTCCTCTATTTCTTTGCATTGTTCATTTAAGAAGGCCTTCTTATCTCTCCCAGCTATTCTCTGGAACTCAGCATTCAGTTGGATAGATCTTCCCTTTTCTCCCTTGCCTTTCACTTCCTCTGTTCCCTCAGCTATTTGTAAAGCCTCCTCAGACAACCTCTTTGCCTTCTTGCATTTTTTTCTTTGGAATGGTTTGGTCACTGCCTCCTGTACAATGTCATGAACCTCTGTCCATAGCTCTTCAGGCACTCTATCAGATCTAATGCCTTGAATCTCTTTGTTCACTTTCACTGTATACTCATAAAGGGTTTGATTTAGGTTATACCTGAATGGCCTATTAGTTTTCCCTACTTTCTTTGATTTAAGCCTGAATTTTGCAACAAGGAGCTCATGATTTGAGTCACAGTCAGCTTCAGGTTTTATTTTCACTGATTCTACAGAACTTCATCATCTTTAGCTGCAAAGAATGCAATCAACCTGATTTCAGTATTGACCATCTGGTGATGTCCTTGTGTACAATTGTCTCTTGGGTTGTTAGAAAAGGTTGTTTCCTATGACCAGTATGTTCTCTTGACAAAACTCTGTTAGAACCTGCTGCAATTATTCAAACTAGTCTATCCCAAGCCTGCTTACCCACCTTCACATCCTCCTTCCTGTGGAAACCACAATAAAGGCCCTGGTGACATTTTCCCTTTGCTCCCTCTGCCCTGGACTCACCCTGGTGCTTCCCCAAGTGGCCCCTTTGTGTGGCTTGTCACACTTCATGTTTCTAGGGATCTGTGTGTATAATAAACTTCTTTCTTCAGAGCAATCATTTCTGTGTCTTTGTGTCTCAGCATACCTGGTTAAAACAAATGCTGGCTATCTTTTAAACCCACTAGGACCTGATCACTGTGCAATTTCCTGATGTGAGGGATACACTCGGGCGAGCTGCGGCCACGCCCTGTATCCAACCTCTTCCTGCTGTTACCTGCTGATCTCTGCTGGCCTCCCTTTGGGTCAGGCTCCAGTCACGAGGCCGTGAGCCAGCGTGGCAAACACACTCCGCCAAGCCAGCTGGCACAGAGCGGGATCCTCCCCACTCAGCCTCTGCTTTCACATGTAGCTTAGGGCCGTCTCAGGCCTTAGGAACTTACCAGGTGGAGCCCATCTCCAGGGACGCAGGTCACTTCCTCGCTCATGGAGGCAACTATAAGGTCCAAGCAGGCAAGCAGTTTCCCATCTGGCCTTCCATAGACCTTCGTAAGGCAGTTCTCTTAACCCTTTCTTCTTTGGGTGGGACAAAGGAGAAATGTCACAGCTGCTGCTGCTGAGTCGCTTCAGTCGTGTCCGACTCGGTGCGACCCCATAGACGGCAGCCCACCAGGCTCCTCTGTCCACGGGATTCTCCAGGCAAGAACACTGGAGTGGGTTGCCATTTCCTTCTCCAATGCATGCATGCATGATAAGCCACTTCAGTCGTGTCCGACTCTGTGTGACCCCATGGGCAGCAGCCCACCAGGCTCCTCTGTCCACGGGATTCTCCAGGCAAGAATACTGGAGTGGGTTGCCATTTACTTCTCCCGAATGTCACAGCTATTGGGTCCATAATACTCAAACTTGAGGCATCTTCGTTCCCCTTCTAAATGGAAGCAAGTAATAGGAATGAGGGATGCTGATTATTTAATGAGTTCTGATAACTTCTTAGTGAGTATAAGATAGAGCTGCCCGCCACTTCTATTTAGGATGTGAAAGTACTTTTGCCTAATTTCTTTAGCTTTAGGGGCCTAAACTTCAATTCCTCTCATCACGTACCCTGCATTCAAGCACCGTAAGTAGCACCTCCGTTGGAGAGATTTAATGTAGTGAGCCTTTGAGCTACTGTGTCTTAAGCAAATAGTTTCTGCTTTTATCAGTTTCCTAGTAGCAGTGCAATTTTGAGGAATTTTCATTTAAAAGTCCCAGGGCATTTTATTCTAAAGTGCGAGAATATGGCAGTACTCAATAATCTACTTCTCTATGATCACATTAAAATGCATGGCACAATTCGTTAATTACCATCTCAATCTAATTCTCTAAGAAGTTTGCCCTAATTGCATTGTTGATATGCACAGATGCAAATAGGATGTTGGTTGTTTCCCTTGTAGCAAACCACTGTTTCTAGTAAGTACCAATCTATTCTCTTGTTAGGGAGGCTGGTATGGTTCCATTGAACCACTAAACGTTGTCTCTCTATCACAAGTGATAATAGCTAAACCCAGAAACCAAAGAGCACATTGCTTCCCATCAGCCCCACCCCCATATAGACACCCCCAAACAGCAAAGACATGTCCACAAATAAGGCAACAAATAGCAGAAAATTCCCTGTAGATTGGCAGGATGGAAGTGCAAATTGGACATTTGTGGAGCGGCACTCGCCAGAAGGTATGTGAAACAAACAACCCCCAGCTGCTATGCTTTGCTTTTGTAAAAAGATCTTAAGGTTGTTTCACAAACACAGGTGTGGAAGGCAGAAAGAAAAAGAGGAGGAGGAGAGGGAGAGGATGATACATGGAAAACTGGCAACCACAAATAGGGATGGAAACTAGATGTGTTGACATGACATGAGGCATCTGCCTCACTCCTCTTAGCTGTCCTGTTGATTCCTGAGAGGCACTGAACTTGGATAAGTGTAGGTTGATGCTGGACGAAGGTCCAGAGTGGTGGAGAGAGGGGTCTGAAGCCTGGTTAAAATAACTTTTTAATCAGCTAAATGGAAGATTTGTGACTTGCACAATCACTTCTCCTTAAAATCATACTTACATTCCTATAGGAATTAAAAAAGAATAAATATTTCTCTATATGAATTTTTATGTATGCATACATATCACATGTATTTATCTTTTAGCTTATTTCACTTGGAATATTTTTGTCCCTCTGCAAAATGTCTTTGTTATGGAACACTTTATGCAAGTATGTTACAGTTACAAAACTCACAAATCTTGATTTTTCCAATCATGCTGTTGATCTGGGATTTAATTATATAAATGGCTAAAATAAAATTTTGTGTTTTGTAGATCAGGGTTCAGATTTGGATTCAAGAGATCGTGATGGTCAAATTCTCCTCTAGCTTCTGCCTGAATGAGCTTTGAGTGGTGAGACTTACTTATATGTACTTGTGATTCTTTGTACTCCCGTGAATTATTTCTTTCGTTAAATGGGCATTTGGGGATTAATACACTTAGTTTTATTGAAACCTCATGGAACCTTCAGACTTATGGAAACAAAACCCTTTATTTTAACATTCAGGGAAAAAGAAAGTGACTCTAGGTGAATAAATCATTTTGACAAATTTTGGAATAATTTATGCTTTCTCCAAATGCTTTAAATAATAGGATTGCAAATTTGGCATGTTGTCAGCATGATCTTTGTTTATCCCTTGGCTATACTAAAGAGATTTTTCACTGCTCTAGATGGTAGAGTTTCAGAAGGATAAAAAGAAATGTTGGTTGTTACTGGCTTCTTCTGTAGCTTATTCTTCACAGATATTTGCATTTTTGCCTGCTGAGCACCTATTCCCCCTTCTATAATGGCATTCCAATTTTTCCTTTATCAAAGCATCCTCTTTGGAATTGTCAGATAAATACAGAACTCGTGGTTAAATCTGAATCTCAGAGAAACAGTGAATAATGTGTTAATGGAACTACGTCCCCGGCATTGGATGTTGTACTTAGTTGCTCAGTCATGTCCGACTTCCTGTGACCCCATGGACTGTAGCCAGCCAGTCTTCCCCCCATGGCGATTCTCCAGGCAAGAATACTGGAGTGGGTTGCCATGCCCTCCTCCAGGGGATCTTCCCAACCCAGGGACTGAACCCAGGTCTCCTACATTGCAGGTGGATCTCTCCACCAGGGAAGCCCCTGTCCCCAACATTGTATAAGACGTACTTATACTGACACAATATTCATTATTTATCTGAAATTCAAACTTAACTGGGCGTCTTGAATTTTTATCTGCTAAATCTAGCAAGTCTCTTCCTCTCTGCATGTGGTTCATGTGTGATTGACTCTACCACTGAGCTTAGGAGCAGGCATGCAACCCAGATGTGCCAATCAGAGCGTGTTCTTAGTGACTGATTCAAGGATTGGTTTACGATCATCTCAGGCCAATGAAAGTGTTTCTTGGCCTTTTTACTAAGAACTTTTGGGAGAGAAAACCTTTTATTGGGAAATGAAACCTAGAACAACTGGAGAACAATATGTATAAAGAGCCTACCTAAGAATAAAGTTAGCAAGGAGGAAAGCAGAGTACAGAAATATTGAAAGAGACAATCTTGACCTCATTTAACTTCCTTGTTCTGGATATGCTTGAAGCTCACAATATTACTTGAACCAAGAGTTTCCTTTTTTTAAATTTAAACTAATTTGAAAGATGGTTAAATGCGGGTCTTTTGAAGTTTTCATTCTTAGTCCTCTATTTTTATTAATAATTCGTGTATACTTGGTTCTACCCAAGCAGATTTGTGAAATGCTCTATGACATTCTGGGTGCACCTAATGATACATTTTTTTTAATTTGCAAAATTTAATGACTTCTGGATCAAAATCTCTACTCTTTTTGAGGTATTGCTGAGAAATATCACATATTTAGGATCCTTCTTATTCTTCCTTCAACTGAAAGAACTGGAGTGAGTTAGGAATAGGATTCTATTATATGCATATACCACATTTTGGTAATCCATTTAATGGGTGATAGACATTAGGATTGTTTTTACTTTTTGGCTATTATAAATAGTGTTTCTATGAAGATTCATATACAAGTTTTTGCATGGATGTGTATTTTCTTTTATTGCCCATTGTTTCTTGCTATCACCATAGGATATGGTCTTCCCTTAGACCTGGGGCTCCATGATAACAAGTAAAATCTTTCTTGCTTAATTTTTTTTCTATTTTTTCATCTTAAATCCTTCAATCACTTTCAGGAAGACTTCTGCAATTAATCTGCCATGTTAATCAGTGTTTTAGAAATTCTCATCAAAATTCTAAACCATTAATTGACATAGTTGTTCTCAAATAAAGCCCGTCTCTTCAGATTAACTTTAATTTTTTCATTAATATATTTTTTAAACTTCCAATCATATTTATATTCCCCGCAGACATGAAAAAAATCTTTGAATGATCCTCCGAGAGGGTGAAGACCCTCCCAATTCAGGAGCCGCCTATGCTCATTTTTCTTATTGTCTTTATGTTTACTCCCATTTTGACATTTCCACTCAGATGTCCTCTTCCCTCCTATACACTTTTTAATATTCTTTATATCTTCTCTTCTATAGAATTCTATTACAGAATGTTTTGCCTTCCCTTGGCTTCAAAAGCACTTAATGTCTATATCATTCATATTTGTATTTAATCACTAATTATCTTTTATTGTTCTGTAACTGCTTAATGGACATGTACCATATCTGCTTGGCCATATGAAAGATCAAGAATGGCAAGCATTGTGTCTAAATGGAGGCAGCTGTGAAAAGATAAAAAATCCAGTGATGCTTGGCTCTGATTCCAGTAATGGATGGCTAGGTAATAACTCAGAGCAAATTTGTCAACAAAGATTACTTGAAAAGCTGGGCAAAATATTTTTGAAATTTAGTTTAACTGCTAGATCATTACTTAAGTAAAGATAGATAATCTAAAACTCAGAGAGAAGGTGAAGGACAATGTGGAGAACTGGACACTATGAAAAAAGGAAATAAAAGTTTTGGAAAAGATCCAAAGAAGAATATTAGAATTGAAATTTTAAATTACCTAAATTAGGATGGATTTAACAAAGCATACTTGATGCCACAGAAGAGAGGATTAGTGAACAGCCAGATAAAACAGAAGGAAATGTTCAGAATAGAGCATGGAGTAACAAAATATATGACAAATAGAGAAGAGATAGTATGAAGTATAGAGAATACATGGAGAAAGTTTAATATGGGAAATTGGAGGCCAAGAAATAAGAACAGAGAAAAACAGGAGCAGAATAATATTTGAAGGGATAATGAAACATTTTCAAAACTAATAAAAGATATTAAGCCTGATTTTAAAATAATTAAAAATCTTTATTATTCACAAATCACATGATAAAACAAAATATAAATTAAATATATGAATTTGTGAGTTTAGCAAGATTGCTGAATATATAGTCAACATTAAAAATCAATTATAATTCTATATACCAGCAACTGACATTTGGAAAAATAAAATTTTGAATTCTTTTTGATGTCTTACAATAGCATTCTTATCAAATTATTTGTGTTAAAAAAACTCAAAATGTATCTGAACTTTATTTAGAAAACTATTAAATATTACTGATCAAGATGAAAGAAGATGTAAATAAATGAAAGAAAATACCATGTTTATGGATTAGAAGATACAGTATTATAGAGATACCAATTCTTCCCAAACTGATTTACAGATTCAATGTAATTCCAAACAAAATTTTATTAAGTTTCTTTGTGTGTGTGTATGGGGGGAAGTTTTTGAAAATTGAGGAAATGATTTCTCAGTTTGCATACAAATATGCTAGAGACCACAAATATCCAAAATAATATTGAAAAAGAGCAGTTAGGAGATCTAAGTAGCCAGATATTAAAATTTTTCATAAAGTTACAATAACTAAAAGTGAGATATTGATGCGAGAAGAAATAAACAAACCTATGGATCATAATGGGAATTCTAGAAACGTATCCACATATGTGCAGATACCTGAGATTTTTGTTTTTTGTTTTAAGAGAGCACTGTAGAATCTTTTAAATATATCCCAAGACAATTGGGTATCCATTGGAATCCATACATGATAACAACAAAATAAAAATTCTAGATTAATTTTAGATCTAAATCTGAAAGACTAAATAATAAAACTTCTATGGGGTAATTTAGAAAATATCTTAATGATCTCAGGATAGAGAAATATTTCTTAAGTAGTACATGGAACTTCAGTTCAGTTCAGTCGCTCAGTCGTGTCCGACTCTTTGTGACCCCATGAACTGCAGCACGCCAGGCCTCCTTGTCCGTCACCAACTCCCAGAGTTCACCCAAACCCATATCCATCGAGTCAGTGATGCTATCCAACCATCTCATCCTCTGTCGTCCCCTTCTCCTGCCCTCAATCTTTCCCAGCATCAGGGTCTTTTCCAATGTATGTACTACTTAAAGCACAAATACAGTCATAGTCTAGACATGAATGTTTAGATGGCAAAATGTAAAGAACATGAAGTATTGTCATATTTGTAAAGACAGTATTTACTTTTGGGAGGGTGCTGTGTGCTTAGTCGCTCAGTCATGTCTGACTGTTTGCAACCCCATGGGCCACAGCCCGCCAGGCTCCTCTGTCCATGGGATTCTCCAGGCAAGAATACTGGAGTGGGTTGTTATGCCCTCCCCCAGGGGATCATCCCAACCCAGGGACTGAACCCAGGTCTCCCACATTATAGGCAGATGCTTTACCATCTGAGACACCAGGTAGTGAGCGGATAATGATTCAGAGAAGATATTGAAGGAGCCTCTGGGACTCTGACAAGGTTTCATTTTTATTTTTTCAAAATTAATTCATTCTTATTAAATTCTAGTTGATTTATAATATTGTGTTAATTTCAGGTGTACAGCAAAGTGATTCAGTTATGTATACATATAGATGCACATATTTATACATTCCTTGATTCTTCTCATTTATAGTTTAATCAAGACATTGATATAGTTCTCTGTGCTATACAGTAAAACCATGTTTATATATTTTATATATAGTGGTATATATCTGTTCATCCCTATTCCTAATTTATCCCTCTCCCTCACCCCCTCTTGTCTGCTGGTAATCATGTTTATTTTCTATGTCTGTAATAATGTTCTGTTTTTTGACTTGAGTGATCGTTATGACTGTGTGCTTTTAAAACTTTACCCTAAAATATTTTAAAAGGAGGAGGAGAAAGTGGAGGAGAAGAAAATGTGAGGAACAGATTTGACCACCATTCACTCTTTTGGTAACTTTAGGCAAATTACATTATCACTGTGAACCTTAGTTATGTTATTTGCAAATTGTGAATCATGTCACCATCCTCACCAAACTTTCCTGAGGACTATGAGATTCTGCACATAAAAGAACTTTATAAAGACATAAAACACCTTATAAAGTTTGAGGAAAAAATAGTATTATAATAATACCTAATGCCATTCTGGAATTGCAATAATCATGAAAATATCATATTTGATTTGACTGAATCTTCAAAAATTACTCTGCATTCATCAGAAAATGGAATATAATTGAATTAAGAGAGAATATGAAAATATAACTATGTGTGATAAGGTAGATTTTTTCCAACTTGTAAATAGTTTCTTTCTTCTGTACACATATACACAATACCTCACCACCACCACTTCTTCATTCTGGATCTCATTTTTGCAATTCCAAAGAAGCTTGTGTTCTCTTGAGCCAAGTAAAACTTGGTTCTCTTACTGAACCAGAGGAAACTCTTAAAGGGAAGAGAGAGATGTAGCTGGAGATTCAGTGGGGTTTGTTGTTACCCACAGATCAGAGTCCCCACAGTGCCCTGAACAGTGATGGAGCCTCTACCGAGAAACTCTCAGAACTCCTAGTTGAACAGGATGAAGCACTGAGTTACCTTCAGTTGCTCAGTCATGTCTGATTCTTTGCAAACTCATGGACAGCAGCATGCAGGCCCCCCTGTCCATCACCAACTCCTGGAGTTTACTCAAACTCATGTCCATTGAGTTGGTGATGCCATCCAGCCATCTCATCCTCTGTCATCCCCTTCTCCTCCTGCCCTCAATCTTTCCCAGCATCAGGGTCTATTGAGTCAGTTCTTCGCATCAGGTGGCCAAAGATCCTGATATCCTAGATCCTTAAATAAACGCTCCTCAGATTGTTGCAAGCCTAATTTCCAGAATTGTGAAATAGTTGATTTTGACAATTTTTGTCAATATTCCTATTGCTTTTATAGAGAAGTGAGTTTTCAGAGGCCCTTAGTTTGCCATTCTTATTGATGTCCTTCTAATGTCCCCAGATGCTGACACGGCCTCTTTTTCTCCTACTCCCACCCTGACAACTTTCCACTTAAAGATATTCTCTTCAAAGCCTGATACAAGTTCTTCCAGGGTTTCTTCAAATAGCCAGCAGCCACTCTGTCAGCACCAATCACTTCTCTGGAGATGATCATAGCTCTTACCCATATTTTTCCTATGTCCTTGCTCATATTCTCTTTCTTTGACTCAAACTCCAAATATTTAGCCTTTTCTGGTGAGATTGCATTCCTCAGTCACTCTCATTGGGCCTATTTTGTTTAACTTCCTATTTAGTCACCTATAGGGCTCCTAACCCTTTCATTACTGAATATCTAATGTGAATATCCATATGCCCCTTGGCCCAAGTCTCGGTATAGATAACTGTTTTCCTGAGGCTTGGCCTCTGTTACACTACAGTCCTCAAAGAGATCTTTTCTTTTTCTGGTGTCAGTTGCCACAACCAAACAAATGATATATAAATCTCACCAAGTCATCTCTGATCTAAACTCAAGACACGTGACTCTCACTGCCTATAAGATATTTCCACTTTGCTATATCTCTATTAACCCTAATGCGGCAACCTAATTGGAATGCCTGTGAAACTGGCACCTGTACTATCACATTCAAGAAAAAAATAATAATTTTGACATCCAAAAGGATTTAAAAGTAAGTTAAAAAATAATAATTTTGACATTTTAATGGCAGTCACTGCAAAAAACCAAAGGATAGTTTTCTATTAAGAAGAGAAAAATTAATCATCTATCTATCTTCTGAGAGATTAAATATATCTACTGGATAGATTAGATATAATCTTTTGAAATTATATCATGGCAGCTAATCAAATAACTCTCCCTTTCATTCTGGGAGCTCCTTCTAACTCTGTCAAACACAGTGTGTTCCAGATACTGCTTGTCTTGTTACTACCCTCTCAACCTCTGTCTAATGGTCTTATCTATAAATAGCTCTCTGTTCTTTCCAATTAATCACTCAGATCAGTTTTCTTAATTCTCCTTCTGAAGTATTACCCCAATTCTACACAGTGAAACCTTAGAAATTAATCTGGCAAAGATGTAATTCTTCTCAAAATTTAAAGGAGGAAAAAGATGATGTCATACAAAAATACAAAAGATAATATTTGTATATTAATGTTATTTTTCTACCATATCATGATATTTCAAACTAAATAAGCCTTCCTATTTCCTTCCTCAAATGACACACAGACACTGGTCTCCTTGATGATTATCATGACATAACCTTCAGATTTTTAAATGGCTCCTAAACACTTCATGTATGAACTTAGAAGCAACTTTGGAGAAAAAGTATCATTATGAGTTGTACTGATGCTTTAAGAAAAAAAAAACAGTTAATAATATTATTATAATGAGAACATATCCAAAACAACCAGTCATAGACAAAAGTGTTTCCATCACTGTTGACAAGACCAAGGCAAGAAGACACTCACTTGTATTTGATAAATTACTGAAATATTTCCCATGCATCTAATATTTGCATAGATGATCTTTAAATTGGCAGTAAAACATGACTCAGCAAAGACTTCTGCAGAAAAAATGGCCTTTGAAACAGTTTTTGAGGTCACAGAAAGCTACAAAACTAACATCAACATATGCCCGGGAACAGGCACATTCACTGAACACAGTGAGTGCTCAGTTTTACTACAGGCTTGGGCATGTGATGAGATGGATAGAGTGTGGGACACAGTAAGCCACTGGGAAGCATTTAGCAGAATTAATGGACTAGCAAGTTAAGGTCATCTGGTTGACCACTTTCATAAACTTGAACCTTTTTGGTAGACGATTGATAGTAACTATTTCTTTGAAGAAAATATGTCTTGTTTACATTACGTCAATATTTTCATCAAACAAAAGAATTTGAAGGGAGGTAGGCTATAGTGAGGACAAGAGTGCTTATCTGTGTATAGGTTTTATGATCATTAATAAATGCTTCTTTTTAGGTGAAATATTAATCACACTGAAACAGATTTTCCAGCAAAAAATAAATGAGGGAAAGTGCCCGTTTATCATTCCAATGCAAATTGAAAATGAATTAGTTAATAAAATGTGAACAAAATAATTACTGTCCTTAGTTAACATGGGCTCAGATGGTGAAGAATCTGCCTGCAATGAAGGCGACCTGGATTCAATCCCTGGGTCAGGAAGATCCTCTGGAAAAAGGAATGGCTACCCATTCTAGTCTTCTTGCCAGGAGAATTCCATGGACAGGAGCCTGGCGGGCTATATTCCTTGGGGCTGCAAAGAGTTAGGCACGACTGAGCGACTAACACTTTCGCTCAGCTAGCCCTAACACGGCTCCTTTGCTGTCTTATGTTCCTTTCTCCCCTTTTATTCCCAAGTCCTGAACATTTCTCTCTGACTACTTTTTGAAGAGTTTCTAGTATGTGCATAGCTACAAAATTTAGTATCTTCACCCTTAAACATCTAGAAATCATGCAAAATAATAACTGGGATTTAACAAAAAAAAATTTTGAAGGAACTCATTTCAATGAATCTAGAAGTAGACCTAGTCCTCAGGCATCCATATGCTTATGAGGGCTCCCAAAAGCAGCAAGGATGGTGCAGAATCCATGTGAAAGCGGGCGGCAGTGAAGAGACGAAATGTGGAAGGTGGAGATGAGACACGGTACATTAGATACAAGATCTCAGAACACGTTTTCATAGACATAGTCCGGAAGAGTGAGGGCCCCGATGCTCCAGAATGAAAAATCATACTTTTATTTGCAGAAAGAAGTCCAAAAGTAAGGTGAGCAAGGCCCTTTCAGATTTGATGAGTTCTGAATCAAATGCTTCCAGCAATGCTGAGAAAGGTCAAAGCTCCAAACCTCCTAGCTTATGACCTTCACTGAAACATTTCTCATTCACTTGGACCCATAGTTTATCCACCTGATAAAATAAGGTGGCATTGGTGATTGTAATTTTTTGGTGACTAGAACACTGGTGAAATTAGCAGGAAAAAAAAAAAGATTTGAACTTAATCCCTGTGGGTGTTTAGCTGCAAGGTAGCAAAGAAGATGGCATGATGTGACCTTGGAATCACAAAGATCCAGATTAGATGGGGCAGGGCTCTTGCAGCTACCCTTGAACTGGTCCACCTGACCTGCCTCTGCTCTCTGGCTCCTGCCTCTTGGATTATCTGGCACCTGTTCTGGTTACATCCATTTTGGCATCCAGCTCTGGTGCCTGCTCTGAACAGCCATCTGAGACCCTCAGGCTCTAGACTTTTGATCCACTTCAAAGCACTGGCTTTTCTAAAAACTCTTCTTTCCATATCTAAACCTAGAAGGAGAAAAACTCCTTATGAAATAGGATTGTGGAAACTCCAAAGAGTTCAACCTTTTTTTACTTGGCTTTTTGGGACAGACAGCCCTTACTGTGTGCCAGATGGTGTGATGTGTTCAGGTTTAGGTCTAGCAAACCCCCACTTCAAAAAAAATACCACAAATTCATAAAATAAGTGCCTTAAATTGCATGAGCCATCTTCCTAAGATTCAAATTTTACAGAAGGTTTTTCACTAGAAGTTATTTGTTTCATTTTAAGAGGGGAAGAAAAGATCCCAAAACAGTTAAATTTAGGGAAATATAAAATATAAAGCTATTAAATTGCAGGAAGGCATCACATACACACACAAACCCCCAAACAACAGAACAAACCTTGAACCGCATTCTGATCTTAACTGAAGAATGAAGTTCTAGAAGTTCGTAGTGAGATGTCAAACTGAGGAATGTGAAAGTAGGCAAAGATTATTTATTGGATGGTTAGCTGGAGTGGGACTATGTCCCAAATACATATCTAGCATCAAAAACCTGGAAGTCCAAGCTAGAGAATGAGAGGGTGCTTAGGTCCAGTGAAGTCTGTTTTTTATTCTCAGAGGGATCCTGGTTCATTTCAGTGCTTGAGCCAAAAGGCTCTTCTTGCCCCTTTCCACATTCATCACACTGGTTTTAGAACATCACAGAATCTTCTTTTGTCAGCAGCCCTGGGAGCTACAAGCTACAAGGGATTGAGCTTGGGTAAATGGAGGAAATGTACCTACCTAGCAGCAAGTGAAAGAAATAGCCAACCCACTTTTCTGCTGCTCTTTTGGGTTCTAGCCTCAGGTTTTCCACGATGTCTCACCACCCTTCCCAACAATGAGGCGTAGACTACATTTGACGGCATTTGTCACTAGCTGCAATGTGTGAAACAGATCTTTCAGTTTCATTACCTTTCATTTTTAAAAATAAGAGTGGAATTTACTTAAGATAGATAGAAAACCACATAGCAACATGGGTGTAGAAAAACAAGCAGGTGTTAATAAATTTCCAAGAAACATTAATCTGTTTCTGCAAATACATCCTGCTGTTCATTTAAATGGAATGATACTCAATAAATTTACCACTTCAGTCACTCTCTGAGCTATCAAAATGTAATATATAACACCTTCAATGATCAAAGTGAAAGTAAGTTTAGAAATCCAATTTGTTTTTTCACCATTTAAGCTCTTTATTTAACTTTTGCATTTCAGTTCTCATTTGAATCAAGTTTCAATCTTACTTACACTCATCACAGGTATACTTCAAAAGCTGTCATGGAATCTTGCAACTGCCAAAAACAAAGTTCTATACTAAACCAACTGTATCTATAAAAGAAAAATACTGTATTCTGTCACACTTGAAGATTTAAAATAATTTATCATTGTGCTGTTCAAAAGTGGTAGTCCTTGATTGAACTAGAAATAACCATTGGGGGAACTGTGAACGGGATTGTATCTGTCTCAGAAAAAAAATGAGAAAGGAGGATCCATGTAGCCTAAGTGGCCAATATATAAATTCTGAGGTTGACAATAAAGAAGCTGTAGATGGATTCATCATTTAAAGGGATTGGCAGAAACATTGATGGAACTAAAATCGAAGAAGAATTTTAAGTGATTGCATCTGGGAAGATGGATGAGGGGATGGGTCTAGACAAGTGAAGCGGTAGTAATAGAGTAACTCTTGCTTTTTATCCTGAGTCATTCTGCCATGTTTCATTTTTCCTTATGTGCCTATATTACTTAAGTAAATAGAATAAGCAATAATAAAATAATTTATAACTTTAAACTACTTGGTGTCCACTTACTTGTTAAATCATTTTAACTCTAATTTTAGAGATCAGCAGATCATGAATTTGGATTTTCATAGTCATTATTACTATCTGTGGTTTATGCCACCTGGATGAAACCCATATAAATATATTGTATTCTTTAAAAAGTCCTGGGAAACTCTTTTATCACCTAAGTCAGCCTATTTAAGCAGAAATACCTAGAGTGAATCTGATTTTAACACGAAGGGTTTTTTTTTCTGGGATAAAACTTAGGTAACCAAGACAAAACTGACCGTATATTGTGAGAACACAGAACTTTTCAATTAACTGCCTTTAATAGCCAGAAGGCACTCTCTCCCTTCCTTTCCTCATCACTCTTACAAACATGTCTTCTGTTAACATTGGACTCTTGTCTCTGACCTTGCTCTTAAGGACATAAGTATTTGGGATACAATATTTAGTAGCTTAGACGAGAGGAAATGCTGCATTTTTTTTCCTGAATGAAGCTTTACAATCCATGCTTTAAGCCTTAAAATTTTAAATTAATCTTTTCTGGAGCATAGTTACTTTACAATGTTGTGTCAGTTTCTAGTGTACAACAAAATGATCAGTGATACATACAAAGATGTTCCTTTCCTTTGGGGCTGCCTTCCTAAAAGTGGGATCATTCCATTTAAATGAACAGCAGGGTGTATTTGCAGAAACAGATGAATGTTTCTTGGAAATTTATTAATACCTGCTTGTTTTTCTACGCTCATGTTGCTATGTGGATTTTCTATCATTCATATGAAAGCTCAGTGCATTAAGTAGAGTTCCCTGTGCTATACAGTATGTTCTCATTAGTTATCTATTACAAGGTATCAAGAGTGTATATGTGTCAATCCTAATGTCCCAATTCCTCCCACCATCCCCTTCCCCTTCGGTATCCATACATTTGTTCTCTACCCAGAGTGTGGCATACAGAGAGAAGTAAGTCAGAAAGAGAAAAATGAATATTGTTTATTAATGCATATATGAGGAATCTAGAAAAATGGTACAGATGATCCTATTTGCAAAGCAGAAATAGAGACAAATGAAGAGAACAAATTTAAGTCTTAGTTTTAATTTTTGTTGTTGTTGTTGTTGTTGTTTAAGTTCTGTGCTAAGTCCTACACTGTGCTCTGCTTAGTCTCTCAGTCGTGTCTGACCCTTTGCAACCCCATGGACTTGGCCCACCAGGTTCCTCTGTCCTTGGGGTTTCCCAGACAAGAATACTGGAGGGGGTCACCATTTCCTTCTACAGGGGATCTTCCCAATCCAGGGACTGGACCTTCATCTCTTGCCTTGGAAAGCAGACTCCTTACCGCTGAGCCACCAGAGAAGCTCCAAGTTTAATTTCACCTTCTAAGATCAAGGGGTGCCTTAAAGCATAAGGGAATCACTTTATATTTAGGTCCTTAGGAGGTAAAATAATACTGAAAGTAAATGAAGACCTAAAAGGCAGGAATGGAACCTGTGGCAATTCAAGACAGGTTCAGTATAATTTGGAATCTGTGTGTGTGTGTGTGTGTGTGTGTGTGTGTGTGTGCACTTTGAGGTGGGCATGATGGTACTTTGAGAGAAGAATTGGAGCTTCAACCAGCTTCTATGATAAGTAGAATTTAGACGGGGTCAATAGAAAAAATGGAGTTGGAAAGAAGAAACAAATGTTTGAAAATTAGTAGAGTATCGAGATACACGGAAGCTTTAATTTATCTATTAAATCATTCATTAATTCACTAAAAAAATCAGAGAACTAGTAGCAGCCAGGCATTGGGGTAAGTGCTGGAGAACAAAAATACATAAGAGCTGTCCCTGAACTTGGGGATATTACAGCCTGTAGGGGTGGTTAAGTGTGGATACAAGCAACTTCAATACAGTGGAATGCATCCTGCTGGACAACGCAAACAGAGCAAAGGGTGGTGGGCACTGGAGAGAGTAAGGTACATGGAAGTGTTTGGGTCAAACTTCACAGAGGAGGTGCCTTAGATGTTGACGTCTGAAGGCTGAGTGGGATTTCTCAGATGGATAAAGAAAAGATAGCTTCCCAGGAAACAAGGAAGCAGCAGGTGCAGGTATGTGGAGACCTCAATGCCCCGATGTGGCAATGGGGAGGGTTCCATGTAGCTGAGGTCCAGGGCAAGGGCTTGAACCGCGTGAGAACAGAAGGGGTACCGCGGGTTGGGTTTTAAAGGGCAAGTGTGACGTGTAACTTGGACCTTATCTTCATCTGTTAGAAACCATTGAAAGTATTAAAGCACAAAAATTATGCTGTCAGCTTTATGTCTCAGAAGGATCTAAAATTATTTTCAGTCTTTTTTGGATTCCCTTTTATTCCCAGCTAATGTTTCCTCTGCTCTAAAAAATGAAAACAAACCCCAGCAAGCAAAGCCCACCCTTCCTCAGCATTAGTTAGCTGTCTCTCTCCTTCCTTTTAGACTCATTGTCTCCAGTCGCACACACATCACTGCCCGTTTTCCAACCCTCAACTCAATGCTATCCAGCTCACAGGGCCATTTAGCCCCTTCAAGTGTTTGACCACCAGTGACATCCTGACCACCAAGGATAGTCTCACTGTATGAGGTTCTCAGAGGCTCTTCATTCTGAGATGACTGCCTTCTTGAAACTTTCCCAACATCTTAAAGATCTCTGCTTGCTGGTTCTCAAGACTGCTAACCAGGTCTCCCAAGACTCTGCGCTGCAGGTCTTTCCCTCGCCACGCAGACTGTTCCCTCTCCACTGTTTCCCTGCATCCTTTTCTCTCGTCCCTTTCCTCACACTTGCTTGAGGGATCCCCTCTACTCCTGTGGCTTTGCCCACTCTTTATGGACTGAACAAAAATTTATAACTTGAAGTTCCAACCCTCAGCATCACGGAATTTGATCATTTTTGGAGATAAGCTCTTTCCCAAAGTAATTAAATTAAAATGAAGTCATTAGGGTGGACCTTAGTCCGATATAACTGACTGGTGCAATCTCAAGAAGAAGAAATTTAGAGACACACACAGACACACGAGGTTTGGGTGGAGGGGCATGGCCAACGTGAATCACAAAGAGAAGAGAACCATCTGCAAGCCAAGGGGAGAGGCCTGGAGCATATTCTTCTCTCATGGCCTTCAGAAGGAGTCAATCCTGCCTGACCTCGGACTTCTGTCCTCCAGAACTGTGAGAAAATAAATTTTGTTGTGGAAACCACCCAGTCTGTGATATCTTGTTACCACAGCTGTAACAAACAATTATACTCACCAGGTAGGCTGATGACTGCCAAATCTGTAGCTCTCTCCTGAGACGCAGATGCACACGACCAACTGCTAACCACACATCTCCACCTGCCTGCAGACACACCCCTATTCTATTTCCCTGCAAATGTGCTCCCCTCCAAGTTTTCCTTATCTTGATGAATGATATCCTTATGGAACTAATCATCCCAGGTCAGAAATCTTGTCAGCACAAATATCTCCCCTTTTCTTTATTCACATTCCTTTAACCCAATTAGTCCTATCATTTTTCCTCTCATATAATCCCCAATTTCATTTTCCCCACCCCCTCTGTTTTAGCCCAAATCATATTTCTTGACTACTACTGTAATAGATTTCTAATGGGTCTTCCCACTGCCACCTTGGGCTTTCCTGGTGGCTCAGATGCTAAAGTCTCTGCCACAATGCAGGAGACCCAGGTCCAACCCCTGGGTCGGGAAGATCCCCTGGAGAAGGGAATGACTACCCACTCCAGTATTCTTGCCTGGAGAATTCCATGCACAGAGGATCCTGGTAGGCTACAGTCCATGGGGCTGCAAAGAGTTGGACATGACTGAGCGACTTTAATTTTCACTTTATTGCCATCTTACCCTCTCAAGTTCAGACAGAGTAAAATTCCTACAAAATGAAAATGAAATCGCATTAATCTACTGCTTGAAAAATTATCAAGAGTTCCCCTTTGCCTGTGGGATAAAGTCCGGATCTGTCCACTGGGCATATAAGACCCTTCATGATTTGATTCTTCTTATGTCTAACTTCATCTCTGGCCACTCTGTCATTCAGAACTGCTGGCATCACAGAGCTTAACGGACATAAAACAGGATTGTATTGCTAAGGTCAAGTCACGGGGAAGAAACACTGGAGCAAGGACATGTGCCTTGACTATCGTCTGATATGAGATGTAGCCCTATAATCATCTTGGAGATCCATACATTTGCTTTCCCAGCTCTTAGATTAGAAATTGTATGTGTGTAGAGGTCATGAGTATTTTGTTTTCTAGTTAAAGAGAAAGATCTTCAGAAATAGGGGTCTGTAGTCTAAAATTATCCGGTTTTGAGATTTCAACATATCTGAAAATGTCTTTAAAATGTTTTTGTTTGTGTTGTGTTTTATGAGACGGCCCATGAACCAAGATAGCCATGACCCTGTGATAGTGGCAAACTGTGATAAAATTAATTCACACTTTCTTCTAGGGCCAACTGTGGGATTAAGGAAAACAGTAAGTAGATTTGGGCTTTTTATAGGGACTCTTATTTCTCACAAAGGCATTAAAATAATCTTTCTGTTATCTTGGGGGAGGATTTAGGCTTTCCCAGTCTTGGTTAGCCTGATTGGTGTTTGAATGCTGTCATTGCCCTCTTTAATAACAGAAGTATCTGTACACCCAGACCATAACAAAAGAAAATATAAACAGAAGTGCCTTTCCAGCCAGATGTTAATAAAGGACCTCTCCTATACCCATAGCTCCACTTTGGTGGGATGATCGATGGATAAGCAATTGGCAAAAAAGGGTTTCATGTGGGTGCCAGATCCTCCTTTAGGGCCAGAACTTAGTCCATGAAATGCTTTGAAAAATACAAGAGTATGAATATCCATTCGGGGGAGCTGCAATCTCCATCACTGATGTTGAGAACCAATCTCATGACTTGTTACCAAAAACAGACTAGGTGAGAAGGCCGATGACTTCTTATCTTGAATTAACAAATGCCTACTGGAATGTTCTTCCTCAAAATTCAAATTCACTAAAACATAGACCCTGCCTCCAAGGACTATCCAACCTTTCACTCACAGTCTCATGTGACTGGCTGTGATGATATATGCTGTATATGATAGTTTCAATTATGAGCTGCATGACTATCAGGGACACCAGTCATACTGTAGCACGTGTGCGCGGTGCCCCTTGGGGTTAATTTTAAACAGCCTGCAGGGCTACGCATAGGAGCCTTATAAATGTTCTTTGGTTCTTGTCTGAGGATTTTGGAGCTCTTTGGGCCTTCACAAAGGTCACTCGCAGAAAATGGAAGCAAAGGGATTTTCATCAAACTCTTTCAGGTACTCACAGGGATCAGAATTATATTCTCCCTAATAGACTCTGCTCCTTTCTCTAGAAGGAGAAGCTCTTTGTTTATGATAAGGAGATAAATGAGAGGAATAAATGGTTTATTTGGTGATAGAAATGGCAAGTCTGCTTAAAGTGCTCTGGGAAGAAAAACTGAAATTAGAGTCATGGTAAATTACAAATGAGAATTAAAAAAGCAAGCAATTATATCAACCAAATGGTATATCAAGGAACCCTGATTGAGAATAAGCTCCACGAGATAATAAGCAAAAAGTGAAGGTTAACTGGAAAGCAACAGACGCTCTTATCTCAGACGGCTGAGATCAGGAAACAAGTATTATGTGAAGTTTCATGAGAATGGCCCCTTTGGAGGGTCAAGGAGCCACTCAGGTAAATCATTTCTTAGGAGTTTTTTTTTATTATTGTGTTATATTTCAGAAGCATTTTAATGTATCTGGCATTCCCCGGTTTTCCGCCTTTCCTGCCTTATTTTGGTGATGCCTCCTGATTCCCTCTCCCCACGACTGTCCATTCTGCTTTGTGTGTGAGGGCCTGACATGCGGGCATCTGCACATTCCTGTCCCCAGGCATTTTCATTTTCATGACTCTATTTGCAAATGGAGCCGTTGTTCACAAGGGACCGAAGAGAATGGCAATCTTGGGATGTTCAAAGGTCTCGGTGACTCCTAATCCAGTTCTAATGCTTGGTGTTTGATGCAGTTTCCAAGGAGAGCTGTGACACTGGGGCATTAATCTACCTCGTGACAGCATGGGGTTTTAATGCATTTTCTGTATCTGAAGAAAGAGCCTCCTATGGAGGTGGTGAAAGGAGTTATGGCGAAATCAATATCTTCATTTCGCTGGGGCACTGACAATTTGTAGCAATGATACGAGGGATCACTGCACAGGGAGAGCTTGTTGGACAAAATCTAATGCGTGGTACATATACTCCTGAAAATGGACACAAAGACTTGCTTCAGGAGTTAAAAAAATAAAAGGTGAGTGGGTTACAGGGAACTCGTGTCTTTTTAGAAATATGTAGATAACCTGTTGTATCATCCAGGACATGATTTTGGAGCATAAAGATTACATTTACATTTCTGTTTTACAGAAGTGATGTTATCTATGAATAAAGATAAATTTCATAAAGTACATTCAGGAATCAGTGGAAAATATCCTGGCTATTCACTGAAATATTCATACCAAAATGATGATGTCTGGTGATCTACTAAAGGTACAGACCAACCAAGAAAATTATACAATAAGATGCCAAGAATAAGGCCATTCAGCCTTGTCAGTGACACTGACCAAGGAGGAAAGTAAAGGCCAGCTTCGAAGGTATTATGGGATGGCGGATGAGTCAGAGTACTGACCACTCCTCAGTTCTTTCTCAATGACAGATATGTTTGATGCTAATATCACTGTCACTCGAAAATAAAATTTAATAACCAGCCACTGATGTATTTTTTTCCTGTGTACTATTGCTCAACTTACTCTGATTTCTGTGATATTACAATACAATTTGTTTACTTTTGCAACTGGCAATATTACTTAGACATGTATCTCTATATCTACCTGATTTCTTTCAAATAAATAGTTGAGGATGGATGCATACTTCTAAAGATTATTATTCATTGCTTTGGTAACTTCATAGTATATACAAGGTTTAAATACATACATGGAAAAGCTTCTTTATGCCTTACATTAGTAAAGTCTTGTTATGGTAGGATCAATTTAACTTATTCTATATACACATAAAGATAGTATGGAAATGGTTAATATTTCTATACTTTCCATCAGTTTTATTTTTCTTCCTTTCTATTATTTTCTGACAAGGTCAAGGAATATAAAAGTTCTTATAAACGGATGATTTTAACATTTTCTTTTCTTGAGTCATGAAAAATTATTTTTACTATGTTTTTCAGATGTGGTGGCTATTTCTAAAGTAGGATAAAGACAGCATACATACAAGATACAGATATTCATGAAAATACAGTCTGTTGCAAAATTTCCCAGACTTGTGTTCTGCGAAAAACTAGTCTCAAAAGAGTTCCTTCGTCGAGGAAGTTTGGAAGATGCTGCATCTGATCTCCCTTCTTGGAAATTTACAGCACACTTGAGAATATTAAAATGGTGGTAAATTCTGCAGAAAAGAACTTGGTTTAACAAAACCCAGCATTTCTTAAACTTACTTGACAACAAAACTTGGATTTAAAAATTCATGAAACACTCATTAACACCCTGCTTAATTATCCCTTACTCATGGGCAGGACAGTCTGCACATGACTCTTGAACTTTCCTGGATATGGCCAATACTGCGCAATGTCCTTGGCAGACCAGGGTAGAAGCAAAAATATGAATTCCTCTATCCCCCACCTTAATGACTTCAGCTCTTTTCATTGCCTTCTCCATTATTTTATAAAACTGCTGTGAAAAATAACCAGCTAAATGGTCATTTGGCTTGTCAAATTAAGTGCTATATGAATGTTATAATAATAACGACTATTAATGGAGCACCCACTCCTTGTCAGGCAATGAAGCAGTAAGTCAGACATTTAATATAAACTTTCCTTATTCTACACAACTAGCAGAGACACATTGCATCTTCACATAAAATGTAAGGAAACTATCTGGGAGAGGTCATACATCTTACCCAAATTCACTTGCTACTAGGGGAAATATCCAGAATTGCATAACCATCTCTCTTTTGTCTCCCAAGTCCCCGCACTTTTCACTATATCATACTGTCTCTCTAAATAACATGAATTCAGCCAGTCTCAATGAGATAATAAAATATGAAGTGATAAGAATAATGATGCCAATAATGGTAATTAATAACAACCAGAGAGGTATTAAAACTCTATGTGTTGTCATTGTGAAAAATTTACGGCAGTGTGATGTTTTAACAGTATTGAGCCTACTCTCCTTTCTCCCAGCTCCACATTCAATTAATCATTAACTCTGGTTGATTTTTTTTTCTTTAATATCTCTACTGCCACTAATTGTTGTGCAAGTCACCATCTTATCTGCTCTGGATTTTTACTGCAAACAACATCTGACCTGACCTGTATCATGACTTTTCGCCAATTCATTTTGTGTCCTGAAATCACAGTGGTCTTTTAATGCACCGATCTGATGACCTGATCATTCACTCTTTAATTAAAATCCTCTAAGACTTTCCAGTGACATTAGGTTAAAGGCTGAACTTAGAGGTCTCTAGGATCTCCCATCTTCTAGCCCCTGTTACCTTTCCAGTTTCAAACTCCATGCTCTCTGACCTCATCTGCTGGATTTGTTCAGTTGTTTACTTTCCTTTCCCCTCCCTCAATCAGAAGTGAGCCCAAAGAGGGGCAAGACCTAGACTCCCATGACCACTGTTTCTCCCAACATCCAGCACACCCTCTTACATATAACAAGAATGAAATAAATACCCATTGAATGAGTGGCTAGATGAAAGGGTGGACAAATGAAAAGGAAGTAATGAATGGAAGAGAAAGAGAGGGGCAAGGGATGTCCTGAATGTGTCCCCTGTCTCTGCGTCCCCTTTCATTTTACTGGAACTGCTTAGGAGAGAGGTCAGGGTGAGAAAAGGAAATTTGCTTCAGTGAATTTTGTGGGACGTGGCTCTAGCAGAGCTGCTTTGTGGGCTGGGTGAGGCAGTGTGATGAGACAGGAGGGCCATTATCTCATCCACAGGGATCTCAGCACGGCTCTCCAGCTTCAAGGAGGGGCAGCTTTGAAAACATCAGATAGAACGCCTTTGGAAAACCATCAGCCTCCCCAGGAAGTGTCCTACCAAGAGAGGCCACGGTGAGAGTCTTCAGGCCCTTCAGGGACAGTAGAAATTGATGGCGGAGAAACAGCAGGGAAAGTTGAATAAAGCAGACACTTCATGCTGAGTCTGTTTGGTAAACTGCTTTGCAAGCACATGGGGGACAACCGTCCGAAGATGCCAAGGTATATTCGGTAGGGGGTGGGGAGGGGAACCTGATCAGGGAAGAGATTAGAATCCTGTTTTAAGAAAAATAATAACCAGAAACATGTTTCTTCAAGTTTATCCACAGGTTTACAAATCAGAAACTGCTGTTCTAGAGCACTAAATTTGGAGTCAGAAAATCAGTCTTAGTTCTTGTTCTTGGACATTCCAGCTCTGAGCCTTGGGGCAAGCTACAGGGTCTTTCAAACTCCTATTTCTTTATCCAAAATATAGGAATAAGAATAAATACTGAAGGGCATTGTGAAGAGCAAATGAGGTAAAGTTTGAAAATACTTATGAAAACACTTTTGTAAAATAAAAATACTAAAAGTGCTAGTTATTTCTCATAGGTACATGTGAGATGGTCTGCATATCTTATATTGATGCTTAAAAGCTTCTTTTGTTTACATAACTGGCTGCCTCAGGATTCATATTTGTTCTCCTGGATTGTACTCTTTTGGTCAGAGTTTATTGGACTAGAAGAAGACCTCAGACCAAAGCTCACCCAGTCTGACTTTTCTTCCAGGGATGTTGAATTGGAACCAAAAGTCTCTATTTCAACCTAAGTTAAGTCTTTTGACTAGCAAAGTCCTAAACTCAGGAGCTATAGGGTGCCATCATAAATCCACACACTACTGCAGAAAGAAATAATGAGGCAAATTTCTGGAGAAACTGCCTGGATTCAGGATGGATTTTCAGTCCCTGGATCTGGTTTCCTTGAATATCACTGTATCTTAACTATAAATTCTGAGCCTTAATTATAAATATCCTTTTCTCTCTTTAGTTTAATAAAGTTGGCTCTTATTCTGTCACAGTGAAAGAATCCTAATACTAAATAGATCAATATATAGCTGGAAATGTGTATTATACATGTGCAACTCCAATTATGGACATATTTGCTGGCTCAGAGTCTGACAATGGGAAAGAATACATAGATTAAAGGATCTGAACACTATGGTAACATAGCACATAAAAATATTAAGCTTTATCATTTGTGGGATCAGTGTAAATACACATATATATTATACATATGTGTTTATAAATACAGATAAACCTTTTGTAAGAGCCAAATGAAATCTATAATTCAGTTGCTCCCAAGTTATTTCACAGTGATACAACTACCTTCAAAAGCCTATTTTTAGGACTTCTTTGATCAAAAATGTTTGCATACCTGAGTAGGCTGATCCTTACTCACTGATGCCTGAATTAAGAAATCAAGTATGTATTACAACTTCACTAATTTGTAAGAAAATGTGTTTGAATTAATGAAAGAGTATGAGTTATATAAATTTATGTAATAAATTACAGTGCTTTATTAAATTAGCATTCTTTTCAAACTTGCTTCAATGAATTATAAATTTAACTGTTAATAAGCCACATCCATTGCCAACATGAATATGCTAAGGGTCTTTAAAATATTTTGTCTATGAAGTAGGTGCTTTACAGAAATGGCTACATTTGTTTTAAAAATGATACCTTTGGTTATATGGTGTAAAGGCAAGTAGCTCAGTTCCCCCCACCCCACCACCAAAAAAAAAATCACAGAAAATATCTGTTCTGGTGTTTCCCATAATAGCCTGGGTCCATTTCCATCATTTTATGTAACATATTTTTTTAATCAGCTTGTGAATCTTTCTCCCTAGAAGACTTCAGTCTTCCTAAGGTTAAGGATGGGTCTTATTCTTTTAATCACCAGTGTATCACACAGTGCCTCACATATAATGTCAGCAACAATAATCACTGTTGAATGAATCAGTGTGTTGGCTTCACTAGCAATTTTCTTGGATTTTCTCGGTGTGACAAAGAATTATTACCACACGCTGAGGCATCAGAGGGTTAAGATTCTGCTGGATAATGACGCCAACAATGGATCACCTGAAATGATTTCCAATATGGATTCTTTAAAATGTGTCCTCAAACAATTGGTGCCCTATCGGTTCATGTTTATCAGTTTACAAAACAGAAAAGTTCAGTCTCAAGAAGAAATCTAGTGAAACAGAAGTCAGGAAGAAAAAGAAACTGTGGGAGATGGAGTAAGATGCCAGACTCATTCTGTGCTCTCGGAATTTCCGCTTCCAAGAGCCTTTCCAGATTGCTCGAGTTTTCTGGCTGAGTTTTAACAGCATTAATGTTTTGTTCCAAGAGACACTGCAAAGGATCATTCTTTAGTGAGTCAACCCAAGAAGCCTATGGTTCCCATCTTTGTTCTTCAAGAGCTGGGGGCACTTTAAAAACTTTGTCATTGTCAGTTTTGTAGGAATGGACTCATTTTCCCTCTGAGAACACCTACATGCATTACAATCTTTAAGTGCAAACATTTGTGATTTCCTACAGTGACTTTGCCCGATCACTTTTTCCAAGCTTTTGTTGGTGCTCTAAGTATCTGGAATTAGAAAAGATTGGTTCAATGTGGAGGAACAACCAATGTTCAGCATTTGTTTAATTCCCACATGCCTGTATCCATCCCAGGTTGTGTCTGTACAATGCTAACTTCCCATCAGATTTGGTGACATTGTTTCACCGCCAGCACAGCAAGATAAGTTGGAGCAAACATCTGATTCTGGGGTGGTCCTGTCCATGTGCTGTCTGTCCCCTGCAGTCTCCCTTTCAGCCTGCAGCATACATTTGTTTGTAGACCTGATAACATCACAAATGACTACACTGCTGTCAATCTCTCTTCCTTTAAGGAAGAGATAGAAAGTTCCAGAGCTGTACCCTGAGACTCCAAGTTTTTATTTGGCATTTGGAAAAAGTGACCTGTGTGTCCGGGGGTCAAGCCTGATTTTCTAGATGACTCTATGTATTCACAAAAACAGCTCCTGAGTTTCAACTTGAATCTCTCTACAAGATGTCCCAAGTTTCTTTATTGTAGGTTCCTTGGGGATTTTGCCTTTGTGGCTCTGTGAGAGCACTTATCTGCTGGCAGTGAATGAAATAGCAAATCTCCTCAGTTCCTCTCTGCCCTTCTAAAGCAGCTAATGCAGTCAGGGCTGTTCTGTGTTTTTATCTACTGTTCTAAAGTATCGCAGGAGATAGGATATCAGGGTTTCCCCCAAAGCAAACCAAAAGGGAGCACAAAGAAGTGCTGAAGGATGAGAAGACAACTTGGGACAGGATAACTTATGCCTGTAGCCTACCTGTTAATTAACCAGAGCCACGATCCAATCATATGTCATGAACAAGAGCAGGAAGCAGATAAATTGTAGTCACTTCAAATTAGCTCACTCAACAGGCCAGGAGCAAGTTAATTCTTAAACATTTAATTCAGTCAATTGGCACTCAAACAAGGAGAGGCAGAAAAAATGGTGTAGTCTTTGCAAGACTTTTCACGTGACCCAAGCTTACAAGAGTAAATTATAATTTTTAGCCTTTCTCCAATTTTTCAGTGTTGTATAAATGCACATTAAAAAAAAATAAGTCTAGCACCACAGATGTGAATTTAATCATTTACTTAAACTTTCTGTGTCATGATTGTCTTATCTATAAAATGGGGATAATGATAGTAGCAGTATTTACAAGAATTAAGAGAAAAAAATACATTTAGAGCACTTATTAAGTACTGAATTGATATTAACTATCATTAGTATTTCTGCATAGTCACATTTGAGACACTGAAAGACCAGACTATTAAAATGTCTACATCATTCTTTTCAAAGCCTCTCTTCAATCAGGGATAGGTACTCTCTTGACCATTGCTTAGCACGCAGCAATAACTATTCACAGGTAAATATCAGCCTCTAACTACATGGTATTTATTTTCTCTATGACATTAAAATTAAATGTTGGTTATACTTTCTCCTTTTGTAGTATATAACTAAGGCTGGCATTTTACCTTCTTGGTAAGGAAAAAAAAAAAAAAAAGATAATCCTCCTATTTCTGCTCTGTGGTGATTCCTTGGAGAGCCATAGCCTTGATTCCTCTTCTGCAAAGTGCAGGGGATCTTTCCTTGGCTCCTTCAGTGATTCTCTGAGACTCCTGATTACTGCAACTGGCGGGCCTTTCTCTCTCTCTCTCCTAATAGGGAACAAAACGAAAGCGACTGGGATCACTTTGAACACTGGCATTTTTTTTCTGAATAGAGTTCTAACTAAATTTGTATTTTTATGCTGTAGGTTGAAATGCCAGATAAGAGGAAATAGAGGAACAGAGATGAAAGGGTGAGATGGAAGGAGGAGTCCGTTCTTTGGATTTCCTTAGGTGGGACATTTGTTGAAGAAATGGCAACCAGCTCTTTAAAAAACACTGGAGGTTTGTTGTTGTGTTTTTTTTTTTTAAACACACACACTGGAGTTGAGTACCATTAACAATAGATAAAGAAAGGAGGCAAGGCGCTGCGCGGCGTTAATCTCACCCCTCACAAATAATGGCACCGGTGACATTTGACCATGTGACAGATGAGTGAGTGCAGAGCCCTGGGACTGCGATAGTGACAGTTTTCTTTTTCTACCCGTGTAAATTATTCAGCATTGGCACAGCGCTGGGAAAACACGAAGCTGCGAGAGGGGAAGGGAGAAAAGGAGTTCTACTGCAAATGAGCACGGCTGCTGACAAGTCCATTAAAAAACCACCACCCGACATTCGAGCTGCGTCCGCTGCCTCCCAAACGTCCTTCAAAGGTGGGGTTCGCCAGCCTCTTTTAGACACGCGAGAAGGTGGCAGAGAGCGCAGGAGAGCCCCGGTTAGAATCACCCCGGACCGGCCTCTCTTCTGGGTGTGACTGCATCATTATCAAAGACGGGAGGCAAGGCCTCTACGATGACGTGGGTTGTAAGGGCGCCACGTCCCCGCCACCCCCCGCCACACGTTTCCGTCCCAGTGATTACATCTTGCTGACTGCACTCACTGCTCCCCGGTTGGTTTTGGTTAGACGTGATTGCCTTCCATCCTTTTCCTTCTACTGTGTTAAAGCTGCTATCCCAGTAGCCACTGGTTTTTTTTTGTTGTTGTTTTAATGTGGTTATAAAATTTCACAGACAAGTTGTAAAAATGCCATGGGGCGGGGGTGGGGGGGTGGTGGGTGGTGGAAATACCACGGTGCAGTTTTAAAAAGGGGAATATATTATTATCAATGAGCTTAATTATTTCTCTTCTCTTCATTTGGAGGAAGGCAGGGCTGTCTTCCCGCCTAAGTATCCACAGCAGAAATGGGGGCCCAGTGAGGTCTCTAGAAATAAGACTGTGAGTGAGAGTTCTAACACTGAGCCAGACCAATTGCTCTGCCCCAAATTTTCTCCCACTAACATCTGCTGTGCAGCTGGAAGGTGAAGGAATTGATGTTTTTACATTGCTTGTCCAGCAAGGGGGGCTAGAAACTACAATTCCATTCCTATTGGAGACTATTCCCCCCCTCTAATATGTCTTTGCCAGAGAAAGAATTGCTAGTAACATCCTGTATTTCTATAATAGATTTTATGTGACGTTTTCAAAATATTTTACATTAATGTATGAAGCTCCCCTTGGTAAGGTATAATAAGTGAGCACTTTATCTCCATTTTCTGGAAGGGTAAAATGATACAACAGCAGGCTCAGTGAGGAATAAATCTACCGCGGTGTCATGTATGGCCCCCAGATGTTTCCCCTCTGCCCCCTCCTCCCCGCAGCTCTAACATTTCTTGTCCATGGTATTCTCTCTACGACAACGGTATGATTTTCAAAGCTTGTCCTTTATCAGCCGTTTTGTGGCAGGAAATAACACTAGAGGGTGGTAGGCGCGTCACAGAGGGTGCATGGGTTTCGTTGAGGCAGTTGTGGTGATTCACTGGGAGCCCTTCCACCCTTCCTGAGTGGCGCACACATCACCAGTCTGGCACAGCATGTGTCTATGATGGACAACTCCTGAGGTTTCTGTCCTTTAAGGTTCATTTTGTACCACCTGCCTCCCGTCCCCTCCGCGGTCACCCACTCATGCCCACCCTGTCTTACTTTGCCGCTAAACAGACTAAAGAGCTTCCAGTTAGATCTAAGTCAAAACCTTACTACTATTATTTCTTTAATGTGGAAACAGGTTAAACAGTGGGGTGTAAAAGGCTTTTTCTGACAAGCTAGGTCTAGCCTAAAGCAGGCCACTGGACAAATGATCCAAAGATAGAGGTGATGCAACCTAGAATCTTAATCTACGTGTCTGGGATCACAGTTTGAGTTCTTTAAGTTGGGCATTTTCTCCAGGTTTGTATGGAAAAATGTTTCTGCCTTAGATTATGTCCAATAAGTCCGATGCTGTGATTCCTCTCTTCTTATTCTCCTATTCTTTCTTACTCTATAGTTTCCTAGATGACTTTCATTTGCTGAGCCACACTGCCTAGTGAGCTTGAAAGACAGACTATGGTTTCAGAAAAACTGTGTCTGCTTTTTCTAACATGTCAGGTAGGACTTAGGGATATCAGTATCTGATATGCCTCTGCTCACTTGATCATTAGAAATCAAAAGCTTTGCTCATTAAGGACTTATGGTAGGGGTCTGTTAGTAAGTTGAAAATTAAATGCTCAAAATGGTTAACAAATACTTAAGTGCATTTTTTTCTGAAATGTTAAATGCATAGAAGGTCTCACAGGACAGGCTTTGAATTGGACACATTTTCATAACAGACCTGGCCTTTACTTTTTGGTGGGTGTAGGTAAGAAGATAAATGGAAGACTGATAAATGGAAAACACCATTATGGTATTTCATAAGCCCAAACAGCCCTTATCCCAGTCTTTGCTACCTGGGTAGGGTTGGGAGGGCACTGACTATTCCAGTGTTTCAGGGGAAGAGGCAGACACGTATCTACCATGTTTTTTTTCTTTTTTTTTTACACAACAGAAAGTGATGGCTTCCCAGGTGGCGCTAGTGGTAAAAATCCCTCTGCCAATGCAGGAGATGTAAGAGACACAGGTTCGATCCCTGGGTTGGGAAGATCCCCTGAAGGAGGGCATGGTAAGAACACTTCAATATTCTTGTTTGGAGAATCCCATGGACAGAGAAGCCTGGCTGTTTACAGATCATAGGATTGCAAAGAGTCAGACATGACTGAAGCAACATAGCACATATGCATCTTTGACAACCTCTGTATTGGTAGGGAGGAAGAAAGGTCCATTCTATCTTTTTTCTTTTACAGCCCATGATTTCTAAAGTCACACCAGTCTGGGGTGAAATTAGAGATACTTTACAGTAATAAATGGCTGCCATTATGGGGCCTTGGTGCTCTGATTTTCCCCCAAAGATTCCTAAGCTTCCTCTGCAAATAGTTTTCATCAAGCACCGTCTGGAGTGCCTTGTTGAGAAGTCTATACTCTTAGCGGTCCCTCCACGGCTCACTAGACATTGAGACTGATGCTAATCAGTTCATCTACTCAGCAGATATTTGCCAACTACCTACTCAGTGTCAGAAACTGTATTACCTCTGGGAACTCTCTCAGTGACTATGATAGAAGCTTAATCTGGATGCCTTATTATACCTTGGAAACCTACCTGTTTAATTTGGAGGTGCAATGCTGGGAGGGATTGGGGGCAGGAGGAGAAGGGGATGACAGAGGATGAGATGGCTGGATGGCATCACCGACTCGATGGGCATGGGTTTGGGTAGACTCCGGGAGTTGGTGATGGACAGGGAGGCCTGGCATGCTGCGATTCATGGGGTTGCAAAGAGTCGAACATGACTGAGTGACTGAACTGAACTGTTTAAGAAAATGACAGATTTTATTTTAATGCACTGGCTACAAGTACTAAAGTATAATAGTGATTGAGGGTAGATAAGATAGAAATAATTAGGCCACAATGGCAAGTTACTTGTTCATTCTATCCCACCAAACCTTCCTAGGCTGGATGATGGTTTAGCTCACTGAGGGCAAAATAATACTCTCATTTTCCAATCAAAGTGAGAAAGAGAGATTTAGAGAATATCAACTGTGTGACTTCTTTATAAAGAAAAAAGAAGAAATGTGTGATCTCATTTGATAGATTACATAATTACTCTGGCATTTATCTTTTTAAATTAGTGAACCACATTTGAATTGTTACCTAGAAGTTGTGGAACAAGTCAAAATTTTAAAAAAAGAAAAAAACCTTTCTCCAACCCTGCCAACATGTGGCGCTAGTGGTAAAGAACCAACCTGCCTATGTAGGAGGCATAAGAGATGCGGGTTCGATCCCTGGGTTGGGAAGATCCCCTGGAGGAGGACATGGCAACCCGCTCCAGTATTCTTGCCTGGAGAAACTCCATGGACAAAGGAGCCTGGCCGGCTACAGTCCAGAGGGTTGCAAAGAGTCGGACATGACTGAAGTGACTTACCACTTAGCAGAAGTTGCTGAACAAATCAAAATTTTTAAAAAAAACCTTTCTCCACTCTGCCAACACAACTGACTATTTCCCGAGTTGAATAACAAAACCCTCAATGGAGGTCAGTCCTGGCACTGCTGAGAGCCCTCATCTTTTCCTTCCTCCAGTGACTAGGTAAATCAGAAGGGAACTTGGTCCTGGGGAGAGTTTCACAGACAACTCACTACCAAAAATATTTCTCAAACTAACTTCAGAGGATAATCTTCCCTGAATTATAAATGAAAGAAAAAGCATTTTTATAGGCATACACATCCAAAAAGGAACTTTATATTTTGTTTTTGATTTTATCTATGTGAGGGAAAACCATTCTTCAAGGTGATTCACAGCTGGACCTTAAAGAGGAACTGAGACTAGTGGGCGAGTCAAAGCTCCAGAAACTAACTATAGGAGGAGCTCATTGTCTGATCTCTTTAGCAGGTTTCAATTTGCTACCAGCTTTATGTTTTTGTGAGGTTGGGAAATTGGAATAAGTTTCCTGGGTTGAATTGGTAGCATCTCACCTCAGAGGTTGGAGAAGACAATGGCACCCCACTCCAGTGCTCTTGCCTGGAAAATTCCATGGATGGAGGAGCCTGGTAGGCTATGGTCCATGGGGTCACTAAGAGTCAGACACACTGAGCAAATTCACTTTCACTTTTCACTTTCACACATGGAGAAGAAAATGGCAGCCCACGACAGTGTTCTTGCCTGGAGAATCCCAGGGACGGGGGCGCCTGGTGGGCTGCCGTCTATGGGGTCGCACAGAGTCGGACACGACTGAAGCGACTCAGCAGCAGCAGCACCTCAGAGGTTATGTCCAAGAGGTGACAGTCGCAGTGTCTTTGGAAGTTGTTGCTCTGCTCCCTGACGTTGTATAGGCTGCTTTTGTGGAAATGAGGAAATAATATTTGTGTGGGAAGGCTGGGAGTTAGGGAGGCTAAGAAAGAGAAAAAGAGAAAAATCCTCTGAAAATTATATTATCAGCAATTATGTCATTATTTTTTTCTTTATTGAGGATTCATTTTCCAAATGACTTTACAGTGCCATATACTACCAAAATTATCTCAAAGATTCTCTTTAAGAAGTTAGCTTAAAGATATGCCTTGGATGGTATGGAGTACTCAGGATTAGTGGGATGACTTGATTTGACTTGATGCCTGTGTCACACAGAACCGGGGACTTAACCGTGTCCTCCAGCTACCAGAACTCTAAGGGAAATGGACTCAACTTTTCTCAGAGGTAGCTTAAAGCCTGAGAGAAGAATGGGCAGTTGAGGGCTGGATGCTATTCTTAGTTTTCTGAGATATGAAAGAGCCAGGGACAATGCAAATGCTGCTAACAGAAGAAAACTGTGGTTGCTGAAGATTCTAGGGCAGATGGCTGCCTCCACTGCCAGTAGGACAGGTCTGTGAATTATTGTCAGATCAAGTGCCAACTGCCCTCAGGAGCAACATGCCTGAGGTCACATGGGAAGTTTCTTCATATTGAAGCTTATATACTACTGCTTGCCTGGAACTAGGTCTCTGCACTTCTGTGACTTGCTGATAGGTCATCCCTGACTTCAGATACAGATAATTGATCCCAGTCATATCTCACTGAGAAGAAAGAGTAGGATTCTCCTACCAGAAGGATTTCATGGACTTGGACTCAGACTTAAGAGTCTATGTCTCATCAACTGCAAAGACCCAGACATCTGATTCCCCACTGGAACTGTAAGAATAACTGAATTCAGAGTTATATAAGAAATATATGTGTGTGTGTGTGTGTGTGTGTGTGTGTTTACATTGTCTTTTAAAATTTATTTTAATTTAAGATAATTAGTTTATAATATTGTGGTGGTTTTTGCCATACATCGACATGAATCAGCCATGGGTGCACATGTGTGCCCCATCCTGAAGCCCCCTGCCACCTCCCTCCCCATCCCATCCCTCTGGGTTGTCCCTCTTCCAGTAGATGTGCATCAAATTAAACTGTGAAATGCAACTGTCAGCTGTATGTTGTTTGAACCCCTCTGATGTTTCCAAAACTGACCTTAATCTTCACCCTTTGATTCTCAGCCCCTCATCACACTTATATCGGTGACAAAGCAATGATCTAATTTTGACGTTTAGGCTGAGCTAAGAGATAGCCTCACTGGCAATTCAGTTCTGTTTACTGGGTCCCTGCTTTAAGCCTGCCTTAGCGACCTCCCTCAGTGACCTGTCTCAGGTCTTCCTAAGACTGAGCTCTTCTGCCCTCAATGTACATCTTCTCTTTTGTCCTTAGGTTTCATGCTTCTGAAAGTCTATCATGAATTGTGAAATAACTCTTCCTAACTTCTCTTTTGATGAGATTTTTTCAATTTACACAAATATCCCATGTATTTCCTGCTTTTGGGAAATAAAATAAGCTCAGAAAATCCACTTTGGCAAATACCTAATCAAAGTTCTTAGAGTTGACATTTGTAGGTATTTTTTGTTTTGTTTTGTTGCCTCCCTCAAAATATTTGTCCTTCTTTCTTCTTAAAATGGTACCTTTACTTTCCTCTGGGAGATTATTCTACATGGCTTTGGATGATGCTGAGAACAGCTCTTCCTTCATACTGGTCATGTGACCCGGTGAATGAACACAGTTAATTTCCTAGACAAAATGATTGATTCAGGTTTAGGAGTGTTACCAAATTTATGCCAATAAGAGAAGAGTCAAAACTTTTGTTCAAAGTACTGCTGAGGATGAGTCGGGGGGACCTTTTTTCTATCTGACTTGGCACTTGAAGGATGTAAGGTGGGAGCTGTTAGCCGCCATCTTATCTCAAATGGTTTAGGGACCTTGCTCAAAAGTGGAGCAAAGGTGAGGGACTGCAGGACAAAGGGATATAGACATTCTGAAGACTGCTAACATGATTTGAGTTCCTATATCCCAACAACGACTGGACCACACAAGCTCGGTTCTTTTCAGCTCATTAACTACTTTGCCCTTGTCAATTTGAGTTGAGTTTCCAGACCTCTGAAGACTGCCGACCATCTCAGGTCTATTTTCCTCATGCCTGGTGATACGGTGATAGTCCCTTCTTACAGTTGTTACTCTGTGCTTGGACTTACTCTACAGTTACATTAAAGCGAGAGACACGGGGTGGAAATGCAAGCCACAGCCCGGCCACTATGGTTGCAAGATGATTTATCCCAGGGCTGAGCACTCCAGACAGTCTGCCAGAGTAAAACTGAGCAGAGAATCGTTTTTCCTTTGTGTGTTGAGAAACCAGAGCCACTTCTTATCCTACTTCCATTTCCCGTAAATGGTATGTCTGGAATAATGGAGCAGGGATGGCAGAAAACATAAGACATGAGCCTGCTTTCCCCATTAGACCATAAAATCTCCTTCAGGAAAAGTGCTCTTTCTAGTTTACTATTTTATCTGTAGAAACTAGACTAGTACCTGGCACAGTGTATGTATTCCATAAATGCTGGCTGATGGAATAAGCAGAAAATGTGTAAAATAGTGTTGCTTGTAGACATCCATTGCTCTAGAGCTCTATATTTTCCCCTCTGTCATCTTGCTACCATCAGAGCTACCCCAGGATCTGTGTGACTTGTTTGATATGCTTATCAGTCACAGTCACAACCACAAGCAAGTCCAGAGGAGCCAGGTAGCAAGATCCAACAAAGTCCAGAATTCACAGAAGTGAACTCTCTAAACCACCACTATGCACAGGATCCTGGGGTACTGTTGATCTGGGAGGCACTGTCTCTTACTGTGTCAGACACTAATGTCATGAACAAATCTCAGAGGCATGGCCTGAAGCTAAATGATATTTAACTTTCTGTTGTCTATCTGGCAATGGGAGCTGGGGGGCGGGGGAGGGAGAATCTTGAAATACCAATGTGATGCTTGTTCCAAATTTAGCTAGCTGTAGGCCATAGGAGCTTAGCATAACAGAGAAAAATGAGGATTGCTTATATTTTGTGGAGCATAGAAGCTCAAGGCTCCTGTAAGACGGATTACTGCACAGGCACAAGAACTGTGAGATGATGTGTGGAAAGACTGAAGACCAGTTCAGCCTCCAGCTGGAACCACGGCTGGCTCCTTGGTGATCAAGCTTTCATGGCAGATCATCCATTAACTTTGTCAAACTAATCATGATGCTGTTTGGGTTATCCACACTGATAGTGGGGCAAAACTAATTAGGCAAACACAATTTCCAGGCATCCTGAGAACCACCGGCTCCAAAAGGCCCATTAGTTTCCTCTCATTCCAGCCTCTCTCTCCAGTTTGGGTGGTTATATTTATATAAAAGAGAACAGAATTCAAGACACATGCTGCTGAGAGGTATGCCAGGGCTGGGGCTGGGCCCAGAACTGCTGGGGCCAGGTCCAGGTGTTCAACCAGAAATCTTTCTTGCTGGGAGGTCAGGTGGAATGAGAAGCCAGCGTAAGTCATTCAGGAAGACTTGCTGGGCCTTTTGTAATTAGAGGTCAAGTTAAATGAAAGCAAAGTCTTTGCCCTTTGTTCTCTTTCGTCCTCTTGTGTCCTGGCAGCAAGAGTCAAACAAGGGAGAATTTCAGATTACTAGTAACAACCTAAGCAATTGCATCTCTCTAAATCATGATGAAACCCTAGGGAATCTTCAAAATGTGTATCTTTTCTGGGACTTAAGTAGTTCCTAGGGCTGGAAACACTGTGCATATTCCATCAGTTCAGTTCAGTCACTCAGTCATGTCCAACTCTTTGCAACTCCATAGACTGCAGCATGCCAGGCCTCCCTGTCCATCACCAACTCCCAGAGCTTCGTCAAACTCATGCCCATCAAGTCAGTGATGCCATCCAACCATCTCATCCTTTGTCATTCCCTTCTCCTGCCTTCAATCTTTCCCAGCATCAGGGTCTTTTCCAATGAATCAGTTCTTTGCATCAGGTGGCCAAAGTACTGGAGCTTCAGCTTCAGCATCAGTCCTTCCAATGAATAATCAGGATTGATTTCCATTAGGATTGACTGGTTTGATCTCCTTGTTGTCCAAGGGACTCTAAAGAGTCTTCTCCAACACCCCAGTTCAAAAGCATCAATTCTTCAGTGCTCAGCTTTCTTTCTGGTCCAACTCTCACATCCATACATGACCACTGGGAAAACCATAGCTTTGACTAGATGGACCTTTGTTGCCAAAGTAACATCTCTGCTTTCTAATATGTTGTCTAGGTTTGTCATAGCTTTTCTTCCAAGGAGCAAGCGTCTTCTAATTTCATGGCTGCAGTCACCATCTGCAGAGATTTTGGAGCCCAAGAAAATAAAGTCTGTCACTGTTTCCATTGTTTCCCCATCTGTTTGCCATGAAGTGATGGGACCAGATGCCCTTGCCCTGTTCTAACTTACAGGAAACTTTCCTTGAAAATGAGGGCTATCGTGATCAAAGAAGTTCTGCTGAGACCTAGCTGTGCAGATACACAGATGATGAAAGGGTGAGGATGTCCCAGAGGCTGCAGTGGCTCTGCCAAGCATACAGCTTGAAAGTCTCCAGGCCAACCATGCCATGTGAAGGGTGGGGAGGAAAGGACCTGCAATTATCTCCCCTTGGCAACTCAGTCTGCCACCATGTTACTTACCAGAGGGTTAGAAATACTCATAGGAAAAAGAAAAGTATAGCATTTAATGTCCAGAAAGAATGCAAAATTAAAGAAAGAGAGAGAAATTGAGAGAGAAAGCGAGAATACATTTACTTTAAGAATGATTATAGAAACCTCCAATGCCATAGCTGAAACAGTTTAGTTGTACCATTATCCTCACATGAACAAATAGACAAATGATAACTAATCGTGAAGGCAAGAAGGTCAGTCAGCTGGGAAATAACTGACCTTGAACTGCATTATTCAACATACTTGAATTCTCTGGAGATATTGTGTGTTATGAGCTTATGGAATCAATAGTCACCATGATACAGTCTTTTCCTGATTCCTTGAATCTTCTTTCCTGAGCTCATTCTCTGAATTCCGCTTCTAACTCATTGTGTTTTAGTCCATGGATTCTGTTTTTCTCTTAGATTCTTTTCCTTGGTGAAAATATATGAGTATACTCATATTTAACTACTGGCATCTAAATTTATTTCTGACTCTTCTATTGTTTTCAAATTATTATCTTTTATTTTTTCTACTATTTCTATTAGCTTATTAAACTTATTTTTTATTCTTTGTTATTATTTTGCTCCCTCTTATTTTTCATTTTCCACATATATATATATATACACATAAAATGAATATATATATAAAATGAATATATATGTGTGTGTGTGTATATATATGTATATACACTAGTGTGTGTGCAGGATACAAAATTAATACATAGAAATTCCTGGCATTCCTATACACTAACAATGAAAAATCAGAAAGCAAAATTGGGGAAATAATAACATTCACCACTGCAACAAAAAGAATAAAATGCCTAGGAATAAACCTAGCTAAGTAGGCGAAAGACGTCTATGCAGAAAAATATAAGATGCTGATGAAAGAAATTAAAGATGACACAAACAGAGTGAGAGATATACCATGTTCTTGGACTGGAGGAATCAATATTGTGAAAATGACTATAATACCCAGAGCAGTCTACAGATGCAGTGCAATCCCTATCAAATGACTTATGGCATTTTTAACAGAACTAGAAAAGAAAAATCTCACAATTTGTATGCAAACACAAAATACCCCAAATAGTCAACGTAATCTTGAGAAAGAAAAAGGGAGCCAGAAGAAGCAACCTTCCTGACTTCAGACTATACTACAAAGCTACAGTAACCGAGATAGTATGGTACTGGCACAAAAACAGAAATATGGATCAATGGAGCAGCAAAGAAAGCTCAGAGACAAACCCATGCACCTATGGACTCCTTATCATTGACAAAGGAGGCAAATTATACAATGGAGAAAAGACAGCCCCTTCAATAAGTGGTGCTGGGAAAATTGACAGCTACATGTAGAAGAATGAAATTAGAACACTTACTAACACTGTACACAAAAATAAACTCAAAAGGGATTAAAACCCTAAATGTATGGCCAGAAACTATAAAACCCTTAGAGGAAAACAGGCAAAACACCTTTTGACATAATTCACAGGAATATTCTCATTGACACACCTCCTAGGGTAATGGAAATAAAAATAAACATAAACAAATGGGACTTCATTAAACTTAAAAGCTTTTTCACAGCAAAGGGAACTATAAACAAGATGAAAAGACAACCCTCAGAATGAGAGAAAATAACTGCAAATGAAACAACTGACAAATAATTAATCTCCAAAATAAACAAGCAGCTCATCCAACTCAATACCAGAAAAACAAACAACACAATTAAAAAACTGGAAGAAGATCTAAATAGATATTTCTCCAAAGAAAACATACAGATGGCCAACAAACACATGAAAAGATGCTCAATATCACTCATTATCAGAGGAATGTAAATCAAAACTACAATGTTATATCACATCATGCTCATCAGAATGACCATCATCAAAAAATCTACAAACAATAAATGCTGGAGAGAGTATGGAAAAAAGGGAACCCTCTTGCACTGTTGGTGGGAGTGGAAATCCATTATGGAGAACAGTATGAAAATTATTTTAAAAACCAGGAATAAAATTACCATATGACCCAGCAATCCCACTACGAGGCATATACTCTGAGAAAAACATAACTGAAAAAGACACATGTACCCCAATGTTCGTTGCAGCACTGTACAATGGCTAGGACATGGAAACAACCTAGTTGTCCATTGGCAGATGAATGGATAAAGAAGTTGTGGTACATATACACAGTGGAATATTCAGTTCAGTTCAGTTTAGTTCATTCGCTCAGTTGTGTCTGACTCTTTGCGACCCCATGAATTGCAGCACGCCAGGCCTCCCTGTCCATCATCAACTCCCAGAGTTTACTCAGACTTATGCCCATTGAGTTGGTGATGCCATCCAGCCATCTCATCCTCTGTCGTCCCCTTCTCCTCCTGCCCCCAATCCCTCCCAGCATCAGGGTCTTTTCCAGTGAGTCAACTCTTCGCATGAGGTGGCCAAAGTATTGGAGTTTCAGCTTTAGCATCAGTCCTTCCAATGAACACCCAGGACTTATCTTTAGGATGGACTGGGTGGATCTCCTTGCAGTCCATGGGACTCTCAAGAGTCTTCTCCAACACCACAGTTCAAAAGCATCAATTTTTCAGTGCTCAGTTTTCTTCACAGTCCAACTCTCACATCCATACATGACAACTGGAAAAACCATAACCTTGACCAGACAGACCTTGGCTGGCACAGTAATGTCTCTGCTTTTTAATATGCTGTCTAGTTTGGTCATAACTTTCCTTCCAAGGAGTAAGTGTCTTTTAATTTCATGGCTGCAGTGGAATATTAGTCAGCCATAAAAAGGAATACATTTAAGTCAGTTCTAATGGGGTGGATGAACCTAGAGCCTGTTATACAGAGTGAAATAAGTCAGAAAGAGAAAATCTAATTTCGTATATTAGCATATACACATATAGAGTCTATCCAAATGGTAGTGATGAACCTCTATGCAGACATAGAGAAGAGATTTGGACACAGCAGGGGAAGGAGAGGGTGGGGCAAATTGAGAGAGTAATGTTAAAACATTTAACATTACCATATGTAAAATAGAGAGCTAATGGGAAGCTGCTGTCGGACACAGGGAGGTCAGCGCCGTGCTCTGTGACTACCTGCAGGGCTGTGATGGGGTGGGGCGTGGAGCGGAGGTTCAAGAAGGGGACATTTGTATACTTACGGCTGGTCCACATTGTTGTATGGTAGAAACCAAAGCAACACTGTAAAGCGACTATTCTCTAATCAAAAATAAAATAAATAGGTATTACCTTTTATCTTTCCAGCTGCCTAATGGACATTTCTACCTACATATTTTGCTATCATCTCAAATTCAACATATCTTTAATCAATTTATTATACCATTCATCTCAGCCCTGACTTCTCTGATTTCCGCTAATGATTCAAGCATAACTCCAAGGATCCAGCCTCAAAACAAAGAAAGACAGTCCTCTTTCTCTCTTACTGTCAGTCAGTATTTCCTACTAGTTCTTCTTCATGTCTTTTCTTGTCTTTATTTTCTTCTAACAATCATACCATAATTCGTCTGACAATTATATTCTTAAGTGGAGCCCTGTGAAATTGTCATTCTTTGGCAACCTGGTCAAATAGTGGGATTGCAAATGGTTTATTATAAAACAGTAGCTGCTCAGAGCTGTCTTCTTCAATTTCTGGGAAACTAATCAAGTCTAGATTCTGGACCTTTAAGAAACAGCTCAACCTTGTCTTGACTCTCAATATTTGAAGCATTTTCCGATGCTTTGGAGCGAGAGAAAGATCTTGGCTTTCTGGTTGCGCCTACATAGCTCAGGCATTCCTGTGGTCATGTAGCTCACTCTCCTGCTTACCCCTCCACACCCCTAGATTTGGGGCAGGAGGCCCAGAGAATATATTTCCGTGACACTACTTCAAATCCTCTTTGGAAGTAGCAGTGAAATAAATTTTTAATCATCCAACCAGGGCTTTAATGCCTGTACTTCACTGATGTGCTTCTGCCAGGATGAAAAGATCTTGCAGGGAAGGCATATGACTTGGTTTGTTTCGCCCTCTGCTCTGACACAGTCGGCTGGCCTTCAGGGCACAGCTTAAGGCCCATCTGTTCAATCAAGCTTTTGCCTGATTGACATGGGAAAATCATCCAGGTGAGGGGGTCCCTTAGATTATTATCTTCTCTTTGTACTTGCAACCAGAGACCCCTGGTGCCCCAACCTCCTCTAAGTGACCTAAATGAATGAATGCATAAACAATGTTTTCTGCAGCAATTATATCCATTCCAAAAACTTTCCTTCTCAAATCCTTTGTGGAATAAGTCAGCATATAAATGTATAACATAAATAATAAGTTTAAAATATTCTGAATGGTAGCTTTAAAAAAAAATCTGTTTTGAAAATGAAACCTTTTACATTCAAAACAAGCATTTCTATTCTCATTCCATTGGAAAGGGTGAGTATGAGGTATGTTTCTGCTCAAATATTTTTAAGCTTTTTGTTATTTAAACATATACAACAGTAGAGAGACTAGAATAATGAACTCTCTTGTACGCATCGTCAGGCTTCTACAGTTATCGACACTTTGCCAATCATGTTTCGCCTGTCCCCCTATGTTTTCCTTTGGAATATTTTAAAGTACACTAGTCCATTTAACCTGTAAATATTTTAGCATGCATATCTAACTGATAAAAGCATTTAAAAATAGAGCCACCATGCCATTTTCACACCTAAAAGTTTAATAGCAATTATTCATTTCATTGAAATGCCCAGTCCATATTCAAACTTCCTTCATTATCTTAAAAGTTCAGTATATTGCCCATAGTGTCTCTCTATTAAGTCCCTTTTATTTGTTAACAGTTCTTCCTCAAATTTTTTTCTATGTCATTGATTTATCATTTGTCACAGCACCTCCAATTCTCTGAATTGTTTGATAATTTTGTATGGTGGAGTTTACCTAATTATTCCATCCCTCATATTTTCTGCAAACTGGTAAATCTAGAGACCTTTTTAGACTCATGTTCAAATTTTCAAGCAAGGATGTTTTTCAGGTGATGCTGTAGATTTCCTGTCCTTATATCAGGAGACGTGCAACCTACGTGGTTGTCCTACTTATTATTGTTAAGATTAATCAGAGGAAACATCAATTCTTCCATTTCTCACACTTTGCAAAGAAAACCTGAAGTGTGTACATGTTGGTCCGCACCTCCCCATTAACAGATGTTTCCAGAAAATGAACTTCAGAGCCCTATGCACAGTCCTCAAGGACAACTGAGAAGTCTAAGAAGTCTAACAGAGAGCATTTGCCTTTAAGAGATTTATATCCTCAGGAGAGAGGGAGAGAGACAACGATATGCAGAAGGCCTGCGCAAGTAACAATGCCAGCTTTAGAAAACGGTACAAACGGGACCACATGGTTAATAGCCAGAAGACTTTTACAGATGCTACTTGGTGTAGGAATACAAAAATGGAAGAAAGGAATGCAGTCAGGCCATTTTCCCCGAAGAAATGGCTCTGAGCTAGATGTGAAGGGTTTGCAGGATTTACTGGCAGGGAGAAGGAAAGAGAGGTGGGGTACATAAAATGACCAGCTACAGAAGGCAGGAAGAGGAAGGTACAGGAGGTTCTGGGCACAGCACTTGAGTAGAGTTTGTTCCATTAACATTGCTTTCTCATTAAGTCCGTACCTGAATAAGCACTCCTGTAAAAGGGGCCCAGCAGGTGTCCGTAATGACTAGCTGTCTGAGTTAAGCGCGCTTGGTGTCAGCCTCATAAGCTTTGGAGCACAGGCTGAGAGGTGACCTCATTTAGGGCAGTGCTTTTCAAACTTAGCAAGCTTGTTAAAAGTGGAGCGTCCCAACTTAACACCCAGAGACTCTGGGGTCTGGAGCAGAGGCCAGAAATTTGCACTGTTTATAAGCTCTCTAAGAGAGTCTGATGCAGGCAGTCCTAGAAGTACATTTTGAGACATACTAGCTAAGGTGATAAATGCCGGGGGTGATAGCAGACAGTTTGTTTCAGGGCATGAAGAGAATTTCTGAGCCCACTTTAGCAGTGGTGATGATATTGAACAGTATATGCCAGCAGCCATGCCAAGGTTCTCAGGGGCCTTTTCACGTTGAATTCCCACAGTACCATCCAAAGAGGCAGGCACTGCTTAATCCCATTTCAGAAATGAGGAAACGAAGGCCTACAGGAGCTAAGATCACATAGCAACATTTAAATTTAGGTGCATTTGATTTCAGAAGGTGAGCTTTTACAATCATTCTAGTTTGACCTTGAAGCTTACAATTCGTGACACTCTTTCTTCCCTCCAATAGCTGTATATAGTCCCTGCCATCATTTGAAGGGCATGTACCAACTCTCCTGGCGTCACAGGCAAGGCCACCTCTGGCAAAGGGTCATGTTTTAGCTTACTTATTGCATATTAAAAAAGAAGAAGACTCCATTCTCCACGGTATGACAGATATGTAGGTTCTCAGGTGAAAGATGTGAAACGAAACAGTAAGAGCCTGCTGCACGTGCACGGGCAGGAAACACCTTACTTTGCTCCGTGTCTGGCTCCTCGGCTAGCAGATGCGCATGTCTGGTCTCCATCCCACCTGCAACTGGAGAAAGTCCATGATTTCTGTAGGGGCTCAGTCAATAGCCCAAACTGAATGTTTCCGAAGATTAAACTTGCTTTCCTCACACATGGCTTTAGTTAAAGAGATGGAGCTGGGGTTGAAAACTATTTGAGGAAATGAAATGCAATTTTATATTTTCATGGTGTCTGTAAAATACTTATAGCATCTTAATGTTTACATACATATGTATATGTATATATATTTTAGGTTCCTTTGAAACCTGTTCTATACCTTTGTTGGATCAAAGCTATAAAGAGAGAGGGAATCATGTACCTTTGCAAACATCTTGGTTCCAAATAAATGTTCAATAAGAGTCTGTGTAATGTCAAAATCTGGGAAGTTGAGGGGAGGGGCATTGAATCACTCACAATAACATCGGCCCATAATTGGTTTTAAAAAGTACCTCCTATACAGATGTTTTTGGTGAAAAAAGCTACATAGACTTGCTGGATTGCTTGTCTTGAGTGAAATGTTATCTGATTTACTTAAAGCAAGGCATTGCTTTATATATTTACTACTTATTCATTGTAGCTAGTGAAATGAATAGGTGTTTGGGGGAAGTCATTGATTTCACAAGATGGATTGAATTCACTCTTTATATAAAACAGGAAGATGCCATTGAACTGCCAGATTCTGGCATCCCATGCAGAGAAATACACTTTAACTACAAAACAGCATGTTCTGAGTCTGTGTTTTCTCTGGATAGTAGTAGCAGGAACACAGTGTTCATTTAAATTAAGCCAGTTCCTTGGATAATAACAAAGTAATTAAAGAAACCACCAAGGAAAAAGAGCCAATTTATTTGAATCCTGTTCATAAAAACTACATCAAGAGCCCGAAGGTACAAAATAATGTGGATAAGATGGCAGATTGATGATTTTTAAAAATTCTGCGTGGGATGCATCTTGATATTAATTCAAATGAGTATCCCTCATCTGAAAATAATACAAGAAGCAAAATTTTTTATCCTTCTTAGGAGAAATGAAATTCTATTAAAATGTCAGATAAGAAGTTGCCACATAGCTTGAAGTCCACTTGACCTCTAGTAATGCCTTAACATCAGCGTGTTATGATTTATTCATATTTTCTACATTCCCATTGGAATAGAGGGGCCTTTGTCTTTAATGCTTTCAAGAGTTTGAAATTCATCCTGAAAAACTTATCCTAGACAATATTGCCTGAACCACAGGGAGATATTTTAGGGCATCAATGAGTTTCCTATTTTTGTCAGTAACAAAAATCTAAATGGAGTTGAGGGTATCATGTTTTTACATTAGCATTAGACGCTGCAATTTATTTTAAAGGAAAAGCACATCAGTAAAATACCTCTCACCTTTATATTCCATCAGGGTAGTGGTGAGAATTCTAGGTCCCTAAACACAAATTCACAATTGCTCTTTGTGCATCTTAGCTTAATGACGGCTTCTTTTTGAAAAGCAGTTTTCTCTCTCTGCCACGTTCTGCTTCTCCCTCTGAAATACTGGGTCACTTGGGCCGTGTCTCTGCAGGTACGGGAACTAAAGAAAAGCTTGCACACTGGAGCATTTGTCGACCACAGAATGGAAACCCAGTCTTTGAAGAACAATATACAGAAAATGATCAGTGTTGAAGAACTTAAAATGAAATAACTTTTTTAGAGAGGAAAAATATACATAGAATGTCCAACTTGCCCATTGACAAGATGAAAAGCAAAGCATTTAAACATGTATTGCATGAATATCATGTCATAAAAATATACATCAACATCTGGTCAAGTCCAGTTAACTACAAAGAAAAAAGCAGACAGAAAAAAAAAATACATGTGAAAATAAAGGAGGGTAAGAAAAGTGATGAAAAGAAGGAGAATGGATTAGAAAAGTAGAACCCAGGAGCAAGAGAATAGGACTCGAACTGAGAGGGAATCTCTAGGAGGAAGAGCAGGGTGTCACCGCGGAAAGACTTCAGCGGGCCTTCACCTCCACTCTCTGCAGCCCCACTATCGAACCTGGTTTGTCATTCCTCTGAGCAACTGACGGATCCTGTGTGAGATTCTTCAGAATCTCTCACGCCTGCTGGCTTGCTCAGTCATAACCTGTGTCAAACCACATGGAGGGACTCCTTCAAGTAAACTGTGGACAAGAAAACACATCAGAAACTTGACCTAAGCTCTACGTCTTCCTTACGGAACTTTCTTCTTTCCAGCTGATCACACATGTTGTTTTTGTTGATATTAAATCTGGGATAGTTGATAGATATTTACTTTTAGAAAACGTGCCCCTAGTTGACATAAAATTCAGCTAAGAGCAGGATCTAGTATGGTTGCCTGCTAATTCTTTAATACCTTTGGTACACTTGAGGGTTTAAAATGTTATGGCTATTTTACCTAAAAGAAGTTTTATGTTGGAGAGCTCTAGTAATTTTCTGTGAGTTTTGTCGATTTGTAAGTGTTTGTAAGAAAGAGCTTGCATTTTAGAAGGCCATTCTTCTTGTCACTACTGGTTGGGTATTCTGGATCCTGGGACAGTTGCTATATTTATCATGGATATTTTTTCCTAATTTATTTATTGTTCTATTAAAACCAAGTTGAACAATTTGCTATATCCTAGAGGATTCTGATGAAAACACATTAACTCATGCAGACATGCTAATATTATCTTGTAAGAAAGAAAATTGCAGAAGTCAGTTTACTGGCCTTGGAAATGTCATTTGAGAGAGTCATAGAGCTACATTTTCAAGACTAATGGGGAAAATCCCAGAACCTTCAAAAGAGAGTGCCGAGCAATGAAACAATGTCCATAAGAGATATATTTTTAAGGGTATAGTCAATGAACAGTCTACAATGAACATTTAACTTAACTTCTACCAAATTCAGTAAACTGAATAATTCTGATAATTTTAAACTTGAACATAATCCCTACAATGAAGGATCTCATAATCAAGGGAAGAGTTAATTGAAAGCTCATTCTAATTTTTCTAACCCTTTGGTTTTTTGTTCTTTAATGTTTGATACATTTAAACTCAGATTTGTATCTGCAACCTAATTTTGTCCACAATAACTTTTGCTTCAGTAACTAGGGCACCCAGCACTCTAATTCAGCCTGAACTAGGACTTAACGAAGTCCTTCTTGGTGGACAGCTCGCAGCAAGCTTTCTGTCCTTTAGTGACAAGGTGAAACCCTGACTCTGCCCCCTATTTTTCTGCATTGCTATAGAGGTGCCATCTCTGGCATAAAGATCAGGATGTGAGTTACTGTTATCAGTGAGAAGGTTTCAGAGGGACAATTGTGACGGAATGGAGGGAACCTCAATATGAACAAGCAACCCGCATGTCATGCAAATAGGTTGTGGCTGATTAACTGAAAGCAGTTCCTCTGCACCCTTCTTGTTTGCCCATTTCTACTTCCCTCTAACCTTGAAAGAACTTAATTATGAGGAATGAGATCACTAGGCAGTTTAAAGTAACTCCTGACTTAGATTCTCCTGAATGCACACCAAGCCTTGCCTAACCTGTTGATTCTTTTCCTAGATAAAAAGAAGTAACAATGAAGGAAGAAGTAGTTAAAGAATGATTAGCTTTCTAACCCCCAGCTGCCCCCTTAAGCAATCCTGCGGGCAGAGCACATGGGGAAGATAACATCTGAAGAGTTAGCCAGTCTGCACACAATAGACAACAATGCAGAACCAAACCTCCTGCCTGGATGATTTGCTGAGATTCTCTTCCCCCACCTTCCCTTTAAAAACTGTAATAACTTAACAGAATCTGCTGAGATGATCTCCAGACATAAGTCCACCTTCTCCCCAGACTGCTGACCTTTCTGCCTAAAGCATCTTTCCTTTCTACTGACACTTGCCTCTTGATTATTGCCTTTTGAGCAGTGATCAGATGAACCTGAGTTCAGCAATATAACAACTCCTGATAAAGAATGTTAGCACAATGGATCATGCATCCATCATATATTAGAGACTAATATATGACAGGTTAGGAATGTCAGTTCTATCCTTGAGGCTGCCTGCGTTCCTTGACTTGTGGTCCCTTCCTGTCTTCAAAAGCACCAGTGTAGCATCTTCAAATTCCAGTCTGACTCTGGCTCTCTTGCCTCCCTCTTGCACTTGTAAGGACCCTTGTGATTAATTTGGTAATTCCAGATCATCTGGGATAATCAGGGATAATCTCCTCATCTAAAAAATCCTTAACTTAATCACATTTGCAAAATCTCTATTACCATGTAAAGTTCACAGGTTCCAGGGATTAGGACATGAATATTTTTGAGAGGAGTTTCCCTGGGGGCTCAGTGGTAAAGAATCTGCCTGCAATATAAGGAGTTGCAGGTCTGATTCAATCCCTGGGTCTGGAAGATCACCTGGAGGAGGGCATGACAACCCACTCCAGTATTGTTGCTTGAAGAATCCCACGGACAGAGAAGCCTGGCAGGCTATAGTCCATAGGGCCGCAAAGAGTCAGACACAACTGAAGTAACATTATGCATGTCTTTGAGAGACCATTATTTTGCCTACTATATATGTTAGAAAATATATATGGAGGAATGCTCATGCTATCAAGAAGTATCAGTTATCAAGAGTGATAATGGTTACAATTATTACTTCCATAAAATATAAAAGGGAAGATTATGTAGAAGAGTACTCATTTGCATTTGTATTGTTTTAACATTTATGCATTACTGTAATTCATTTATTTACTCAGTAAGCAATTTTGTAGCAACTAGACCTCTTGAACTAACCATATTAGCTTTCTTGTCAATTATGCTAAGAATCAATAACGTACAAATCAATGAGACAGGAGGGAAGGGAGCAGGATGACATAGCTTTGCAGATAGTACAGAAATACTAGTTAGAACCTCCTAGGCCCAAGATGGTGGAAGATTCAATTTTTAGTAGAACTGGAGCCTGTTAGACACTCCCTGTGATAATAATAGCACATGCTAAATGACTCACCCATAGGTGCTATGATAGTTCCAAGGCCAAACTCAAAAGGCCAGAAAATGGGCAGTGACCCAATTCCCAGAAACTCTCACCCCTGCTCCAAGATAGTTAGAATACTCACCCCACTCATTAGCTTATAAACTTACCAATAAAAATTAGCCACCCTGTATTTCAGGACCACTCTAACCTTCTGAGACAGACCACACTTTGTCTATGGAATGTGTATCTCTCTAAACAAACTTGCTTTCTCTTTCCTATGGCTTGCTCTCAAAGTCTTTTCTGTGTAAAGTCAAGGACCTTCACTTGGCAACCCCTCCCAAGAACTGGCCAAAGACGTGGGGACATGATCAGCCTCTTGCACCCCATTTTCCTGCAACATCAGCATCAGATTATTATAAAGACTCAAATATTTAGTTCCTTGTCAGACACTTCAAGGGCTCAAGTATGGTCCTATGTTGTGCGTCTCTGTTGCTAGTAAATGTACTTGAGCTAAAAACAGTCTGAACCAATCAGCATGCTCTCTGATTAAAAAACAAGTTTTCTATTTTCAGTTTTGTTGAGATGTGAAAGAAGAAATTCAGTGTTTTTGTTTAATGGATGAGAAGGTCTTCACTTTGGTATTTCCAAATCAAGCAAGTATTATCACCTCTCAGAAGAAACAGCAGGGTTAATCTACCTACTTGGATTTGAATACCAGAGTGGAAATGAGGGTGGTATTTGCCTGGCTTAAAGAATGAGACTGGAAAAGCAGTATCAGTACAAAGCTTCAGGAGGCCTGTGGGTTGGGTGTGGTTTGTTGATCTTTCTTTCAGTACCAGCTAAGTAGTTTCTGTTTCAAAGAAAAGGCAGTGGCTTCTCTACCAGGATAGCACCTCAGGTTGCATGGCGCTTTAAGAATTCAGGTGCTCTACAATATGATCTCAATATCTGAATTCATTTGAATAGAAAGAACGGTTAAAGATGACTGCTCACAGATTATTGCAAAAGGCAAGGCCTTATTATTGCTAGCCCACATGTCACTAGCCACTCAATGGCACCGAGCATCGCACTTCATGGAAATAATAGGACAGCCCCTTTGTTCTAAGTTCATGCATATGCTCTTGGGGAATTAGGACACACAGCAGATGTAAATCAGCTTTTAATCCAAGTCCCAGTGTGGACAGTACAGAAGAGAGAAGTGGTGGGAGTCAGGAGGAAAGAGAATCATAACTTGTGCCAAAGAAGAGACTATCCTGTTTGTTTTGTATTTTTAAATCAGGTTGGATCACTTATATGTACACTCAGACACTAGTTTCTCTCTACATTCTTGAATGCTCTCTTTCTTTCTGAATTACTGGAGTTGAAGTGAAGCTTAATCCCAGTGAGAGAAATCTCCAGCAGGACCTTCCTGGTCTAAAACACTAGGACCTCATCTCACAGAGGGGCCTCCAACAGGCCCGGGATTCCGGCAGGGCGACACTTGGCAGGCTGTGGAAGAACTACTCTCAGATTCCCCTAGAAGCCCCTCAACGTATAGCTCATCCAGAGGCACCCGATTCCCAGCTGGCCAGGGACTCTTTGGGGCTGGGTGGTGAAGCTTGGACCCTCTTCCTGTGTACCTCACGTGCGTGCTCAGTCGTGTCCGACTCTTTGTGACCCCATGGACTGTAGCCCACCAGGCCCCTCTGTCCATGGAATGTTCCCGGCAAGAATACTGGAGTGGCTTCCTGTTTCCTCCTCCAGGGGATCTTCTCGACTCAGGGATCGAACCCATGTCTCCTGCGTCTCCTACATTGGCAGGTGGATTCTTTACCACTGTGCCACCTGGGAAGCCCATGTGGACGTTGGGAATCCTCTATTCCCCTACTCAAGCTGCCTCTGCACAAGTTTGTTTCCGCATGAGCCGCTCACGGGCCAGGTAAAGTGGAGATAGTGATACTTTACTGCTTCTGTTCAGCTGCTTGCTAGATAGTGGGTCTCCCATGCAGTGCTGATGGGTTTTCAATGCCATTCTATTAGCCTGATCACAGTATAATTCTACTTGGATGCAAAATTAGCAGCAGAATCATATTTTACCTCTAGCTTCTAATTGGCAAGAGTCACATGCTTTTATTAAACTATTCCAATCAAGGCTTCACAGCATCATACATTCTGCTTATCACAGGGCCCACCTGCAGCCAGCTCTTCTGCTTGCCTCTTATCAGCAAAGCCAATTACTTTCTCCTGTGCTTGCTTTGTGGTTTTGCTTATAGACTCCACCACACCTCCACAACTAAGCCTCTGGGGTATTAGGTAAATCCTATTCCTGATGATCCTCCCTCCCCACCCTGCGCATGTTACTACCTTGAGGTGGTCTGTGAGTTCTGGTCTGTCTGCTTTTCTGCATCCAAGTGTTCGCAGCATTCCTTGTATTTCAACGTTTTCTTGTTTTGCAGGGTCTGTCTATTGTTTCCCGCTTCTCCATTGCTGCTTCCTCTTTCTTTCCCTTGTCAAGTTTCCAAAGCCTTTTCTAACCCTCACTTAAGAATGATGTTTTAAAATGAAATAATTCCTTACAAACTCCTGTTCCCAACATCTCCTCTTCTTCATTAATTGATAAGTTTCTATAGAGATATTAAGCGATAAGAAAAGGCAAGCTCTTTAGCATCAAATGGAGTTGGATCCATCACTTACCAGGTGGATACATTTTGAATTCTCCTGGGTCAGCCATGGTATCAGTTTCTTCATCTCTTAAATGGGACGATTTGCCTCCTTGAGAAGGTGTGAACATTGCTTGAGTTATGAACTGGAACCACTAGGACCTGTGAGCATTTACTGTGTTAGCTTTCTTCTCTTTCAAGGTTTAGCAAGTATTTTTTTAAGCAGTCAACTAGACATTGCACAAAGCTTTGGAGGAATGGTGTGTGACTTGGAGGAGTTTATAATTCAGCAAATAAGATCAGAAGAAGCAAAGTCAAAACCAGATCTAAGTAATGACAGAAACTTATGAACCAGGCACTTAACTGACAAACCTCAAATATACCGCAACAGAAAAGAACAACTCCTTCCAGTAATAAAATCCTACAATTAATTTATTCACCCAAGTTTCCCTCTCTTCTTTACCTGGGATATACCCCTCCAGAAACCATACAATTAACAGCAATAACACCAACAGTAACATAATTAATATCAGTGAAGCACTCTGAGGCAATAATAAGTGGCATAGAAGATCAAAATGGAATCTATGTAATATTCATATTAAATTTAATAACTATTTAAATATTTATAAATTATCTAGCATTTTATATTTGCAAAATGCTTCACAACCACTTTTTATTAATTATTAGATACCACTTATCCCTTGGCACTCAAGTTTCCAGTGTAGCAGTGCTGATTTTTTTATTATTAATCTTAAAGAAACATTCAGCTGTATCAAGTATTTTTCTAAATCCTTACATCTGAAGTATTGGGTCACATGGCAAGATACATCAGTACAGAAATAGTCATCTTTGCAGCACCTAAGTCCATTGTTTTAGAACTCAGAAAAGAGAAATAACTTGTGCAAGGTCACAGAGTTAGTCCTGTTAATGGAGGGGTATGTAGAAGTCCTAGAATAGCCTAGCCCTTGGGGTTTGTTACTGAATATATAGAGATGTCAGATAACTGGTGCTGTGATAACTGGATTAACTAGAACTGTCTGGAGAAAAAATTTGAGCATCGTGTTTGCATTTTCCCAAGGTCTGTATAAACCACTGCGTGAGGAGAACAGAGCCTAGAGTTGCTTAAGTCCAGGTTCGCTTAAAGCCATGAATGTCTGTGTATTACATGCACTTCCCAATAAAGGTCATGATGTCTTGAAACCAGTCTTATTCGTGATTTTTTCTATCTAATGCCTGTGTCCTCAAATGCCTTTGCTCCTGCTCTGGTAGAATATGTGTTAAATCCTCTCTCCAGACTAGACTCTGAACTCACCAAAAAGACATGGACTGTGTCTTCCTACATTTTGTTTCCTTCCACCTGGGCAGTGCCTGGCATATGGAAGGCACGCAAGTATTTTCTCACTACTCTATTGTTAGATGGCAAATCTCAAGAGGGCAAGGGTCTCGTTGGCTCATCTCTGCCTTTACAGCAATCTCTAGTACAGTGTCTCATTTACAGTAAATCTCAATGGACACTTGTTTCATGAATATATAAATAATTCTAATGAATATATAGAAATTCAGTTATTTGTCATGATACATGCAAGTACCAATTTTATAATGTCATTGGATAAAAATTTTAAAAACTAATGATGAATAAGTAGGTAACAATTCCAGCATGCACAGGTCAAGCTGGAAGATCAGACACCATCAGAAGCAAGTTCCATTTGCTTTTTCATGGCTGAATGTAAGTGTTTTCTTCTTTTTTTTTAATCATTTTTTTTTTTTTACTGTGGTAAAATATCCATAACATAAAATCCACCATTTTAATTATTTTAAAGTGTACAATTCAGTGGCATTAAGCATATTCACAGTGCTACACATATATCACCGCCTAGTTCCAGAACGGCACAATGTTTTGTGGTGTCTAACACAATTGTGTTCTTACATTCTGGGGTGGGAAATCAAATGTAGCACAAATACAAGCCAGGGTTTAAGAACTACATGGGAATGAATCTAGTCACAGAACTTTTCACTCAATTAGAGAAAGCTACTTCTTTCACTTTGTCCTCGAGTTAAACTGTAGTCTTTTGAGATCTGTTGGTAAAAGAGAGGATAATATTGGGGGAAATAATGTGTTAGGACTTGATCTCTCTGGGTGCTGGTGACTTACTCTGCCTCCTTGACCCTCAGGGTCTGGAGGCGGCTGTGGGAACTAACTGGCCCGGTTAATCTTCACCAGGATCCCTTGAAGGGATCTCCAACTCTAGACTGTAGGATGGTGACAAAAAATGACTGTGGATTTCCCACAACCCACATTAGAATAAGAGCTCTGTACAAATTAGTAAATGTTGAGCTTCAGCATAATTAATAATGAACAGCAGATTCAGAAACTAGAGTATGGCCCTGAAAGTAACTGCCGAGCTTCACCATTAGGAACAGGTGGAAGCTTTACCCAGGTGCATTCACAGGAACCAGCTGAACACTGTACCTGGCTATGATCAGTACCGCCTGGGGAAAGACTAAGAGCAACCAGTATTTGAACACAGACTCTACTTCAACAGACAATATCTCCATTTATGGCCCCTAAGTTATATATCAGTTGTATTTGTTGTTTAGTTGCTAAGTTGTATATTTCAATACATGGCAAAAATCGAGCTCCATGCTTTTTTGGGGATGACAAGTTAGCTCTGTCTCTGTATTTCTTTCATTTTATTCCTGAACACTGCAGTGGTGGGAATCAGCTTTGGACTGGAAGAATCTTTTAGACCAAATCTGATATCAGAAACAACAACCCTCTTCCACTGTTCCAGTGAAAGAAGTTACAATGCCTTCTGTGAAGCAATACTTAACTTCCCTTCTTTAAAGGCAGCTGGTTCAGGGGGTTGACTGTTTAACCATTTCACTGCCCGCTTTGTGCAGACGACTAGTTCTCAGATTTCAGCTTGCATATGAGTCACCTAGGAAACTGGCTAAAAATGACGATTCTTAGCTGATACCCCAGAACTTAAGTCTGCAAAAGAAACATAGAATCTGTGAGCTCCTAGTTTCCCCAGATAATTCTAATGCAATTGGTCCAAGAACCAGTTTAAGAAGCAACATATTGGGTTTATTGCCAAGAGTGCCAGCGCTTTCAAAGCCACCTATGCCACCCCGTCTAGCTGATCCTGCTCAGAGCGCCGATTGTGTCTCTGTCTCTCACTGTGCGCACCCTTTGTTGAACCCAGAGAATCAAGGAGTGAGCTAAAAGGCTGGAAGAAGATGCAAGGAGCAGTAGGAGCTGCAGACACATTTATCTCCTCCTGTCTGGTGCAGCAGCCGAAGCAGCGGCTGTACCATCACATAGCGTAGACCCCAGGACTTTCCAGGTGGAGCTTATATAGCAAAGGTAGCCCATGGCCAAGCGAGTACCTCGTGAGGTGCATGACCAGTGCCATAAGTCATCTCAGCTGTTACATTTTATTTGCAAAATGTGGGGCAAGAGCAAGAGGCTGTGGGGCAAGAGAGCCTGACCATGCCATGTTGGCTAATTCGCTCTTTCCGTACCGACCTCAACCTTCAAAACAGTTACATGAACTACTGCACGTCTGTATCTTTATTCCCAACATCTTAGAACTTTTCATGTTAATGACTCAGGTTAGGTAAAACAATTTTTTTTATAAAATGGGGATATAAAACCCCTTCACTGGGTTTTTATTAAGACGATTGGATAGTTGAAGCAAAGGGATCAGTAAAGTGCCTAATGCTCTGTCAGCACTCAATAAATAATTTTAAAATATTTTCCATTAAAATGTCTTATCAGGAATGTCATTAGCAGCAACAACAAGCACATCAGCATGGACTCACCAAAATGTGTTTAGGGAACTGATTGTCCAGATTTTCCATTCCCTTTACCCCCATGGGGAGTTAAAGTTATCTGAGCTCAAATTAAAGGTCATTAATCCTGGCTGCCACCCTATAAATGACAAGGCATTTGACTCTCTGAAAATCACTTAGGGGCCTCTGATTTCTTACACCCGAGATGGAGGGCAGAGGTGATTTAAATCTTTATAAAGGATGAATTAAGAAACATGATTTCAGTTGTAGGAGTCTAGTGAAATTGTTGGGGGTAGCCTCTGGAGCAGAGAAAAATTGTTTGTAGATGTTGTTGCCTCAGCAAACCTTGAAATCTTATTATGGTCTTGTCTTTTAATTTTTATTATTTTATTCAGTTACTGGTGACTTATCATGACATTTTCCTCTTTATTGCAATTTATGATAGAGTAGCCAAAAGCAAAGACAGATGTTAACCTTCCACGGTTGTGACCATCCTTCGTTTGGAGCGGCTTTGGGAACTATGCTGACAACTTGATGTCCTTTTTGTAGAGACTGCTCGTTGTCAGTGCTTGGAAGGTAGTAACTGTTGAGACAAAAGAGATGTTGATGGAGAACCACCATTTCTATTTGTTTAATTTGCAGTTTCCTACATGTCACTACATATATTAATCTTTTATGAAGGGATTGAAATTGAACTGTCTGACTTGTGAGGGTGCTTTGTATCCTTCTTGCCCCGTAGCATGGTCATACTCAGAGATAACACAGATTTTCCAAAAGTGGCTTGGAAAAAAAGTAAATTTGTTTGGACCTAAGTTTTGAACTCTCTAACCTCGAAATAATGTGAGTTGCTCTTTTCTTTTCACTTAGAAAAAAATACAAAACACAAAAGGGCAGCACTAAGACTTCTATCAATGCAAACACCCAGTAGTTACGACCCAGGAGAAGAAAGAACGTTTCCAGCACCCCAGATTCCTTCCTCCAGCATCTAATGGGGCCCTTCCCAGTAGCCATCCCTTCTCTTCCTCCCTACTATGTGCTTGCATGCATGCTAAGTCACTTCAGTTGTGTCTGACTCCATGTGACCCCATGGACTGTATCCCGTTAGGCCCCTCTGTCCATGGGATTCTCCAGGCAAGAGTACTGGCATGGGTTGCCATTATCTCCTCCAGGGGACCTCCCTGACCCGGGGATCGAACCTGCATCTCATGTTACCTGCATTGGCAGGGAGGTTCTTTACCACTAGCGCCACCTGGGAAGCCCCATCCCTACTACAGCTGACCAAAATTCTGCTTGTCATGGTAACTATTTTTGTCTTTTGCTTTTATTTATAGTTTTAACACCTAAACAAGCATCCCTCTTCCAGAAAAAGGGTTACTTTTCCTGATTTTTGGATAGTTGCATAAATGAGATCATAAATATATATTTATATTATGCATTTAAGTTTTTGAGATTTTATTTGAAGTGCTTTATAAATCTGTGACTTGTTTTTATTACTTTATAGTATTTCATTATTTGAATATACCACTGGTTTTTTTATTTTTTCTCACCTCTACTATTGATAAGCCTTTCCTTTCTGAACTTTTTCATATGTCGATTTGTTGTTTGGACATATTCTTCTGTGAAATGCCAGTACTAAAATTGAAAGAAAAAAATCTCAATTTTTTCACACACCCTTGTCAATGAGTTACAGTGATCTGTGTTTAGGGTTGTTTCTGTTCCAATTAATCAGGCATATCACTCTGCTACAGTTACGAAGTTCTGGTTACCTAAGATGTCACTTAAAAAAATTCCTGAACCTAATCTAATGGATTTCTCAAAAAGTCTAACCCTTTAAAATGTTCAATTAATAGAAGTTCCATAACCAATATCCTGGGGCTTCCCTGGTGGCTCAGAGGGTAAAGCGTCTGCCTGCAGTGCAGGAAACCTGGGTTCGTTTCCTGGGTCGGGAAGATCCCCTAGAGAAGGAACTAGCAACCCACTCCAGGACCCTTGCCTGGAAAATCCCATGGACAGAGAAGCCTGGGGTCCATGGGGTCCATGGGGTCGCAAAGAGTAGGACACGACTGAATGACTTCACTTTCTTTCTTTTCTTTCTAACCAGTATCCTGGTGTGTGTGCATGCATGCATGCTAAGTTATTTCAGTTGTGTTGGACTCTTTGAGACCTTATGGACCATAGCCCACTAGCTCCTCTGTCCGTGGGATTCTCCAGGCAAGAATACTGGAGTGGGTGGCCATGCCCTCCCCTAGGGGATCTTCCCAACCCAGGGATCGAACCCACATCTCTTACTTCCCCTGCATTGGTACCACGTGATAAGCTCCCAATATTCTCGGGAAGTGTCACCTATAGTCTTCACTTCCTGGATATTCATAAGAAGCGTTCATAAGAATAAAAGTTCTAAAGAACATTAGAATAAAGAAACTTAGTCAATATTATTTAATCTGACTTTTCTGCTTCATATTTAAATTCAGAATATCTAATACTATCTTGTGGAACAAATGTTCCGTGAAGTACATTTTGGGAAAACCTGGTTTAGAAGACTCCCCTCTTGTTGGATTTTTACTTTACAGGTGAGCAGGTGAAAAACTATGGAGAAAAGGTTCAAGGAAGATTCAATTATCTCAGAAATAAACTTTCAAATAACTGAAAAGGGAAAAATGGTTCGTTTAGATTGGCTTTCTATAGTTTTTTTTTTAAATTAAGTGATTAAAAAGCTAATAACTAAACTAAAGGATTAGGTATAGAAATGATTATAAAGGTCAGATTCACACATCAAATGCAATTATATTTCCAAAATCTATTAATGGCTCAATTAGTTCATAGATCAGATAATTAGGTGTTGTTCATTATCGGTAACTTGTATGTGTGTGTGCATGTGTGGTGTGTGAATTTGATGGGAAAAATCACAACTTTAATATTTAAAGACAATTTCTTAGGATGAAGCAGAATTGAGTGTACCTTCTGTTTTAGCATTTTTGTGTGGATTTTTCAGTTTGAATATATACAGTTTTTTGCTTTTCTAAATTTCTCCCTTGCAAATAACAATGTTTCCTAAAGTGTAAAATTTAACACTGAACTCAAAAATCCTCAGCTTCTTCTCTACTCTTAAAAAAAAAGTTTAGAAAAATTAGCTGCCTAGAAATAATCTTATGAAAGCTGTCAGTAAAATAGAGGTACACCTTTTCTTCATAATCACAAATTTGCTCTTCCTATGGAGAAATTTGCCACTGTACTAATAAATTATTTATGACTGCTAAATTATTTGTTGCTGTTTTGATATAATAGCAAAACAAATGGGGTCATCAAATGCAAATGATGACCTCATTTGCATCACCTCGCCTTGTAGCTATGTCCCTATGATGTATTCACTGTGTCTCAACAATGCATCTGTGCAAGCTATACACACCAATTGGCCCCTGATACAGTAGACCTGAGAACAAGTCTAGGAGGAACCCTCTTTGACTGTGTTATTGGAGATCACATTCACTTACCTCTGTTAGCCTCAAGGCTCTTGGCTTTCTTTGCCTGTCACTCAGGATAGTGGTTAGTTACTGTCAGAATGCAGCTATAATTGGGAAAGGCACTCCCTGCACACAGAAGTTTGAGGGAGGTGAGAATTCATATCCAGCCTAGTGAGTCTGGGAAGCTTTCCAATCCTCCAATGCTATACTAAAGCACAAAAGCAAATTGAATTTTATTACTTAGGTGACATCAAACCATATTTAAACACAGAGGCTCCTTGACAACATCCTTCTTAAGAAACTCATTGCAATAAAACTTTTTCCTCCAAGCTGGTCTTAAAGTTTACATTCATTTTGAAATTTTTTCCATTTAAATTCTTTACTTTTTCACAGAGAATTATAATAAAAACAATAAGCTCATATTATTATTAGGAGGAAAACTTTTGTGATATAAATATTCTACAACCATCTGGAAAAATAAATGCAAAATTAGAAAGTATAACGAAACTGAATGTTGTTAATGAAGTTAGCTACTAAAATTGATGTGCCTGTGCTCTCAGATTTGAAAACCTAAGTGTTTTTCTTTCTAAAATGGGGGATGTGCTGAACTTTTGAGTTCAGGATTTATGATTAAAAGTTAATCACAAACTATTACCATCAGTACTTTCCAACCTATTGTCATACTTAATTTATGCAAGATAGTTTTAGGCATTTTTTTTTTCTAATTTCACAGAAAACTAAACTGGGGGTTCCTTTACTTCATTTATCAAGGATACTTACTTTTTATAGATAAAATATTTGTAAAAATTATTTTATACTCAATTATTTTTCTCTACCAAATATTTTGCATTAGGTCTTGCTGTGTTTTGGAAGTATAAATCTTGTGTTCCTCCACCTTCTTCCTCAAGCAATTTGGCTCCCTCTCCTTTTTTCTGGAGTGCATTTTTATACGATTATTTCTTGTAATCCCCTTCAGATAATTGATTGGAATCTTTTGATGAGCCTGGATGTGGATCACTTCCTCCTCAAGGCCTGAAATGATCACAACTCTGACTTATGTCTGGACCACTCCCTGTGAGAGAGCCTGAGCCTCAGAGACCCAGTGAGTTCAGGCCCTGACTCATGACTCACAGACACTGTAAAAAAGGAGCGGGTCATTGTTTGCAGTCATTGGGCCTTAGGGGTAATGCTTACACAGTGAGATGGAACCAACACAGAGTAAATCATCTTTGGTAGAAAGTCCTACCTTCTCTTCAATCTCTCTGTCATGCCAGCAAAGACTCACACTCCTTATTTACGGAATCGGCAAGGTCTCCACAGGGAAAACCCACCTACCTAAACTGGGATTTGAGTGGCAAGGAATAGGAGAGGCGGGGGAGACGGAAGATGAGTACAGACCTGCAACCGGAAGAGGAAGGGAAGCCATTTTCCTTTTCAAGGAAGTCAGTGCGCTAACTCCAGTCATCCATCTTCTCTGCCCTCCTCAGATTTGCTTAATACTTATACTGTTTTGTGTATAGTGGACACTTTGTTTCTCTTGTTCTATTTGACTGTTTTGTTTTTCATTTTCGGCTGCCAAGTTTTTCTAATTTGGGGTCACCCTCCATTGTTTAGACAATCTCATCTGTTCTAAGAGGTATTTCCCTGAAGTGATTAAGTTTCTACACTGTCAATGCGGCCTAAGGTTTTTGAACAGTAACAATAAATGTTGCTTTAAATGATATAGAAACCAAAAAAAAAACACCCCAAACCCTCAGTATAATCAATATAAAGTTTAGAATTTTAACATCCATACACCCGTATTTGTTGTGTATAATACAATAAGCAGTCTAAGGATATGGTGAAAGGAAAGTATCAATAATAATGGAAAATATTAAACAAAGGACTAATAAAGTGTGAACTAAACTCCTGTCTCTAGAAATAAATTGCCTTTGGAAACTGTTTCTCTAAATGTCAGTGTCACCAAGGCCTGAAGGGATTTCATTCATCAAGGAAAGATCAATTGATTTGATGGGGAAAAAAAAAAAATGCGCTAAAAAATGACATTGTGGATTTTTTTGTTTGTTTGTTAATTAAGCCCCCTTTGGTTTTTAAGGATAAAGCATTTACTACTGTGGAAAATTACCCTTCAGAATGAATAAAGCAAATAAATCCAAATATTATTTCTATACCTCAGAGTCTTCCCCAGTGGTATTAGTATCACTTGTCTGAATTCTTTCTCACAAAGAATGCTCCACCCTTAATCCCACAAACCACATCTGTAAAGTCATACACATGTTTACATGATTTAAAAACCACTGTGTTTAGAACATTGTTTTTGAAACCACATTGAGATGTAAAGTCTTTATATGAATGGCCTACAGCTGAAGGCCTTTTAGATGACATCTTCTGCTATCTCCTTGGCGCTGATCTAAAGCTGAGTGTATCATTTATTAGAAAGAATACAATGGAACTTCTATCATCTTTCCCCTCTCTCTCTTCCTCTATCTTTCTTTCTGCCATCCTTCCCTTCTCTCTCCTTCCTTCTCTGCCTTCCTTTTTTCTTTTAATCTTTCTTTCACAAATAAAGTTGACTCTTCCTACATTTGGTTTACATTTAGTAAACCAAAAGCCACATTCTACACTAGGAGTAGAGCCCATATATCAGTTATGACAACCTGAGAATCTCTGATTTCTTAGCTATTCAGAGCCATCATTGTATTAATATCCAAATATATTAATAAATAATAAAAGTAGCTTAATCTACCATCTTATTTCATGTAAAAATTAAACCTTTTCCTTCATATTCTGAACATCCTCAGAGAATGAACATAGTTCACTGATATTGCTTTTTAATTTCACTTCTTATGGACTTCCTTGGCGGCTCAGATGATAAAGATGCAATGCAGGGGACTCAAGTTCAATCCCGGGGTCGGGAAGATCCCCTGGAGGAGGAAATGGCAATCCACTCCAGTATTCTTTCCTAGAGAATCCCACGGACAGAGGAGCATCTCGGACTACAGTTCTTGGGGTTGCAAAGGGTCAGACACAACTGAGGCAGTAACACTTCCACTTTTTATTGCTCCTTTGGCTGCTTCTGAGATTTTCATGAAAAGTTGCTCTCACTATCATGAAGTCTTCAGAGAAGTGTCCAGGCAAGTAGCCCTATCCTCACTATCCCAGACCATCTCATGATTCTCCACAGTGAAACTTTAAAAAATAATCTTTTATTTTGAAACTGTTTTTAATTTTTTTTTTTTAATTTACAGAAGAGTTGCACAGATACTTGGAGAAGGAAATGGCAACCCACTCCAGTATTCTTGCCTGGGAAATCCCAAGGACAGAGGAGCCTGGCGGGCTGCAGTCCAATGGTCGCAAAGAGTAGGACCAGACTAAGCAGGTGCTTGCACACTTGAGCAGATGATACCAGGAAGTCTTACATATCCTTTACCCAGCTTCCCCTAATTTCACATCTCACATAACCAGGGCACAGCTCCAAAACTTGGACAGGAAAGGTTACCTCAATCTGGTATGAATAGTTTCATATATTAATTAAACAATTATTAAGCACCTCTTAAATAGGTTCTGGGGACATAGTGATTCTCCAGATAGAATTCCTGCTCATGGAGTTTACATTTTCCCCTCTTACGCCTTCCTATTTCTATAGTCAAAGTCATCCCCCAACTGTTGAGCCATCAATCACAGCCAATCTTGCTGAAAATGTCAAAGTTTTAATTTTACTAACACCATTACTATGTTATGTATGCTGCTTTGCAATGTATACCTTATTTCCACAATTCCTGGTTGCTGTTTTTTTTTAAACACTGTTTTGCTTTTATTTGAGTGACTACAATACATTAAGCTGAATCCGGATTGTGGAGTTTAGAGTGACGTCTGTCACCCTATTCATGTGACATTATTCATCTACTTCACCCAAATAGAATTTTATCCTGAATGACACAGCAAAGTCAGATTGCTAAAGTCAAGTTTAGAAATTTGTGTGTTGTGACTGTTTATCTTTTTTGATTAAATATTTGTGCTTTTCTAGTGCAAATATTGTTGATAGAACTACTTTGACATATCAATGACTGTTGGAGCTCATTCTATAAATTGTCTCTTTCAGTTTTTTGTTGTTACTTAAGTTTCAAATATCTATGACTGCATGTCAGTTATTTGGACAACTTCATTATGTCAGTATTAAAATGGGAAGCATTGAGGAAGTAACTCTTTTCCATGTCTCAGGAAACACATGTAGTTAAGTGAGACTTAAAAATGAAACTTTCAGTTTTCTGAAGCAGGTAATAATTAGAACCTCCCACCTCCAGAATTACTTAAATGATTTATTTTTGTTAGCATAAAACTTGACTAAAGAGTGTTTACTCACATATACATATGTAAGACACTCAAATCTTTTGATAATAGACTTTTAAAAATTTTTCTTGAATTATATACATATATATGGAATGTATTATATATATGTAAAACCATCACTAATTGATATTATAAACCATGAATAATAATTATGAACATAATTTCTTTGAATGGTTTCTGGCAAGAAATGAAATCAGATACAATTAGGAAAAACCTTAAATATGTCCACTAAGTTACCCCCAACAGAGGAGAGATCTAGTACTTTAAGAGTGGTTATTACTCCTTGGAAGGCAGAGTTGGTCTAAGTTGACAATATTACTTAAGCTAGAATATGTGTCGTCATTGTTATGGATGAGAAGACATCCTTCCAACCAATGGAAATCCCAGAAACCTTGAAAGGAGCTTTTCCTCTCTTTTTAACAGTTTCCTGCAGCCTTGCCTCAGTTCCCTATGAACTGAAGGATAATTGCTATCTTTTGATTAGTATTCTTTCCATCTATACGTGAGAGTCATTCAGAGAAACCCAGTGAGGAAAGGTACAACCACATGAAAAATAAGGTAGATGATGTTCAGGTTTCACATGAGATCAGAAAACAAGTGTTGAGGAGTATGAAAATAAAACCATGGTATGGAGTCATGATGATGTTGCATATTGCCCATGATGGGAGATGTCTTGTGTTCTTTGGTCAAGCATCTGCATTCAGTTCTTGGAAACATTCAAGAAGACAAAGCTATGGTAGAAAATTGGGGAGAACAGGGACTTGGCTCATCAGATTGCAGTCTTAAATCTCTGTGATGGCATTTCCATTATCTGTGTTTCTCTGAATGCATAATTAATTTGCGTAAATACTCAGTAACTTGTTAGTAGAGACTGAAGTTTCCTAAGTTACTGAAGTTCTTTTCTTGGCCTATTAGAACCACTTTGTTCTTTTCGCAAGAATTTCTTTACACAGAACATTTTCTTTGTGTTACTGTGTGTCCCATTGTGCTGCAACTTTCAAGTTGTAAATTGGTTTGGTGGTACCAGAATTTAACTGCAGGCTTGCATGGCATCATTAACAGGGTACATGGTGTTTGGAGGCAAAGTGTGTTTTCTTTTCTCCATAGCAATATGGAGATAAACTTAGTGTCTTGGGTGTGTATTTAACAAAAGTGGGGTGGAGTGGGGTGAATATGGGGGTAGGTGGGAGTTTGAGGATGGATGTGAAAGAGTGAGAGAGTGATATAAAATGGATATAAAATTCAATATAGATAACTGGAATTATCTGTCTGTAAAGTGTATCAAAAAAAATCGATGTAACCATTTTATGGGAAATCTTAAATTTGAATCAGTCTGATGTCTACTTTTTGCTTATCTCTTTTGGCCTGTAAATTTCTTAAACTTATAAATATCTTTAAAAAATGTTAGTTTTCAAATATAAGCGATGAAGGGCTTCCCAGGTGGCACTAGTGGTTAAAAAAAAAAACCTGCCTGCCAATGCCAATGCAGGAGACATTAGAGATGCGGGTTCGATCCCTGGATCAGGAAGATCCCCTGGAGGAAGGCATGGCCACCACTTTAGTATTCTTGCCTGGAGAATCCCCTGGACAGAGGAGCCTGGCAGCCTACCACCATCCATAGGGTTGAACAGAGTCATACACAGCTGAAGTGACTTAGAACAAACACACTGACAGCCAATGAAATGACCTCTAAGTTTTCAAGGAAATCTCATTCTCCAGTTAGAGAGTTTAACCCAGAATCTGGTTTCCCAAGTCTGTGCCAAAGACACTGTGTCCCTCAGCCTACAGCACCGGGAACCACCCAGACCAGCACTCCTGAGTGTCCCACACATCCCTTTCCCCTTGCTCCCAAGCTCACACATTTAGCTGGAACTTCTGAGTTCATGCAAATATCCTCATCTCCATTCCTACAAATTTTATAAATACGTAATTTTATTGCAATTTCTTTGTTTTATGAAAAAAAAGAAAAAAAACTACTCAGGGTAGTAAGTGAAAAGATGTTAATTAGAGAGATAAAATGAAATTCTTTAATTCTTATTGCTAAATCACATGCCCAAACAGCAGGGAACATATAGACTGAAGCTTAAAGACCAAAGAGAGAAGATGTTAAGTGTCAAGTCCCAGGGGACTGTAACATTTTACTGTGGTGCCAGTACATTTAAACCAACAATTATTTGGAAAGAATGGAAATTATTACAAGAAAGAAATCAACTCTCTTAGGTCTTCCAGGATCGACATAATAATAATAAAAAAATAATTATTTGGTATCTGAAACATCTTTCCTCCATGGATCTCAGAGTATTTTATCCAATATTATTTAATTAAAATTTACACTACTTCTATATTTGAAGGAGAGATTTGCTACATTTTATAGGTAAAAAATTGCTTTTCTGAAAGATTGAACATCTTGACCACACAAGTTTTTATCACACTAAAATGAAATAGACACCATTGCCTTCTTTCAATTGCTAAATAAGGTTTATCAAGCTAAGAAATTAAAATAAGTGAACTAAGCAGTTTTTTTGAGGCTAAATGACACAAAATTACTCATGTCAAATTTGGAGAAGGTATTATTCTTCCTTCTTCATTGAATTGATTGGATACTTTGCTGATTTTTTTATGTAATATGAATGTTTGGCTATTCTGAAAGCTGGAAAACATCAGCAAACTCATATCTGAGTTTGTTCTTTATGTATATAATTTTCGCTCTGTCTTGACCTCTTCACAATTCAACCCTTGCTTGTTTCAAGCTCTCTTTAAATTTTTTTTTCTCTGTGAAAGTGCAATTAAAATAAAAATGCCTCCAAACGGAAGGATGCAGTAGGATTAAAGGAAAATAGAATTTCTAAAATGAAATCAACTTTTGAAACATTAGTTGTTACTAATTGCTAGAAATGAATGTCACTCTAATTAATAAAAAAATTCATTTTGTGTGCTCAGTGAAGTCAATTGTAATTTTAATATGTAACATATCATAATTTTCTTCTATATTCAAGTTATTTGGAGCATTAGTGAAAGCAGTCATGGTAACATCAGTGACCCCAACAACAGTAATAATATTGGCACAAAGAGCTCAAGCTTAGTATTTACTCTGTGCCAAGCTCTGTGCTAAGCACTTAAGCACTTGAGTTCTCACCTTCTTTTATCCTCACCTAAGGGGCAGATATGAAGTAAACTGTTTTTGTTCAAATATTAATTAAATTACTTACTAGATCTCCTACCTGGAATGAGTTACTTAAAGATTAGAGAGTTCCTCAAAATTTAGAGAGTTCCTCATCCACAAAATCGGGGTGCTGAAAATGTTATTGTGAGGTTTAAATGATTAGCACACAGGAGATTCCTAGAAGAGAACCAGGTACGTGGAAAAGGTCTCCACACATAACTGCGGTGCAAATGAGGGCACTGGGCTTCAGGGGTGTGAAGTCACTTGCCCATGGCCACTGGTGTAGTGAACAGAAGAGTCATCCCCTTCCAACCTCAAATTCTGGGCTTCTAATATCACATTTAATACCACTAGTCGTTGGCAACCTTCTTTAGAACAAGGAATGTAGCCTAAGTATTTAAAATTCTTTTCCAGTTTTATTGAGGAGTAATTAACGTGCATCACTGTATAATTTTAAGGCACACAGCATTATGGTTTGATTTACATACATTGTGATATAATTACCACAATAGGTTCAGCTGTAACTTACATAACTTTATGTTCTCAGTTCTCAGCACAGTGCACAACTCCTACATTGTACTAGTTAATTTGATTTAAAATAAAAAGTAATTCTCTGTTTACTGTTTCATACTTTTTACAAAAAAGAGCATAGATTGTATTTGTCGGCTATTCTTCCCATTTTCTGTTGCTTTGTCTGTTAAAGGCAAGTTATTTACCTAGTGATTACTACATTAAATACAAGTAGAGAGCTATGGAGAGTTATTTCACTTCCCTGCCGTTAGTTGTCCTCCACCTATCTTATTTCAGAGCAGGAAACATTACACTGATAATTATTAGTTAATTCTTCCACATAGAGATACCCAATGTTATTTTTATATGATACTGAAATCCTTTATCTTTTGCATGGGTTATTTGAAAATAATATAGCACTTGCATTCTTGATAGCGATCTCAATATTTTTCTTTCATCTAAAATATCTTTTAATACTGGTCAAAGAAAATGAAGGAGATAGGGGTTCATGACAGTATTGAAACATCTATTATTCTAATGCTATTCTTAGAGGCATCTCAAGAGATCAAGTTCTTATATTCTATCAGACAAGACTGCATATAAATCATCCTGGAAAAATGAGTGTGTAATTGGTCAACAGAGAAATTTCCACAAAATCACTCAGATATTTGGTTTATCTCCAACTTTCAGAAAGCTATTATTTAGATTTAACCTGTAATTTCCATCTCCATGTCCCACTGAAGGCAAATGAATGTTGTTTTAACTATTTTTTGGCTTTGAACATCTATTGAAAACAGATCATTAACAACTATTCAATATTCCTATCTATGTGCATCAAATATATTTTTTGAAACGAATTTTTTTGTGAAATGTCTATTTTTTTCAGGTTTATGAAAGAGTCTGGCAAAAGCAACAATAGCAACAACAAATAGCAGTAGGTAACCTGATAAAGGGCTTCTCAGGTGACTCAGTGTAAAAGAATCCACCTGCCAAGCAAGAGACTCGAGTTTGATCCCTGGGTCAGGTAGATCCCCTTGAGAAGGAAATGGCAACCCACTCCAGTATTCTTGCCTGAGAAATTGCGAGGACACAGGAGCCTGGTGGGCTGCAGTCCCAGGGTCACAAAAAGTCGGACACGACTTGTGACTAAAAACCAGCAAATTGAGAAGGAAGGAAGCATAACTGGCATAAATATATGTATATACACATGTACATTCTTTTGAGTATGATAATCCTCTAGTGTATTTCAAATGAGCAAATTATTGTGACTGTAGAAGAACATAAGCTAAGAAAAACGGAAGTAGCTGCATTCCTCAGAGAGAGATCAGTAGTAATACATAAGAACGGTAATTATTGACCTGAAGTCATTTATCTGATTTATGTGAGTTGAGTTGCCCTTGCCATCTTATTATTGCTAGAAATTAAGATTATGTGATATTTTCCAATTATAATACTCATTTTAAATGACAGTTTCAAAATAGTTTTCACAATAGCTTTTAAGCATGCTTCTTTATCTTGACATAGAAATATATTAAATAGCCAACCTTGGTTTTCTGAGATTGGATATTACAAAAAAAAGTAAACTCAGGACTTAGATGTTTTGCCTTTGGTTTTTGTCATCAACTAGTATTCTCAATATGTATTTCATTTATTATTATTTTTGGCATTATTTTTATTCACAAAAACATGGTATTAAAATAGCTTACTTCTTCAGTCCTATCTAAAGATATAATATGCACAGAGTAATTTACACTTGTTCAACAATGCCCAACAAGGTAAAACAAAACTTTTCTGTAGCTTCCAGTTTGTTAAATTACTATGTTAAGCCATAGCCCCACAAATGAATGTTTTCTCATTTCTTAAATTTGTCCTCTAGTTTACTTATAAAGTATCGTTGCTTATCCCATGCCCTGAAATGTGAAGAAACATTTCTGCATGTTACTCTGGAATTCATATTTATTCTTCAAGATTCAGGTCAAATGTGTTCTTTTTTAAACTTGAATATCTTTTTTTTTTTCCATCAAAAAACAGTGAATAACCCATTTCAAAGAGAGTTTTGAGGTGTGACCTAGTATTCCCAGAAAAAAATCCACAATACTCTAGGACATAGAGACTTAAGCAAGATAGAAACTTGAAACACAACCAGAGCCTTTCAAACCCTCACTCAATGAAAGTCAGATAACTTGGGGGACTTTTTTTTTTTTTTTCTTTTCAATAGTCCCCAGAAGTCTGGTCATAGCCATAGAAAATAATCCACAAACACTCAATGGATGCCTCAACTGGTCCTTCTTTATTGATTGCCCTTTACAAGAAATAATGTCGTTTGTGAGTGATTCAGTCTTCTCCAATCTTTACCATTCTATTGTTTTCCTCTATTTCTTTGCATTGTTCACTGAAGAAGGCTTTCTTATCACTCCTTACTATTCTCTGGAACTGTGCATTCAGTTGGGTATATCTTTTCCTTTCTCCCTTATGTAACTTATATTCAGAGTACATCATGCAAAATGCCAGGCTGGATGAATCACAAGCTGGAATCAAAATTGCCGGGAGAAATAGCAACAGTCTCAGATATGTAGAGAATACCACTCTAATGGCAGAAAGTGAAGAAAAACTAAAGAGCCTCTTGATGAGGGTAAAAGAGCAGAATAAAAAAAGAGCTGGCTTAAAACTCAACATTCAAAAAACTAACGTCATGGCATCCAGTGCCATCACTTCACAGCAAATAGAAGGGAAAAAGTGAAAACAGTGACAGATTTTCTTTTCTTTGGCTCCCAATCACTGAGGATGGCGACACAGCCATGAAGTTAAAAGATGCTTGTTCCTTGGGAGAAAAGATATGACAAACCCAGACAGTGTAATTAAAAAGCAGAGGCACCAGTTTGCTGACAAAGGTCCGTATAGTCAAAGCTATGGTTTTTCCAGTAGTTACACACAGATGGGAGAGTTGGACTATAAACAAGGCTGAGTGCTGAAGAATTGGTGCTTTTGAATTCTGGTACTGGAGAAGACAGTTTAAAGTCCCTTGAACTGCAAAGAGAGCAAACCAGTTAATCCTAGAGAAAATAAACCCTGAGTATTCATTGGAAGGAGTGTTGCTAAAGCTGAAACTCCAATACTTTGGCCACCTGATGCAAAGAGCCAACTCATTGGAAAAGTCTCTCATGTTGGGAAAGATTGAAGGCAAGAGAAGAAGGGGGTGACAGAGGATGAGATGGTTGGATAACATTACCAACTCAGTGGACATGAGTTTGACCTGACTCCAGGAGATAGTGAAGGACAGGGAAGCCTGGTGTGCTGCAGTCCATGAGGTTGCAAATAGTTGGACTTGATTTAGTGACTGAACAACAACAGTCTTCTCACCCTTATTGTAACTCATTTCCTACCCTTAAACACTGCTCTGGCCATGGTGCTTTATACAGAAGTCTCCTTCATTAAAATAACAATCATTTTATGGGAGAGAGATTTTCCTGGAGATTCAGAAGCATATCTGCAGTATGGAGGTGTTCTGGAGTTTTAGGTAAAAAGGAAGTTTGCAAAGAAAACTCTATAGTCTTGCAAAAACTTGATCGATCACTGTGATTATTGTCTTGACATCATGAAAAGATGAGTGAGCAGAGAGTTGTGTGAAGCCATGTAGGGATCAAGGGAGGCAGTGTTAGCTTGTTTCTACTTATTTTACTTATTTGAAATTGTACATCTCACTAACTTCAGTTCATGCAATCATTTTTCAGTCGGAAATGTGATAGGTATATATAAGGTATATATATGAAATTGTGCTGAAGGTATATATGTCCATGGTGCCAAAATGTTTGGGGAACACGTTTCTAAATTATTGGCAGGTAAAACCCTGTGGAGAACACACAGATTAGTAAATCCCTAAGAAATTTATGATTGGAGATATGCATTGGTTTTTTTTTCTACCTTAATTATCAGTGCAAAGAACGGATTAAGTATCTATTATTACTGTTTTAGGTCTTGAATTAAAGATATACAAAGACTTCCCCATATTGCAGGCTTTTAGTGACTATTTTAAGGCATTGGTTTTTCTCCACCATACTGTAAAATATACAAAGTTTCTTCAAAGAAATAGGGGTAGAATAAACCAAAGTGTTCACTGAAACCAAAGTATTCCCCCATCAGCAAATTTATGTAAAAAGAGTCAGCCAGCCACCTCTCAGACCTGAAATGTCAAACTTGTAAAAATAGTATTCTTGGGAGTTATATTTGATCATTTGTTAAATATGGGGATATAAAATGTAGAAATCCATGTGTAATGCTTCAAATCCCTAATCTGGTTTAAAAGGTCAGCTGAAGCCTAAAAGGACTTGACATTTTACCTTTTAAAGTCTGACTTTTAGTCTTAAGACTTAACAACATTTCAGCCTGAATGACCTGAAGGATAAATACAAAGCTGGTTTCAATTGAACTATTTAGAAAGCAGGGGATCTTCTAATTTGTAAGACAGCATTCAGAGAGCTTTTTCCATTAAGAACTCAATCGACTGAAAAATGATTTCCTTGGATATTCCACAATCTTTCAATGCTTGTGTAAATTTTACACAGGAGGTGGGCGGTGTGCGAGGCTCAAGATGTAAAACCCCATGGTACAAAGAAAGAAAACCACCTTATGAGCTACAGAAAACTGATGATCACCTGTAAGCAATGTATGTTGCATTTGTTTACCAGTTTCTCCCTCAGGTGAAATGCAATTTACATACCAATCATTTACTATAGTTTCATTCCTGGAAGCAATTTCAATGGCTTTTTCAAGTGATCATTATTATTAATTAATGTTTATTGATCACCACTGGGTACATATGTTAGAAGGGCTGGTAGAGTATTATACAGCAAATGTCTTACTGTAAACTATACTTTGTACACTTTTATTGTATTTTCATAAGACCAATGACTGTCCCTTACTTTTGTGTGATTTGTGCTAAAATGCCACTCATGTGAAGTGACCAAGGATTGGAATTGGAATTCTAGAAGTACATTTCTGTGTCATTTGCTTGTGGGCGTGGTGGGGTGTGCAGGCAGGAGTCAGTGTAAAGCATAAAATGTAAAACAGGTCAAGATTTATTGGGACAATGTCAATTGTGTTATATAATTTAAAAATGAGCTCTATTTTTTTTTTAACCTCACTGATAAGGACAGCGGGTATTCTTTAAAAAAATAAAAATATAGGAAGAATCAACTAAATATCATGATGAACTCTCTCATGTGTTCAGAAAATTGCCTTTTATAACATAAAAAATGAAAGTCTGTAGAGTTGAAATTTCCCTTATCTACAAGGACCATTTAAATTGAGACTCCCATGAGAGTCTTTGCAAGGATTATCCAAGTACAGACCAGCCCCTGTATAGAAAATAGACATATTTCTATCTTACCCAGAGATTTTCCTAGGCTAGATTCCCAAACTGAAGAAACATTTTCAGCTTCATGGAAGAAAAGTCTGAAGTGATCAGAATCCCAGGCAGCTTGCTCAGATACCATACAAAATAATAGAATTTTCATGTATTTGTGAACATTATTCTTTTAGCAATTCATTGAAGGGTTATTTATTGAAAACATACTGTATACAAATCCTGATGTCTGTGTGAAACTGCTAACTTTTTTTAGAAAAGACAAATTATGGAGGCTTCAGTTGGCAGAAGTGAAGTGGCCCTCAATTTTTATGTTTAAACGTTGAGTATGCTACATTTTCAGCTGTAACAATAAATAGGAGTGAGAGTGAAGCTAAAGAGTATTGCCGTTTCTGCAGACTCCAGTGAGGCAACCATGAAAGGTAGTGTGGAACTCTTGACCCTTTCCAAGTCCTCATCTATTGGAAATTGATAGATGAGACACAAAATAGTACAAAACAAGCCTTAAGTTCTTACTTAGCATGTATCTGAAAGTTGTTAAAATAAACTAAACAATTGAGAGCTTGACAACTGTTTTCTTATTGCCTTCAAGGCTTTGAAGATGTATGTCAGTCCTAAACGGAAGCACCGGTGAGCAAATAAATCCCTAAGAAATGAATTGAGCTATAGCCCATCAAATTTTATTTTTTTTTAAATTATGTCAAAATCAGTCAATTGGTGTAACAGAAATAAAGTTATTTTCATAGAACATTATCACAGGATCAATGTCTCTCACTTTGAAAAAAATAACCATTTCCCTTCCACTTTGACACTTATTTTTGATAAATGCTCCAGCTTTGCCTCAGTATTAATTTTTCAGCCAGGTACTATTATGCTGTGACAACCTTTTATTCCATTGTCATTGTGTCAGGTTATTGAAAAGGATAATAGGTAGATATATTTGCCTTTAGAATGTTAAGAAATAAATGGCATTCTTAATCCCTATTTATCTACAGTACTTCTTAACTTCAGAGAATGATTCTAGTGATAATTACTAGATTTTCACATTGGCAGAAAACTGAAGCTTATGTTAGTAATAGTACAATTTGATATTTATGAGTTGTTTTCTATTACAAATATAAATATAGTAATCATCATTAAGATAACTTTATTTATTAAAATCTGAAAACAACCTATTATTGCTTTGAGTAATCTGGCCCATTATATCTTAATCAAGTAATAACCAGAGATGTTAGGAGCTTGTCTTACAAATCATACAGAAAATAATCAATTTGTTATCTGTGGTCTACACTTTTCATATAAAAAATGTTTCCATTCTAACAGCTTCAACAAAGAACAAGACAATATAAAACAACCCTCAAGTTATTATTTATTGTATATCTTAAAGTTGTTAAACTAAATAATTGAGAGCTCTGACAGCTGATTTAATCTACAAATAGTTTGGGGGCTCTTATGCTTTTATGGAGTTGAGAAAAATGAACAAGAATAGGACTGAGTTATGCTGTAAAACTCTATCCACCTTTGGAAACAATGCACACAAAAATTCGTAAAAAATTAGATATGCAAAAATTTTAAATTTCATAGTGATAAGGATGTGGGGAAACATAAAATCAGACGTACTATTGTTTGAAATTTAAATTTTGAAACATTTGAAAGAGTAATTTGGCAATGTGTAATGTAACTAAAGATACGCACACTACTGAATATTGTGTACAAGTTAAAATAAATTAACTAGATTTATAGATTTCAACATTAATAGATTTTAAAATGACATCTAAAGAACATACTGCAGAAGGATAACTACAGTAGCAATACTGTTTAGTTACCTTTGTGTGTGCGTATATGTACTCAATCACTCAGTCATGTCCAACTCTTTGCAGTCCTGTGGACTGTAGCCTGCCAGGTTCCTTTATCCATGGGATTTTTCCAGACAGAAATACTGGAATGGGTTGCCATTTCCTTTTCCAGGAGATCTACCCCACCCAGGGATCAAACCTGGGTCTCCTGCATTGCAGGAGGATTCTTGATTAACTGAGCCACCGGGAAGCCCTATTCTTAATTCTGAAAGAAAACCAGTTCTCAAGGAATTAAGACAGAATATTAATGTCCATGGTTCTTTGTTTTAAATAGATGGATATTTGTTAAATTGCCATCTGCTGTTTCCTTTATGTATGTTTTAAATATTTTTGATAGTAAAAGTACCTTATTAATGAAATCCACATGTTATATCTTTTCCATACATTCACCACCAGTACATTCTCTAGGTTAACTATTTTCATTTGTTCATTCTTTCAATAAATAGATATTTACTGAACAACTGTACTTCTCTGAGCATTGAGCTACACTCTAAGTAGTCAAAGAAAATGCCTTCCATAGGCTTCCAGTTCAGCTAAGGAACTATACAAAAACTTTTTACTATTCTTCAGAATTTTCCTATGCTCCAAATTTATGGCTTCACTTAGGAAAGACACTATCTATCTACCAAAAATAGTTCCCTTGTTTTTGTATATCTCTGCTAATGTGATTTGTTGAACCAGAGCTTTGCCAATGACTAGAAGTTATACTCGTAAAGTTAAGTACCTTTGTGTCTATTGGGAGCATTTAGGGTGTTGCAACCTTGGAGCCCTTAATTGGTAATTCCTAGGCTTCTTTCTGGTGTTCATACATCAGAAAAGCTTCAAAAAATGTGCCCCACTTAAAAGAGGGTGATTAACATATATTTTGCTCTAATAATATTATACCTACTAATATTATCATTTACAGAAGAAATGATATTTTACTATAAAATCCATATATATACGGTTCTTTATTGAATGCACTTAGCTTTTGGATACATTTCCTACACTGTCCTATATTTTTTACATTTTACTGTGAGCCAGTAAAAATTTTATTATGGACTAGTCTTTGAAAACTGCTGCCTTAAATGATCCCTATGCTTCTGACTTTGTTTAACCAGCCTGAATGTGTGAAGTATTGGGAAATAGATACATTTTCATAAAACTTCTCGCCAGTTTGAAAGGGACTTACTGCTCCTAGCCACTGATAAAACTGCTGTAATGCTTGCGTATATGTTTATCAGTGAAGGGAGTTGAATTTAACACGAGTAATTATTTCAAAAGAATAATGTTTCACTCAAAAGTTAGCACTGATGCTGATAATAAAACTTTGAATTTATGTCAGGCTTTCATTGTTTCTAAGACTAGAACTGGCCATGGAACAACAGACTGGTTCCAAATAGGAAAAGGAGTACGTCAAGGCTGTATATTGTCACCCTCCTTATTTAACTTATATGCAGAGTACCTCATGAGAAACGCTGGGCTGGATGAAGCACAAGCTGGAATCAAGATTGCCAGGAGAAATATCAATAACCTCAGATATGCAGATGACATCATCCTTATGGCAGAAAGTGAAGAAGAACTAAAAAGCCTCTTGATGAAAGTGAAAGAGGAGAGCGAAAAAGTTGGCTTAAAGCTCAACATTCAGAAAACTAAGATCATGGCATCTGGTCCTATCACTTCATGGGAAATAGATGGGGAAACAGTGGAAACAGTGTCAGACTTTATTTTTGGGGGCTCCAAAATCACTGCAGATGGTGATTGCAGCCGTGAAATGAAAAGACACTTACTCCTTGGAAGGAAAGTTATGACCAACCTAGATAGCATATTAAAAAGCAGAGATATTACCTTGCCAACAAAGGTCCATCTAGTCAAGGCTGTGGTTTTTCCAGTGGTCATGTATGGATGTGAGAGATGGACTGTGAAGAAAGCTGAGCGCCGAAGAATTGATGCTTTTGAACTGTGGTGTTCGAGAAAACTCTTGAGAGTCCCTTGGACTGCAAGGAGATCCAACCAGTCAATCCTAAAGGAGATCAATCCTGGGTGTTCATTGGAAGGACTGATGCTGAAGCTGAAACTCCAATACTTTGGCCATCTCATGTGAAGAGTTGAGTCATTGGAAAAGACCCTGATGCTGGGAGGGATTGGGGGCAGGATGAGAAGGGGATGACAGAGGATGAAATGGCTGGATGGCATCACTGACTCAATGGGCATGGGTTTGGGTGGACTCCGGGAGTTGGTGATGGACAGGGAGGCCTGGCGTTCTGCGGTTCATGGAGTAGCAAAGAGTCGGACACGACTGAGCGACAGAACTGAACTGAACTGAAACACCTATACACTATCTCTCTCTAGTGCACAATGCTGATAACAAAGCCAAAGAGGAAAAAGGAACAAATGAAATCCTCATTAGACGTGGGATTCCATGTGCCTTAGTATTTTTACTGAGTTGTATTCAGAGTATAGGAACCAGAGGAAATTTTCTTTAAAATGTTTCCAATTTTTACTTACATCTGTTTAGCATTGTTATATATAATATACTGCAAAATCATAGCAGCATTTATCATAACTACTTCCTTCTCCCCCCAATTTGCTTACTTCTCATGAGCTGCTCCTAGTCAATTTTTCTGGAGCACCTTACCATGGTTTAGGCTTCCCTCATAGCTCAGTTGGTAAAGAATCTGCCTGCAATACAGGAGACCCCAGTTCGATTCCTGGGTCGGAAAGATCCGCTTGAGTAGGGATATGCTACCCATTCCAATATTCTTGGACTTTGCTTGTGGCTCAGCTGGTAAAGAATCTGCCTGCAATGTGGGAGACCTGGGTTTGATTCCTGGGTTGGGAAGATCCCCTGGAGAAGGAAAAGGCTACCCACTCCAGTGTTCTGGCCTGGAGAATTCCATAGACTGTATAGTCCATGATGTCACAAAGAGTAAGACTGAGTGATTTGAACTTTCACTCTTGCCATGGTGCTATCTTTCCCCATTCCTATTCTTTCATTATGTAAGGCATCTTAGCCTCCAGGATCTCTTCAAAATTTCCTCTCTGCATTCCAATAATCCAGATTGTTTTCTATAGAACAAAGTCTGGACAAAACCCAGCCTCCAGAATTCTTATCAATTTTTTCCTTTCTCTCTGTTTCTGTACTCCTTTCCCCATTCTTGTGATTCAGCATTACAAACTCAGAATCAGCCCAGGAAATCCAAAATCAAGTAAGAGAGAAAGGAGTGTGGGGATACTGAATAGTAGGAGACACAATTCTCTATAGCGAGGACTGAGAGGAGGAAAGCCGGGAAAGGCTAGTGGAATGTTACTGAGTTTCCCACATCATAATAAAGATGAGAACAATAAGATCAAATAAAATGAACAGGCACTGGTAGTTTAGGACATGAGATTATCAAGACAGAATATAATCCCGCCTGATCAACCTGGATGGATTCACTCTGACACATACTTAGGTAAAGACCCAGTGGATAAACTTGTTCCCAGAAGAAAGGTTGTGTTTAAATGATGGAAATACCCCCAACTTTCCCAATTAAACTAAATCTTCAGTTAGAAAAAAATATAGTGTTCCCTTTGACATGCACCTGTTTATTTTCTATTCTATAGGTGATGAGAGCATTCTTGGAAAGCTAAAGCAAAGATGCAGGTAGTTGTTATTTTTCAGTCCTTAAGTTGTGTCTGACTTTTTGTAACCCCATGGACTGCAGCATGCCAGGCTTCTCTGTTCTCCACTATCTCCCAGAGTTTTTTCAAACTTACACCCATTGAGTTGGTGATGTCATCCAACCATGTCTTGCTCTATTGTCCCCTTCTTCTTTTGCCTTTAATCTTGCCCAGCATCAGGGTCTTTTCCAATGATTCGACTCTGCATCACGTGGCCAAAGTCTTGGAGCTTCAGCAGCAGTCCTTCCAATGAATACTCAGGGTGTATTTCTGTTAGGATCCACCTGTTTGATCTTGCTGTCCAAAGGACTCTCGAGAGTCTTCTGCAGCACCACAGTTCAAAAGCATCAGTTCTGTGGTGCTCAGCCTCCTTTGGGCTTCTGTGGCGGCTCAGATGGTAAAGCGTTTGCCTGCAGTGCGGGAGACCCAGGTTTGATCCCTGGATTGGGAAGATCCCCCGGAGAAGGAAATGGCAACCTACTCCAGTATTCTTTGCCTGGAGAATCCCATGGACAGAGAAACCTGGTAGGCTACAGTCCATAGGGTCGCAAAGAGTTGGACATGACTTGCGATTTCACTTTAGCCTTCTTTATGGGCCACCTCTCACATCCATAGATGCTTACTGGAGAAACAACAGCTTTTATGCTGATCTTTGTTGGCAAAGTGATGACTCTGTTTTTTAATACACTGTCTGGGTTTGTCATAGCTTTCCTTTCAAGGGGCAAGTGTCTTTTAATTTCATGGCTGCAGTCACTGTCCACAGTGATTTGGGAACCCAAGAAAATAAAATGTGACACTTTACTTTTTCCCCTTCTATTTGCCATGAAGTGGTGGGACCAGATGCCATGATCTTCATTTTTTGAAACTTGAGCTTTAAGCCAGCTTTTTCAGTCTCCTCTTTCACCCTCATCAAGAAGGTCTTCAGTTCCTCTTCACCTTCTATCATTAAAGTAGTATCACCTGCCTACCTGAGGTTGTCAGTGTTTTATGGGGCAATCTTGATTCCAGCTTGTGATTCATCCAGCCTAGCATTTCACATGATGTAGTCTGTATTTAAGTTAAAAAAAGCAGCATGACAACATATAGCCTTGTCATACTCTTTTCCCAATTTTGATCTAGTCAGTTGTTTCATAACTGGTTCTAACTGTTGTTCTTGACCATATACAGGTTTCTCAAGAGACAGATAAGGTGGTCTGTTGCTCTCATCTGTTTAAGAAATGTCCATAGTTTGTTGCGATCCACATAGTTAAAAGCTTTAGCATAGTCAAAGGAACAGAAGTAGCTGTTTTTCTGGTACTCCCTTGCTTTCTCCAAGTGGGCTTTTGTTTATTCTCAAGCTTATTAGAGTCAGGGGTCCATTTAAAAATCTGATGAAAAGTTGTGGAGTTTCAGGGCCATACTAGACTACAGGTAAAGGAAAAGATTGCTTGTCTCTTTTACTTTCCAATCTGCCAGAAATGGCACATACTGCCAGACTTTTATCCCTCCTAGGCTTCCATAGACTACATTTGTAATAGGTATCTTCCCATTTGTAAGGCCTCCTCGGACATCCATTTTGCCTTTTTTGCATTTCATTTTCTTGGGGATAGTTTTGATCACCACCTCCTATACAATGTTACAAACCTCTGTCCATAGTTTTTCTGGCACTCTTTCTATCAGGTCTAATCCCTTGAATCTTTTTGTCACTTCCACTGTATAATAGTAAGGGATTTGATTTAGGTCATAGGGGCCTAGTGGCTTTCCCTACTTTCTTCAATTTAACTCTGAATTTTGCTCTGAATTTAACTCTGAAGATAGGAAGTGGAGCTGGTCACTTTAAGTATCAATGTTTAATGAACTAGGAGCTTAATAGCTAGCTTTTTAATCTGTAAAATTAATTATCATTTTTAACCACAAGAAGACCTAGAACTAACACCAGAAAAAAAAAAAAAGTTATTTTCATCATTGGGGGACTGGAATGCTAAAGTAGGCAGTTAAGAGATACCTGGAGTAACAGGCAAGTCCGGCCTTAGAGTACAAAATGAAGCAGGGCAAAGGCTAACAGAGTTTTGCCAAGACAGTGCACTGGTCATAGCAAATAGCTTCTTCCAGAAACACAAGAGATGACTCTACACATGGATATCACAAGATGGTCAATACTGAAATCAGAGTGACTATATTCTTTGTAGCCAAAGAAGGAGAAATTCTATACAGTCAGCAAAAACAAGACCTGGAGCTGACTGTGGCTCAGATCATCAGCTCCTTATTGCAAAATTTAGAGTTAAATTGAAGAAAGTAGGGAAAACCACTAGGTCATTCATGTATGACTAAATCAAATCCCTTACTATTATATAGTGGAAGAGACAAAATGATTCAAGTGATTAGATCTGATAGACAGAGTGCTGGAAGAACTATGGGTGGAGGTTCGTAACACTATGTAGGAAGCTGCTGCTGCTACTAAGTCACATCAGTCGTGTCCAACTCTGTGCGACCCCATGGATGTCAGCCCACCAGGCTCCCATCCCTGGGATTCTCCAGGCAAGAGCACTGGAGTGGGTTGCCATTTCCTTCTCCAGTGCATGAAAGTGAAAAGTGCAAGTGAAGTCGTTCAGTCGTGTCCAACTCAGTGACCCCATGGACTGTAGCCTACCAGGCTCCTCTGTCCATGGGATTTCCCAGGCAAGAGTACTGGAGTGGGTTGCCATTGCCTTCTCCCCTATGTAGGAAGAGGTGATCAAAACTATCCCCAAGAGAAAGAAAAGCAAAAAAGGCAAAATGGTTTTTGAGGAGGCCTTACAAATAGCCGAGAAAAGAAGGAAATTAAAGGCAAAGGAGAAAGGGAAAGATAAACCCATCTAAATGCAGAGTTCCAATGAATAGTAAAGAGAGATAAGAAGGCCTTCCTAAGTGAAAAATGCAAAGAAATAGAGGAAAACAATAGAATGGGAAAGACAGTTCTCTTCAAGAAAATTAGAGATACCAAGGGAAATTTTCATGCAAAGATGGACACAATAAAGAGTAGAAACAATATGGACCTAAAAGCAGCAGAAAAGACTAAGAAGAGGTGCCAAGAATACACAGAAGAACTATACAAAAAAGATCTTCATGACCCAGATAATCATGATGGTGTGGCCACTCTTTGAGAGCCAGACATCCTGAAGTACAAAGTTAAGTGGGGCTTGGAAAGCATCCCTATGAACAAAGCTAGTGGAGGTGATGGAATTACAGCTGAGCTATCTCAAATCCTAAAAGATGCTGTTAAAATGCTGCACTCAACATGCCAGCAAATCTGTAAAACTCAGCAGTGACCACAGGACTAGAAAAGGTCAGTTTTCATTCCAATCCCAAAGCAGGGCAATGCCAATGAATGTTCAAACTACCACACAATTGTACTCATTTCACATGAGCAAGATCATACTCAAAATTTTCCAAGCTAGGCTTCAATATTATGTGAACTGAGAACTTCCAGTACAAGCTGGATTTAGAAACGGCAGAGGAACCAGAGGTAAATTGCCAACATTTGTTGGATCATAGAGAAAGCAAGAGAATTCCAGAAAAAATATCTACCTCTGTTTCACTGACTATGTTAAAGCCTTTGACTGTGTGGATCACAACAAACAGTGGAAAATTCTTACAGATGGGAATACCAGACCACCTTACCTGCCTCCTGAGAAACCTGTATGTAGGTCAAGAAGCAACAGTTAGAACCAGACATGGAACAACAGACTGGTTCCAAATTGGGAAAGGAGTTTGTCAAGGCTGTATATCGTAACCCTGTTTATTTAATTTATACACAGAGTAAATCATGAGAAATGCCACGCTGGATGAAGCACAGGAGGGAATCAAGATTTCTGGGAGAAATATCAATAACCTCAGATATGCAGATGACACCACCCTTATGGCAGAGAGTGAAGAAGAACCAAAGAGCCTCTTGATGAAAGTGAAAGAGGAAAGTGAAAAAGTTGGCTTAAAGCTCAACATTCAGAAAACTAAGATCTTGGCATCCAGTCCCATCACTTCATGGCAAATAGATTCGGAAACAGTGACAGACTTTATTTTCTTGGCTCCAAATCACTGTGGATGGTGACTGCAGCCATGAAATTAAAAGGCACTTGCACTTTGGAAGAAAAGCTATGACCAACCTAGATAACGAATTAAAAAGCAGAGACATCACTTTACCAACAAAGGTCTGTATAGTCAAAGCTCTGGTTTTTCCATTAGTCATGTATGGTTGTGGGAGCTGGACCTTAAAGAAGGCTGAGTACTAAAAAATTGATGTTTTTGAACTGTAGTGCTGGCGAAGACTTTTGAGAGTCCGTTGGACAATAAGGAGATCAAGCCAGCAAATCCTAAATGAAGTCAAACTTGATTTATTCATTGAAGGATTGATGCTGAAACTAAAGCTCCAGTACTTTCGTCACCTGATGTGATGAGACAACTCATTAGAAAAGACCATGATGCTGGGAAAGATTTCAGTCAAGAGAAAGGGACGACAGAGAATGAGCTGGTTGGATGGCATCACCGATTTAATGGATGTGAGTTTGGGCAAACCCTGGAAGATGGTGAGGGACCGGGAAGCATGGTATGCTGCAGTTCAAGGGGTTGCAAAGAATTGGATACCACTGAATGACTGACCAATAAAAACCACAGATGCCGATAAATGGATGTCACTCCAAAGCTAGTCATAACACTAAATGCCAGTGATGCAAACAATGTTATAAACAGAAGGAGGAAGCATTTCCAAATTTTCCATGAAGAAAAGTGACAGGAGAAGTTCCCTGGTGGTCCAGTGGCTAAGACCATGCTTCCACTGTAGGGGGGTGTAAGTTCTATCCCTGGTTGGGAGCTTGGAGATTCCCCAAGCTCCAGGATGGGGTCAGGAAAAAAAAAAAGTGACCAAAGTACAACATAATATTTTTTTGGCCAAGTGTCTCTGTAAAGGGTTCTCGCTAAAGCAGCCTCCCAAGTCTTCTGCTCTGTCTCTTCTAGATGTGGTAGGTCGAGATGCTGTAAGGCGCTTTTTCCAGATGTATTGCATTTTAAAGCACTTACTCTCAAGAACTTTTTGAAGTTTGGCTGGTACTACTTTACTCATTGACTCATGTTTAGATTAGAGTAACAAATGATCAAGCTGAAACTCATTCTGAAACAAAATTCCTTTCCCCCCACAGTATAGTACACAAACCAAGCTGCAGCCTTTGCATTTTTGCCATCTGGCCTGCAGTGTGAGATGATATTAGTAGCATGTCAGGGAATTTTTTCCCCCACTCCTTTCAAAAAAAAAAAAAAAAGAGGAAAAGAAAAAAATAATCCTAATCTATAGTATGAAGAGTATTAAATGAAACATCTGCCTCACTGAATGAGTAGATGAACTTTGCAGTCTGCAAGCTGCTGGCGTTTGTGAAGTACATGTTTACATTGCTGACTGTTGTAAATTTTCAAGATGGTGACATGAAATTGACTTACTAAAATATCTTATTCAAATCTCTTAAAACACATGTTTCATTTAATTTTTTTCTTTTTTTCCCTCCTTTAATGTCCTTATTCTTGATGAAAGGCATTGCCGATTGAGACAGTGAGAGGTTGCTAAGATTCTAGTCAAGCCGAAGCCACTGAGTAGTTAAAAAAAAATTACATAATAAAATCTGCCAAGAGCTAGCACAAACCTCTTGTTAATGTAGGCCTAGAAACCTCGATGCTAAAAGATACCAATAAAAGAGTCATAGAATTTAGGCAAATGCCATAAAGAAAAGAGCGAAGGTGGTTTTCAAATATTTTAAAGGAAAGATTCTTTAAAAAAATAATATCTGCTTGATGGGTGATGATAAACTCTACTAAATGCAGTCCCATTCAGTGAATAAAGCTCAGAGAGTGGATGTTTCTCAATATTTTCTTACAATATTAACACTTCTGGAATTACCCCACCGTCCAGCTAGGGATGTGAGTTCACTGAGGACAGGTCTTAATCTAAGTTTCAAGTTTCTTTCTCTTGACTATAAATGTCCCATTTTTTTCTACCAACTGTATCTAATGTCAACACATACTCCAAAAACATATACCTTTTCCCCAGTTTGTTCAGTATTCAGAACCCAGGCTCTTCTGCCTGTGGTTTTCTCAAGGCAAGAATACTGGAGTGGGTTGCCGTGCCCTCCTCCAGGGGACCTTCCCAACCAGGGATCAGAGCCTGTGTCTCCTACATCTCCTGCATTGGCAGGCGGGTTCTTTACCCCTAGCACCACCTGGGAAACCCCAAGGGTTCATTCCACATAGTGTTCTCTCTATGGGGGCTAGGAAATTTATTCTTGGGGCAGGGGAGATATACTATGTTACAACATAAGGTCTAGATAAGACATTAAAGGCAAATTTTTGCTGCTATATATACAGATATGGTGGTGGTTTAGTGGCTAAATTGTGTCCAACTCTTTGTGACCCCATGGACTGTAGCCTGCCAGGCTTATCTGTCCATGGGATTCTCCAGGCAAGAATACTGGAGTGGGTTGCCATTTCCTTCTCCAGGGGATTTTCCCCACCCAGGGATCGAACCTGGGTCTCCTGCATTGCAGGCAGATTCTTTACCACTGAGCTATCAGGGAAACCAACACATATAGACAATACCACACTTATTTCACTCTCAACCCTTGAATGTGGAGAAGTCTGACCTGACAACTAATTTCCAATGAAATATATTTATCTACAGGAGAGTGGTTTTTTTTGGTTTTGTTTTGTTTTGTTTTCTTAATCAGATGTGCATTCATGTGGCGTCTACTGCTGCTATATTATTCCTGCATTGCCTTCTGAATAAGGAGGGATGACTCCCATTTCTACTGCCTAAATTCTTGTTTTCCTTCCTTCTTTCCTTTCTTCTTTAACAAAGCACAGTCCTAGTCTGACATAGATAAGTAAACAAGCAAATATAATACAGAGCAATTTGACTGCAACAGTGATAATTATAGGGGTTGTGGGAATTCATAGAAAGAGAATTTAATCTAGGTGTGGGGTCAAAGAAGGCCTTTAAGATCAAGCAACATCCAAACAAGGACCCAAGAGACAAGTGAGTTAGGCAGTACAGGAGTGGAGTGAAAGAGCAAAGATCTAGAGCAGCATGAATCATTGAAATCCTTGAGAGCAGTTTTGTGCAAGTTTAACACAGTGTAAGTTGAGGAACTTCAAGAAATAAGTTTAGAAAATCATCTAGGGATGGGGTAAAACACCAGACACGCTAGGGTTTGGATTTTTTCTTTGTGAGGGCAATGAAAAGCCAGTGAAATTTGAAGGATGATATAATCAGATGTTCACTTTTTGAAAGCTCTTCGAGTGGGTCTTTGATGGGGAGAATATATTGGAAAATAAGCAGGAAGGCCTAGAAGTGGTAGGAACATCTAGGGTCCTATTTTGGTCATTCAAATGGGAAGGAATGTGAACACACAGAAGTGGGATGCATGGAGGAGAGGAAGCAGATTTGAGTCATCTCAAAGACAACGTTTATAGGAATGATTAGAGTGGTACATGATTGCATTGTGCTGCAATGAAATCTGAGACCGTGGCCAAGCAATCCCATGAAGTGTGGCCCGCCAGGCTCCTCTGACCATTGGATTCTCCAGACAAGAATACTGGAGAGGGGTGCCATGCCCTCCTCCAGGGGATCCTTCTGACCCAGCGATTGACCCCATCTCTTATGTTTCCGGAGTTCCATTAGTTCCACCTGGGAAGCACAAACTTACAAATAAAGGCCTTCAACCTTAGGGCCCCTTCCCACATTCACTTGACCTTCAGGTCAAGTTCAAATGCAATCCAGGATTCTGCTATTCCGAGCTGATCACCCTCTCAACCTCCGGGCTATAGTTTTTGGTTACTTACTTTGGTAAGCACTTTGGTCACTTACTCATGGTTAATGTGGCTGCTGCAGTATGTGGCATTTCCCCTGGAAACAGAGACCCTGACTTTGGATCTCCTGGCCCTAGCAAGCTCCTCGCATAGTGACTGCACATAGTAGGTGCTCAGCTCATAACTTGCAGAGTTGAATTTTTCATGTCTACTCACAGCACGTGTTTCTGCAACTGCTTTTGGAAGCATCTTGTTCTTTGCCATGTTTTTCCAATCAGGTTAGCAAGCAGAGAACTAAAATTCAAGGCTGTGATGGATGTGATGTTACAGGAGTAGAATAAATTGTAAATAAAGGAAAGGATTTCATCCACTCATTTAGTTTCAATTTCTTATATTCTTGCAAAGAGTTGCCACCAGCAAACATGAACTTCAGTAAAGCAATGAGAGAAATAAGAGGTACAAATTACTTAACTAATGACCGAAAGTTCATATTTATATTTAATTATATGCTTATTTTTATGATCCATGAATGATGTTTATGTTTCTTCTGTTCTAAGAAAGAGAAATGGAAAGTTACGACTTAAAATGATAACTTAGTCTCTTCATATGTGTGTTAATGTATTAAAACACTGAATCCTCTTATAAGAGGAAATCTAAGGGAAATGGAATAGCGAACCAGACTGCTGCCTCTTTAGGTGAATCTGTTACTAGTTGTAATTTTTTAAAAAATATGTGTTTCTTCAGTTAACCAGGAACTTGTAGAGCCAGAAAATACTCTAAAGGTAGCTAGAGTAGTCAGGGTCTTCAAATAAGTCCAAGGAGCCCTAGGGTTCTGGAGAGTTGGCTCAAGAGCCTCGGGGAAGGATGAGCAGTGACTTTCGAGAAGGAAGACTTTGGGACTGCCCTCCCCTGGTTCTACCAGTGTACTAAGCTTGTATCTCATGTTTTTGTTCCTTGGCAAAAAGACTTTGGGGGCTCAACAAAACTCAAACCTAAAACCTGCAGAGACCCTCTCACTTACAGATGATCCATGGAGGCAGAGAAGGCAATGCAGCTGAGCATCGCGTTAGGAGTCCACAGCAAAAAGACCCAGTTTCTTTTTTTTTTTTTCCCCATTTATTTTTATTAGTTGGAGGCTAATTACTTTACAATATTGTAGTGGTTTTTGCCATACACTGACATGAATCAGCTATGGATTTACATGTGTTCCCCATCCTGATCCCCCCTCCCACCTCCCTCTCCACCCATCCCTCTGGGTCTTCCCAGTGCACCAGCCCCAAGCACTTGTCTCATGCATCCTACCTGGGCTGGTGATCTGTTTCACCCTTGATAGTACACTTGTTTCAGTGCTGTTCTCTCAGAACATCCCACCCTCGCCTTCTCCCACAGAGTCCAAAAGTCTGTTCTGTACATCTGTGCCTCTTTTTATGTTTTGCATATAGGGTTATCATTACTATATTTTTAAATTCCATAGATATGCGTTAGTATACTGTATTGGTCTTTATCTTTCTGGCTTACTTCACTCTGTATAATGGGCTCCAGTTTCATCCATCTCATTAGAACTGATTCAAATGAATTCTTTTTAATGGCTGAGTAATATTCCATGGTGTATATGTACCACAGCTTCCTCATCCATTCGTCTGCTGATGGGCATCTGGGTTGCTTCCATGTTCTGGCTATTATAAACAGTGCTGTGATGAACATTGGGGTGCACGTGTCTCTTTCAGATCTGGTTTCCTCGGTGTGTATGCCCAGAAACAGTGGAGATTCCTTAAAAGACCCAGTTTCTAATCACAACACTGCTGCTTGCAAGGCTAGTGATCCTGGAAAAATTACTTGATTTCCTGGAACTTCAGGTTCCTTATCTATAAAATGGCTTCTGAGGGGATTTGATGAAAGAATGTGAGGAAATAATTTACCACAGCAACTGGCATATAGCCAGTATTCAAGAACTATACAGATAAATGTTGGAAGTAGTGGCAGTGATAGCAGTAGAACATTAGTTCTGATGCAGAGCTTTTTACTCTGCATCCGTGTTTTTTCCTATGTGCCTCCACAGAGAAACAAGCACATAAATGAGGAAACAAAAATGTTCTGCATTTTGGCTCATCCAAAGGAAAGATAAAGTTAAGAAGTTTTTTTAGGAAAAGTTAAGGCTTTTCATTTTCTTCGCAGGATACACATGCACTTTCAGATAAGGAAAGAAAACGGGCATGGAAGTGGTGATATAAAATACATAATTTAGTATTCTAAGAAGCAAATGTCTTAAAGTAATGCGCAATGACTTGGATGATAGATATAAAGGTATTTTTCAGAGAGAATGGCTGAGTCACACCACAGTGTAAAACAATGTTTGTCTCTTAACAAGAACTTATATTTTGTTCTCCAGGAGAATAATGTTTACAACACTAAATGAAATAAAACTTGCTAAAAAATAATTAAGGGAATACAGAGAGATTTTATTTATCTTTCACTTGCTGTTTAAGTAATTCCTAACAATGAGTTCATCACCATGTATTCTTCCACAGAATTACAACTTCACTTAACATTTGGTAAAAATGAATAAAAATTCCTGGGCGAATTTGGATTTGGAGAGTAATTTTGAAAGATGTAGAAATCCAAAGTTTATGCTTGATTTTCATCTGGAACATATAACTCTGTTTATTGTAATACAAAGTACCTATATCACTTGCAAAAGTGGATTATTTTCTCATAGGAGCATAGACTCCTTTAGCAATGTGAAATATTTATTCTATCCTATTTTTTAAGGCTTGGTGATATTTTTGTATTATAATATTGAAAAAGAACAGTTTAGATAAACTGTTTTGATGTTTTGAATGAAACATGTATAATTTTTCATCCTTTAGAGGAGGGGAAAAGCTCACAAATTCATTGAGTTTATGTACAGTTGTGAACAAAATTGGCATAATTAAGCTTTAATCATATAATTAAGTTTTAATTGGTATAATTAAGTTATTTTTATACAAAAATTTGAAAAAAAGTTTTATGAGACACCAAAAATACATTTTGATGTTGGTTTCAAAGACTCTAATAGGGATAAAGAGTTGGCATATAAAATTTATTACTCTCAGAAATTTGAAGTAAAAAGTAAAAAAGTGGCTCTATTTTTTTTCACAAGATCATTTGCTTTCTGATAGTCTTTTGTCTCTTCTATAAATGATTGAAATTGCTAAATAAAAATAGGGACCAAGAATTCTGAGTTCAAGTGTGACGAATCAGTCTTCATTTCCCAACTTGGTCAGCTCATCTATAAAATGAGATTATTGTCAATTCTGCTGATTTGAGTCATGCTAATGAAAAGTTACTTTCAAAAGCTTGGTCCAGTTCAACTACAATAACCATAATGATGAAATTCTGTTTTCAGTGGGAAATTTCAAGGAGAATAAGCTATTTTTACAAAATAATTATTTTATACAACATTCATCCATTCAACAAATACTTTTTGGGGATCACATATGTGACTAAGCACTGTTCCAATCACTGTGGATATAGCAGTGGGCCAAACAGACAAAAGCTCTGCCTCCAGCATCAAACGTTTCAGTGACAATAAGAGTAAGTGAATAATATAATAGCAGGCAATGATAGGCACTCTGAAGAAAATAAATCGGGATAAAAAGATAAGAAACGGCAAATCCTCAACTCACAGGCCCCCAGTGAGTTCCAGATTAATTAAGCAATTAAATTTTACTAATAGAAAACTATAAGAGAAAACTTACAAATTGCAAGTGAATTTCTTTTGATCTTTGAATGTATAATGTTTTCACAAACATAAAAGCAAATAAAAAACCCACAAATAAAAAGATCAAGCCGTTAGACTATATAATCATTAACAACTTCTATCCCCTAAACAAATTATTACAAAAGGTAAATGGAAAAGTAGGAAACAGTTGCCATCATTATGAAAATGAAGTTAGTATTAAAATACAAAGATACAAATCAGTGAGAAAAACAATATAACATAAAAATAATTACTGAATAAAACTAACTTTTATGTGACAAAACTAACATTTTATTAATCAAGATATATAAGTTAAAGTAACTTTAAATACAGGAAAAAAATATATATATATTTTTAAAAGCACACAATACTGGCAAGGTTACAATGAGATGAGTACCTTTATTCATGATAGAAATGTGAGTCAGTGTCTGCCTAAGAATAAAAGCTGAATCCATTAAGAACCACAAACAAACTTTTTCTCTTTGGCCCAGAAAGGCTACTTATTAATACTGTTAATGTTAAAAAAAAAAATCCATGAAAATATAGGGAGAAATATACCAAAATTTAAAAGTATTCATCCCTGGATTGTAGGATTCTTAGGGATTTTAATTATCCTCTTTATACATTTTTTTACTTTTAAAGACTTTTCACACACACACACACACACACACACACACACACAAAACCATTTATTACCAGGGCAAGCAGTAAAAACTAAAAAGGAAAAGGGAAAAAGGTAGAGGGAAGAGTAAAAGACAGGAGGGTTTTCTTGATTGGTTTCTACCTCTGCATGGAAACCTCATCCATTTTCTTCACAAATCAGAGATATACTCATTATGGGAAAATAATAAATTTCCAAGAAAAAGTAAGGCCTGGCTAAGAAATCACACTTTGAAAAGTAATTAACAATACAAAGATCATAGCACACTCCCTTGAGCTATTTTTGTGGATTACTCCTGAGAGAGTAGCTATATATCATGGAAGATTCATTCTGAAGAAGGGTAGTGAGGGAAATCTCTTTGTAGGATTTTAGCTCTGTTTTCCTCATTGTTTCAACTTGAAAGTCTCTGGAAAGATATTCCAGTAACTTACCTTGCATTCAGGTTCTAGAAGCCTAGAAGAATCAAGCATTTGTTAGCATGTGTGTTGCTGACAGTGATATGATTTATTAGTGTGATTTTAAAAAATCTTACCGGAATTCCCACATTAGCCTCAGGACACAGCTAGTATGTCTTGGACATTGTGTAGGCCAGTGAGTGTTTTGGGTTTCCTGATGGACATTTCATTTAAACTGTTTAGCTAGCAGCATAGCATTTAGAATTGATGTCTGCAGGCTCTTAGGGTACAGCACAAAATGAACTTTATGCCTATTTATTCATTCGACTTCATCACATTCAAAAAACTTGTTGTTTATTTAGGATTAGCCAGGACCCCTCTGAAAACACCATAACAATCTGAAGTATCCAAGAATACATATGACTTTCAGCTAAAGAATTATGGCTTAGACTGTAAAGAAGCCACTTGAAATGTGGAAGACCTGGGTTCGATCCCTGGGTTGGGAAGACCCCCTTGGAGGAGGGCATGGCAACCCACGCCAGTGTTCTGGTCTGGAGAATTCCAGAGGAGCCTGGTGGGCTACAGTCCGTGGGGTCGTAAAGAGTTGGAAACAACTAAGTGTCTAAGCACAATGCAGCACAGAACTTAAACTATAACACAGTACTGAACAAAGAGCAATTTCAGTTTAATGGTTAAAGTAACTTAAGACCTATGTTCTAAACAGCTAAAATAGATTTCTAAAGGTTTAAATATTGTCTTAACATTTATTATTATAATGCATTTAATATTCTACTACTAAGCAGTTATACATTATAGAGAATGTTTATAAAGATATAGAAATACGTTCTATACCATGGAGCATTTCAGCATGCTACAATTTCTATGTGTATAGCAGAGAATTCAGGATCACAGTTGCCTCATATGTTTGAGATTTTTGAGGCCATACTTGGGATCCTACACTAGAAAGGATCCTCAGTCATCCGTTCAGTTCAGTCACTCACTCGTGTCCAACTCTTTGCGACCCTATGGACTGCAGCATGCCAGGCCTCCCTGTCCATCAGCAACTCCCGGAGTTTACCCAAACTCATGTCCACTGAGTCGGTGATGCCATCCAACCATCTCAACCTCTGTTGTCCCCTTCTCCTCCCGCCTTCAATCTTTCCCAGCATCAGGGTCTTTTTCTAAAGAGTTGGCCCTTCACATCAGTTGGCCAAAGTATTGGATTTTCAGCTTCAGCATCAGTCCTTCCAATGAACACCCAGGACTGATGTCCTTTAGGATGGACTGGTTTGATCTCCTTGCATTCCAAGGGTCTAAAGAGTCTCATCTAACACCACAGTTCAAAAGCATCAATCCTTTGGTGCTCAGGCTTCTTTATGATCCAGCTCTCACATCCATACATGACCACTGGAAAAACCATAGCTTTGACTAGATGGACCTTTGTTGGCAAAGTGATGTCTCTGCTTTTTAATATGCTATCTAGGTTGGTCATAACTTTCCTTCCTAGGAGTAAGCATCTTTTAATTTCATGGCTGCAGTCACCATCTGCAGTGATTTTGGAGCCCAAGAAAATAAAGTCTGTCACTGTTTCCATAGTTTTCCCATGTATTTGGCATGAAGGGATGCAACCGAATGCCATGATCTAAGTTTTCTCAATGTTAAGTTTTAAGCCAACTTTTTCACTCTCCTTTTTCACCTTCATCAAGAGGCTCTTTAGTTCCTCTTTGCTTCCTGCCATAAGGGTTGTGTCATCTGCATATCTGGGGTTATATTTCTCCCAGCAATCTTGATTCCATCTTGTGCTTCATCTATCCCAGGATTTTGCATGATGTACTCTGCATATAAGTTAAATATGCAGGGTGACAATATACAGCCTTGGCAAACTCCTTTCCCAATTTGGAACCAGTCTGTTGTTCCACATCTGTTTCTAACTGTTGTTTCTTCACCTGTATTCAGATTTCTCAGGAGGCATGTAAGGTGGTCTGGTATTCCCATCTCTTTAAGAATTTTCCATAGTTTGTCATGATCCACCAGTCAGAGGTTTTAGCATAGTCAATGAAGCAGAGGTATATGGTTTTTTGCAATTCTCTTGCTTTTGTACTGTCCAAAGGATGCTGGCAATTCGATCTCTGCTAAACTTAGTTTGGGTCTATTCCTTTCATCACTGATGTTTCATCCCTTGTTATTTCTTCTTTAGATCATTCACATTTCTGATTATACTATACTAATTTTTCACAAAGTTCACAGCAGTTGACTTCTAACATTCTTCTGAAGTACATTTGGTCTTCAAGGTGACAGTTTTTGTCTTTTTTTACTCACTACTATGTTCTCAGTGCCCACACAGTGCTTGGAACATGTTTATCACTATTGAAATATTAAAAAAGATGGTAAAATTTAGCATAAACATTGGAATTGAAAATAAGGCAACTCTTTCCACCACACTATAAAGAATTTCTGATTTTATAACCAACAAGAACCTATTGTATAGCACAAGGAACATCTGTAATAACTTATATGGGAAAAGAATCTGAAGAAGAATGGATATATGTCTATGTATAACTGAATCGCTTCTCTGTATACCTGAAACTAACACAACATCGTAAGTCAACTCTTGTTGTTGTTCAGTCACCCAGTGATATTTGACTCTTTGCAATTCTTCCCTGCCCATCTCCCAAAGTTTGCCCAACTTCATGCCCATTGTATCGGTGATGCCATCCAACCATCTCTTCCTCGGTCATCCCATTCTCCTTCTGCCCTCAATCTTCCTTGGCATCAGGGTCTTTTCCAATGAGTCTGCATTTCCCATCATGTGACCAAAATACTGGGGCTTCAGCTTCAACATCAGCCCTTCCAACAAGTATTCAGGGTTGATTTCCCTTAAGGTTGACTGGTTTGATCTCCTTGCTGTTCTGGGAGTTTCAGGAGTCTTGTCCATCCAGCACCATAGTTCAAAGGCATCAGTGTTTTGGCATTCTGCTCCTTCTTTATGGTCCAGCTCTCACAACTGTATGTGACCACTGGGAACACCATGGCCTTGACCATGTGGACCTTTGTCAGCAGAGTAATGTCTGCTTTTCAACAAACTGTCTAGGTTTGTCACAGCTTTCCTGCCAAGAAACAATCATCTTTTCATTCCATGGCTGCAGTCACCATCCACAGTGATTTTAAGACCCAAGAAGAGGAAATCTGTCACTACCTCTACCTTTTCCCCTTCTGTTTGCCATGAAGTACTGGGGCCAAATGCCATGATCTTAGTTTTTTTTAATATTTAATTTTAAGGTGCTTATTTCAGTCTTCTCTTTTACCCTCATCAAGAGGCTCTTTAGTTCCTCTTTGCTTTCTGCCATTAGAGTGGCATCATCTGCATATCTGAGGTTGTTGATGTTTCTCCCGCCTTTCTTGACTCCAGCTTGTAACTCATCCAGCCCAGCATTTCTCATGATGTGCTCAGCATATAGCTTAAACAAATAGGATCACAGCAGACAGCCCTGTCCTATTCCTTTCTCAATCTTGAACCAATCAGTTGTTCCATACTGGGTTCTAACAGTTGGGTCTTGACCTGCACACAAGTTTCTCAGAAGACAGGTAAGATGGTCTGGTATTCCCATCTCATTAAGAGATTTAAGTCAACTGTACCCTAATATAAAATTTAAAAATTAAATTAAGAAAACAATAAAAGCAAATTTCTTACTTCAATATGAATAAATTGCCTAAGGTATAAGTTATGTAGGTTTTTTAAGAAAATAAATCACATGCCTATGTCTGAATATAATTTTATAAATATATGTGACTTTTCAAATATAATGCCTCTAATTAATTCTTAGGAGTAACATAATCAAAGAATATATATTTGATAATTAGATAGTCTGGGAAATAATCTATTCAATGCAACTAAAACTGGAATAGAATACTGATTTGCTAAGGAAAAAATGTTCAAGTCATTATTGCCTTCAAATTACTAGAGTTAGAGGAAGCCCCTGATAGTTGCTCCCTGCAAACTTAATGCTTCTCCAGCAGCTTATGCACATATATTAGATGGTAAGTATTTCACTAAGGGCATAGTTTTCTTAGCAGGCTCCAATCAAGTGGTTCCTGCTCTAATAGTTTGTCAAAAAGACACTATGAGAAACCTCATCCTTGTACAGGAATTTTTCTGTATTGTTTACATAGGTATCACAGAGCAATGGGCTTGATACAAATTGTTTCAGTTGGAAAAGTCTCTGCCAAACAAAACAGACAGGCAGCTGTTTGCATAGTGAATAAAAAAATTTTTTTTTGTTAAATATGGCTGCACCTGTGTAAACACAAACTTTATTTCCAAGAAGTACCCCTGCAGCTGCAAAGACTTTCTGACTAACCAGAGCAGCTATTTTTATTGTACTATGTAATGTATGTAATAGGTTTTGGTCAGTTCTCAATGTCAAAAAATCATATAAGAAGGTTCATTTATTTTAATATAGGCAGTTATTGTATTTTTCCCAAAACCTTAATATGAGGTTGACTTTATTTCCTATTTAGGTTTCATTTTGACTTATTACAAAATTTGAAATTAATAAGGGAACAATGGTCCAGTCATGCAAATTACATCAGAAAGAGCTGTTTTCTTCAGTCATTCATTCATTCTACATTCACTTGTATCTTCTTTCATTTTCCCCATAGTCAAGAAATACAGTAATCTTATACATGAGTCGTTGATGCAGACATTTCTCTTTTAAAAAAAGTGTTTAATATTATAGATGGAGATAACTTTAATTATGGGGTTTCTCTGGTGGCTCAGTGGTAAAGAATCAGCCTGCCAGTGCAGGAGACCCAAGTTTGATCCCTGGGTCAGGAAGATCCCCTGGAGAAGAAATGGCAACCCAATCCAGTATTCTTGCCTGGGAAATGCCATGGATAGGAGCCTGGCAGGCTACAGTCCACGAGGTCGCAAAAAATGGGACACGACTGAACGACTAAACAACAACAATGGGCGTGTGTAATAAGTTGCTTTAGTCGAGTGTGACTCCCTGTGATCTTATGGACTGTAGTCCACCAGGCTCCTTTGTCCATGGGATTCTCCAGGCAAGAATACTGGAGCAGGTTGCCATCTCCTCCTCCAGCGGATCTTCCCAACCCAGGGATCGAGCTTGTGTCTCTTCTGTCTCCTGAACTGGCAGGTGGGTTCTTAACCACTAGAACCACCTGGGAAGCCCAAAACAACAACAACAACAAACCTTAATTACATAACAGAATGATAATCATGATCTGGCCCAGCAGCGAAGAGGACATTCTTTCCCCCACTGCTGAAGGATGCCCCAGACCTCTCTAAAATGTCACTCGTATGCAATAAGTTAGACATCAATGCTAAATTATATCAAAATATTGGCAAATAACTAGTTTTAAGACCCACTGTATGTACTTATGAAAACCAGGCTAAGCGCTATGTTCTCTGTGTGTAAGTAATTTCATCCTTTATATATTTTTCAATTTTCCATAATCACATTTAGGGCAATTGAAACTTAATCTCCTGGATCTTTTTTTTTTTTAAATCAAGGAAAAAAGCAGTTTTTAAACATATTTACAATATTTTTTTGATATGGAAAGATTCAAAAAATTTACTTCAGGACTACAAACATTCTGCAGGAAGTATCTCCTCTGCCCAAGAGCCCAGGGCAGACACATGGCCCTGTTGATGTTCAAGGAGATTCCCAACCTGCTTCTTGGAAAGCAAACTGCTTTTTCCTCCCATGGAGTAGGATGTGTATCAATGGTTACAGCTATTTCATCAAGATCTCAGAAAGTAACTATAAATCAGTGGTTCTCAAAGTGTGGTCCCGGTACACTTGGGAAGTCCACAAGATCAGAACAGTGTTCACAATAATACAAAGATATTATTGATAGTTGCCTTTTCACTCATTTTTTCATGAGGCTATCATGAAGTTTTTGTAAAGGGAACTTGGTGTGCTATGACATTTGTAAACAAAACACGTTAATATTTGGAAGTTGGTGAGCTAATATTTTTCAAATTATCAATGCAGGGTATTATAAAATCATCTATGGGTTTAAAAAATCTTTCAAAGCACTAGAGATACGGAAGAGTTTTATTTTGATAGGTTCAAAAAATCCATCGAACCCAGCGATGGGGTTTCATATTACTTATTAAAAATAACTTTAAGAAATCACCCTTTGCTGAGTTTCAGTAAGAAATGTCCATAATTTTCTGAAAATACTATTTTTTGAAGGGACTATTCAAATGCTTCTCCCTTCTCTAAACTTTGTATGAAGCAGAGTTTTCTTCATGCTGCTGCTGCTGCTAGGTCGCCTCAGTCGTGTCCGACTCTGTGCGACCCATAGACGGCAGCCCACCAGACTTCCCCGTCCCTGGGATTCTCCAGGCAAGAACACTGGAGTGAGTTACCATTTCCTTCTTCAATGCATGAAAGTGAGAAGTGAAAGTGAAGTTGCTTAGTCTTGTCCTACTCTTTGTGCCCCCAGGGACTGTAGCCCACCAGTCTCCTCCGTCCATGGGATTTTCCAGGCAAGAGTACTGGAGTGGGGTGCCGTTGCCATCTCTGGGTTTTCTTCTTATGCTTCAACTAAATAGCATAGCTCCACACTTGGAATGCAAAGATATAAGAATCCAGTTGTCTTCTATTGAGTCAGATATTGAAAGAAATAAAAAATAATGTTTAAACATGACATTCTTCACAAATCTTTTTATTGTTTCTTGTTTAGGGAAGTATAGCCATTTTAACATATTCTGGACTTTTATCGTTCTTCTGAAACAAACAATAAGTAAAATACTTTAAAAAGAAAAATCTCACTAGTGTCCACAATAATTTTCCAAGAGTGCAAAAAATGATTGAGATGAGAAGATTTTGAGGATTGCTGCTGTAGATCATACTTTTATACTCCAAAGGGATATGAAATGAATGCATGAAAAGAGAACACTCAGACAACTTTTTGAAAATGAAATGCAAGTACAGAACTCACGCACACATGCTAAAGAGTGAATTGTGAAGTATGATCTCATTTTCATTCCCACGGCCCTTCTCCATCTAGTACAGAGTTGTCTTTTACAAAATTGTAGGAGAATGTGATCATTATTATATCCATGACTTTATCACTCCTGTGAATGCCTATTTATTCAGGGAACATACTAAGTTTTAAGTTTTGTACCACCTCATCTCATACTGCTATAGATAGGGCTTGATTAAGTAATCCTAACAGTCAGCTATCTCTATGATATAAACACAAATGTGTCTAACTATTAACCCCCCAGTCACAGAGAATATCTCATTCAAATCAATTCCTCCTTATCTTAACATTTAATTGGTCCAACAGTCATGAATCCAAGCACTGTATTAAGGCCAGGGACTACATTGTGAATTATTCACCCAAGGTTGGAGAGGCATTTCCTCCTTGCCATAAAAATGTAGATGATCTTTACTGAAACAAACATTTTCAATAAACCCAGAAGTTATTATTAAAATTTTAATATGTTTTATGTATTTACCTATATGTTTCTTTGTAAGCACAATTGATAACCTTGTTCTCTGGTACAGAGTTCAACAAGCAGACCCCTGAAAGGACAGTGCATGGTCATCCATAAACGATTATCCGTGGAAATATGCTCTTGACTCCTATGGATGAGAAGATCATGACTGGCTCTGAAGGATGCATTCTCTGATTTTCTTGGCTTCGCTTGTACACTCTAAAATCATGTTTCCCAGTAGGGAAGCTGTCTCAGCCTGTGTAGGGGTCAATAAAAACCTTTCTGTGAAGAGAGCATACTCCATATGTTTAAGTGTTATACCCAACATCTTGCCTGGTGATGCTCACATTATTTCCTATGTTAGTCTTTTCCATGTTAATTACAATTTACTAGTTATTTAGACCTAGTAGTTTTTCATGTTTTAGAAGTACACGTGTGTAATAAATAGATATTGATCTGTTTCGGAAGCATGCTAGCACTTATTTTCAGTGCTGTATATCGTCAAAAATATTTTGACATCACTGATTATATTTATCAATTTTCCTTAAATTTACATCTTATGTTTTCTTGGAATCCTCACACAAGCTTCATTTTCCTTCTTCCGACAAATTTGGAAACTTTAATTAAGTAGATGAACACACACTGAACACCTTGAACATCTAACATTTCCAGTTGCATTTATTCAATCTTTTAAATAATTTTATTCATTTCTTATGTTCAAAACAGATGATATATATTTGACATTAGAAGTGATTGGAAATCTAATTTCAAAATGGTAAAGTTAGGTACTGATCAGAAACGCTGAAATTCTTACCACTTAAAGCTACTTCTTTGTCACCATTGATAATTTACTCCTATGACTACCCATTCTTTGGCAATTACATAGAAATCACTTACCAGCACTCCCCACTTGAAACAAAAATATTAGGTATTCAATCACATATGTAGTACCATTTTTTTTTTTTTCAGCTCTGATAATCTTTTTACCATGGACCAGAAATGCCCTAGAATTTGTGCTCTTCTGAAAGAGGTAGATATCTCCAGTATCACTAGAATTACAAGTGTGTTTTTTGCTAAACATACTTATCAAGTATAAAAGTGCATATCAAAGCCCAGTACTGATTTATTGCAAGTAAAATGGTACAGTGAAATGCAACCTCAAAGATGACCTAATGCCAACTTTGGTGTTTTGCTAATAGAGAAAATGTGCCTCTAACAACTTAATGAACTTGCTAAAGTTTTCATAGCTACCTGGCAGTAAAGCTAGTATTTGACCAACTCCCTCAATTCCTAATTCAATATTCTTTCACTAAACCAGGCTGGAGAACAGAAAAATTTGAGAATAGCATGTAAAAATTACTTGGAAATATATATCACTTATAGTTTATTAACTTATTGTCTGAATTACTCAGTTACATGATTTTTTATCTCTCTCTATTGTTAGAGGCCTTTCTTGGTGGCTCAGTGGTAAAGAATCTGCCAGCAATGCAGGAGACCTGGGTTCGATCCCTGGGTCGGGAAGATCCCCTGGAAGAGCACATAGCCACCCACTCTGGTATTCTTGCCTAGAGAATGCCACGGACACGGGAGCCTGGCAGGCTGCGGTCTGTAGGTCGTCCAGTGTCAGACACGACTGGAGCGACTAGGCGGCAGTAGCATATTGTTAGAGGCTGGAAGGCTTCTCTTTATTTCACCTTGTATCATGGCCACATAAAACTCCATGATGTATACCCACAGCTGACTCATATCGATGTATGGCAAAAACCATCACAAATTGTAAATAATTATCCTCCAATTAAAATAAATAAACTTTAAAAAATTTAAAAAACTAAATATAGGGAACAATACAGTATCAATAAAATTCTAAGTAAAATCTTAAAAAAAAAACAAAAACTCCATAACTAAATTAGGACCACATAACAGTTTTGAAATTTTTTCATCATGATCATGAAACTTCTCCATTCTAAAATATATCCAGGATGTTTGCTATATTTTGGCTAGACGTGAAGCCTTCTGTTTATTATAAGGAATTTGGATAAAATTTGAGACTATAGATCTTTTCAGATTCACTGTCATTAGTCTCTCTACAGCCTAACATAAGCCTAGAAGAAAAGAACATTGGAGGGGAACAGAGTGGTGTCTGTCCTCCCCTCCAAAGACTGTTTAGAAACATCCTCTGTCCCGAGAAAAGGATATGGATTGATATTTATCAAATATCACATCTCTGAGGCGAGGCATTCTACAATGCCAGGCTCTATAATAGTATTAAGTACTAATAATGGTCTCATTGGGTAGCCTGCCTGTGGAATAGACTGGGCTTTTAATGGGCTCCTGTCTTTTTTTTTTTTCTTTTTTAGTAAATTTACTGGAAATTCAACTTATAGTAAACCAGGCTCATTTCTTTTTATAGTCCAAAAAAAAAAAAAAAAAATACAAAGGTGTGTCCCTAAGCTCACATTTCTGTAGGTTTAAATGAGTCTTTGTATCTAATTTTTATTGCACTGTGAACGTTATAGCAATTTTGGTTTCGGTATATAAACTGGAGCCTGGTTTATGCATAAAATTATGTGGCTCAATTTCCAAATACATTGCCCACCCAAGCATGATAATTAATTTTTTATTGAACAAAGCCCTAAATTATAGAGCATTAGCTGATTATGTGTAACCCAATGATGCTAGATGTCCAAGGGCAATTATAATAAAATATTAAAGCAACTTTATATCAAGAAAAAGATAAAAATATACAGCCACATACTCCTGATTCCGTTACTTCAGCTTTTTGCACATTAAAAATGTATTTAAGAGTTGCCAATTCAGTTGCTTCGATATGAAGTTACTTTAGTTTTGAGAAACTCCAAGATTCTCTGAAGTGCATTTGAAATCTTCGGAGGCCCCAAAAGTTGCTGCTGCTAAGCCTCATCTAAGCCAAGACAAGCTCTCGATCCTTTCTTCAATAATAAATTGAGACTCCTTGTTAGAAAATGTGCCACTGTGTAGCACTCAGACATAAACTATGTTGCAGACATCTCTCTTGAAAAAGGATAGAAATAAGTCGCTTAATAAAGTCTAAATCATTCCTTAGGTTAGCTAATAGAAGCACCCGTGGTTATAAAATTAATCAGTCCCTGCTATTACAGCAAATTGGTGAAGATTATATTGACACGTCTTCGTCTGCATGTCTCATCAGAGGTGTCCGTGCCATTTAGCTACGAAACCCTGGAGGCTTTCCTCCGCACAGAATCTTATAACACTTCAATTAAGGGACACCAAGCTGCCAGCCAGACAGCGGTGCATTTATTTCTTGATGACTCCTTAAGTTGTGCCACAGGCCTATCATTAAGAGAATATTTTTCACAGCAGGTTGCAAAGATCCTCTTGCCATTAAAAGGAATTGAAAAAGCATCAATTTGTTGTTTCCACCTAACACAGATATTTTTCATTGCTGGAACAGCCATTAAAAACAATCTGTTTTATTGCATTCTGAAAAGATCACATGAAGGACCCATAATGATTGATTTTAAGGATGACATTAGGATTAAAACTACTGTGAAAATGTAACATTTGAAATAAATATTTAGGAAAAACAAAGTCTCAAAAATGTGAGACTTTTCTTTCTGGTACCAAATTGGTAGTAGAAACGTATTGATACCTTGAATCAGAATGTGAAAATGCTACAAAGGGAGGCCTTTGAAGAGAGGATGAGGAAGAAAATCTCTGGAGGGGGATGTCTCAGAAGAATGACATGCCTTAAAAATTTAAGTGGAGTTTCTTTGAAAATCAGTAAATAAGAATGGAATGTTTGAAAGCATTGTAGATCAAATACTTCTTCAGGACAGCTGTTCGGGGATTTTTGTTTGGAGAGGAGGTTTAATGTCACTTCTACGCTGTAGAATATTGACTTAAAACACTACTTTTCAGTTACCAGAGTGGAAGAAGATACACGATTCTGGTTATGTATTTATATTAGAGCAGCCCCATGCCTACCTGAAGTTTCAGTTTGATATAGTGACTTGTTTCAAAACTTATTTTCTCAGTGCTGGAATTCATCACTACTTGAAACCAGCAATAACTTAATAAAAGGAAGATTTCTGTAGAGGAACTTCCTTAATGTTACTACTTAGAAGATTTTAGATGTCTTCCATAAGTTGTTTTTGGCAAAACCTTGAAAAAAAATTTAAATTATGCATTCTGTAAAGATTACAACAGTATGTTGAACTCATCTTCTAAAGAACAAGAACAAAACAACCTCATAGAGAAGGGCTTTATTAGGTCTTTCTGCTTTAAAATGCTGATCCGCTCTGATGTTAGTAAAGTTAGGGTGCCCCATGTTAAAACTGACCTTGTTGAAACCCACCAGGACCCCAGCACTCAACCAGGGTAATAGTAATTGTAGCGGACAGTGTGGTGTGCTGTCAGATCCCCCGCTTTAGGCCCGAGATACCCATTCCTTCTGACGTCAGCTGAATCCCTTTCTGGGGATTGTCCTGAGAAGGAGACAGCCGCTAAGTCCAAGACTACTGCTTCTGCCCCGGGACAGCTCTCCATTCAAAGACTAGTCCCTAAGGAGGGGATGTGAAGGTCTTGTCCTTCTGTAGCAACCCCAGGCAATTCTGGACCACTTAAGCTCAGAGCTCCATATGTAGGACTGGCAGAAGCCCTTGTTGTGAGAGCATCACTGTTGAAATCTCTCCACCCAGCCTCATCTCCCTCTCTGCATTGTGGGTGTTGACAACAGGGATGCTCCCTGACCAGCTTCCTCTATGCAAATGCAGTCCAGAAGAATCAACTTGAGACAATCGTGCCACATGTTTAATGCGCAACATTTGGTTGGTTAGTCTGAATAGGAGCAAAAAGTAGAAAATTATTGGAGGTACGGGGGAACCTCTTGAAAAACAAACACCCGTTGATACATTTGGAATACCTGGGACATTCAGAGCTTATTGCTTTTGTTTTATACTTGTTTGTAAAATATATCTCTTGAATTCTCTCTTTCCCCAGTCTCACTGACACCACCTTTACAATCTCTCCTGGCCTCCAGTTTTCCCCAAGTTCTATTCATTCATTTCTTCATAGCCGACAGAATTTTCTTTCAAAAAACTCATATCTGACATAACTTTGCAGTTTAAAGTTTTCTGATGCTTACACATTGTTTCAGGGTAAAATTAAGGGATTTATTCTTTAAAACCCTTGTCCCTGCATTTCTGTCACTTCACTGCCTGTAACATTCCTCCTCTGGAGACTAACCTTGAAGTTCTCAATATGACACTAGCACTTATTTACAGATTTTTTGAAAGTGTCACTGTTTCCAACATATAGCATGTCTGTCTGTAATTTAATATGTGTGTTTTATAACCTGGTGATCTGTCATGCTTTTCTCTACCTCCTTAGTTTAATAAACTGTTGATCCTGAAAAGACTCCTCAAATCTTCATTTCCCATTCAACTGTTCCCTGATTCTCCCATCAAAACAAAAGCTCTGTATTTTTCAGCTCTATTTGAAATTCATCTATCACAAAACGTATGCTTAATAGAATTGGTCATGTGTACATTTTTGGTACCCCCCTAAACATTGAATTTTTCAAGGGCTTGCCATTGAATGTATACTCTGGTGCTCAACTATGCCCATATTAAGTACTTAAATAAATAGATGAAGATGTCTTACCTTTGATTCTCTGCAAGGTAGAGCCTAAAGCAAGAACTTGGGTGTAGATGAAGTGAGCCTAGGAAGCAAGAACTAGGAAGCAAGAGTGAGCAGAGGGAGGAACGCAACAAGGAAGGGGGGAAATTCAGTAACGGTTTGACAGGTTGTGGATTTGGTCACCACTTGAGTAGTGGGTCAGACACTCTGGAAACTTTCTTAGGCTAATGTGGCAAACAACTTCCAAACTGTCCCTATGAAAGACAGGAAGACTGGGGGTGTTTATCCACTCACTCTCTCATGAGTCAGTTGCAAGTTCCACAATATTAACTTTCCCACACTTCCAGAATGTACCTGCACGGGAGCATTGAGCTCATGTTCTGAACTAGTAGTTTTAAGGGATCAACACTGGTTCTTGATTTAAAATGGTAAATATAACCAAATATATTTTCAGTGCAACTAAAAGTAAACCAAAGCTTATATTTAAGGCATGGATATTATTCCCTTCAGTGGAGTTTTCCTTAGTTTTGCCTGCCTCTTTTTGTTATCTTCTTCATTATCTCTTCTATGAATAATGGAATCCATGTGACTTTGGCACCCTGTTTATTTAACGTATGTGCAGAGTACATCATGCAAAATGCTCAAAATGTCAGCTGGATGACTCACAACCTGGAATCAAGATTGTTGAGAGAAATATCAACATGCAGATATGCAGATGATACCACTCTAATGGCAGAAAGTGAAGAGGAGCTAAAGAGACTGTTGATGAAGGTGAAAGAGAAGAGTGAAAAAGCTGGCTTAAAACTGAACATTCAAAAAACAAAGATCATGGCATCTAGTTCTCTCACTTCATGGCAAATAGATGAGGAAAAAGTGGGAACAATGACATATTTTCTTTTCTTGAGCTTCAAAATCACTGTGGATGGTGATGCAACCATGAAATTAAGAGACACTTGCTCCTTGGGAGAAAAGCTATGACCAACCTAGACAGCATGTTAAAAAGCAGAGAAATCACTTTGCCAGCAAAGGTCTATATAGTTAAAGCTATAGCTTTTCCAGTAGTCATGTATATAGGGGAGAAGTGGACCATAAAGAAAGAAGGCCAAGCACCATAGAACTGATGCTTTCAAACTGTGATGCTGGAGAAGGCTCTTGAGAGTCCCTTGGACAGCAAGGAGATCAAACCAGTCAGTCCTAAAGGAAATAAACCCTGAATATTCATCGGAAGGATTGATGCTGAAGCTCCAATACTTTGGCCACCTGATGTGAAGGGCTGACTCATTAGAAAATATCTTAATGCTGGGAAACATTGAGGGCAAGAGTAGAAGGGGACGACAGAGGATGGGATGGTTGGATGGCATCACTGACTCAATGGCCATGAGTTTGAGCAAGCTCCAGGAGACGATGAAAGACAGGGAAGTCTGGTGTGCTACAGCTCATGAGGTCAGAAAGAGTTGGACATGACTTAGCTACTGAGCAACAAAGAACAATGACCTTGGCAGTTTAAACACTCTAAGCCTCAGTTTTCTCATAGGTAATGAGCGGGCAAGAATCTGTTTCACAGAATCATTTTCTACCTATCCATTCATTCATTTATTAATTAAACAAATTTCTACTGAACGACTACTGTGTGCCAGTCACCACTGTATTTCGGGCTTTGGAAATAATGAAGAGTAAGAGCAAAACAAAGTAAAAAGAAAACAAAAATTCAGACTAACAAAAATTATTTCCCAGTCCTTGTCATAATGGATCTGATGAAGGAGAGACACTGAACAAAAAACCATACAAGCAAATACAATATAAAATTTTTATCCATGCCAGAAAGGAAACATACAGTTTCCACAAGAGTGTGTAATAAGAGTACATAATTTGACTGGTGTTTAGTCAGTGGCTCCATGGACTAACCATGACACTGGCTGTCAAATTATGACCTGCCTGAAGAATGCCGGGGGGTTGGTGACATGAAGTGTTGGGGTGGCGTGGGAGGAGAACACTGTAAGCAGAGGCTTTGAGGCGGAAGGGGAAGCATGATGTCAGCTTAATAATAAGGTGAGGTTGCTCACAACGAAGTGAGAGAGGAGGAGAGTTAGCGCAAAATAAGCCTACAGAGGTAACCAGGGACAGGACTCTGGAAGCCATCACGAGTGCGATGCAATCAGAGGCCTTCGAAAGCTTTTATGCTGAAGAGGTAAGTGATGTGAAATCCTCATGGAAGATTGCTCAAACTGTTATATATATATAACAGTTTAGTGAGAGCTGGAAGGCAAGAGGTGTGACCCTTAGCACCACTGTTCTATTGAAAGATACTGATGTCTTAAAGCAACCCACATTCTGAGTTTACTTAGAAAAACATGGATTTGAATTTGATTACCTTCTTCTTTTCTTCTTTTCTCCCATTTTCCATTCTTCTTCCTTTTCTTCCCTCAATTTTTCTCTATATTCTAATAACTGATGTTTATCATCTCTTAGTAGAACTTCATTAAGAGAACAAAGTTATGTTATTCATAACCAATGGCCCATCGCACTTCTCTGTCACACCCCTGGGTGATTTGTGCTGCTGAAAAGGCAAAAGGGGATACTGAGCCATTTTGCTCAGGATTTACGGGACAAGGAGAAGGAATCATGGTCTTCACGGTGTTGTTAGAAGTGAAGGAGCAGAGGTTAGGAATCATTTGGCAGATGAAATTATGTGTGAAGAGAGGTCAAGGGTGTTGGGTAAACTAGAAGAGGTGAATTGGAGATGGGAGTAACAGTGATTTATGGAAGAGATTTCTGGATATCAGAGCAGCAGACAAGGAACTAACATGTTCATTTCTAAAGAAGCCCAATACAGTACTTTCATGATAGAAGAAAGGAAAATACTAAGAAATTCAGGTAACAAATATGATGATAATTTTGATATGTTAAACTTGGGACATATGCATATACAATATGAATTTTAATTCTTTTTTGAGTTCTAATTCTTACAGAGAATTGTAATGATGGTGAATTAGAAATATTTTGAGAACTCCCAAACAAACAACAACAAAGGAAAAAAAAAACAAAAATGTGCTGAGGTAAATAGCACAAATCAAGGAAATTCCCAGGCAAAATGTGTACAGGAATAACCATCTTGATTCTTCATGGAAAAATCAAAGAACATTTTTCCTTATGGATAGTAACTCTGAGTTGATTAATGATGATGATACCACTCTGCATTTTGTTTCACTTCTCTTGAGGCACACTGTTACAACGATCTGCAATGTGTGCTCTGATGATTTTGACTTAAGTACATTGGTACCATTACTATAATCTAAGTAACACAGAGTTTCATTAGCCCTTGAAGTTTACTTGTGCCCCTGTTATAATCCTTTTCTTCCTCCACCCCCATCTCCTAGAGAGCAGTACTTTTTGTCACTATACATTCATTTATATTTCCTAGAATTTAATATGAATGGAGTCATGTAGTATAATTCTGGTTCTTTTATCCAACATAATTATCTCGAGATTCATCACATATCATCAGCTGATTCTATTTTATTGCTTAGCGGTAGTGGTAATACATGGTTTGAATAGACTTATCTTGGGTGGCCTCAGCCTGCGATGGTCTGGAGTGGGTTTTGGGTTCCCAGCCAGAGGCTGAAACCCGGCTGCTATCTGGTGCTTTCATTGCCACAATCCAGTCTCGTTCTCTGGCTGGGAACCCAAGCCCGGCTCCAAGCCATTGCACTGAGGCCACCCGAGATCACATCTGGTGCTGAAACCCAGAAATTCAGAAAGTCAAGGTAAACCCCTGGCTTCGCCCAGCCGTGGCCTGAGGCCCCTAGGGACTTTCCCTCCAGCCTTCTTTCTCTCCATCTCTTCACTTTCTTTTCAAGACCCGCAGGGCATAATCTGTCTGCTCCCAGCATTCTGGCTCCCTGCAACACTGGGGGTGGCGGGGGAATTTCCCAGGCCATGCAGAGTCAAATAATGCTTGGGTGAGAGCCGCTGCCCTCTGGAACATGGTGGAAACATGATTCCCAGTCATGCGGGGGCCCTCGGCGTCTCTGCCCCTCTCTCGCTCTTGTTCTCTCCCTCTCTCTGTTCTGTACGGAACCCTCCACCATGCTTCCTTTCCTACCTCACTGGCACAACAAGGCCTCCTTCTTACTTCTAATTTCCCCTCCCTTCTGGGGAATGGCTTCCTAGACATCACTCCTAAACCTCACCCCACCACTGTCAAACCCGGGGCTGCTGTCAGACAAAATGGTCAGACGATTTCCAATTCTACCTTAGCTGCCAGGAAGATGCAGCAAAGGATTTTGGGTTCTTCTGCTGTCTAGTCTCTCACCTCAATCTATGCCCAGAAATCTACTATGAGAATGTCTCTGCCTCCAGGCCCTCAGGCTTTGAAGACGGTGCCATCTTCTACCATGCCTGACTCCAAGGGTTCCTCTCCAAGGGTTCCTCTCCTATTTCCTCAAGGTTCCTCTCCAGTTTCTCCAAGGTTCCTCTTTGCATCCATGGGACCCCCTTCACTTTAGCCTTGCAGCCTCCACGCTGCTATGGACAGTCTATTGGACTGGCCACTACCCAGAAACCCGAGTTATAAACTTTGCAGATGCTCAGTCTCGAGGATCACTCCAGCTTGGGAAGACGTAGCATAGGACCTAGCCCTATAGACAAGGGATCCCACCTCAGGAAAGTCCTGGCAACCTGCCTGCATTGGTGGGCAGGAAAGCCCTTCTCCAGCCATGCCAGGCTGGGTACCTTGTGCAAAAGGTCACAAGGAGGACCAGAGACATCTGGCCAGAAATCAACGGTAGGGCAGAGGACACTTGAAATGCCATCAGGTTCAAAGGGAATTTGGCGGATGCCCTGAACCCCTTTGGGTTAAAGCCTCCTCATAAATTTTTCCAGGACACCAGGTTTCATTCTAGGAGTACTCTCTTATTCTCAGCTGCAGGTTACTCAGCATGGGAGGATCCTCTTCTAAGCCACAAGAAACATCTCTGGAGTGTATCTTTAAGAAGTGGAAATTCATTAAAATCGAAGTGTTTAAAAACGGAGACCTACTGCAACAGGCACCTACTGCAGCAATGCTTGGCCTTTGTATACAAAGCTGGGGAATGGAGAAAAATGGCTTGAAAACAGGTCTGTAAATTATAACACCATTCTGCAATTGGATCTTTATTGCCACAGAATGGAAAAGTGGAGTGAGATTCCCTGTGTTCAGGCTTTCATGGCCCTTTACTGAAATCCCGCTCTCGTAATTTAAAACTTGGAGAATGAGAAGTCCCTTCTGACATTCTGGATGATCCCCTCCTAGGATCTCCTGTCTCTAAGTGGTGAGGGGGAGGGGGTGCTGAGCTCCCCCTGCTCCTGGCAGTATTTCTACTTCTCCTGAGTCATCTACTTCTTCTGAGCTACCTTCTCCTCCTGACTCACCAACTTCTCCCGAGTCACCTGCTTCGGTCCCTTTGATCAATCCCAAATTCCACCTCTTTATTCCTGTCCATTCTCTACATTACCCAAAGGAACAGAGTCTAGTCCTTCTGGGGTAACTCGCAGTGGAGTCTCCTATCACTCAGGACCTGAGAAATAATGCCATTCTAGGGAAGCGTCAAATGGTGAAGGGATAATCAGGATACATATGCCCGTCTCTTTAACCGTCTTAGTGAAGTGAAAGTGAAAGTCACTCAGTCGTGTCCGACTCTTTGTGACTCCATGGACTGAGTCCATGGAGTTCTCCAGGCCAGAATACTGGAGTGGGTAGCCTTTCCATTCTCCAGGGGGTCTTCCCAACCCAGTGATCAAACCCAGGTCTCCCACATTGCACGAGAATTCTTTCCCAGCTGAGCCACAGGGAAGCCCTTACCCCAAGGCAAACAGAAATTGGTCAATTTCCTGAAGACCCTAGTAAGTTTCTTGAAGGGTTTCATGCCCCTCACCCCCCAGCCTTTGGTCTATTATTTAACTTGGAAGGATAGCTAAGTAGGTCTATCTACCTGCTGTATTCCTGAGAAAAACAGAGACTCTGGACAGTAGCTCACAGGTATGCTGACCAGCTTGCCAGAGATGAACCCAAACATTGTGCTATGGGTGAAGATGCCATCCCAACTCAGGAACCCTCATGGAATTATAATTCCTGGGAGGGAACAGAAACCAGGAGAAGTATGATTCAATGTGTATTATAAGGGATGAGAAACTATATTAAAAAATCTGGTTAAAGGAGGGACCCAGGAAGAAAAGGAAAATCCAGCTTTCACGGGTGGCTTGTGGAGGCATTTAGGAAATATACCGGTATAGATCCCTTCACTTCTGAAGGTCAGTCCCTGCTGGCACAGCACTTTATTAGACAGTCTGCCCCTGATATTAGGCGGAAACTCCAAAAGTTACAATTTGGCTCACAAACGCACATGCCCCAGCTCCTAGGTGTGGCCACTGGGGTATTAAATGTGCTGTACTATGCTTAGTTGTTGTCAGGTCTGACTGTTTGTGACCCCATGGACTGTAGCTCGCCAGGTTCTTCTGTCCATGGGGATTCTCCAGGCAAGAATGCTGGAGTGGGTTGCCATGTCCTCCTCCAGGGGCACTTCCTGACCCAGGAATTGAACTGGGATCTCCTGCATTGCAGGTGGATTCTTTACCAGCTGAGCTACAGGGAAGGGCATTACATAATTGAGACCAAACTCAGGAGGAAGAGAGAACGCAATGTGAGAAAAGACAGGCCAGGGCTAATGCACAGCTGATAGCTGTTGCTGTCAGCCATGCTTTGCAACCTCAGGACAGCCTAAGGGGTTCAAGAAAGTCGAACTGTCTGTCTGGAGGTGAAACCAACAAGGGGGAGTGCTACAAATGCAAGTTAACTGACTGCTGGGCCCGAGATTGCCATAAAGAGCCCACTGGGCCATGCCCAGCCTGCAAAGAAGCTGGTTATTAAAAGAGGGACTGCCCCAGTTTCAAAGGGAAGGGGGAGGCTCCTGCTCCCAAGATCTCCATGCTGGATGACTGATGCAAACCGAGGATTCTTGTGGCTCCCACCCAACGAGATATCTATCTCGATCGAGGAGCCCTGGGTAGTCCTTGAAGTGGCAGGTAAGAAAATGGATTTCTTAATTGATATGGGAGCCACTTACTCTGTCTGAATTTCTCATGCTGGACCTCTATCCTCCAAAATCTGTTCTGTGAATGGTGCTGATGGAAAGCCTCACACCCATTATTTCACCAGGCCTCTCACTCGCCAATTTGAGCAGCGGCTGATTTCACATGGCTTTCTAGTTGTACCTCAGTGTCCCATCCCTCTCCTTGCATGTGTGTTAGCCCCTCAGTCGTGTCTGACTCTTTGCAACCCCACGACCTGTAGCCCTCCAGGCTCCTCTGTCCATGGGATTCTCCAGGCAAGAATACTGGAGTGGGTTACCATTTCCTTCTCCAGGGGATCTTCCCAACTCAGGGATGCAACCCGGGTCTCCCGCATTGCAAATAGTGGGTCGTTGGCCATTTTTTAAATAGGGGGGCATTTGAACAGTAACTTGGTGATGGGGGAGGGAATCTCTAGCTCCCTGGGAAATCTCTCTCCTGGGAGGGACATTTTGAGCTCCCTCGGGGCCATCCTCTGTTTCGGAAACCTCTGGGAGCCCCTTGTTCAACTCTGACTAAGACAGACCAGCCAGAAGAGCAAGGTTCTATTCCTAGTCATATTCTACAAGCAGTAGATCCTTTAGTTTAGGACAAAGGAATTCCTCAATGGGCCATAAACACCCAACCTGTAAGAATTAGCCTTAGGCCAGAAATCGCCTATCCTGACAAGAGACTATGCTGTGAAGCTGGAAGAGAAGAAGGGTTTAGGACTTGTTGTGGATAAATCCCTAAGGCATGGCCTCTTGGTGCCCAGCCAGTCTCTGTGCCACACTCCGATTCTGCCAGTTGTTAAGCCAGATGGGGAATACAGGTTGGTACCAGATGGTAGGGCAGTGAACGATGTGGTGGCCCTTATACATCCCCTCGTGGTCAGTCCTTATAACACATGAACCCAAATCCCTGTGGACACTACATGGTTTTCTGTATCCATCTCTAGGATGCCTTTGTCTGCATCCCAGTTCATTCCTCTTCACAAGACCTGTTTGCCTTCGAGGGGACTCATCCTCACTCAGCCCTAACGCAGCAAGATACCTGGAGAGGGTTGTCTCAGGGGTTTTGGGACAGCCCACACCTGTTTGCCCAGGCGCTAGGAAAGGAACTAAGGGAAATACACCTGAAAGAAGGTGCTATTCCACAGTACATAGATGTTATTTTAACATGTAGACCCTCCATGGCCTCAGGTCAAAATACGACTGAAGTCCTTTATTTCCCTGGGGCTTGCAGTTACAGTCCAGTCTCTCAGAAAAAGGCACAAATCTCAAAGCAACAAGTTAAGTATCTGGGATATATTATAAACCGTGGAAATAGACAGTTATCTCCAGATAGAAAACTAGCTATATTAGGCCTAAGCACCCCAAAGACGAAGAAAGATTTCCATACCTTTTGGGGCCTGGCAGGATTTTGTAGACTTTGGATTCCAGGATTCAGACATATGGCTGAGCCCCTTTATTAAGCCACTAAAGGCCCAGATAGAGAACCATTACTTTGGAACGGGGAACATAGAAAGGCTTTTAATGATATCAAGCTGGCCCTCACTGGAGCCTCTGCTCTTGGTCTCCCCAGCTTGAAAAGCCTGCTCCTCTTGCATGTGGCTGAAAAGCAAGGGACAGCCTTGGGAGTCCTTATATAGAAGCTAGCGGAAGTTCCTCAGCCTATAGGATACACTTCCGAGCAAATAGACTCCGTGGGCCAAGGTTGGCCCAGCTGCCTCTGGGCAGTAGCTCCCACAGCTTTAGTGGTGGAAGAAGCTAATAAACTTACCTTTGGGGAGCCACTTGAAGTAGCCATACCCCTCATCAAGCACAAGGGATTCTAGAGATAACAGGCCACCATTGGGTAACTGGAGATCTCCCAATAGCAAGACTACAGATTTCCATCAGTGTGCCTATTATTGGGCATTTGGCTTGATTCCAAGCTTTATCTCTTACCAATAAAGCCTCTGTGAACTGGTGTACAGTCTTAGCGTAGACATATGTTTTCATTGCTCTTGGGTGAACACAGGAATGGAATGGCCAGATAACAAGGTAGGTATATAAGTGTTACTCCCTCAGCTGTGTCCAACTCTTTGTGACCCCAGAGACTGCAGCCAATTAGGCTCCTCTGTCCATGGGATTTCCCAGGCAAGAATACTGGAGTGGGTTGCCATTCTCTTCTCCAGGGGATCTTCCCAACCCAGGGATCAAACCCGGTGTATACTTAACTTGAAGCAAGCTTTCAGAATATTTCCCCGAATGACTGTACCATTTTACGTTCCCAAAAATAGTTTAACAAAAATTACAGAGGTTGGCATTGCCTTACACAAGCTTAACAACAACGCTGAAAGGAAAGTTCAGCACTCCTTTCCCCATTATACATGAAGAAAGCTAAGCTCAGGAATGTTAAATAAACCACTAGTGATCAGAGTAAGTGAATGGAAGAGTTGGAATTCAAACTTGTACCTGATTGTGCCAGAATGGTTTTTTCAGAATGCTTGGGGGGAGTTTTTTTTTTTTGTTTTTAATAAACTAAGGACAAGCTCTTGCTTTAAATAAGTGTGGTTCTCATCCACTGAGCTGCTAGCTCCTGCTTGACTTGTATAAATGGAGAGAATGGAAAATTATTTTAGCTCAAGTGATGGCTCATCAGCCAGACAAGGTCAAGGTATAGCTTTATATGGTTGACTGGAATTCAAACTTGTGACCTGCCATCAGTTGGAGAAGAGATATATAAGACCCTCTGATAAATGAACAATCTTATTAATTTAAGAAGGCAGTTCCAATTCAAATGAAGTGCTACTTAAATCAGAAACCATAGCCATGCTTTCATTGGTTTAATGCCTTTTTCTTTTTAATGTTGATTTTGTTTCAAAGGACAAATAAAGATGCAAGGACTGGAAAGAAAAAAAAAAAAAAAGAAAGAAAGAAATATAAAACCAGGTGGGAAACAAAGAAAAAAAGGACAAAGCACCTGGAGGAGATTAATGGACGGAAATACATTCTCTTTGTTTCCATTTTTAATAAGACAAATGCATTATGTAAAATTTTAAATGTGAGAACTGTACATAGATGTATGAAACACAACTGCAAGAGGTTCTTGTGGTTTTTGATGCTACTGTTGGCACTGTTTCTCCAGCTGCTGACGGGCACTTTGGTTTCTGTAATGGTTATTCTCAGCGCTAGCCTCTGCAGTAACCCAATATCCAGGACAGACAATGATGAACTCACTGCTTCTGCCGTGGGGACATAACATTTTAGTACTGAGATTAAAACAAACAGAAAACTAGCTCTTTTCTCTTTCTGGAAGAATAGGGCATGAGTGCGGTCTGTATTTAGGAGCAGTTGGTGCGTGAAGGTCTAAAAACTCAACACCAGAATCATATTTCTCAAAGACTTTCATTCCTCACCATCTGCTGTCATCAATGACAATAGTTTCTTAACTAAATTAGCAAATACAAATATAAAACACAGACTTAAATTTAGTTTTTCAGATAAAAAAATACTTTTAGTATGATAATGTCCCATCCAGTATTTGGGACACACTTATACACTTTTTTAAAAAATGGACTTCCCAAGTGACACTAGCGGTAAAGAACCTGCATGCCGATGCAGATGTAAGAGACCAGGGGTTTGATCTCTGAGTCAGGGAGTTCTTCTGGAGGAGGGCATGTCACTCCACTCCAGTATTATTGCCTAGAGAATCCCACGGACACAGGAGCCTGGTAGGCTACGGTCCAGGGTCACACAGAGTTGGACACGACTGAAGTGACTTAGCATACATGCATTCTAAAATTATTTGTGTTTTTTTTCCAAAATTCAAAATTAATAGATTGTCCTGTATTTTTATTTGGCAACTCTGTTGCTAACAGACTTCCTCCTGCTTTACTCTGATTTCCCTCATTGCAGTGCCAGAAAAATGGGATAGCAAAATTTATTGAAGAAGTGAAATATCTAAGTTAATAAGAATCATTAGATGGAAACACTTCTGTGCATTCTTTCAATCATTCAAAAACAGTGAATTGTAGTGTCATCTATTCACATGACATAATATCAATACTTAACACGATAATCTCAATAAATACCTGAAAAGTCATTTTGTGAAATTTAGCACACTCATTCTTCATAAAGACACTGAAATAATACCGATGAAAGGTCAGTATTCAATGTAATAAATAATCTAATATTTAGTAACTAACATTCTTGACCTCTTTCTATGTGTCACGGCAGTAAGGGAGACACGTAGAAAGTATTAAATTTTACCTTATTTAAAACCTTACCTCACAATTAAGGTGTTAAATATTATCTTATTTAATCCTCACAACAATGAGAAACCAAACCTTGTGAGGCAGAAAAAATAATAATTATTCCCATAATCATTTTTCATGGGAAGACTCAAATAGAGAAATTAAGCAATTTGTCTCAAAGCACACAGCCGTAATTTATGGAACTAGGCAGTCCAGCCTCAGAGCCCATACCCCATACACTATTCTGCCATTCTTCATAGCAGCAGTAATAAATGTGCATTGTTTAGGAATAAGGCAAATAAAAGATATTCAGGACTCACACTATTAAAAGCAGCTGAACGACTAGATATATGCCTTGTGTTTTATTAAAAGGCAATGCTTGTAACATCTCAGTTCTTCCCAAATAAATATATGACTAGAATTCCCTCAGATTTCAAATCATGTTTTTGAGGAAGTTGGCAAAATAGTCTAAGATTAATCTGTAAGAATGCATTAGAAAAAATATTTGAGGGAGTTGCCTGGTGGCCTAGTGGTTAGGACTTAACTCTGGGCCTTCACTGTCGAGGCCTGAAGTTCAGTCCCTCATCAGAGTATTGAGATCCCACAGGCCCGTAAGTGGTATAGAGTGGCCAAAAAAAAAAAAAAAAGAAAGAAAAAAGTTGTTGAGTAAAGGGGAATAAGTAGAGAGAGTTTGTTTAGATACAATAGGAAGAGTAAATATTATAAAGATACCGATTTTTCCCAAATAAATCTTTACATTTAATATATTTCCAGTAAACTGCAAACAGGTTTGTGTGCATGTAAAGAAATGTTTAAGCCAATGTTAAAATTATGTGACTGGGATTAGTGGTGGCTTAGTCAGTAAAGAATCCTCTTGCAATGCAGGAGACCTGGGTTCGATCCCTGGGTTGGGAAGATCCCCTGGAGGAAGGCATGGCAACCCACTCCAGTATTCTTGCCTGGAGAATCCCCATGGTCAGAGGAGCCTGGTGGGCTACAGTCCATGGGTGTTGCAAAGAATTGGACATAATTGAGCAACTAGGCACAGCACAGCACAAAATTATATGACTGGGATTAGTTAATGAAGTATCTTTCACTTCATTCAATAATTTTGCATATCTAAAATATAAGAGCTTACTCTTTTTAAAAAATGTAACTAGCCAACTAAAATATAAGAGCTTACTCTTTTTAAAAAATGTAACTAGCCACCACTATACCATTTTACCTATCTTAATATTGTCAAATACTCACTTAATGTTCAAATTTCCAATTGTTTCATAAATGTTTTTATTGACTCAGGGTTGAAATAAAGCCCATGCATTGCAATTGGTATAAAGTCTATATGTTTCCTCCCACCCCTCAATCTACTGTTTTTCTTTTTACAATTTAATTGTAGAAGAAGTCAGGATGTTTGTCTTGTAAACTTCTTACAGTGTACGCTGTATCTCATAGTTTACATCTTCCTCTGCCTTCTGTTTTTCCTGAAAACTGTTATATGTAGAGACTTGATAAAACTCAAGTACCATTTTATTTTGCTTTTTGACCAGGCACTTACATGGCATTCTTCTACCCAATGCCTCTCTCTTTGAAATATTAGCAGTCATTGTTCATCAATGACTAGATCATTAATAAAGAAGAGATTAAAAAATGGTGATACTCTAATGCTATGATAATAATTCTTCTACATTATTAGTTAGAATCCTTCTATAAAAAGAAACATTTCTTCACTTATTATTTAATTATCCAGAGTACAGTTTGAAAAGGCAGGAAAAATGCTGATTATTTTAGCTAATATACATTTGATAAATAGTAACAAAGTGAAAAACTCATTCTCTTGTGTGTGAAGATATATTTTCAAGTATAATAATAAATACAGTCTGGTATTGGCACAGACATACAAGGGGCAAAGCAGCAAAATGACTTAGGTCCACAATAAATATTTATCAAACTTCTGAAATTCTTTATTGAATTAACTGGCAACCAGATGAAGAATCAGAGCAATATCAGCAATCCAGAAACCTCTATCTTGGTTCCTTTCGATCACTACCCTTTCTGAAAGAGTCTGATGTCTAAGAGCTCCCTGTATTACACTTCAAATAAATGGAATCATATGGTAAGTACTCCATAGTATTTGGCTTCTTTTGTTCAATATTATATTTATAAAATCCAATCATGTTGTTGTATCCAGTTATAAATCATTTGTTCTTATGGTCTGTATAATCTGCTATTTTTGTAAGCACTGTTCCGATGCTGAACATAGAGCAGATTAAAACAAATTGTGTCTCTGCTTTACTGGAGCTTACATTCTGGTGAATAAAATCCATGAAGATGTTTGTCTATATATATATATATATATATATATATATATATATGTATACATATATGCTATTTGGTTGATTCAGTTGTGTCTGACTCTGTGCAACCCTATGGACTGCAGCCTGCCAGACCCCTCTGTCCATGGGATTCTTTAGGCAACAGTACTAAAGTGGGTTGCCATGCCCTTCTCCAGGGGATCTTCCTGACCTAGGGATCAAACCTGGGTCTCCTGCTTTGCAGGCATATTCGTTACCACTGAGCCACCAGGGAAGCCCATATTATATAAGAGCTGCATATATGCAATGGTTGGGATGTTGAATTCATGAGGCCGAGATAATTTGTTTCCATTTGGAAACCAAAAATAGAACTCTGTTTTATGTCATACACACAAAAATAATTCAAGGATATTTAAAGCCAAATCTTTTATAAGAATAATATTAACTTATTAATTATGAATATTTATTAAATATTTACTTATACCAAGCACTTTTCTAGGTATTAGGGATACATTAGTAAAAATAACGTACAAAAATCCCTGCTCTTATGAAGCATGCATTTAATGTGGTAAGACAGACAATAAAAACATAAACAAATAAATTATATATTAGAAAATTATAAGTGCTCTGGAGAAAAGCAAAGGCAGTGGGAGTAGGGGGTGGGTAAAGAGTGTCTACAGAGAAAGGGATAGGATTGTAATTCTCGACAGGATAGCAGGGAATATAGCAGAAAATTCTTTGTAAGCGTAGAGTAGGAAGGATTTATGAAATAAGATTTAAAAAACCTAAATCAGAAAAGAAATGTTTGATTAATCTGACTATAGTAGAGGAGAAATGTTTACGCCTTAAAAGCAAAATAAAATTAAAAAGAAAATGAGAAGATATTTGCAATCCATATAATCACCCCAAGGACTAATATCCAGAATAGAATCAAAAGCAATTCTACAAATTAATAAGAAAAATCTGACCAACTACCAGGAAAAATATTGATAAAGGATATAAATATGCAATTCACAGGAGAAGAAACCCAAATTATGACTAAACCTTTGGGGGGAAAAGTGCTGAATATCAAGAAAAATGTGAATTCAACTTACAATGATTTCTAATTTAGTACAGTAAGTCCAAACACGTTCCATTCCTAAAGCACGTTTGTAAGTTCAATTTGCTTTTAAGTCCAACAAACTAACACAATCAGATGCATTGTTCTATACTGCAATAGGTTTATAATACTTTTCACACAAATAATACATAAAAAAACAAACACAAAAGTAAAGAAAGCATTCTTGATCTTACAGTACATCCCCTTGAAAACCCCAGTAGTACAGTAGTGGAGCTGGCAGGCAGGGGCTGGTATCAAGCGAGCAGCCGAGAAGAGCTACTGACTGGAGGCGGGAGTGGAGGCAGGAGATACTAGAACTGAAGGGTCACCAGCAATGGGAAACAGAGGGCAAGCTGCAGTTTCACTCATGCCTCACGTTAATGGCACAGGTTCTGGTTCCTTGCTGGATTCAATTCTATCTTCAGTTCAGTTCAGCTCAGTTCAGTCGCTCAGTTGCATCCAACTCTTTGCGACCCCATGGACTGCAGCAGGCCAGGCCTCCCTGTCCATCACCAACTCCCGGAGTTTACTCAAACTCATGTCCATTGAGTCGGTGATGCCATCCAACCATCTCATCCTCTGTCGTCCCCTTCTCCTCCTGCCTTCAGTCTTTCCCAGCATCAGGGTCTTTTCAAATGAGTCAGCTCTTCGCATCAAGTTGAAAACACGATCCAGTGATGTTTGGGTAGTAGCTCTTTTTTTATCTTGTTCTAGATGACACAGTACCACTGGATTCCATTCTGAGTGGCTGCTGCAACCTTCATGTACCAGATCCTGTACCTCAAAACCTCACAGTGCCTCCTCAAATAAAGAACATTCCCTTGCCGTTTCCTGCATCCTGAATCTCTTTGGTTCTTCAGCTTTATCTTCTTCCTCTTGCCTCTCTTTGTCCTTTCTCTGGACTTTCAATTCCATCGGGTCTTTGTAAGGAAGCTCCTTGGGTTGCACGGAACGGAGTTCACACAGTGGCCCTCTTGCAGACTTACCTACATCTTCTCACTGAGGGTCACTAAGTCGCTGAAGACTTCTTCGGACTCCTCAGTAAATATAAGCCTTTGTCTCCAAGTTTTGAGGCCTTAGAAGATAAAAAAAGAAAAAAAAATAAGGGGGGAAAATGTGAACTGAGGAAACTTGAAATGCTACCCAGCCAAGTTGTTGTCTGATTACTTAAGAAAAAGAAATCCAATTTTTGGATGACCCAGGACCCTTGTTTCCTATTTTCCTTCTTGATGCGTAATTAATACTCATTTCAACTCAATGCTTACTGATATTCCATCAGAAGTGATGTAATTCACTTTCGTCAAAAATGGTTGCTCTTTAAAACTGATGTAAAAATGAATCATCTTGTATGTAACGGGTATGTGATGGGTGGCTGAAATAGCTCAGTTGGGAGAGTGTTAGACTGAAGATCTAAAGGTCCCTGGTTCAATCCCAGGTTTTGGCAACTGTTTCTGACCCTTTGGGCTTCTTTGATAGCTCAATTGGTAAAGAATCTGCCTTCTATATAGGAGATCCACTGACCCAGATTCCTGGGTCAGGAAGATCCCCTGGAGAAGGGATAGGCTACCCACTCCAGTATTCTTGGGCTTCCCTTGTGGCTCAGCTGATAAAGAATCCACCTGCAACGTGGGAGACCTGGGTTTGATCCCTGGGTTAGGAGGATCCCCTAAGGGAAAGGCAACCCACTCCAGTAATCTGGCCTAGAGACTTCCATGGACTGTACAGTACATGGGGTCACAAAGAGTCAGACATGATTGAGCAGCTTTCACTTTCCCTTTCTGTATGTGATGTCAAAGTGAGCTTTCGAAAATACAGATCGGATCACTACACCCCCATGTGCATTCTGAATTCCAGTTTTAATAACCAATGTGCTTTTCTGCAAACAGAAGATTCCCTTGTAATGAATACAATTTGCTCCCTCTACATGTTTTATGAAACAAATATTTATTGAGCACCTATAATGTTATATGAGCACCTAGGTTCCAGGCACTGAGGTTTTATATATGAATAAAAAATAAATTTTCTGTTTTTATGGAGATTAAATTTAAGTGAAAGAAAATAGACAAGAAGCTGAAAAAATATATAACATGTTAATATATCCAGTGTTCTGAAGGCATTTTTTTTTTTTTTTAAAGGATCAGGGTACATGGTGATGGAAAAATGCTGTTTTAGATATTTTGGTTGAAAAGAGTTTCAGATAAGAAATTTGAGTAAAGACTATAGGGAAATAACAAGTAAGTTGTTGTTATCAAAAAATGAGTACTCTGTATTTGTCAAAAACAGAATTAAAACAGAAGATTATGATAGTTTAAGGTCTAATATATGGGGAGGGGGGAGATTCTAGCCACTAAATGAGAATAATGTTTCAAATAGATTATATCAAAGAATATGTTTCTTTGAGGTAAAGAAAATGATGCAATTTTTTAAAATTCTGCACACTCTCTTGCTAGTTGCCTTATCAGTTCTGTAAGCCTTGAACCTCAGAAACATTTAACTTCTGAAATTCAATATGGTACATTTTATTCTTGCAAAATTTTTTGCTATAGAAAATGAAAGTGTCTGATATTTGATTGAAGGCATCTGTATGATTCACCCATTTTTACCTAAGGTAGCTCTTAGATTTCTCTCTGCTCTGCGTGTTATCATTTCTCACAGTCCTTTCCTCAAGTCAAGATACTGAAAGCAGGATTACCAAGGTGCATGTGGACACTTGCACAGACTCTTTTTAAAGAGATTTCCTACTATGAATTGAGTGGAAAAATGTGATCGATGTACCTGAACTTTCCTGGGGACATTTAAAAAACCAGCGGTAATTTGAGGGCTTGTTGTCACAATTTTCCAGGTGGCCCAACCAGCCTTTGCAATAACCCCACTTTCTCAGGGGCTAGCACAGGCTGACCTAACCACAAGTGTGATCCCCACGCTAGGCACTGGGGGCTGTCTCTCAGCCTCCTACCCAACCACCGAAACAGAGTCCACTCTGAAACCACTCTGTCTTCTGAGTTTCTAAAATATACTGGATGGACTAACACCAAGCATAACTCATCCTATGAACTCTGCTGGTGGGACATGTGGGCAACTGAAAGAGAACTGATATCGGTACAGTCATTTCTGGTATGAAAAGCATGATTAAAAACAAAGCACAGAAGGAATTTTTAAAGGCATCCCGATTACGAATTAAACATGTAAAATAGCCACAGGCTACTGGGGAACAAAAATGGCAAATTTTACTATTTGGAGATCCATTGATTTTTTGTTTGTTTGTTTTGTTTTTCTTTTTTTAAATTAAAAAAAAATTTTTTCGTTTATTTTTATTAGTTGGAGGCTAATTACTTTACAATATTGTAGTGGGTTTTGTCATGCATTGACATGAATCAGCCATGGATTTACATGTATTTCCCATCCCGATCCCCCCTCCCACCTCCCTCTCCACCCGATCCCTCTGGGTCTTCCCAGTGCACCAGCCCTGAGCACTTGTTTCATGCATCCAACCTGGGCTGGTGATCTGTTTCACTATAGATAATATACATGTTTCAATGTTGTTCTTTTGAAACATCCCACCCTTGCCTTCTCCCACAGAATCCAAAAGTCTGTTCTGTACATCTGTGTCTCTTTTTCTGTTTTGCATATAGGGTTATCATTACCATCTTTCTAAATTCCATATATATCTGTTAGTATGCTGTAATGTTCTTTATCTTTCTGGCTTACTTCACCCTGTATAATGGGCTCCAGTTTCATCCATCTCATTAGAACTGATTCAAATGAATTCTTTTTAATGGCTGAGTAATATTCCATGGTGTATATGTACCACAACTTCCTTATCCATTCGTCTGCTGATGGGCATCTAGGTTGCTTCTGTGTCCCAGCTATTATAAACAGTGCTGCGATGAACATTGGGGTGCACGTGTCTCTTTCAGATCTGGTTTCCTCAGTGTGTATGCCCAGAAGTGGTATTGCTGGGTCATATGGCAGTTCTATTTCCAGTTTTTTAAATTGATTTTTAAAATTCATTCATTCACTTATTATGCATTCAACAAACACTGCATGAACATTTACTGTCCATCAGCTTTATAAGAGTGCCAAGAATTAAACAGTCATTTCATAATATAATCACTTGTCCTTGAAGAATTAGTAGGTCACATAAACATATGAATTATTACAATACAATTTGGGGAGTGTTTTGTTATAGGTTTATGCAGTCAACTTAGACTGTGGAGAGTGAGGCCCGAAGCCCACTCAGTGTTGGGGAGAAGAGAATGTTGAAGAAAGCTGCCCAGAAACGGTTTTTTTCTTTGAGTTTGAATAATCATTCTACTAATTTAGTGTATCAAAACCTAGAACATATCTTCACCATAAACACTGCATAGATGAGCAATTTCCTAATGTTTGCACATGCATATATGCTTTTTCTTTAACTTTGTCATCAGTTACACCAAAACAATGGGGGTCACCACTTTTCCAGCCATTCCCATAAATGCTTACCTCCTCCTCCCCTCTCTTGGTCAGTGGTTTTTCCAGAAATAGGTGATGACATGATCTCAACTGCTTAACCATACATGGAACTATGGGGCCATTCCTGGAAATCCTGCATTCAGGGGCTGACATGTGATCTGAAGACTGAATAGGCAAAGATTCCACTTGTTCTGCTTGTACCTCTGAAAATCATCTTTCAAAGCAGAGGCATTAGTCTCTGGAGAGAACTTGACCATACTTCCACGGAGGAGAAATATTTCAGCTAGTTTATAGGGTACAGTTGATTTCTGCAGTGATTTCCTTTTGAAGAGCAGATGAGCGTCAATAAAGGCTCATTCACGCTGAACTTTCAGTAATCGACTCATAAGGAACTTTAATGGAATTTGTTTTTACATAATGCAGGCTCATAAAATGCATCATTTTTCTTACTCAATTCATAGTTGGAAGATTTATCATTAAGAGGTTTTATTGAAGTCCAGACCCTTCAAAAAAATATGAACAGTTTATTTCTCATGCTAGCAAAGTCCTCCTGTTAAAGAAGTGAAAGAAGTGAAGTGCTTCAAACACCCTAGTAATGGTACAGTAAATTACGTTTTCTCATTTGGAACATTGTAATAGATTTCTCTACAGAGTGATTTATCATGCAATAATTAGGAACCCAAGGGAATTAGATGACCATTTTAAATTTTATCAGCTTGTTTCAATAAACTGTTAATGTGACCCTAATGTTTGGGAAGCACTTTAATATAATCAGATTTTGGTTGTTCAATCTACTGACATTAATGGCCACCTCATTAATCATAGCATTCTCGCCGAGACCTTGGAGGCTGAGCTAAGTTCAGTGGACCAATTCTTACAATAATAAAAACAGGCAATTTTTGACAGGGAAATAGTCTCACTTTAGCTACAAAATGCATTTTGTTGTTTCTGAGGGACTGACAGGGGCGACTGGAAGCTCTAAAAGCCTACAAAACAACAATTAAAAACCCTTTAGCTTTAATGTCCGAATTGATCAATTAAATCAAGACCTCATATAATTATTACCTGTAATGATTTTCTATTATTTTAAAAGTATCAAACTATACAGCAAGACCTAAAATAGGCCAGACAACAAATACGTAATAAATGTCTGTCTCCCAAATCTGGGTAGCATCTGATGGTTTGTGCCAATCCTGTAGTGTTGAAACATTCTTTCAGCTTTTAAAACTCTATAGTTAATTCCTCAGTGGTCTTTCAGGAGGGAAATGAAAAAGGTACTACAGGTGATTTATAAGATTTCAGGAAATTGTGTGTAAATGTAGGGGTCAATTTTAGTACTCTTGAGTTTTTTATTGTGATAATAGACACTCTCAGTCTCTCGAATGTCTGTAGAACTGAAACAAGAATTATTTTAAAACCACAATATCACTATAGTTTTCTGCTTCACTTACTATTATAAAACACCTTGGTATTATATGTCATGACTGGAAAAAAGGACATAGTACCATCTGTTTCTAAAATTATGGTTTTGTTTTATTAATTTTTCTTGTTAAGCTTAATAGAATATGATCTTATTAGAAACAGTCTATAAAGCTATATAGTTAGCTGAAAACAGAAATATCAGATGTTTTTAAGTCAGTTTAAAAATGCCCTGTGCTTTACAAGAATTTCATTTTGGTTTCAAGGAAATCTCATCATTAAGTGTGTGGTTTGTACTCTGGGTTTTATATTACCCACAAAGATTAAACTACAGAAAACAGTCTTAAAAAATCAAATATAAAAATTCATAAAAATGAAACCAAATGTATCTACTCAAAGCAGAAAATTTTTTGAAATGTAATGTGGCTAAATCACATCACTATTCATATTTTTTTTAGTTCTCAACTTTTTCTTTACTTAAAAATACATCATTTTGAGTAAAGATTCTTAGGTAGATAAGTTTAACTTTATTCTACTGTACAGGGGTATAAGCCCTCTGAAAATGTCTAGTATGATATGCTTTCTCAAGGTAACTATGAATTTCATAGTATAATTTCATTGCACCTTCAGTCATCAAATTCTTGTTAAATATCTTATAAGTATCTTATATCTTATAGGTGCTTTGTCCCGTAGACTCTGGATTCTGAAATTTTATGTGTTAGGTTAAGTGCATGTTCTGTGCATAATAATAATTTGAAGTTGGAAAGAAATGATATCTATTATACTTTGCTTAGCATTTACCAGGCTCTCAATTATTTCATGCATGTTAAGTGGATATATTACTAGAATAATAAATAACAACCCTGCTTGTTAGCAGTAACAAAAAACATTTTAGAAACTGTTAACTATGTAATTCTCCATATAAAGAAAAGCCCTTCGTTGGAGGACTCCCTGTTTTCAAGCAGACTACTTGCAGGGAAAAATTATGCTGTGAAAGCAGAGATAAAGGTGATTTCGTTTCCAGACATGTTACACAGTTTTGTTCCTGTTGCTGTTCAGTCGCTCAGTCGTGTCCGACTCTTCGGGACCCCATGGACTGCAGCATGACAGGCTTTTCTGTCCTTCACCATCTCCCAGAGTTTGCTCAAATTCATGTATATTGAGTTGGTGATGCCATCCAACCATTTCGTCTTCTGTCATCACCTTCTCCTCCTGCCTTCAATCTTTCCCAGCATCAGAGTCTTTTCTAATGTGTCAGTTATTTGCATCAGGTGGCCAAAGTGTTGGAGCTTCAGTTTCAGCATCAGTCCTTCCGACGAATATTCAGGACTGACTTCCTTTAGGATTGACCGGTTTGACCTCCTTGCAGTCCAAGGGACTCTCAAGAGTCTTCTCCAACACCACAGTTCAGAAGCATCAATTCTTTGGCACTCAGCTTTCTTTATGGTCCAACTCTCACATCCATTCATGACTACTGGAAAAACCATAGCTTTGAGTACATGGACCTTCAATGGTAAAGTAATGTCTCTGCTTTTTAATATGCTGTCTTTGTTTGTCATAGCTTTTCTGTCAAGGATTTTAAATATATTATGCCATTCCTTTCTGGCCTGCAAAATTTCTGCCAAAAAATAAACTCATTATGTTACAAATTATTCATAGTTCCTTTGCACATAATATAACCAGCTGCTTTTCTCTTGCTGCATTTAAGATTGTCTCTTTATCTTTAAAATTTTGATATTTTAATCATAATGTGTCTTAGTGTGGGAACTTCCCCAGTTGCTCAGGGGTAAAGAATCTGCCTACAATGCAGGAGCCACAATAGATGCAGGTTAGATCCCTGGGGCAAGGAAGATCCCCTGGAGGAGGGCATGGCAACCCACTCCAGTATTCTTGCTTGGAGAATCTTACGGACAAAGGAACGTGATGGACTATAGTCTATGGGATCACAAAGCGTCAGACACAACTGAAGTGTCTTCTCATCACGCCTTAGAGTGGATCTCCTTGGATTCCTCTTGTTTGGTGCTCTCTATGCCCCTGGAGCTATCTATTTTCTTCTCTAATTTAGGAAAGTTGTCAGGTATTATTTCTTCAAATAAGTTCTCTGCCCCTTTCTTTCTTGTCCTTCTGAGATCCTTATAATTCAATTACTAGCTTGCTTAATGTCTTAGAAATTTCTTAAACTATCTTCATTTTCAAATATTTAGAAAAATTTTTTTCTATTCAGCTTGGGTGATTTCTACTACTCTTGTCTTCCAGATCACTGATTCATTTTTTTTTCTATTTCATTTAATCTACTATTGATTCCTTCCAGTTATTTTTTAAATTTTGGTGATTATATTCTTCAGCTATTATATTTTCTCATCCTTTGTTGAATTCTCACTGTGTTCATCCACTCCCCTCTTGAGTTTGGCAAACATCTTTATGATCATTACCTTGGATTCTTTATCAGCTACTTGTTACCACCACTTTGTTGAGTTCCTTTCCTGAGATTATCTCCTACTCCTCCATTTGAAATTTATTCCTCTCTGTCCTAATTTTAACCAGTTCTCTGTGTTAATTTCTATATGTTACGTAAGTTGTTTTCATTTTCTGAAATTGGAGAAAGTGCCCTATTAGGCCCAGCAGCACACTCGCCTCTGGTCCCCAGAGCTATTCTATGTGGGCTGCATCTGCATTCTGCTTTTGTGGGGCCAGTTGCTGTGGCCACACTGATAAGGTGGGCTGCTCGTCAGCCTAGTTGGCTGCAATGCTGTGCCTGATGAAGTGGTCAGCTGGAGGGTGGGTTCACCTTCCTATGCAATTGGCTCTTTAGCCCGTGGGGGCTTAGGGCTTGTGCCAGCTTGCAGTAGGCAGGGTCAAGTCCCCACCCATATGCCATAGAGTTTTTACTGGGCAGCATTTTTCTGATTATTCCTCCAGCTTGCAGGTTTTTTTTTTTTACCTTTAAGCATGGATTTTTTTTTTTTCCCAAAGATGTTATTATCTATTAAGCTAATAAAATTTTTATTTTTGAGAGCTGAGAGACTCCACAGTCAACCTGTCTTCTCTGAGAGACTCCTTAGAATGCTACCTTGTGGCTGAAAACCACCATTTAGATTATTTCATTCTTTAGGATCACAAATGAAATTTATACCCCTCCATGCTTTAGGAAGGTATTTACAGACCTTATTCCATATGGTGTATTTTTTCAACTGTGACAGAACTATCTATGAATGACAGTGGAAATTACATATATGAAGTGAGTGGAAAATTAATCTCAGCTGACACCAAAATTTTTCTTGGAAGATAAGTGCCTTTGTTTAGAAATACACTTTGAGAAACCTTTTAGAGTGGCATCTGAGACCCTCAAGTCATGAGCTTTGAAAATCAGCTTTAAAATGATAATTAAACTGTTCTGCCAAACAAATGTTTAGGATGTAGAGGGCTGGAAAAGGATGAAGAGAAAGGAGCTGGTGAGAGAAGAGGCACTGAAAGTCAAACAAGACAGGGGGGGATAAATACTTTTTTAGTTTTTTATTCTATATTGGAGTGTAGCCAATTAACAATGTTGTGATAGTTTCAGGTGAACTGTGAAGGGACTCAGCAGAACACATACATGTATCCATCCTCCCCCAAACTCCCCTCCCATCCAGGCTGCTAGGTAACATTGAGCAGAGTCCCATATGCTATACAGTAGGTCCTTGTTGGTTATCCATTTTAAATATAGCAGTGTGTACATGGTCCATCCCAAGGGACATATTTTTAAAAGCCAAAATGTACACCATACTCCATTAAAATTTCAATTATATGTTTGTATGAGTCTCCTACTTTATGGAACATCAGTCTCTGTTACAGATACTTTGAGGCTTTATCAAATTTATTTCTAAATCCACATAACAATCCCATAATGCACACAATATTCCCACTTGACTAATAAGGATAAGTAAGACCAGGATTCTCCATTTACATGTACATTCTGTTTGACAATAACTTATTGATCACTTCCCAGCTGACACATACCCTGTTAGATGCCGGGGGTATAGTAGAAAACAATGGAAGTTAAAGTTTCTGGTCTCAGTTAGTTTACATTTATCTGCTTTATGCTGGTGATGAAAGATTCAATTCTAAGTTAAATTACTTTAGTCACAGGAAATGCATACTGTGTAATAGCTGAAAAGCCTAATCATTTTTATTACGTAAAAGTTAAAGCCTAACGGATTTTTTAAAGAAAATACAGTTCTAATAAGTCAAACTCTTAAACAAGGCTACATTTAAGAAGTTAACAATCTTGGCTTTTCTACTTCTTTATGTCTTATAATAGACCCAAGGTGGGTGGATAACCTACTACAACTGCATACCTTACCATGTGTTATTGATTACTTCAGGCACCTTTCACAGCTACTCACAGGACTTGGAACAGTGCTTTGAATTTAAAATGTCTTCTTCTGTGCTTGATGTGCCTAATTATGTCAGCACCAGCTGGAAGGAGATATTGACAAGAGAGTACACCACGGCTATGTTCCCTACATAATTCAAATTCAGTGGCAGACTTCCACTTCCATCTCCCCTTCTACCTCCATCAGAATAAAGTGGCACAAGACTACTGCTTCATATTTAAATGCACAAAAGAAAGGGCATGCAAAGACAGATTTTATTATGCTTTCAATACTTCAATATCAAAGGTCACTAATATCAAAATTATCATCAACAGTTAAATTACTTAACAGTCACAGGAACTGCATACTGTGTAATAGCTGAAAAGACTAATCGTTTTTGTTATGTAAAAGTTAAAGCCCAAAGGATTTCTTGGAAGAATTTTATATCCGTAAACTTCTATAATATGAACAATAATGAGAATATTATTTTAAAATAAAGCTGTGATAATTATTTTAATATTGCTATATGAAATTAGCATAAGTCCCTAATACATTACATCTACACAAGTGCTCAAAATATGAACTGTTTATGGAAATAAACTCATACGTTTCCCTCTAAAGATTAGGCATGGAAGAAAAAACAAAAATCTTGCTACAGAATGTAAAAGATTGTCCAGTATTAAAGTCCTATAAATGCATTTTTTCGTTATTGAATGTAGGTGCACCAATAAACTACATTAATGTAGTACATACTGTAAGTCTCAAAGTTAACGATTTTTTCTGTTATTTTGATTCTTATATAGGTTCTTGTGTTTGCAAGGAACAAGGATTCATTCAGGTTACCTCCTACAGGGAATCTTATAAAAATAAGGGAAACAGGAATCTTAGCCAATCCTCAAGGAAAGCCAGGAAAAAAAAAAAAAAAAAGGTGTTTTAAGCAAGAATAAGAAAGACTGAACAGCCAGACCTCGTGGCAACTGGAATGTAGACTTGATGCGAATGCAAGTTGTCTCCTTGTTTTCTCAGCTGCCTGGGCCCCACCCGCTGCTCTCTCTCCCTCCCATTCAGCTTCCAGGTTCCGCCTTGTCTAGGCTCCCTCTGGTATGTTTCCCCCTCCACTTTCACCACCAATCAGCTACCTCTTTAGGTGTCTCCCAGTCTAATCCCGACCAAGAGGACGACTAGGAATCAGCGTTACTGTAAAGGAAGACTCTGGCTTCACCCCTTCTCAGAAGCCCCCAGACACCCTGAAGTTAGATGTCCAATGGATACATCATGGTGGCCAAGACCGCAGAGTCAGTTGGTAAGAGAACATGACCACCCAGGACCAAGCTGCTGCCTGAAGTCCTCGCTTCGGGCCATTTATTAAATTACGAATTCTTACTTCTAATGCTTTCAGGATATAACGTAGCTTCTCATATGCTGATGCGAGCAATCTATGCAATAAAAGAGGGGATTATTCTCTAGGAGCTTCAGTTTTCTCAGGAAACATGAACAGCAAGCAGACAAAATTGAAACCAGAAGCAAGTACATTATCTTTTGCATCAGACAACTTTAAAAAATTGTAAGGGGCTTCCCTAGTAGCTCAGATGGTAAAGAATCTGCCTGCAATGCAGGAGACCTGGGTTCGATCCCTGGGTTGGGAAGGTTCCCTGGAGAAGGGAAAGGCAACCCACTCCAGTATTCTTGCCTGAAGAATTCCATGGACAGAGGAGCCTGGCGGGCTACAGTCCATGGGGTCACAAAGACTCAGACACAACTGAGTGACTAACACTGCTGCTGCTACTGCTAATGGTCAGTATCTGTCATTAAATAAAATGGATGAACTAAAAATAAGATTTAAATCTTGAGGGGTTTACCAGATGAAGCTTTATCAACACAAAATGAAACAATTAGTTGCCTCACTGATTAACTAAAAGGGGAGGTCAAGAACCATGAACTCAAATCAATGTGTTAGCTATTCAATGTTTTCTTGTTGCCTATGTATTTTGGTAGTACACACCTATCAATAGACATGCTGCAAATGGGCAAGGTCATGTAAATTGTTATTAATAATTTAAAATGTCAGTAACCCATTTGCCAACATTTATTGACTGATTAATATGTTATATACTCTGCTAAGTTATTTTGATATATTAGCTTATTTAACATCCCAGCCCAGTGAGTTAGCAAATATTAAAACATCCTATTTATAGATGAGAAAACTATGTTATAGAGAGGTTTGATTATTTGCTCAAGGTCAACTTGCAGCTAGGGAGTGCTGGGGCCAGGATTTTATAAAGGCACCCTGGATCCAGAAGCCTATTCTCTATGTGACCATTGTAGGAGCTTCTAAAGAGAAATGTTTAAATGAATAGATTATCCTGACTTTATTGGAAATTTTGCTTCCATACATAATACTGCTGAGGAAATTGAGTTTTCTTTCAACCTTTAAATATCTTGGTGGTCAACAGTTCAGGAAGAAGAAGAAAAAAGACAAGAAACATCTAAGGAAATTGACACTGAGGATTAATTTTTAGAAAGATTGGGTATTTCTCACTTATTTTCAGACTCTAAACACATATACACATTACACCACCCAAAGTACTTTCCCATCAATTTTGTTATCAACCAATAGTTCACTAATTTTAATTGTTAAAAAAATCTTTTGCATATATGTGTATACATACATATACATGTTTCCTAGGTGGTGTTAGTGGTAAAGAATCTGAGCAGGAGAGTCAAGAGATGTGGGTTTGATTCCTGAGTCAGGAAGATCCCCTGGAGTAGGAAATGGCAACCAGTTCCAATATTTTTTCCTGGAAAATTCTATGGACAGAGGAGCCTGGAGGGGCCATAGTCTACAGGGCCGCAGAGACTCAGTTGTGACTAAACACACATTATATATATATATATATATATATATATATATATATACATACATACATATATATATGTATGTATGTATAATGTCTCTGCCCATCTTGTATTAGTAGAGATTTTGTGTTCCTCAACTTTTGGAAGGGAAGCTTACTCTGGTTAAGTTGATGCCAGGTCCATTTTGAGCTCTCACAATTGAGGAAAGCAGAAGTGAGCAAGGCTATCCATGTAATTGTGTGTGTCTTATGGAGGGCAGGATCTCTATGTAGTATCAGGACTCCAAAAACTGCTAAATACAATGCCAATGAGACTTCACTCACACACCTTTAAGCTTGCTTGAAAGGCAAAGAAAAAGAAATTGTCAAAGGCACACATTTTCTTCAACTTATTTTACTATAAAAATCTGCCTTTCTTGTTTTGGGGATTAAAAAACCAAAACTCTCTTTAATGATCAGATTATTTCTCCTACCATCACTAGAATCTTGGATATTAGAAGAAACTAATGCAGCAGAAGTAAACCACATACAAAATGGACTTTGGCTACGCTGACAGTATTTTTGTCTGAAATCAGATGCTTTGGGGCAACATCCCTCTCCATTCATGGTATCCAGCATGAGGGAATTTCCATCAAAACATGTCAAAGCAGGAAGAATGCAAAAATAGTACTGTAGTTTTTGCCATTTTTTTTTTCCTTTACCTGATTTCTTTTCTTTCTCCTCATTTCTGTTCCAGGTGATCCTTAATCCAGGAAATGGACCTAGACTCATTAACTTCAGAAGCAGTGTGGCTTCAATAAATTTTTGTCCGTTGTTCTTAGACCCTAACCCATCTACAAGGCATTTGAGTGTTTTCAAGATCTGTTCTTTTTGACTATATTTGTGTATAACCATAAAAAGTTGAATATTAGTTTATGTATTTTTAAACTTTACACGTGTTCCACATGTTATATGGAACATGTATGTAGTTGAACATGCTACAGTTAGAACCAGACATGGAACAACAGACTGGTTCCAAATAGGAAAAGGAATACATAAAGGTTGTGTATTGTCACTCTGCTTATTTAACTTACATGCAGAGTACATCATGCAAAATGCTGGGCCGGATGAAACACAAGCTGGAATCAAGATTGCAGGGAGAAATATCAATAACCTCAGATAGGCAGATGACACCACCCTTATGGCAGAACACAAAGAGGAACTAAAAGAGCCTCTTTTTTTTTTTTTTGAAAAATTTTTTTTTATTTTTTTTTTTATTAGTTGGAGGCTAATTAATTTACATCATTACAGTAGTTTTTGTTATACATTGAAATGAATTAGCCATGGATTTACATGTATTCCCCATCCCAGTCCCCCCTCCCACCTCCCTCTCCACCCGATCCCTCTAAAGAGCCTCTTGATGAAAGCAAAAGGGAAGAGTGAAAAAGCTAGCTTAAAACTCAGCATTCAGAAAACTAAGATCATGGCATCTGGTTCCATCATTTCATGGCAAATAGATGGGGAAACAATGGAAACAGTGACAGACTTTATTCTTTTGGGCTCCAAAATCATGGCAGATGGTGAAGGAAGCCATGAAATTAAAAGATGCTTGCTCCCTGGAAGAAAAGCTATGACAAACCTAGACAGTACATTAAAAAGCAGAGACATTACTTTGCCGACAAAGGTCCATCTAGTCAAAGCTATGGTTTTTCCAGTAGTCATGTATGGATGTGAGAGTAGGACCATAAAGAAGGCTGAGCACAGATGAACTGATGCTTTTGAACTGTGGTGTTGGAGAAGACTCTTGAGAGTCCCTGGGTCTGCAAGGAGGTCAAACGGGTCCATCCTAAAGGAAATTAGTCCTGAATATCCATTGGAAGGACTGATGCTGAAGCTGAAGCTCCAATACTTTGGCCACCTGATTTAAAGAGTAGACACATTAGAAAAGACCCTGATGCTGGGAGGGGTTGGGGGCAGGAGGAGAAGGGGATGACAGAGGATGAGATGGTTGGATGGCATCACCAACTCGATGGAGATGAGTTTGAGCAAGCTCCAGGAGATGGTGAAGGACAGGGAAGCGTGGTGTGCAAAAGTCCATGGGGTCATAAAGAGTCAGACACAACTGAGCAACTGAACAAGAAGAGCAAAAACTATATGATATATACTTAATAGGGTGTTTCTTTTCCACTGAGTTTTGCTATTAAATTTTATTCATGCTAATCTATGTATAGCTAGTTTGTAATAACTATAATTTTGTATCATATAAATGCAACAAATTTCTCACCCTTTCCCTCTGTGGTGGGACTTCTTTTTTGGCCTCTGACATTGCTCGAGGTGTCCTTCGGTTTCTGATGCACAGTGTACTAGGCTCTCTGCCTTTGCATCTGTTGAATCTTCTGCCATAAATACCTGCCTGTATTCAGCTCACCCCCATCACCATGCCCGAAGCCTTTGGACTGACTCCAGGTTTTAGGACTCAGCTCAGGCGTGTCTTCTTTCAGGAAGTCTTTCCTAATCTGCATCAGGCCGCTGCCTTGTCCAAGTCATAGGGATTCACATTTCAGAAACAAGGCCTGAATTTGAAAGTATTTCTAAGCTGGATTGAGTCTCCATGTAAGTGAAATATCTGCAAGGTTCATTTTTAAATTCTCTGCGTTACATCTCAGTGAGATTAAAATTACAAGAATGCTTTTCTCCAATTGTTGGTAGGTTTGTCTTTCCAAGACTAGTTTAGAAAAGCTAAGCTGGTAATGAAGCCAAATATTCATCTCATACTCTCTTTTCTATCATGTCACTCTGAATAATTTTTATTTAGGATATTAAAATATCCCCTGATTTAAAATCTCTCAGTGAGATCAATGCCAGAAAACACATAGAAAAACAAACAAACAAAAAAATCTTTTTTGAATTAGCAAGTGGGCAACATTTTGTTTTAAATAAGGGGCACTGCTTTGAAAAATATACTTTGTTCATTTCTTGTGATGGCTGTACTCTAGTTTAAATTATTTATAATGATACTTTATACCATATCTTATAATCTGTGTAATATGAGTCCTCACTAAAGCTCTATGCTATTAAATCTTTGCTGAGAAGCCTTAAAGATCACTAGTTTTCAGTGAGGATTTCCAGAATTAGTAAAGGAATTAATATGTTTTTAGGGTATAGTATACATAATAAATTAAGTTCTGAGGAATATAAATCTGTTTGCATAGCTAAGGGAAGTTTTGCTTTATTTTATTAAGTTTTATTTGAGAAAAAGATGTTTTTGTTTCTGATATATAAGGTGTTTTGTGGGTAACGTTCATTAGGGTTAATGGGAGTAAGATGCAAAAATCTCTCCTGCTTTGTGAGAAGTACAGGCTCCATAATGTTTCCAGGAGGAATACTCTGAAACCTTCATAAAACATTTATATCAGTTGGATAGAAAAAAAAAAAGAAAAGAAAAATCTCCTTTAATAAAACATTTGCCCCTATTACACTGTGCTACCATTAGAATTTTATTTATTCAAGAATCATATGCAATAAATTTGCATCACATGTACATCTTGCAAAGAATGAGAGCATACCAATGCCCTCATGTCAAACAAAGATAGTCTTCTGCACAGTGAAAGTGAAGATTTTGGTAAAAACTGGCTTGTTTCCCTGCTGTTTTGGGTTTACGTGTATCTTATTGCTAGTTCAGGTTCCAAGATCTTTATTCAAACTTTGGCCTTAAATTAATATGAAAAGGAAGCTGAGAAAGGTTATGCTTATCTAACTTGCTGAGTGAGGGTTTAGTAAAACAATAAAACTAAAAAGATATAATGGGAAAAATAGACTATTTAAAAAATAAAAAATATAATAACCACACACTAAATTTATTTTGCAGTATTGTCTTTCTTTGATTATATGTTAAATGTTATAATTTAGCTGGGATCTTAGAAATATGCTGGAATTTTGGGGAGGGTTTTTTAAAATAATATACTTTTTCAAAAGTCTTTAAATAAAACTAAAAAATCACAAAAGATAAAAACCTCTTTATATATTACTTCATGTCCATAAACATGCATACTTTTATAAATTCTAACAAAATATTTCTGGTCAATTTTTGGTAGAGCAGTATACAGTTAATATTTATATCTCGAATGAACTATCCCATTCTTCTTGAGGAAATGTTAAAATGTTGAACATCTATGTTCTCCACAAGTAAATAACACATTGTATAGCTACATTATGACCAGATTATATCTATTAGTTACTGCTGTGCACCATGTAAATCTCGAGAGTCCCCTGGGAAATGAGAAAATCATTTCAGACTTCAATAACTAACAATCAGTTATTGCTCTGGGCAATAATAAAGCTGAATGCAATTACCTAAAGTGAAGTTAGCAGTGTAACAAATGAAATACAGGTTTTTTTTTCTCCCCTCTCTTAAAATAAATGTAGCATCTCGCCCCACACTGTTATGTATTATAACAGGGTCCTCTAAACAATGTATTCTAGCATAGTCTATTTGATACTTGAAATACATGTGATTGAAAGTTATAAAGTTATTTTTTATGGTATCACTTGATTCTTACTCAAAACATCAATAACAATTTCAAATAAACAAAATCAAATAGTAAGATTCATAAAATTGCAAAACATAAAACATTTATTTTATTTAAAATATTTCCTAGATGGCTTGTGTCTTTAAAAATATTAAATTTTTCCAATGAAAATGGTAAAGCTTATTCCTAGTATTTTGTTTATATAGCAAAATAATTTGAATGAAAAAAGTTAAAAGAATTTTCAGAGTAAGCTAAAATGGGCTTACATATATATTGTTACTTGATTGAAATGAATAGCAAAAAGAAAAAAGTGCTTCACAATAGTAGCTAATTCACAAATTTTAATCTTACAATATCTTTTTTCTGTAACATTATTTATTTATCCATAATTGATTTCTAATTCATTATTTGCATATATTTCCTATTTGTCACAACAGAGTGCAATTATACTGAAACAGATTTCCCAGTAGAAAGTTAATCCTGCTGTTCCACATTTTGTTTAACCATTTTTTATGTATAATTGTAGTCTGTGTTTTGGCATAGACCACTCATGAAACAGTAGATTTTCTGGCAATTTGGCTGTTAGCATATATTTGATGGTGAATATAGCCTTTCATTAGCTCTGTATTCAAATAACACTGCCAAAGTATTTTTCATGTTCTTTACTCATTTCTGTTTATAATAAATCCTTGGAAGCTTTAAGCTGACATCTGTTTTCTGAAGTAATCCTTTCTCTTTCCTCTGTATGGGCACATACTGACATTATTGTAGGGTTGTTTATTATAGTTGGGCTGCTAGCGATTATTATTATTTAAGAAAAATGGATTGTTTTGTGGGGGGGGGAAGCACATAGGAAAGTGGCATGAATAATGTTACAAAAGGACGTGTAAAAATTGGCACCTACAAACACTGACAGCATCTGCTTAACAACATATTTATATTCTGTAGTTTTATTATATGTTGAGTAATTTGGGAGATACTTCTATATCATGGACCAGACACTATTTGAAAATCAAATTCATGCACAGAAGTAAAATCTTCATTGAACTTGCATGTCTGAAAACCCCATTTTAACTCCTTTATCTTGTTCAAGTTGGCTCTTCTTTCCTGCCCCTGCAATCTCCCTTCCCACTTCCCTCATTCCTTCCAATAGCATGTGTTAGTTATTATTATTATAGCTTACCGTGTGACAAAGACTGTGAAAATCAGTAAGACATGGCCCCTAACTACAAGAAGCTCACCATCTAATAAGGAAAAGAGATAAACGAATGACAGTAATGATTATTTTTTAAGTTGGATAAGACACAAGTCAAATAGTCAAAATGTTACTAAATAAAACCTTATTTAATAAGTGCAGAAGTGTTTAAGTATTGTCTGTGAATTGGATCTTGGAAGACTTTCTCTCTAACCACCACTGAGTGATCAAAAGTTCTTGTAATGTAAGTTCTGTTCAGTTCAGTTGCCCAGTCATGTCCAACTTTTCTCGACCCCATGGACTGCAGCACGCCAGGTCTCCCTGTGTCCATTACCAACTCCCAGAGTTTACTAAAACTCATGCCCTTTGAGTTGATGATGCCATCCAACCATCTCATCCTCTGTCGTCTCCTTCTCCTCCTGCCTTCAATCTTTCCCAGCATCAGGGTCTTTTCAAATGAGTCAGTTTTTCACATGAGGTGGCCAAAGTATTGGAGCTTCAGGTTGAGCGTCAGTCCTTCTGATGAATATTCAGGACTGATTTCCTTTAGGATGGACTGCTTGGATCTCCTTGCAGTCCAAGGGACTCTCAAGAGTCTTTTCCAATGCCACATTTCAAAAGCATCAATTCTTTGGCACTCAGCTTTTTTTATGATCTAACTCTCACATCCATACATGACTACTGGAAAAGCCATAGCTTTGACCAGATGGACCTTTGTCGGCAAAGTAACATCTCTGCTTTTCGTAAGTTGTCTAGGTTGATCAAAACTTTTCTTCCAAGGAGCAAGGGTCTTTTAATTTCATAGGTGCTGTCACCATCTGCAGTGATTTTGGAGCCCCCAGAAATAAAGCCTGCCACTGTTTCCACTGTTTCCCCTGCCTATTTGCCATGAAGTGATGGGACCGAATGCCATGATCTTAGTTTTCTGAATGTTGAGTTTTAAGCCTAATTGTTCACTCTCCTCTTTCACTTTCATCAAGAGGCTCTTTAGTTCTTCACTTTCTGCCATAAGGGTGGTGTTATCTCCATATCTGAGGTTATTACTATTTCTCCTGGCAATCTTGATTCCAGCTTGTGTTTCATCCAGCCTAGCATTTCTCATGATGTACTCTGCATATAAGTTAAATAAGCAGACTGACAATATACAGCCTTGACGCACTCCTTTTCCTTTTTGGAACCAGTCTGTTCCATGTTCAGTTCTAACTGTTGCTTCTTGACCTGCATACAGATTTCTCAAGAGGCAGGTCAGGTGGTCTGGTATTCCCATCTCTTTCAGAATTTTCCATAGTTTGTTGTGATGCACACAGTCAAAGGCTTTGGCATAGTCAATAAAGCAGAAGTAGATGCTTTTTGGGAACTCTCTTGCTTTCTTGATGATCCAACGGATGTTGGCAATCTGATCTCTGGTTCCTCTGCCTTTTCTAAAACCAACTTGAACATCTGGAAATTCACAGTCCACGTGCTGTTGAAGCCTGGCTTGGAGAATTTTGAGCATTACTTTACTAGCGTGTGAGATGAGTGCAACTGTGCAGTAGTTTGAGCATTCTTTGGTATTGCCTTTCTTTGGGATTGGAATGAAAACTGACCTTTTCCAGTCCTGTGGCCACTGCTGAGTTTTCCAAATTTGCTGGCATATTGAGTTCAGCACTTTCATAGCATCATCTTTTAGGATTTGAAATAACTCAATTAGAATTCCATCACCTCCACTAGCTTTGTTTGTAGTGATGCTTCCTAAGGCCCACTTGACTTCCCATTCCAGGATGTCTGGCTCTAGGTGAGTGATCACACCATTGTGATTATCTGGGTTGTGAAGGTCTTTTTTTGTACAGTTCTTCATTGTATTCTTGCCACCTCTTCTTAATATCTTCTTCTTCTGTTAGGTTCATACCATTTCTGTCCTTTATTATAACCATCTTTGCATGAAATGTTCCTTTGGTATCTCTAATTTTCTTGACGAGATCTCTAGTCTTTCCCATTCTACTGTTTTCCTCTATTTCTTTGCATTGATCGCTAAGGAAGGCTTTCTTATCTCTCCTTGCTATTCTTTGGTACACTGCTTTCAAATGCGTGTATCTCTGCTTTTCTCCTTTGTCTTTTGTGTCTTTTATTTTCTCAGCTATTTGTAAGGGCTCCTCAGACAACAGGAATCAAAAACAAGATTTTTAGAGAGATTAATATAAAAAAATCTGAAAACCATGGTCATGAAAAAGGAGAACACATTAGGAATCCAAGTTCATTTGTTTATCAAGGAAAGTTTAAAATATTGTAGAGAATGTACAATACTAGACCATAAGTTTTTGAACCTACAGAAAAATGTATATACTTTTGAGGAAATGTGAATATTTCAAATGTGTTCAAGAGGAAGTAGAACAACTGAATTAAACCTTTAACCCCAAAATAAATTGAAGTTCTCTCAGGACCAGATTTTTCCCTAGATAGAGTTGTGGTAAGACTTTACAAAGTAAACCACATCCTAACTTTCTGCAGTTTCCCAAAACAAAGAAAATAAGGTGAAGCTTCCCAAGTTGTTTTATTAACTTAATATACTGAACACTTCCCAAAACTGAGCAATGAGAGCAAACACACACATGTCCCACAATATGCTAATTATACTTCCAAAATAGATACAGAAAACATAAAAAGTACTAACCAGTAAGATTATGCAGCGTATTTTTAAAGAAGCATGACCAATAGTGTTTCTCTAGGATAAAATACATTGTCATATGAGAATAGCTACTAATGTACCAACTGTAAAATGCTGTTGCTCATTTCAATGGGCAGTAATAAACATTAAATAGAAACAAATATTCACTCATGATAAAAATATTTAACAAATCTAGACTAGAACCCCCTTAACTTAGTAAAGTACCAGAGATTTAAGTGATTATCATATCATAATGCTGAAACTTCAGGAATATTTCAAATTAGAAGTGATGCCAAGATGAAGATTCTCTTTATTATTGCTATTTTTCAACATCATATCAACGGTCCAAGCTAAGGGAATAGTAAAAATAAAGTAGTATATACATTGGAAAGGGAGAAACAACTCTAGCAGTTATATATAATTCTAAATTCCAAGAAAGTTCATCATTATTTTTACATGAGTCTAAATTTCAAATCAATCAACAGACAAACATTTATAGCATCTGAGAAATTAAACCAAGTTGAATAGCTATATACATAATCAGTTTGCAAAAAGCAATAGCTTTCCCACAAGCTAATAGTAAGAAATTAGAAAATATAATGCACATAGAAAATGCAATCCACAAAACAAAAAAAGTACAGTATTCCAAAAAGCAAACCTAAAAATAAATATGGATAAAATATGCATGACCTAAACACAAAAATTATGCAACTTAGGTTAATGAGATATAAAAAAAGATGCGCTATGTATATTCAAGAATAACACTTAATATTGCAAAGGTATCTAAAAATACACTTGCTCCTCAGAAGAAAAGCTATGACAAACCTAGATAAGATATTAAAAAGCAGAGACATTACTTTGCCGACAAAGGTCCATCTAGTCAAAGCTATGGTTTTTCCAGTAGTCATGTATGGATGTGAGAGTTGGACTATAAAGAAAGCTAAGCACCAAAGATTTGATGCTTTTGAACTGTGGTGTTGGAGAAGACTCTTGAGAGTCCCTTGAACTGCAAGGAGATCCAAGCAGTCCATCCTAAAGGAGATCAATCCTGGGTGTTTGTTGGAAGGACTGATGCTGAAGCTGAAACTCCAATACTTTGGCCACCTGATGCAAAGAAATGACTCATTAAAAAAGACCATGATGCTGGGGAAAATGGAAGGCAGGAGGAGAAGGAGACAGCAGAGGATGAGATGGTTGGAAGGCATCACTGACTCGATGGACATGAGCTTGAGCAAGTTCCAGGAGTCAATGCTGGACAGGGAGGCCTGTTGTGCTCAGTCCACAGTCACAGAGTGGGACATGACTGAGCAACTTAACTGACTGAATCTCTTAAACATGTAAGAATATTCAAATATTCATTTGCTGAGCTTTGAATATGCAATTGAAAAAGGATTCAAATAAATAATTCACCATTTTTATTTAAATCTTACAGTATTTATTTACACAACATACTTTTTAATTTAGAACCAGAACACATTTTAGTGTAAAACCAAATATTTTTAAAATATTAAAGTAACGTAATAAAGATTATGAGTTATACAAAGGAAAACATTTTTCGTACAGAGGTATTCATAACTAGCAAGCTTTCAGAAGAATTTGGAAATTTCAATAGGACAAGAGGATAAAATTACTAGTATCTGAAATGTGTTTTCTCTACTCCCAACAGTTTTATCATAGTATGGTGGCCATTTTAATTGAATCTCAACACACTTACCCAGAGGCACTGTTTTTGTTTGTTTTTATTTTATTTCTTACTACCATATCTGACAAGATTAAACAGTTCTGGGTATTGGTGTAATATAGGTATATATGATACTATGGTATAATATAGAAAAAGGATTTTACTGTTTTAAAGCTGCACACATGCAAATCTGATTAAGAGTATTAAGATAATCTCATTTAACTCTATGGCTGTTTCTGGAAGAGGAACTGGAGACCAACAAAGGACTTAGAAGGACAGAAAATAAAATTACATTTTAGACTCAATTCCTGACCCTGATATCTTGGGACATCTCACAGAATATTCTAGTTAGTCTGTTTATACTTGTCTCTTTTGTATGCTAATTCCTTTCTCAAGGTTTTCATGTGCTTGTTTGCTTTGAAAGATTTGATGAACTGGCCTAGGGGAAAGTGACTTGTACTTCAGTGACAGAAAAATTAAAATGGAAGTCATGTAATGTTTTTAAAAAAGAAATTTAAGCTCATTTTTACCACAGCATAAAAAATAATGACTAAAGGCACTTTTACATTTGAATGAATGTTACTCTCCGACTTGGTTTCCTTGTCCATAGGTTGTGGATAAAACTTTCTTCGGGTGTTGTGAGCATTGTATCAGGTATAAATCATTCAACCGTCAGATGCTGTGCAAAAAGCAGCTAGTAACAATATTTCATTCCCATTTTGTATGGGTGAAAGGTGAAAACCGGGAATCTGGACATATCGCCAAACCTTAAATGTTAGGTTTCAGGAACTACTTTTCCTAAACTGATCAGTCTGTTAAAAGCTTGATTCTGCAAACAACATTGCTTTCCTAGACAGTTCATCTTTCCCTCCAGAGATGTCCCCCAAAGAGTTTGGATGGGGATGTGTGTGTGAGAGAGAGATGAGAAAAGTTCAACAATCAAAGAAAGTATTTCTGTGTCTTATATTTAAAAACAAGTGGCAGTCCTTATTTTCAATTTCTAGAGTCAGTTTGGAGACAGGGATGAGGGCTTGAGAATCGCGTTAAACCTTGAGGAAAGCCCACATCGCCCGCGCATTTCCGTCGGGGACCCTCGCGGAGGATAGACAGAGAGCCTGGCCAATCGGAGCGCAGGTTAGGGCTGCTCCCGCCCCCTTCCGTCGAGCCCGCCTCTTCCCCGTGCCGCCCTCTGGGAGTCCGGCAGGCTCGTCCCGCCCCCTCCCCTGAGTGACAGGACCGTGGACAGCAACATTTCCAGCCGGACACGTAGTTGGTCGGCCCTTGCGTTGGCTGAACTGAGGTGTGTGTGGTGTGTGTGTGTGTCAGGCAGGGGTGGCGAGGGGGTTGGGGAGGCCCTGCCCGGGAAGCTCGGGGTCTGGGGGTGAAAGCGGTTCCTCAGTGGGCCCCCAGTGCGTTTAGGGGACGTTCGGTCCACCCCTGGGAGCCGCACATGGGCTGGCTGGGCGGAGGTGGGCGGGGAGGGGGCTTTGGCAGTGGAGGGCCCCAGAGCCCAGGAAACCCCGTAGGAACGGTCGTGGCGTGAGGAACCTTCCGGGCGCGTGGGGCGCTCGCGGTGGGGGTGGGGCGGCGGGCACGGGGCTCGCGGGGTGGGCGTGGCCGCCGCGGTTGCTAAGGAACGGCGGGCCCCGCCCTGCCAGCGTGTCTGGCCCTGGCAGCCCGGCCCTGCGAAGCGGGACTCTGGCCGCCTGCCTGCGGCCTTCCTCTCGGGTTGGGGCCGGCCCCTCTTGTGGCCTCAGTGAAGTGGCGTCCCCTGATTTCGCTGGCCTGCTCTCCGGTGTGGTGGGTGCAGAGCTCCCACTCAGGCCTCCCTCTTCCATGTTACTCCTCTCCACACTTTTCATTTTCAGCTCCTCTCCTTCCAAATTGAACAAGGATCTGCAGACCAGAACATGCTCAGAGAAGCGTTTCAGGCAGCCTGAAGTGGCTTTATTTGCCAGGATGGTGGGGCGGGAATGAGCCTTTTCCTGGGGTTTGGTGAATGCTTGAAGCCACAAGGTACTGGTGCCCCTGTGGATGACTAGGACGAGGGAGATAGGAGATGTGATTTCTTCCACCTGGAAGTCATTTTGATTGCTGCTGCTGTCTGAGCTCAAGGAGCTTCTCTGAAGTTGAAGCAAGTCATTTTTGGACAGGTCCTAATAATGTATGATCTCCCTTTGAGACCCGCTTATGGAGAAGGGTGGTTGGTACTAAGTGACTGAAGCCCTCTTTGGCTCCACTGTCCTATTTAATGATTAACTGTGAGATAGTAACCATAGATAACCATTCATTTCACGAATCTCTTCTTTGCCCCCATCAAGCTGGCCCCAAATGATTCAGCAGAACAAACATTCCACAGAGAAAACGCAAAGGAACCAAAAGTTTGCTTTTACTTTCTTGTGCTAGGTTTACTGTATAACCCTCAAGAAGGAAGCTTGTACTGCTTGTTCACTGGGAAGATTGACCTAAATATCAGGAATCTACCTGTTAAGAAACATTTGCCATTGGGCAGTAACCTTCATAACTGTTCTCTCATCTGGGAAGTGAAGATACTTACGTGCCCTTTGGTTATAAAACGTAGTCCATGGGCTTACAAAGAGTTGGACTCGACTAAGTGACTAAGCACACATGCAACATAGTGATTCAGAATTTTTGTAGATTATAGCCCCGTTTAAATTAATTATAGAACATTAGGTATATTTCCGATGCTTTACAGTATATCCTTGTGATATATTTATTTTATACACAGTAGTTTATGCCACTTGGTACCCACCCCTATCGTGGCCCTGCTCTCTTCCAGTCTCCCCACTGATAACCAGTAATTTGTTCTGTGTGAGTCTGTTTCTGATTTGTTATTTTCATTTTATTTTTTAGATTTCACATATAAGTGATAATATACAGTATTTGTCTTTGTCTTGTTTCACTGAGAATAATACCTTCTAGGCCATTGTATTATTGCAAATGGAAAGATTTTATTCTTTTTATGTCTAGATAGTATTCTGTTTTATATATACATATGTATATATATATACTTGCACACCACATCTCTGCAGCCCCATGGGCTGTAGTCCCACAGGCTGCTCTGTCCATGGAATTTTCCAAGCAAGAATACTGGAGCAGGTTGCCATCTCCTGCTTCAGGGGATCTTCTGACCCAGGAATCAAACCAATATCTCTTGCATCTCCTGCATTGGCAGGCAGATTCTTTACTACAGTGCCACCTGGGAAGCTTCTATGTTTACATACCACACCTCTTTTATCCATTCATCTGTTGAGTATGTACCTTGTTTTTGATATCAATAGATTTGACTCTAAGTGTGAAGGTCTTAAAAATTCTGCTTAGAATATGGTTACTTTTTGGTATTCTTTCGGAATGACTAAAATTATGTTAGTGGAAAATAGCGATATATATTTAATTATATTTGATATTTTTAAGACTAAATATATCCTTATTGAACATAAAAGAATCATAGACTCCTAAGACCTAAGTTTTGGTCACACCTATTATGTACATTTAATCCTTTCTTATATGGTTCAAGTGTTAAGTATCTTTGCAACAATAGAGTGATTAGGTATATCTTTTCATGAAAAAGAAAAGGTGGCTTCTTAGCTTACTTCTTACTAATTCCCTTGTAGCTCAGTTGGTAAAGAGTCTGCCTGCAATGCAGGAGACCTGGGTTTGATTCCTGGGTCGGGGAGATACCCTGGAGAAGGAAATGGCAACCCGCTCCAGTATTCTTGCCTGGAGAATCTCATGGACAGAGGAGCCTGGCAGGTCACAAGAGTGGGACATGACTTAGCCACTAAATCAACATAGCTTACTTTTTAGTTTTGCAGTGTTAAAAAACAATGATAGAAAGGTAAATCCTCTGTACTTAGTGGTTTAACAAGCTCTGTTGTGTTGAATCAGAAGGTGGAGACAGTTCCCTAAATGAGAGGATTGTATCAGTTTCATGATTTTTAAGCCATTAAACATGGAGAAAGAAGCAGGAATAAAGTAGCTTAGTTTTTCTGTAGTGGTATTACACAGATCAAAGTTGCAAAAGCAGCAGACCAGTTAGATTGAACACCTTAAAATTTTGGCGAAGATGAAGGTAGTTTAATCCCAAAGCATTTTTTTACATACTTTGAATTTTAAAATATTCAAATATATATCTATATAAAAAATTATATGGATACCTGTGACAGAATCCTAATGGTGGATTGCAGTTTATAACCTCCATCAGGTAGAAAGTGCACTGTATTGAAAGCTTCAGACCTGGCTTCTTGCAGTAGATACATCATTCGTTAGATTTTATAATGTCTTCAGGCATCAAGTTCCTTATTTGAGAATAGAAAGAGTTGAAGATTTTTGTTGGTTTTCTACCATTTTTTTCTGAAGACTATGCTTGAGTATTATGAAAATTCTCATTATTCACAGTGATTAACTATAGCACTGAATCTTTCTGGGCAGGGATATATTAGATTTTTTAAGGTATAATTTAAACAATAATCTCCCAGGTCCTGATTTCATTTTGTCTGTTCTCCCAGGTCCTGATTTCATTTTGTCTGTTCATAGAGGTTTATTCTCTTCTCCTTTCTTCAGTATCTCCCTCAATCTCCACACATGCACACATTTGGAAAACACTGGATTATGTAGAAATGATCTATATAGGCTCTTTCAATGCCAAATTTTTCTGGATAAATATAGCATTTGAAATGAATAAAGTGGAACAACAACAAAAAAATCCCACAAAGCCAGGAAAAAGGAAATTGGCAGAATATTCATAGGCGTACCTATGAAAAATCTGAAAAGAATTTTAAGGTAAGGAAGAACATTTGATAGAATTCTTTGATATCTAACACATAGAGAGGAGAACTGTATGTAAAAAGAGCCATGATTAAGTGACAGTGGAAAGAAGATTAGGTAGAACAAAAAGAGGATGAAAAAACTGAAAAAAATGTGAGAATTGTATTAGTTTTATATTCCTGATGTAACAAACTACCACAAATTCAGGATGTTATAATTCTATATTTCAGAAGTCTGATATAGGTTTTACTGAACTGCAATCAAAGTATGGGCAGAAATTCTTTCTTTTCAGGGGCTTCTGGGAGAGACATTTCCTTGCCTTTTCCATCTTCTAGAGGCTGCACACATTCATTGATTTATGAAGATGGTTCCTCCATCTTCAGAGCCAGCAATATTGCATCTGACTTTTTTTCTGTAGTCAAATACACTTATGACCACAACTAGGAGAACTTAAAACATTTAGAGACTCAGTTAGATAGTCCAGGAGGTTATTCATTGAATCGCATCTGCAAAGTTCCTTTTGCAGTATAAGGTAACACATTTGCAAGTTCTAAAAATTGGAGCTTGGGCATCTTTGAGGGGGAACATTATCCTGCCTACCACAGTAACATACTAAATAAGTCCATATTTGAGGCAGTGAAGAGTAGAACTGATGTTATAGAAAATTTAATGTGGAGAACAGACTTGAAAAGTTACCCTAGCTAAAATACTGAATGCATGAAAAGAAAACTGTGTTTGGAGAAAAAAGAATGAAGTCCATTATATGAGCACTTGGAATTTCTGATAATTGTACCTAAAGAAGAGAACAGAACATTTCAGAAACATGTAATAAGCAAAGAGATTGTTGTTTTTTGGTTGCTAAGTCATGTCTGACTCTGCGACCCAATGAATTGCAGCACACCAGACTTCCCTGTCCTCTATCTCCTGGAGTTTGCTTAAACTCATGTCCACTTAGTCAGTAGTGCCATCCAATCATCTTATCATCTGTTGCCCTCTTCTTCTCTTACTTTCAATTTTCCCAACATCAGGGTCATTTCCAATAATTCAGCTCTTTGCATCAGGTGGCCAAAGTATTGGAACTTCAGCATCAGTCCTTCCAATCAAAATTCAGGGTTGATTTCCTTTTGGATTGACTAGTTTGATCTCCTTGCTGTCCAAGGGATTCACAAGAGTCTTCTCCAGCACCACAGTTTGAAAACATCAGTTCTTCAGTGCTCAGCCTTCTTTATGGTCCAACTCTCACATCCATACCTGACTACCAGAAAAACCGTAGCTTTGACTTTATGGACCTTTGTTAACAAAGTGATGTCTCTGCTTTTTAATACATTCTCTAGGTTTGTCATAACTAGTCTTCCAATGAGCAAGTGTCTTTTAGTTTTGTGGCTGCAGTCACCGTCCACATTGATTTTTGAGTCTAAGTGAATAAAACTTGTCACTATTTCTACTTTTCCCCCAACTATTTGCCATGAAGTTATAGGACTGGATGCCATGATCTTTGTTTTTTGAATGTTGAGTTTTAAGCCATCTTTTTCACTCTCCTCTTTGACTTTCATCAAGAAGCTTTTTAGTTCCTCTTTACTTTCTGCCATTAAAGTGGTATCATCTGCATATCTGAGGTTGTTGATATTTCTCTCAGCAATCTTGATTCCAGCTTGTGCTTCATCCAGTCCAGCATTCGCATGATGTACTCTGCATATAAGTTAAATAAGTAGGGTGACAGTATGCAGCCTTGATGTACTCTTTCCCAGTTTGGAACCAGTTCGTCATTCCATGTTCACTTCTAACTTTTGCTTCTTGTCTTGCATACAGGTTTCTCTGGATGCATGTAAGGTAGTCTGGTATTCCCATCTCATTAAGAATATTCCACAGTTTGTTGTAATTCACATAGTCAAAGGTTTTAACATTGTCAATGAAATAGAAGTAGATGTTTTTCTGAAATTTCCTTGTTTTTTCTATGATCCAGCATATGTTGGTAATTTGATCTCTGGTTCCTCTTCCTTTTCTAAATCTAGCTTATACATCTGTAAGTTCTCAGTTCATGTACTGCTGAAGCCTCGCTTGAAGGATTTTGAGCATAATCTTGGTGGTATGTGAAATGTGTGCAATTGTATAGTGATGTGAACATTTTTGGCATTGCCTTTCTTGAGATTGGAATGAAAACTGAACTTTTCCAGTCCTGAGGCCACTGCTGAGTTTTCCAAATTTACTGGCATAACGAGTGCAGCATGTTAACAGCATCATCTTTTAGGATTTGAAATAACTCAGCTGGAATTCCATCACCTCCACTAGCTTTGTTCGTAGTAATACTTCTTAAGGCTCACTTGATTTCACATTCCAGGATGTCTAGCTCTAGGTGAGTGACCACACCATCATGGCTCTCTGGTCATTAAGAGCTTTTTTTTTGTACAGTTCTGTGTATTCTTGCCACCTTTTGTTAATCTCTTCTGCTTCTGTTAGATCCTTGCCATCTTTGTCCCTTATTGTGCCCATCTTTGCATGAAATGTTCCCTTGAAATCTCCACTTTCCTTAAAGAGCTCTCTAGTCCTTCCCATTCTGTTGTTTCCTCTATTTCTCTGCATTGTTAAGAAGACTTTCTTCTCTCTCCTTGCTGTTCTCTGGAACTCTCCATTCAGTTGGGTATATCTTTCCCTTTCTCCTTTGCCTTTTACTTCTCCTCTTAGCTAATTGTAAGTCCTCCTCAGAGAACCACTTTGCCTTCTTGCATTTCTTTTTCTTGGGGATGGTTTTAGTATCCCCTTCCTGTATAGTGTTACAAGTCTCTGTCCATATATCTTCAGGCACTCTGTCTACCAGATCTAGTCCCTTGAATCTATTCATAAGAGTTTTGGTATATTCATGAGTTTTGATTTAGGTCATACCTGAATGATCTACTTTCTTCATTTGGAGCTTGATTTTCAATAAACAGAGATAGCAGGAAATAAAATTTTCTGAGCTAAAAAAGATCAATAGATGCAGAAAGGATATTTCTTATATAAGATATGACAACTCAGAGACACAATGTCAACAGTTTTTCAACTCATAATGATAAAGGAAAAAAATCCTTCCTATATATGGGAGAGAGGAGAAGTTAGTGCATTATTATCAGGAAACCAAACTTAATATAGTTGCAGACTTTTTTTCTGTAGTTTTAAATACTAGATGACAACAGAGAAATATTTTTAGAGTTAAAAACAAAATTCCATGCCATTTGTTTTGTTCACACACAGCAACAGAAAACCATTCTTAAGTATATAAAACCTCTAATCTACTTTTTACTTCTGGAGGGAAAAAGATAATAAGAAGATGATACAATATAAATGCAAAAGCAATGGTATATTAAAAATCAAAGCATGATATATCATAGATTTCTAGAATATAGAGTGGCTTTAAATAATTAAGTCTAATTAAAAATTTAAATGGAAAAAACTACATGAGAAGATATATAATATAAAAATTTATTCAGCAACAATAATCTAGATTTAAATAAAATATGTAATCTTCTGATTTATTTATACCAGAGATGAAACCTGGTAATTCAAGAGTATGAATAAATTAAAAAAATACATCCAGCAAATTGTGACCCAGGCCCACCCACATCTGGCTTGTTTTTATAGAATCCAGGAACCAAAAACATTTTTTGCGGTTGAGAAAAAATTGAAACAATAATTTTTACAAGGTGAAAGGAATATGAAATTCCAGTCTTATTGATTATAAATAAAGTTTTATTGAAACACAGTTAACGCTCATTTGCTTGCAAGTTGTCTGTAGCTGTTTTTGCATTAAAACAGCAGTTGTGAGTCATTGCAACAGTGATGTAAATGTGGCGCTATCCTTGCTTTGCACTGCTTCTCAGAGCACTGCAGATCAAAAGGACAAAACTGAGTTATAATTTGATTTTGCCTCTTCACCTGAAGAGCCTAAAGTATTTTTGATCTGACCTTTTACAGAGAAACTTTGCAACTCCTAATCTAAACTATGCATATGAACTTTGGTGTGTAAGACTGAGACTTTGATTTCAGTCCACAGTACCCAAATTTACTCAGCTATTGCCCTTCAATATGCTACTTACTGTAGCATCTCTTTGGTCTTATATGGACTAAGGTTAAAACCAGGTATAGTATTCTGTATATTTAATCACTTAGATTTTCTCTTTTTCATCTCCATGCTTTAAATGAAACAAAATTCATGTAAAGATTTAGAATATCACTTCCACAGGCAAAAGTCACTTAATACTGCTGTAAGAAGAAAAAAATGAATACTTTACTATGGTATGCCAAAATCATACGTGCTTTTAGAGATAAGCACATACCACATTTAATAAGTTGGTTGTGTATCAATCATTTGATCAGCCTATATTTCCAGCAAGTATAGGTGAATTATTTCAGAGGAAGTGGCATTGAAACGCAGTTTTGAAGGGTGCCTGTAAATTCAAGGTGAATGAAATTCTGTAGCTGGAACAGAATTTGGAAAAATAGTGGCTGGAGTTGAGACAATAAAGACCTGCTAGTCCAGGCCAAGAAGCCTAGTATATGTCATGCAAAACAGTCTTAATCTTGTAGGCAATGAGGATCCATTTCAGGTGTTTGAACTGTAGAGAAACATGATCAGATTAGTAGTAATAATATTTAGATATTGGTTCTTAAATTTTTCAAATATAGCCCTCCCCAAAATTTTCCTTAGAAAGCATCACTACAAATAAAGCTAGTGGAGGTAATGGAATTCCAGTTGAGCTATTTCAAATCCTGAAAGATGATGCTGTGAAAGTGCTGCACTCAATATGCCAGCAAATTTGGAAGACTCAGCAGTGGCCACAGGACTGGAAAAGGTCAGTTTTCATTCCAATCCCAAAGAAAGGCAATGCCAAAGAATGCTCAGACTACCTCACAATTGCACTCATCTCACACGCTAATAAAGTAATGCTCAAAGTTCTCCAAGCCAGGCTTCAGCAATACGTGAACTGTGAACTTCCAGATGTTCAAGCTGGTTTTGGGAAAGGGAGAGGAACCAGAGATCAAATTGCCAACATCTGCTGGATCATTGACAAAGCAAGAGGTTCCAGAAAAACATAGATTTCTGCTTTATTGACTATGCCAAAGCCTTTGACTGTGTGAACCACAATAAACTGTGGAAAATTCTGAAAGAGATGGGAATACCAGACTATCTGACCTGCCTCTGGAGAAACCTCTATGCAGGTCAGGAAGCAACAGTTAGAACTGGACATGGAACAACTGACTGGTTCCAAATAGGAAAAGGAGTGTGTCAAGGCTGTATATTGTCGCCCTGCTTATATACCTTATATGCAGAGTACATCATGAGAAATGCTGGGCTGGATGAAGCACAAGCTGGAATGAAGATTGCTGGGAGAAAAATCAATAACCTCAGATATGCAGATGACACCACCCTTATGACAGAAAGTGAAGAAGAACTAAAAAGCCTCTTGATGAAAGTGAAAGAGGAGAGTAAAAAAGTTGACTTAAAGCTCAGCATTCAGAAAACTAAGATCATGGCATCTGGTCCCATCACTTCATGGGAAATAGTTGGGGAGACAGTGGAAACAGTGTCAGACTTTATTTTTGGGGGCTCCAAAATCACTGCAGATGTTGATTGCAGCAATGAAATTAAAAGATGCAGAGACATTACTTGGCCAACAAAGGTCCATCTAGTCAAGGCTATGGTTTTTCCAGTCGTCATGTTTGGATGTGAGATTTGGACTGTGAAGAAATCTGAGTGCCGAAGAATTGATGCTTTTGAACTGTGGTGTTGGAGAAGACTCTTGAGAGTCCCTTGGACTGCAAGGAGATCCAACCAGTCCATCCTAAAGATAAGTCCCGCGTGTTCCTTGGAAGGACTGATGCTGAAGCTGAAACTCCAATACTTTGGCCACCTCATGTGAAGAGTTGACTCATTGGAAAAGACCCTGATGCTGGGAGGTGTTGGGATCAGGAGGAGAAGGGGATGACAGAAGATGAGATGGCTGGATGGCATCACCGACTCGATGGACTTGAGTTTGAGTGAACTCCGGGAGTTGGTGATGGACAGGGAGGCCTGGCATGCTGTGATTCATCAGGTTGCAATGAGTTGGACATGACTGAGCCACGGAACTGACCTGAACTGAAAATTCTCCAATGTTATGACTTGTAATTTCATGCGGCATAAGTTGCCTTGAGATATACCCATTTATATTCTATTTATAACGGTTCTTCCTTGAGGGAGTTATACAAACAATCCCCCAATGTCTTTTTTCCATTTTACAGATGTAAAATCTATATCTCAGATAAATGATCTGAACACAGCTCTTCCTTGTAAAGGAAAGTGAGTGAGTTCTTTGATTAGATAGATTTGAGTTCAATTCTCTACTTTTTCTTTGTTAACTGTGCATGCTTGAAAAATTCACTTAATAATTAGAAACCCTGGTTTTCCCAGTTGGATTTTATTGTATTTATCCCACAGGGAATATTATGAGAATTTCTGATAATGCATGTGACATGATTAACACAATAAATGGAAACTGCTGATATTTTTATTATTGCTAATGTTCATCATCATCATTATAAGGGTTCAACACCCATTATTCACATTTTCAAAATCCAAAGTTTTGAAAAATTATTTTTCCCAAGATTTTCACAAATTCATTTGATGCAAATCAGCCTTGAAGTGACAGGGGATGACTGATATAGTACTTACTTTTTTAGTCAGTGTCAGTATTGATAAGATTTTGCTGTGAAGTATTGCTATGCTGCCCCCATACGTGTTATATAATTATAGTAGCTATGAGACATAGTTCCTTTCTGTAGTCTCCAAGACACATCTAGCCCAAGCATTTTAGATAAAAACTACAGATCTATATTATGATTCCTTTAATAACAGCTTCATTGAGATATAATTCACAGTCATAAAATTTATGATTTTAAACTGTACCATTCAGTGGTTTTAGCATATTCAGAGTGAGGTGTATGATCATCACTAATTTTAGAATATATTTATCACCTCGAAAAGTACCCTTTATTAGTCGTTCCCCATTTCTTCTGCTGTCACCCTCAGCCATGAAAAGTGAAAGTGAAAGTCGCTTAGTTGTGTTTGACTCTTTGTGACCCCATGGACTGTATAGTCTATTGAATTTTCCAGGCCAGACTACTGGATTGGGTGGCTGTTCCTTTCTCCAGGGGATCTTCCCAACCCAGAGGTTGAACCGAGGTCTAATTCATTGTAGGCAGATTCTTTACCGGCTGAGTCACCAGGGAAGTAAGTCCAAAATATAGGCGTGGGTAGCATATCCCTTCTCTAGAGGATCTTCCCTACCTGGGAATTGAACTGGGGTCTCCTGCATTGCATGTGGATTCTTTACCAGCTGAGCTGCCAGCCTAAGTAACCATTTATCAATCTATTTTCTGTCCCTGTAGATTTTCTCATTCTGAATATTATATATAAAGAGAACAAACAGGAATGATGCATTAATTGGACTTTTTGTAAATGACTTCTTTCACTTAGCATAAAGTTTTCAAAGTTCATCCATGTTGTACCATGTATCAATATTTCATTACTTCTTTTTATGTTGAATTAATATTGAATTGTATGGTTATACCACATTTTGTTTACCTATTCATCATGGATTGTTTTCACTTTCTGGCTATAGGGATAATGCTTCTATTTACATTTGTGTACACATTTTTATGTGACCATATTTTCATTTCTGTCACATGTATACCTGGAAATGGAATTTCTAGGTCACATGGCCTTTCTGTTTAGACTTTGAGGAGCTGCCAAACTGCCTTCCCAAATGGCTGCACCATTTTGCTTTCCTACCAGCAATATGTGAAGGTTCTAGTTTCTCCACATCCACATCAATACTCCTTATTGCCTGTCTTTTGGTATAGCCATCCTTCTTCTTCTTGTTCAGTCTATAAGTCGTGTTTGACTCTTTGCAGTTCTATGAACTGCAGCATGCCAGGCTTCCCTGTGCTTCACTGTCCCCCAGAATTTGCTCAAATACATCTGTTGAGTCAGTGATGCCAGTCCAACCATCTCATCCTCTCACCCCCTTCTTCTCCTACCCTCAGTCTTTCCTGGCATCAGGATCTTTTCCAATGAGTTGGCTCTTTGTATCAGGTGGCCAAGGTATTGGAGCTTGAGCTTCAGTAGCAGTCCTTCCATGAATACTCAGGACTGATTTCCTTTAGGATTGACTGGTTTGATCTACTTGCTGTCCAAGGGACTCTCAAGAGTCTTCTCCAGCACAATACTGGAAAAACTATAGCCTTGACTACACAAAACTTGGTCAGCAAAGTAATGTCTCTACTTTTTAATATGCTGTCTAGGTTTGTCATTGCTTTTCTTACAAGGAGCAAGCGTCTTTTAATTACATGGCTGCAGTTACTGTCCATAGTGATTTTGGAGCCCCCCAAAATAAAATCTGTCACTATTTCTACTTTTTTCCCACCTATTTGCCATGAAGTCCTGGGACCAGATGCCATGATCTTCATTTTTTGAATGTTGAGTTCTAAGCCAGCTTTTTCACTCTCCTCTTTCATCCTCATCAAGAGGCTTTTTTTTCTTCTTCACTGTCTGCACTTAGAGTGATATCATCTGCATATGTGAGGTTGTTGATATTTCTCCCAGCAATCTTAATTCCAACTTGTGAGTCATCCAGCCTGACATTTTGCATGATCTGCACTGCATACAAGTTAAATAAGCAGGGTGACAATATATAGCCTTTACCTACTCTTTCCCAATTTTAAACCAGTTCATTGTTCCATTTCTGGTTCTAACTGTTGCTTCTTGCCCTGCATATAGGCTTCTTAGCAGACAAGTAAGGTGATCTAGAATTCCCGTATGTTGAAGAATTTTCCATAGTTTGCTGTGATCCACACAGTCAAAGGCTTTAGCATAGTCAGTAGAAGTCATAGAAGTCATAGAAGATGTTTTTCTGAAATTCCTTTGCTTTTTCTGTGATCCAATGTCTTTTTGAATTAGTGTTTATACCCTTCAGAAAAATGCCAGGAAATAGAATTAATAGATTATATAGTAGTTCTATTTGTAATTCTTTTAGGAACCTCCATTCTGTTTTCATAGTGGCTATACCAACTTACATTCTCAGCAACAGTTCCCTATGTTCCTTTTTCTCTACATTCTTGCCAACTCTTGTTAATTTTTGTCTTTTTGATCATAACCATTCTGACAAGTATGAACTAATATCTCATTTCCCTGATGATTAATGATTTTGAGCATCTTTTAATATGCCTGTTGGCCATCTATATGTCATTGGAAAAATGTCTATTCAAGTCTTCTGTGCATTTTGTATTTGGGTGGTTTTTTTTTTTTTTTTTTTTTTTGTAAAAGCTGAGTTGTATGCATCTTTGTTATATTTTGAATATTGACTCTGTATCAGATCTGTCATTTGCAAATATCTTCTCCCATTCAGTGGGCAGCATTTTCATTTTGCCATAGTTTCTTTAGCTGTGCAAAAGCTTTCTCATTTAGTGTAGTCCTATTTGTTTATTTTTGCTTCTATTTTCCATGCCTGGGCCGGCAATCCAAAAAAATATTGCTGAGACTAATGTTAAAGAGCATATTATGTTTTCTTCTAGGAGTTTTATGGTTTCATGGCTTACATTTAAGTCTTTAATCCATTCAGTTTATTTTTGTATATTATGTGAAAAAGTAGTGCAATGTGAGTCATTCACATGTAACCGTCCAGTTTACCCAACACCATTTATTGAAGAGGTTGTCTTTTCCCTATTTCATAGTCTTACTTCCTTTTTTGTAGATTAATTGATCATGAAAGTGTATGTTTCTTTCTGGACTCAGTTCTATTCCATTGTTTCCTGTCTTTTTTTGTGCCACTATCATACTGTTTTGATTACCGTAGCTTTGTAGTGTAGTTTGAAGTAAGGGAGGTAGATGTCTCCACCTTTGCTCTTCTTTCTCAATATTGCTTTGACTCTTCAAGGTCTTTTTGTGTTTTCATACAAATTTTATAGTTATTTGTTCTGGTTTGGTAAATAACCCTTTGGGATTTGATAGGAATTGCTTAAGTCTATTGATTTCCTTGAATAATAGGAACATTTTAACCATAATCTTTCAGTCCATGAGTGCAGTATATTTTTCAATTATTTGTGTGGCTTCAGTTTCTTTCATCAGTGTCATAGTTTTCTGAGTACAGGTCTTTTGCAACCTTGGTTAGATTTATATCTAGGTATTTTATTCTTTTTAATGCAATTATAGATGGGATTGTTTTCTTAATTTCTCTGATAGTTCATTGCTAGTGTCTAGAAATGCAACAATTTCTGTATATTAACATTTTGAATTCATTGAGGAGTCCTAACCATGGAGTCCTAACAGTTTTGTGGTTATATCTTTAGAATTTTCTATGTATTTGTATATGTATATAAATTATATGGGCTTCCCTGGTAGCTCAGCTGGTAAAGAATCCACCTGCAATGCAAGAGACTCCTGTTCAAATCCTGGTTCAGGAAGATCCTTTGGAGAAGGGACACCTAATCCAGTATTCTTGGGCTTTCTTGGTGGTTTGGATGTAAAGAATCTGCCTGCAATGTGGGAGACCTGGGTTTGATCCCTTGGTTGGGAAGATCCACTGGAGGAGGACATGGCAGTCCACTCCAATATTCTTGCCTGGAGAATCCCCATGGTCAGAGGAGCCTGGAGGGCTACAGTCCATGGGGTTGCAAAGAGTCGGACGTGACTGAGCAACTAAGCGCAGCCCAGCATAAATTATATAGTATATACATATTTTACATATATATGCATGTATATAGTATACACACACATATATATATTCATGTCATCTCTAAATAGTGAATTTGTCTCCTGTTTTCCAATTTGGATTTCTCATTTATTTTTCTTGTTCGATTGCTGTGTATATGACTTCTAATACTATGTTGAATAAAAGTGGCAAGTGTGGGTATCCTTATATTGTTACTGATCTTAGAGGAAATTGTTTCTACTTTTCACCACTGAGTGTAATGTTGACTATGGGTTTGTTTTACATGGTCTTTTTTAAGTTGAGGTACATTCCATCTATACCCACTTTGTTGAGAGTTTTTATCATAAACAGCTATTGAAATTTATTAAACTCTTTTTCTACATCCGTTGAGATGGGCATGTTTTTGCAGTTTGACAATATAGTATATCAAATTGATTTATGAGTATTGGATATGTCAGTGGGATGAATCTCACTTGAAAATGGTGTTTGATTCTATTAAATGTTGTTTGATTTGATTTGTTAATATTTTGTTGAGGATTTTTGCATATATGTTTATTAATGTTATTGGCCTATGATTTTTTTTGTGGTCTCTTTTTCTGGTTTGGTATTCAATGTGCTGTTGGCCTTGTAGAATTAGTTTAGAAATGGTCCTTCCTCTTCAACTTTTGGATTAGTTTGAGAAGAATAGATGTTTACTCTTTAAATGTTTGGTAAAATTCTATGATGCCATCTATGCCTGGACTTTGTTGAGAGTATTTATTTTTTAATAATTACTGATTAAATTTTATTACTCTTAATTTTTCCTCTTCATATTTTCTAATGCTTCCTGAGTCAGTCTTGGGAAATTCTATATCTTTAGAAATTGATCTATTTCTTCTAGGTTTTCCATTTTGTTGGCACATAATGGCTTGTGGTAATCTCTTATGAGCCTTTTATTGGCACATAATAGCTTATAGTATCTCTTATGGGCCAACTGTGGTATCAGGTGTAATGTCTCCTTTTTCATTTTGATTTAATGTTTTGAGCCGTCTCTGTCTGTCTTGATGTGTCTGGCTAGATAGTCATCCATTTTGTGTGTCTTTTCCAAAAACCAACTCTTAGTTTGATGGAACTTTTCCCTCGCTCCCTCTCACACCTTTTTTGTCTTGTTTATTTCTGTTCTGATATTTTTAATTTCTTTCCTTCTAGTAACTTTGGATTTTGTTAGTTCTTTATTTTCTGTTCTGTTAGGTGTAAGATCAGATTGTTTATTTCATATTTTTTGTTTCCTGAAACAAAACAGGCTTTTATCACTGTAAATTTCCATCTTAGAACTAATTTTTCTGCATTTCAAAGATTTTGGGTTGTTGTGCTTTAATTTTCACTTGTCTCCAGGTATTTTTTTACTTCATTTAATTTTGGTCTGTTCCTCTTTTGGTTGTTTAACTAGCATATTGTTTAGCTTCCACGTGTTTGCATTTTCTGTAGTTCTTTTTTTTTTCTTCTTGTAATTGATTTCTGGTCTCATATCATTTTGGTAAGAAAAAACTGCTTGATATATTTTCAGTCTTCTTAAGTTTATTAAGGTGTATTTTGTGGCCTAGTATGTGATCTATCATGGAGAATGTCCCATGTGCACTCGAAAAAATTGTGTATTGTGATATTTTGAGATGGAATATTTCATGTGTATCTACTAATTCCATCTGCTCTAATATGCCATTTAAGGCCAGTGTTTTCTCATTAATTTTCTGTCTATATGATTTGTCCATTGATGTAAATGTGGTGGTAAAATCCTTTACTACTATTGTATTACTGTGTTTCTCCTTTTATATTGGTTATTATTTGCTTCATTTAGGCACTCCCACACTGAATGCATTTATATTTACAATTATTATATCCTCTTGTGGGATTGATCCCATTATCATTATGTCATGACACTCTTTACTGTTGTTATAGTTTTTTCTAAAAACATTTCATCTGTCTGTGCTATGCCAGCCTTTTTTGTTTCAATTTTCATGAGTACTTTTTTTCATTTCCTTACTTTGAGTCTGTGTGTGTCTTTAGATATGTAATAAATCTTTTGTAAAAAGCATATATATGGGTCTTAATTTTTTAATCCATTCAGTGACTGGATGCCTTTTCATTGGAACATTAAGTCCATTTAAGCTTAAAGTAATTATTTGATATGTATATACTTATTGTCACTTGATTAATTGTTTTGGGGTTTTTTCTGTAGCTCTTTTTTCTTTCTTTGTTCTTTTCCTTCCATTTTGATTTGATGACTATTTTAGTGTTGTTTAGATTCTCTTTTTTTGCAGTTTTGTGTGTGTATTTTAGGTTTTTGATTTGTGGTTACTGTGTGGTTCATATATAGCAACCTATGTATGTATGTATACACATATGTATATGTGTGTGTGTGATTATTTTAAGTTTATGATCTATTTAGTTTGAAGGCATTCTGACCACCTTATATTTTCATTCCCCCACTGCTACATTTGATGTTTATATTTTTGTGCCCCTTAACTATTTATTGTAGATATAGATGATTTTACTACTTTTGTCTTTTAATATTCCTACTAGTTTTATAAGTAGGTGATTTATTACCTTTGCTGTATGTTTACGTTTTTATCAGTGAGTTTTTTTTGCATTTCATAATTTTCATATTTCTAATGTGGCCTTTTCTTCTTAGAGGAGTCCCTTTAATCTATCTTTTAGACTGAGTTTGGTGGTGTTGAATTCAGCTTTTGCTTGTCTGTAAAACTTTTGGTTTCGCTAAGAAATCTGAATAAAAGCCATGTCAGGGAAAGTATTTTTGGTTGTAGGTTTTTCCCTTTCATCATATTATGCCACTACTTTCTCATCTGCAGTTTCTGCTAAAAATCAGCTGATATGGGAGTTTCCTTAAACTTAACTTGCTGCTTTTAATAGCCTTAGCAAAGTTCCTTTGTATAACTTGTTGCTTTTAACTTACTGCTTTTAATATCCTCTTGTTATCTTTAATTTTTGCCATTTTATTTATAAAGTGTTTTGGAATGAACCTTTTTGTGTTCATCTTGTTTTGGAATCTCTGTGCTTCCTGGACTTGGATGTCTGCTTCCTTCCCCTGGTTAGAGACATTTTCAGCTATTATTTCTGTTCCTTCCTCTCTTTCTTCTGAGACTCCTATAATGTGGATGTTAGTTCCCTTGATATTGTCCAAGAGAACTGTTAAACTATCCTAATTTTTTTTTAATTCTTTTTTTTTTCTTTTCCATTCAGCTTGGTTAATTTCCACTGGTCTATCTTCCAGATGGCTTATCTGTTCCTCTGTATCTAATTTACTATTGATTTCTGCTAGTAAATGTTTTATTGCAGTTATTGTAATTTTTGTTCCATTTGGGTCTTCTTTATATTTTCTAGTTCTTTGTTGAAATTCACACTGTGTTCATCCAGTGTCCTGAATTTGGTGAGCATCTTTATGATTATTACCTTGAACTCTTTATTGGATAGATTGCTTATGTCACCTTTGTTTGGGTCTTTTTCTGAGATATGACCTGTTCCTTCATTTACGACATATTTCTGTGTCACCTCACTTTGCCCAGTTCTCTGTGTTTATTTGTCTTTATCAGATCGGTCAGTTACATTTCTTATTCTTGAAGTGGCCTTATGTAATAGACATCTTGGGTGGCCCAATGGTGTCCTCTGCTCTGGGCACCAGAACTGTATGTTCTGAGAGCGTCCCCTGTGTGGACTGCATGTGCTCTCTGTGTGGCGGGGCCAACTGCCACGTTTGTGCTGGTAGGCGAGGCTGGCCCCAGCCGGGCTGACTGTGAAGTCATGTGTTGCATGTTACCTGTAGACCTAGGGGTAGAATGAGCTTCCCGTGCAGTTGGTTGTACGGCCTGGGGAAACAGGACCGCCTCCCACCTGTTGTTGGGTGGGGCTGGGTCTGGGGCTGGGTCCTAACATGGCTGTGTGCATGGTCCAGGGGGACACTCGGTTGGTATTTATTACTAGAGAGAGGAGCCAAGCTTTGGGTGGGGAGCCCGGTGGGCCGCCGTCTGTGGGCCCGCACAGAGTCGGACACGACTGAAGCGACTCAGCGGTGGCAGCAGCAGCGGCACATCCCAGGGAGGTGTGGGCCTGTTGCTGTCCCACTAGTGGCTCGAGGCAAGAATCCAAAATGAGAATCGACAATGCTGATGTTATTGCCGTAGAGTGAGCTCCCAGAAATGCTTGTTGCCAGATTCTCTGTCCCTGTGGGGGCCCCAGTTGCTTCCTGCCTCTCTGGGAGGCTCTCTGAGGTCAGCAAGTGGATCTGACCAGGCTGCTCTCAGACTGTTGCCTTTGTGCTGAGAGGCGAAGCTTGTGAGGTTTGGGCATGCCCTTTGAGAGCAGAGAGTCTATTTCCTTCAGCTCTCTGGTTTTCCCAAACACAAGACTTCCTGGTTTTCAAAGCCAAGTGTTCTGAGGGTTTGTCTTCCTGGTGCAGGACCCCCAGGCTGGGGAGCTTAGTGTGGGGCTCAGACCGCTTAGTCCTTGGGGAGCAACTCTTAAGATTTTGATATTATTTTCATTTGTGGTTTGACAACTTGAGGAAGTGGATTCTGACTATATGGCATCTCTCCCTCTCATATTCATCTCCTTGTTTTCCCTTCTTTATGTGTTTAGTTGTAGAAGATTCTTTATGCTAGTCTTAATGTTGTTTTCATGGAGAATTGCTCTGTAAGTAGGTGTAATTTTAGTGTATCTGTTTGGGAGTAGGTGTGCTCATGGTCCTCCTACTCCATCATCTGGGCCACCTCTGCAAGAAGTTTTTAATTGTGTGACTATAATTAGTAAAAATTGTATTCTCAAATACTTATAGTTACATTTTGAGCTGCTTGTTATTATATAGCAGCTTGGAGCCACTTAAATTTGACATTCTTATTTATGTGAGAACAATTGGAACATAAAGCTAGATAGAACTTCAGTTCCTGGAACATAGTAAATATTTAGTAAATATTTTTTTGAACAAAATTAATAAACTGTACATTTTTTAATTTATTACTTTTTAATGAAAATTTGGCTTAGAAAGTAACATGTACGTAACGAATTATGGTTGAATAAATATAATTATATTTATAGATCAATTCTACAAATTGCACTAATGGAAAATAAAATTCAAATCAGTCTCTATATTCATATTTAAGTCTAAAATATAGTGGAAACATCTCTTACTGCTTTACAGACAATCACTATACAATGAATCATTCTTAAAGTGTGATCTGCAGAAGTAATGTGACTGTTGATTATAGTGAAAAAGGGTGTTTACTTAAATAAATTTGGGACACCTCGGTTCAAATAAATTTCAATAGGCTTTTCTATTACAGGACTTCTCAGAGCCTTTTAATGAAATTGTATCTTGTGTAAAGGGGGAATAGAATGCAGTGTTTTTCAAGTATATATTGGCATAAAAACTTAATTTGAATGAACATATGATAGAGTTAGCAAACCATGAACCACAACATGGAAAATGCTACTACAGTGATTTTATTTTGCATACACTAAGGAAGTGGAGATCATCCATTTAATATTTCCATATACTCTATTTGAATTCCAGTAAGAAAAAGCTATCAGAATATTATTATTGGTGGAACTGAATTTGCCAGGAATGCGAGCACAGCTTCCTCAGTAAAGATCTTGCCTTTGGAAACGTCTTACCTCTTGGCAGCATTCCAGAGTTCAGACTTGGCAGCCTCAAGGACAAAGCACAAGGTGTGTTTATTTGATTTAACATTTGGCAAAAGGTGTTTTGACTTGTGGTTTGTTTTCTTTCACTTTGTTTTTCTTGTTTTTGTTTGCTTTTGGCAATGAACTTGAGTTTGGAATTTGTTCTTTCTTACGGGAGGCAGGATTATGATGGGGAAATGTTTTTACTTGAATTTATTTTGTGATTTTGGACAAATCCAAAAAAACAGAGTGAGATCTATAAAACTATAAACTTTTATCTGATTAATTTGTTAAATCACTTAGTATTATTAATTGCCTGTAAGAATTTGTTGCCACATTAAAATATTTGATCTCTCTTGATATTTGGTACACTATGATATTTTGGTACATTACTGTAATTTGATAATTATACATTGGTTAAAATCAATGTACCTGCATAATAAGTAATTAAGTTCATAGAACAAATTAAGATAATAAAATATCTATTATTCAACATTATTTTAAATCTTTCTTGATTAATTGATATGTTGATGTCTCATAAATTTTGTAGAGAGAAGAAATTTGTCATAAAATGGAAGAAAATGGGCCCCTATTATGTATGTGACCTTATCTTCTGCTTTCTTCTTCCACTCCTCATTCTAATCATAACTCTTTAGTGGTTCCCCATATATTTGTGATGTAAACTCCAGGGCACAAAGGAAGTAGAACACTTTTTATACTTGCAGGAGACGGGACACTTCCTACACTGAGATCAAAGTATTGACATGATCAGTGTTTCTATCTGAGCACACGTATGCGGATTTTTGTCTGTTTGGTGTATGTGTAAATGTGTGTTTTGGTGTGTGTGAGAGAGTGAGAGTGAACTTGCTAAGTCAGTTGACCTTACCTAAAGATCTATATTTTTGTGATTTGGGAAACAAATTCATGTGCCCAGACTGAGATGAAGATGTGTTTCAGGAGAAACACAACCTGGAGTTACGACTGAATCAAACAAGAGATGAGATCAATTTGGGACAGAGGTTGCTGGGCAGTGTTCTGTACTTGTGCAAAATCAGGTTACACATTTTACTGTAAAAATTGCTTTGAGAAGTTCAATTGCTTTTTTTCTTTAAATTGTTCAGAGTTCAGTAATAATTTGAAAATAAACATTTTAAGTGAACTCTGTGTATTTTCATTAAAAGGGCCCATGATATGTAATCTATTCCCTGCTCCCAAATTTTGGTTAAAATAATAAAGACCCAATAGTAGGGGAAAGATTTCTAAAATTAGTGAGGTAGTTATCAAGTGCTTTTATAAAATCGTTTTTATGATGGACCTTGAAACAAATAGTATGTTATAGTGAAGTTAATTTTCAAAAGTAAAATAGAGAAGTGATTTGAATATTATTGTATTTTTCTTAAAGGTTTTTTTGGAAAACATTGGAATGGACTGTAATTTAAAGGATATCCTAAAACTGTATTTCTTACTCAGCATTTTATGTTAGAGGTAGGGTCATTTTTAACATTTGGAATGCTAAATTTGGTACTGCAAATTCAAGTTTTGATCATTGATGGAACCAGTTTTATCTAATGTCTAATTACCACTGCTCTAGTAAAAAGAACCATACTGACCTACCTAATGCAAGTATGAATATGTAAGAGAAATTGTGACATATAGACTTAGAAATAACATGAAGGGTTTACAACTCCTGAACTCCTGAGGAAGGAATAACAGAGAATTAGTGCAAGTGTTGAATTGAGAAGATTCTTTTCTTAGACTGGAGAATAATTTGAGATTTCTGACAAAGATTAAATTGCTAGTTTAAAAAATAGGACCAGTGTTCAAGATTTTTGTTGTTGTTCAGAAGCCTTCCATTTTAGAAAGTATTTTGGAATGCTCCTTAAGTACATAAACTGTAAGCATATAAGTGATAATCTATTCATCCAAAGTTTTCAACACATTAAGCAGAAGACCGTATATGTAATTTGCTGTTTTGAGTTATCCAAAGATACTTTTGCTGAAGCCACTTAGCTGATGATAGAAGATGGTTAGGAGACCACATGATAGCAGAAAGGGTACTATTTATATGTAATTAAGTTACACATAGATATTATGAGACCATCCTTTTCTTTTTTTCTTTATATATCTCAGTGACTTTTTGCATGAATGTAAGGTCTTCAAGTTCAGATTCATTTTTTCCCTGAAAAAGCTTATTTGGCGTGTGTGGTGACTCCGCAGTGAGTAAGTGATTAAGTCAGTATGATGGAACGATGCTAACAACATTTATCCAGTACGTACTGTGTGGGGAGCACCATGTTAAGTACTTTAAATGAACTAGCGATTTAATTTAATACTTACAGCAGCCATGAGATAGGAATTCTTACTGTACTGGTTTGAAAAATGGTAAACGAGCTTAGCTCAGTAAACAACTAAAAAGTGACAGAGCCAGAAAGGAAATAAGGTAAAGCAAGGAAGAGTTAACCCATACTTTATCAGACTTATCTCCTTATAAAAGAGAACTTACAGTAATTTAAAATTCAAAGCTTTTAAAATCAAGTTTATAATAATTAAGCATGAAATGTGGATGTTTTAAGTTAACGTAATAGTTCTGGAAAATATCTGTTCAAGAATGTACTGAGTATCCAGTGTCCTAATTTATTTGAGATTTTTTAGTATACAAACAATTGTACAAACATTCTACTGAAGGGAAGTCAAAATAAAAAATGGACTATTATGAAAAGAACTTTTTAACCTTTTAAAAGTAACAATTGATAGGTTGAAGGTAAAATAACTTTCTTGTTGCAACACTGATCATCTAATTGTTCATATTTTGTCATGCTTGCATCAAATCATGAAGAAATGAAATATTGATTGCTATAATATTGTTATTTATTTTAAATATTATTGACCATGACTTTGAAGAAATCTCTTCTCTCCTCACTTCTTGTATACTGAAGATGCAGCATTCCAAGAGAGCAATTAAATGTCATTTGTAAAAGAACTTTATTTTCTATAATTACAGACCTAGGTGGTCTGTGGCTTAAACAGAATGACAGTGAGAAGTCTCAGGACATGTTTTTCCTATGAAGGACACATTTAAGTGCATTTTAGCATCAAAATAGCTACAAATGCTAATGATTAAAGATTCAGTCTTCTTTTTGTTTGCAGTATATAGGGGTGTGTTTATGTGTGTATAGAGAAAAAGAGGAAGGGAAGAATAAATGTGAAAATGAGAATGAATTATGCCCAGGCTCCCTAGGTGTGTTGTTTTTAGTAGCTTTTCAGAATCCTACCACTGAAATTCACGGAATTGACTAAACATTGACATTTATCATTAAAATACAAGATACCATTTTTTTCTGTTCTCTGTTCCCTCTATGTTCTCTCAAGTGGTCTCATATTACTGTAGTGGATATTCTTTTATGTAGATGTCTCTACTATACCACTCTGACTGTCTCTGCTTGGTAGATCATCTTGCATCTATTCTTTCTTGTGAATGCTTTAAGGAGTTAAAAAATGGATATGGTTTATGAACTTCATTATTGAAGATATAATAATGTGGCACAGTGAAAAATTGAAGTGTTCCAATCACAAGGTCATTAACAAAGAATGAAAAATAATTAAAGGCAAAAGATGAAAGGAGGTTTTAAGGTAAATTTGAAATTCAAGCATGAAAACACCACTGTGTTGAGAGAGGCATAGGAGAGATTTTTGCAGAGATAGAACCTCTATTGAAAGTCTGGTTCTGTAGTAACTAGACTTTTGTACTGAAAGAGATAACATGTAAGTCTTTGGAACAGGTTATAAAAAATTTTTGGAAAAGGGTAGCAAAAGTGACAAATGTATTATAGTTAAAAAGTAAACGGTAAGGGAATATGATTCATCAGAGAAGTTTGGGCCAGAGATTTTGATTATGGTCAATAATGTGAAAAAGTTGAACAATTATTTTTTATTTTGGGCTTCCCTGGTAGCTGCTCAGCTGGTAAAGAGTCTGCCTGCAATGCAGGAGACTCTGTTTCAATTCCTGGGTTGAACAGTTGAAAAATTGTATTTTTTCTTTATTAATGGCTTCATGCAGTTTATTAGTGCACTCAGTTGTTTACTTTCATAAAATCCCGTTTTCTAAAATGAACCTAAAAGGGCAAGTTTAAAGACAGGGGCCTAGAAGAGTTCACAGCCTTTTTATGACATTCATTTCTAAATGCCTAATTTGAAAGAGAATGTCCTGGTTTACGATTTTCATTTTTTTTTTTTTTTTTTAACTTTTAGAAAGAGGCAGATGGTATGAAAACTGGACTCCCTTATTTAAAGGGAATGTTGATATTTATAACCAAGCTTATCTCCAGCAAGATTTGTTTTTTGCAGCTGTTCCAGGTTGAAAAAAATATATTAAATCCTGGCTTGTTTTTCTTTCCATATTTGGGGTTGGGGGGGATTTTCAGAATGTGAAAAAGTGATGTTTGATTTTAAAGAATGCAATGTAAACTGTGATTTTTTTGCTTCTATATGTGAATTTTCTGTTTGTATGCTGTGATGATATTACTCTTTTTGTTTCACTGATCTATTTCCTAGATATATCGCACTTGGGAAATAATTTGCTCATCATTTTCCTATCATCAAAGTATTCTAGGAAATGTAGTAGATTTTCACTGAGTTAGCCTTTATTATTAAACTTTTCTGACTTTTCATTTTGATATTAGTCATTTTCTTTCTTCCCAGAGTGAGTATATTTTTCACTGGGAAATAAATGTTTTCTGTCCTTTTTTATAGTTATGTTATTTTTTATAAGGTGTGATATTCTTTCTTATTCTATTCTTTGCTTCTCTATTTTCAGTTGTAAATGCTATTTCTCTGAACATATATATCTTAGCAACTTCCTTTTATAATTTCATTGTATTAATTGTATACAATTGATACAAAATTAATTGTATTTTATACTCTAAACTTAATACATGGAACTGTCTCTTTGGGAACATGATACCGCTGGAATGAATATCTAAGTTCAGTTCAGTCACTTAGTAGTGTTCGACTCTTTGTGACCCCATGGACTGCAGCACTCCAGGCTTCCCTGTCCATCACCAAATCCCGGAGCTTACACAAACTCATGTCCATCGAGTCGGTGATGCCATCCAACCATCTCATCCTCTGTCAGCCCCTTCTCCTCCTGCCTTCAATCTTTCCCAGCATCAGGGTCTTTTCCAATGAGTCAGTTCTTCACATCAGGTGGCCAAAGAATTGGAGTTTCAGCTTCAGCATCAGTCCTTCCAATGAATATTCAGGACTGATTTCCTTTAGGATAGACTGACTGGATCTCCTTGCAGTCCATGGGATTCTCAAGACTCTTCTCCAACACCACAGGTCAAAAGCATCAATTCTTTGGTGCTCAGCTTTCTTTTTTTTTTCCCATTTATTTTTATTAGTTGGAGGCTAATTACTTTACAGTATTGTAGTGGTTTTTGCCATACATTGACATGAATCAGGCATAGATTTACATGTGTTCCCCATCCTGAACCCCCTCCCACCTCCCTCCCCATCCCATCCCTCTGGGTCATCCCAGTGCACCAGCCCGTGCTCAGTTTTCTTTAGAGTCCAACTCTCACATCCATACATGACCACTGGAAAAACCATAGGTTTGACTAGATGGACCTTTGTTGGTAAAGTAATGTCTCTGCTTTTTAATATGCTGTCTAGGTGAATATCTAAGCTTATACACAAACATAATCTTTGTTAATATGTATTATGATTATGTACCTACATATACAGTTTTCCATAATAAAGGATATTTTATCATTAGATATATTAATTTATTGTGAATAAATGTGATTATTGATATAAGTGGAGATAAATTACATAACTTGCTTGTCAAACTGGAGCAAGCCCCACTGTTTACATATAGATAACTTCCTGAGTATAAAATATTATGTAAATTATGATTATGTCTGGTATATATTTTTCCTTTTTAATAATTAAAACTAAAACATTTATTTAAAAGTTTTTGTCTAAAAAAAAAGTTTTTGTCTGTCAATACTTACAGTTAATCTATTTGATTTAGTATTATGAAGACCAGCATATTGCTTAAATTTATAAAAGCCCAACCATTACTAGTGGGCTTCTCTGAAAGCTTAGCTGGTTAAGAATCCACATGTAATGCAGGAGACCCTGGTTCGATTGTTGGATCAGGAAGATCCTCTGGAGAAGAAATAGGCTACCCACTCCAGTATTCTTGGGCTTCTCTTGTGGCTCAGCTGGTAAGGAATCTGTCTGCAATGCGGGAGACCTGGGTTCAATCCCTGGGTTGGGAAGATCCCCTGGAGAAGGGAAAGGCTACCCACTCCATATTCTGGCCTGGAGAATTCCATGGACTGTTCAGTCCATGGGGTCACAAAGATTTGGACACAACTGAGTGACTTTCACTTTCAACCATTACTAGTAGCAAGCAGTTTATTTCCAGGGAGTCTCTGGCTGTTTTCTGAATAAACCCTTTAAATGTCAATCTTTGATTCATAAAGTAATCACTTTCTGTCTTTAATCTCATAGAACGTTTATCAGTTCAGGTTATTCCACACCTCCTTTTATTCTTCCTTTATTCTTTCTTTTTTACTCTGGATTGATTTCTTTTCTTTCATTGGAGTATATTTGCTTTACAATGTTGTCCTAGTTCCTGCTGCACAAGGAAGCACATCAGCTGCAGTATACATGTATCCGTGCCCACGTGGACTCCCTCCCAGCCCAGCCCCCATTCCACCCGTCTAGGTTGCCACAGTCATCCGCTGAGATTCCCGTGCTATGATAACCAGAGTTAAATGTGCTAAGTGAAGAGTATATGAGCTATTTGTTGGCGTATCACCTCTACCTATCTTTTTGTAAGGATTCACTTAGTTGTTCAGTCACTCAGTCATGTCCGACTCTTTGTGACCCTGACGGGTTGCAGCATGCCAAGCTTCCCTGTCCTTTACTATTTCCCTGAGTGTGCTCAGACTCATGTCCACTGAGTCAGTGATTCCATCCAACCATGTCAGCTTCTGTTGCCCCCATCTCATCCTTCCCTTCATCGTTCCGAGCATCAAGGTCTTTTCCAGTGAGTTGGCTCTTTGCATCAGGTGGCCAAAGTATTATAGCTTCAGCATCAGTCCTTCCAATGAATATTCAGTGTTGATTTCCTTTAGAATTGACTGATTTGATCTCCTTGCTGCCCAAGGGACTCTCAAGAGTCTTCTCCAGCACCACAGTTCAAAAGCATCAATTTTTTGGTGCTCGGCCTTCTTTATGGTCCAACTCTCATATTCATACATGACTACTGGGAAAACTATAGCTTTGACTATATGAATCTTTGTCTGTAAAGTGATGTCTCTGCTTTTTTTTTTTCCTTTTTTTTTTGCCACTTTATTTTTTAATTGAAGGATAATTTCTGTATGGAATTTTGTGGTTTTCTGTCAGACATCAACAAGAATCAGCCATAGGTACACACCCATGTTCCCTCCCTCTTAAACCTCCTTTCCAACTCCTTCCCCATCTCACCCTTCTAGATTGTTACAGAGCCCCTGTTTGAGTTCCCTGAGTCATACAGAAAATTCCATTGGCTATCTAATATTTTACATATGATATTGTAAGTTTAATATGCTGTCCAGGTTTGTCATAGCTTTTCTTCCTTGTAGTGAGCGTCTTTCAATTCCATTGATTCAGTCATCATCCATAGTGATTTTAGAGCCCATGAAAATAAAAGTCTGTTATTATTTCCACCTTTTCTCCATCTGTTTGCCATGAAGTGATGGGACTGGATGCCATGATCTTAGTTTTTTGAATGTTGAGTTTTAAGCAAGGTTTTTCACTCTCCTTTTTTACCTTCATCAAGGAGCTTTAGTTTCTCTTTGTTTTCTGCCATTAAAATGGTATCATCCGCCTATCTGAGGCTGTTGATATTTCGCCTGGCAATCTTGATTCCCACTTGTGATTCATCCAGCCCAGCTTTTCACATGATGTACTCTGCATAGAAGTTAAATAAGCAGAATGACAATATACAGACTTGATGTATTCCTTTTCCAATTTTAAACCCATCTATCATTCCATTCACTCTAGTATATTAGTTCATTTTATAAATGCCATTTTTCCTTGCCTAATGTGGGTTTAGTAAAAATTTAAGTGGAATTCTCATAATAAACAAATTGACTTGAAACATTCAGTAAAACTTGCTAATATTCTATTACTCTGCACTCTCACCATGTAATAAAGCACATGATTCTATAAGAGGTGTGAAACTGTGCAAACAAAAGTCTTGCCCCTCACTACTCCTGATTTTGTTGTTATTGCTCATGTTCCCAATGGATACCATGTGAGTGAGCACTTAAAGAGCATTGACCTGAGGTTGTCTATATTCATTTCTACTTCTTTAACCAGAAGATCCAAAGTGTATGTTTCTCAAATTCTTTGAAAATAATAAAAATAAGAAAGATGAAAGGATGTTTTTTCAATTAGTACTATAGACATCTGAATAACATTTAGTTCAAATATCAATGGCTAAGACAGAAATAAAATACATTATTTTATTATATGTTATGGCTGAAGGAGATTTGTGCTTAGTCATATTAGGAGTAACAGTGCATAAAGGAAAGTGATGTAAATATATATTTATAAACTATATTAAAATAATTGAATTTTTAATTTAGAAGCATTTATGTATTTCCCAGGCTTGTAGCCTTTCATTTTGAATATCAGCAATCATTATTCTATTAGTTCATGGGAAAAATAGCACACTGCTCACAATAATCACCCTCTTTTTTTTTTGAAATATTCTTCTAGAGGACCTGATTCTGAGATAAAATGTTAGCTTATGTGAAGGAAGATTTAATTAGCACTGTTGAAAATTGACCAGTGGGAAAGAGAGAAAACTTGCAAAGTAGTAATGCCAATTTATAGAGAATAAAAATTGATTATAAAATAGAAACCTTTAAAGGATATGTTAGTAGAGTATAATGACAATTTAATTTCCTAATAAGAATGTAGCTTAGAGAGCATCTTAACAAACTTGACACATTTCTTTTTTTGTCTTTAAAAATAATTAGTGAGTATTCCCTGGTCATGGTTAGGATTCAGTGCTTTCACTGTGGGAACCAGATCCAGTTCCTGGTTGGGGAATTAAGAACTTGCAAGCTGTGTGGTGCTGCCATAAAAACAAAACAAAACACACACACACACACACACACACAAATAAATAATTACTAATGATAACCAACAACTATGTTTAACTGATTCAATAAACTAGGTACTAGCTAATTCATTTCCAGATATGTATTAGTTTTCTATAAATGCATAATACGTTACCATAAACTTAGTGGCTTACAACAACAATCACTTATTAGCTCACAATTTTGTGGGTCAGGAGTTCAACATGGTCTGAATAGGTTTTATGCTTGGGATCTTGCAAGCCTGAAATCGAATGCCAACCAAACTGTTCAAGGCTCTGTGAAATAATCCACTTCTAAGTTCTTATAGGTTGTGGGCAGAATTTAATTTCTTGTGGTTGTAGGACTGAAGGCCTCCTTTCCTTCTTGGTTGACTGATCTTCTCCATGTCACCCTTATTTCTTGCTACATGGACCTTTCCATCAATGGAGAATTTCTCATACATCAAATTATTTTGAATTTCTCTGATTTCTCTTACTTTGATCTCTAGACTATGATTTAAAAATGCTCATATGATTAGATCAGTACCACTTGGATGACATCCTTATTTTAAAGTCAACTGATGTAGAATATTAACTAAATGTGTGAAACCCTTTCGCTGTTAATCTAACATAATCTTAGGAGTTATATTTTGTCATATTTACAGATTCTACCCACACTCTAGGTGAGGAAGAAATTTGCAAAGAACTGCATATTGGAGACAGTCTTAGAATTCTACCAATCACATTTGATATAGTCATTGCATATCAGTATAATGTATGGGTAATTTTTAATTTACTGGGTGCTCCAGGGTTGCCTCATTATTTTTGTAGTTAATACCAGCTCTTTCTTTCTCTACTTACTTACCATTTTTGTATTTACATCTAACATCCTACTTTCTACATGTCTGTTGCTATTATTATAACTTTCTTATTATCTGTGTTTAGAACAGATGAGACATAGGAACCCACACATTGAGATTCCTACTTTTAAAAAGCAGCTAATGAATTCCTATGGAGAGTTATTCTTGGTCTCTCTTGGTCATTCAAAACTATTTTGAGAAAACACAGTTAATTGCAAAAAGCTATATTGTATTTAGGAATTGATAGGGCAGAAATAAGAGTAATAAATTATATATTTTACCACAGGCTCCCCAGACAACAGATTCTGAGGTGCAGCTTAAACTTGGAGGCAATACTAGGGAAATAAGAGTGAGTGAAAAATAGAAGAAAAAAAAGCTAGATAAGGAGGAAAAACAAATATAAGGTGGCTACTGAACTGGCCACAGTGTAAGAGAAAATATAGACTTTTATTTGGTCATGTGGGACATCTCCAGGCTGGCTGTATAGAGCCAATTAGTTGTATTGAGGAAGAGAAAGAAATTTATCTACTAACATCTTCCTGTCACTTATTTTTTTATTGGTCAAAGCTCTATTCTTGTACTTTTCAGATTGTGTTTGGGCTATGGGGCTTGGGACTTGGAAGTGGTAGGAGAAGCTAAGCTTCCTATCGATCCAGGTGTAGGTATTGCTGTAGCTGTGGAGGTGGTGTTGGAAATTGTACCTTCACCTTTACCTTCACCCACCCCCAGAGGAAGCCACATCAGCCAGGACTATTAGATTAGTTGTGGGTAATTGCTGGTGCTATTCATTGGGCAAGTGACTAAGCATCCAGGAGACAGTGAATATGGGAAAATACATAAGTTGGGCCTAACATAGAATGTTGTGTAGTGATTGCATCTGGTCAACTTCTTTAAAGAAGTTGAGTCTTTAAAGTATTTAAATAATTTAATCTTTGAATATTTAAGAGTCTTTAAATAATATTTAAGGATTATTTGTAATATGTAAATATATCTTTGATAGGATGTGGGTCACAGTTAGAACTCCTTAAATGTTTATGAAGTTTAATTTTTACATAGAATATCCTCCTTTGTTCTCAGATGTGAAGTGAAGTGAAAGTCGTTCAGTCATGTCCAACTCTTTGTGACCCTATGGACTATACAGTCCATAGAATTTTCCAAGCCAGAATATTGGAGTGGGTAGCCTTTCCCTTCTCCAGGGGATCTTCCCAACCCAGGGATCAAACCCAGGTCTCCCGCATTGCAGGCAGATTCTTTACCAGCTGTGGTTCTCAGATAGTCTTTTCAAAATTTAGATAGTGCTTTTTATTTTTAAAGATGGGGAAATTAATCAAGTGTAATTAAAATTATATAACATTCCTTTGGACATTCTTTGTTAGTTGAGTCTTAGAGTTTTGCTGAAAGACATTAATCTTGTGGGCGTGTTGCTTTTCAAATATGAATATTCAACCAGGTCAATATTCCTTACCAGGGTAGACAAAAACCAATTGTCTATTTTCACATGATTACTGTAATAGCAGAATCTGAGGTTAGTATTTACATGATATTCTTAGACAAAGATTTTGTTATTATTTTTTGCTATTGTTAGTAGGATCAGTGTAGGGTTGAATTCAGGTTCTCTGATAAGGCTTGTTGGACTTTCTAAAGTAAACAGGTTAAGAACAAACAGATGTATTTAATCTCTGATGTTTCTTCTGATTCTGTGATTCTGTTGTAATAAATAAACTGATATGCTAGCTAGTTATACTCAGCTCCTGCCTTTAATATATTTAAGGTAGGTTCCATGACTTTAACACTGCCATTCTAATTCATAAGTTGAGGTATATTCACATGTCTTTTCAACAGTGAGGCTGTGGAGCCCTCTGCTTTTTGATGTTCCTGGGCGGCGGATCAGTCCCAGGATAGCCAGCAGCAGTGGGGAGGCCAGGGACCCCAGGCCTCCTGGGCATCCTCCAGCATCATTCAGCTCCAGTCAAAAAATCCAGCAGGGCCTTTGCTCAGACCCCTGGGTGGCACGTTGATCAACACCCAGTAGCCAGTAAAGGTTTGGTTGTTGTTCAGTTGCTCATTCATGTCCAACACTCTGCAACCCTATGTGTGGACTGCAGCGCGCCAGGCTTCCCGGTCTTTCACCATCTCCTGGACTCTGCTCAAACTCATGTCCATTGAATTGGTGATGCCATCCAATCATCTCATCCTCTGTGGACCCCATCTTCTGCCTTCAATCATTCGCAGCATCAAGGTCTTTTCAAATGAGTCAGCTCCTCACATCAGTGTTGTGAAGTGTTGGAGCTTCAGCTTCAGCATCAGTCCTCCCAATGAATATTCAGGGTTGATTTCCTTTCTATTGACTTGTTTGATATCCTTGCAATCCAGGGGATTCTCAAGAGTCTTCTCCAACACCACAGTTCTAAAGCATCAATTCTTTGGTGCTCAGCCTTCTTTATGGTCCAACTCTCACATCCATACATGACTACTAGAAAAACTATAGCTTTGATTATATAGACTTTTGTTGGCAAAGATCTCTGCTTTTTAATATGCCATCTATGTTTGTCATAGCTTTTCTTTCAAGGAGTAAGTATATTTTAATTTCATGGCTGCAGTCACCACCCACATTTTAGAGCCCAAGAAAACAAAAGTCTGTCACTGTTTCCATTGTTTCCCCATCTGTTTGCCATGAAATGATGGGGCTGGATGCCGTGATCTTCGTTTTTGGAATGTTGAGTTTTAAGCCAGCTTGTTCACTTTCCTCATTTACCTTCATCAAGAGGCTCTTTTAGTTCCTCTTCACTTTCTGCCATAAGGGTGGTGTCATGCATATCTGAGGTTATTGATATTTTTCCCAGAAATCTTGATTCCAGCTTGTGCTTCATCCAACCTGCAATTTCACATGATGCACTCTACATGCAAGTTAAATAAGCAGGTTGATAATATATAGACTTGATGTACTCCTCTCCCAATTTTGAACCAGTCCATTGCTCCATGTCCAGTTCTGACTGTTCCTTCTTGACCTGCATACAGGTTTCTCAAGAGGCAGGTAAGGTGGTCTGGTGTTCCCATCTCCTTAAGAGTGTTCCATAGTTTGTTGTGATCTACACAGTCAAAGAATTTAGCATAGTCAATGAAGCAGAAGTAGATGTTTTTCTGGAATTTTCTTCCTTTTCTATGATCCAGTGGATGTTGGCAACTTAATATCTGTTTCCTCTGCCATTTCTAAATCCAGCTGGTACATCTGGAAGTTCTTGGTTCATGTACTATTGAAGTCTAGCTTGAAGGATTTTGAGTATTACCTTGTTAGCATGTAAAATGCCTGCAATAGTCTGATAGTTTGAACATTCTTTGGCATTGTCCTTCTCTGGGATTGGAATGAAAACACACATTTTCCATTCCTGTGGCCACTGCTGATTTTTCCAAATTTGCTGGCATATTGAGTGCAGCACTTTCACAGCATCATCTTTTAGGACTTGAAATAGCTCAGCTGGAATTCCATCACCTCCACTAGCTTTGTTTGTAGTGATGCTTTGTAAAGCCCACTTAACTTCTCACTCCAATATGTCTGGCTCTAGGTGGCTGATCACACCATTGTGGATAACTGAATCATTAATATGTTTTCTGTATAGTTCGTCTGTGTATTCCTGCCACCTCTTCTTAATATCTTCTGCTTCTGTTAGGTCCATAACATTTACGTCCTTTATCATGACCATCTTTGCATGAATTGTTTCCTTGGTATCTCTAATTTCCTTGAAGAGATCTCTGATCTTTCCCATTTTATTATTTTCCTCTATTTCTTTGCAATGTTCACTTAGGAAGGCTTTCTTACCTCTCCTTGTATTCTTGGAACTCTGCACTCAGATGTGTATATCTTTCCTTTCCTAGACCAGTGAATGTTTACACACTCAAGAGGATCAGCAGTGGGGCAGCCAGTATCTGGGCACGTCCTCCGGCTACGTGGAACAGCTAAAGGGCATGTCCCTGCTACTCTGGGCCTGAGAAAACATTGTCCACTGGAGAAGGGAATGGCAAATCACTGTCTTGCCTTGAGAACCCTATGAAAAGTATGAAAAGGCAAAAAGAAGATGACAGTAAAAGATGAGCATTCCAGATTGGTAGGCTTCCAGTACGCTACTGGAGAAGAGCAGAGAAATAGCTCCAGAAAGAATGAGGAGGCTAAGCCAAAGCAGGAATGACACCCAGGTGTGCATGTCTGGTGATGAAAGTAAAGTCTGATGCTATAAAGAACAATATTGCATAGGAACCTAGAATGTTAAGTCCATGAATCAAGGTAAATTGGACGTGGTCAAATAGGAGATGGCAAGAGTGAACATTGACATTTTAGGAAGCAGTGAACTAAAATGGAGGGGGATGGAGCAAATTTAATTCAGATGACCATTATATCTACTACTGTGGGCAAGAATTCCTTAGAAGAAATGGAGTAGCCCTCTCATGGTCAAAAAGAGAGTCTGAAAGGCAGTTCTTGGGTGCAGTCTCAAAATCAACATAATGATCTTGGTTCAGTACCAAGGAAAACCATTCAACATCACAGTAATACAAGTCTATGCCCCAACCACTAATGCCAAGGAAGCTGAAGTTGAACAACTCTATGAAGAACTCTAGGTGAGTGACCACACCATCATGGTTATCTGAGTCATTAAAACCATTTTTTATAGTTCTTCTGTGTATTCTTGTTACCTCTTATTTTCTTCTGCTTCTGTTAGGTCCTTACTGTTTCTGTCCTTTATTGTGCCCATCCTTGCATGAAATATTCCCTTGATATCATCAGGTTTCTTGAGGAGATCTCTAGTCTTTCCCATTCTACTGTTTTCTTCTATTTCTTTGCATTGATCCCTTAGGTGAGGGTCAGGGATACAGGTCCTTGGGATATATAAATACATCTTTGAAGGAATGGGGTACCCAAGGAGAGCACATATGGAATGGCTGTACTATGCTGTGCTTGGTTGCTCAGTCATGTCCGACTCTTTGCAGCCTCATGGACTGCAGCCCGCCAGGCTCCTCTGTCCATGCGGGTTCTCCCGGCAAGAATACTGGAGTGGGTTGCCATGCCCTCCTCCAGGGGACCTTGCCGGCCCAGGGATCAAACCCAGCTCTCCCGCATTGCAGGCAGATTCTTTACCGTCTGAGCCTCCAGCAAAGCCCCGTTGTACTGTGGTGGCACAAGAATTTAACAAGCAGACTGAGGAAAAAGTGCTTATGATGGTTGCAAGCAAGAAATCAAGGTGATGGAAAATCAGGCGAGTACTGACTTGAAAAATAATGCCTAGGAGTTTAAATACTAAGTACAGTTGGCCTTCCATATCCTCACGTTCTGCGTCCACTGATTCAACCAACAATGGATCAAAATGGTTCAAAAAGAGAAAAAACTCCAGAAAGTTCCAAAAAGCAAAACTTGACCTTGCCACATACTGGCAACTAGTTTCATAGCATTCACATTGTATTAGGTATTATAAGGGCTTCCCTGGTCAAGGGAAGTATAAAAGTATATAAGGGAAGTATTTAAAGTATATGACTGGATGTATATAGGTTATATTGGAGAAGGAAATGGCAATGCACTCCAGTATTCTTGCCTGGAGAATTCCATGGACAGAGGAGCCTGGTGGGCTGCAGTCCAGGGGGTCACAGAGTCAGACAAGACTAGTGACTAACACTACTCCTATATAGGTTCTATGCAAGTATTGTATTATCTTATATAAGGGGTTTGAACATGAAAGATTTTGGCATCCTTGGGGATTCTAGAATTAACCTCTTCATGGGTACTGAGGAACAGCTGTGCTCAGAAGTGCCACATATCACCAAGAGAGAGGTTTCATAAATAAGAACTGTTTGTCCTGTGGCACAACCTGATCTTGTGGTATTCTCATATCTGCAGCTTATGTTGTCTAAAATAGTCATCTTTTTCCTGAAATGTAAATATTCCAGAAGATGTGCCATTCTAACCTTCACCCTGCTACACCTTGTGAAAGACAAGCCAGTTGAGCCACAGTGTGTTGTGACTTGCTCTTGCGTGCTGCATGGTTGGGGTTAGAGTGATACCAACGGGCCCGGGTTTACAGTTGTTGACCCGGTGTCACAGGGCCTCATTGACATGAGACCTCAAAAGTGCCCTGATTTGGGATGGTAAATTGTGTAGTCACCCTATTTTAGGTTTCTGTTGACAGTATTTCTTTCACATCTGAAGCTGGTTGGTAAGTGTGTCTCTTAACCAGTTCTTGATAACTTTTACTCATTAACCAGATGCTTATTCCCTTCCTTTATAATCCTAAATCAGCTTTCTGATAATCCCTTTATTTCACCAAACTTTATGTGAAACAGAAGTTTTATAGGGTGATAATGTGCAAAATTTGAAAAGTTTGGACAAGTAACATTGGAAACATGGCATTTTCAAATCTCTTAGAGATTGACAAGGCACAAATAGAGACTCAGTGAAGCTTTTCAGTAAAGCCAGACTTATTACTTTATTGTCCTAAAACATTTTGGTAACGTGATTCATGTTTACTTCAATGTAAAATACATGTAAATTAAGAAAGAAGATTTTTAACTTTGAAATAAGCCAAACTTGGTTATAAATAGTGATTTTGATAGATTTAGAGTGAATCAGAACATTTCATCTATACAGGTATATTATTTATAAATTTCCAGTCAAATGTGTAACATTTGGACTAAACATAACAAGTGTACATTTTGCTCAGAAACCTGTGTCTCAGGTAACTTATTGAAAGCTCTGAGAAGAATTTGCTAATATTACTTCACAGCCAAGAAAAGGGAGTTCATATTGAAGAATTATCATAAAATAAACATATATCTGTTTACTTAGGAATTTCAGAGATAAGAATAGATGCCATCTGAGATGTTTGCATCTAGAGCTTATTGTTTTCCCTCATCATTTAGCCACCAGTTTTTGGTACCATCTGGATAGAATAAAGTTTTTTGTTGTTGGTATAATTGAAACAATCTTGGGTTTCATAAAATTGTCTTAAAATAACCTAGTTTAAAGGGATTATAAGTATTGAAAAATCAGTTAGTGATCTTTATAACTAGAATCCTATTTTTAATTACTCATTGTCTCATCAGGAAAAACGGTCTGAAGGTGTTTTGGTCAAAGATGTGAAACTGCCTTTTCTTTACTTCGAGTCACTGAAGCCAAAGATAGCCTTGGTATCTCTCATTCTGAGCTACTGTTAGTAGCTTGTAGCATGCAGTGTACACACTGCCCAACTTACTGACTTATATTAGAATTGTGGATGTCTTTGCTCTTTTTAACGTGGTTGAGTACGTTTCTCTTCGTCTATCAGCGTATATATTACTTTGTATTAGTAAAAGCAGGGTCTGCAGTATTATTTGGTACCATATTATGGTAACCTACATAAACTTTTTAAAAGTACAGTTTATACTCAAAATAACCTTTATTTGAAGTGTTAGTTGCTCAGTCATGTCCAACTTTTTGCAACCCCTGGATTGTAGTCCAGGCCAGGCTCCTCTGTCAAAGGGATTCTCCAGGCAAGAATACTGGAGGGAGTTGCCATTTCCTTCTACAGGGGATCTTCCCAGCCCAGGGATTGAACCCGGGACTTCTGCATTGCAAGCAGATTCTTTATCATCTGAGCCACCCAGAAAACCCCCTTTATTTGAAAGACAGTATAATGTGTGTCATTAATGATTGTTCTATTAACTATTAAAAGTTATATATTAGGCCAATCTAGCTTAATTAACACATCTCCTTTTGTAAATGTAGTACAGGAAATTAAAATACATTTCCCATTTTGCTGATTTTAAACCTTGTAAATCATAATGATCATTCCTCTGCTTAGGAACATGGTCCAGATAGATAGAAATCCCTCCCAGATTTGAAGTGCCTATTCCTTTGATATTTATGCAATTCAGAATTAAAAAAATAATGTAACTAATCTCCCTACCCCTAAATGATGAGTGTTGCTGATGGTACATGCAAGGCAGCTTTTTTGTCTATTCTGGGCAGTATAAATTTAATGTGTTGTTTTCAAGTATGTCATGTGTCCAGATGCCACAACAATCTGTGCATTAGAAAGGCATTAAAATAAAAGTAAGTAAAATATTTGTTGGTATTTTTTTTATGAAGACCAGTGAGTTTGTGGTGCATTATGTTTGGACTAACTATTTCTATTAGGGTTCAGGAAAAACAAGTATATTGTTTTCTTATAACCATTTGAAACATTTTATAATATGAATTTATAATAATATTCTGCCCTCATCACCTACCCCATACCGACTTCTTCCACTATATTACCTATTTGTTGATGATGGTATCATATCTCTAACCCAGTATTTTGCCAGGTATGGTCCACATACCACATGAGTTTGAAAACTCTGACATAGAGTTGGTGCTTGTTTAAAATGCAGCTTCCTTGGCCCCTCCCCAACGTTACTGACCAGGTATCTCTGAGGAGTGTGACCTGGGACTTTGTATTTTAATTATGACTCTACTTTTAAAGCACAGTTGGCTTCCGCATTTCCTCTGCCTCATGCCCCCATCCAGGGTGTTCCTACCGTAGTCTTAAAGTCGAATACCAAACTGTCAGTTCCTACCCACTTGCTGCATTCCTCCCTTAGTGGGTTGCCTTTGAACATAATTTGGCCTTTTTAAAAGCTTATTAACTATGTTCAAACCTTCTAGTCTCTCTAATATCACTAAAAAATGTCTGATTTACTCACCACATTGCACAATACCCTTTTATAACTTCCTGTTGAATTCAGAAAAGCCTGAGGTTTCAGCTTGTCTTGAAAAGCTTCCACAAGGCAGACTGCCCACTTGGCCTCTACTTAAGAGGCCAAAAGGTTTCATGGTCCTGGTGCAGGCTTCACATCTACTTCTAGCAGTGTTACTCAAACGCTCGCACAGAGGAGAATTACCCAAGAGCTGGTTAAAAAGAACACTGGTGTCTTTCAAACATTAATGGCCTAAACAAACAAACAAAAAACCCCTGGAGATTCCTGGACCTTAGCCCTTGGGATTCCTGGGGCCCAGGAATCTACATTTTTGCTGGTGATAGAACACATTTTGGGAAATACTGGCCTAGAGCCTCTAGTTGCTCCTGGTGAATTTGTGTGCCTAGTCAGACTTGAGACCCGAGCCTTTTCTCTGGAACTGAGATCCTCAGGTCTGGGCAGCAGATACTTCCCACCAGTACGGGATCTCCCATTTTTACCCAGGTGTCAGCTGACTGCTGGGAGGCCTGAGTACTCCGTGCAATTTTGAGATGAGTTGGTTCAGTATACTCCACATTCCTGGTATCTTCATTCACCATTTGGTGTTTTCAGTTGCTAATTTTTGTCCAACTCTGGCAATCCCATGGGCTGTAGCGTGCCGGGCTTCTCAGTCCATGGGATTCTCCAGACAAGAATACTGGAATGGGTTGCCGTTTCCTTCTCCAGGGGATCTTCTGACCGAGGAATCGAACCCAGGTCTCTTGCATTGCAGGCAGATTCTTTACCAACCGAGCTATGAGGGAAGCCCTCATTCACTGTTTAAGATGACCCATTTGACCATTTGTCCTCCCTTTAACACATATGCATCCCGTTATTTTGTGGCTTATTTGTTTTTGATTTTCTTTTTTGGGGCCGGTCTTTCGCTCTTTCCTTGCCTCCCTATAGTTCTCCTTGTGTCCCTCTTGAACCCCGTACTTTCTCAAGCAGTTAATACTTTTACCTCTCGATGTTAACTGAAACCTTATTCTTGTCATAGACACCATTTTCCTGAAGCTTTTTAAAGTGGAGGCTGTTCTTTCTTTAACCCTCCACATACCCTTGGATTAAGAGTCAGTTTTTACCTTTTTATTTCTTTATTACAACTTCCAGATTGTTTCCTTTCTGTGGATATGAGAGTGACTAGTAAAACAAAAATCCTGACTCCTTTGTGGTTCATTCCATTAGACTGTAGTGCTGTTTACCACTCTTCTTTGCTGTTATCTGTGGACATTCAAAGCACAGAGTCTCCCTATCTTAGTTTTTCTTTCCATCCTAGCTCAAATTGTACCACCCTCCTGGTGCCTTCATTATTTATATGTATTGAAGTATGTATTATTCTGGTCTCACCTTTCCTTATCAGCCAAAATGTTTTTCTATCATTTTAGTCACCCTCTATCATAACCTACTCCAACTCAATGATAACATAAATCACCTCACCTGTTCTATTAATAACCTTTAGTTCTTCTTGAGTGAAATAAGACTTTGGTAATTTGGCCTCATCCAAATCTTTTAAGTCCAAAAATCAATCTGCTTTCTTCGTAACTCTTGAATTGCTGCTATCTCCACTTCTTTTTTTAAGATAATGTTTATTTTATTTTAATTTTTTAAAAAAAATTTATTTTGTATTAAGTATAGCCAATTAACAATATTATGATAGTTTCAAGTGGACAGCAAAGGGACTGAGCCATACATATACATATGCATCCATTCTCTGAAAACTCCCTTCCCATCTAGGCTGCCACATAACATTGAGCAGAGTTTCCTGTGCTATATGGTAGGAGTTATTGGTTATCCATTTTTAAATATAGCACTGTTTACATGTCAGTCACAAACTCCCTAAATATCCCTTCCACCTTTACTTCTCCTGTAGTGACCATAAGTTCATTCTCTAAGTCTGTTGAGTGTATTTTCATTTCTTTTTAGATTCTGCGTATGAAAGATGTCATATATTTCTTCTTCTCTGACTTACTTAACTGAGTATGGCGATCCCTAGGTCCATCCATGCTGCTGAAAATGGCATTGCTTTGTTCATTTTATGACTGAATAAAATCCAAGTGTATATGTGTACCACATCTTCTATACCCATTCCTTTGTCAGTGGGCATTTAAGTTGTTCTTTGTCTTGGCTATTGTAAACAGTGCTGTGACAAATATTGGGGTGTATGTATACTTTTGGACTATGGTTTTTCTCTGGATATATGCCCAGCAGTGGGAATGCAGGGTCATATGGTACCTCTGTTTTTAGTTTTTAAGGTACCACCAAATTCTGTATTGGATGTACCAATTTACATTCCCACTAACAGTGTTGGAGGGTTCCCTTCTCTCCACACCCTCTCCAGCATTTATTATTTAATAGATTTTTTTGAGATAGCCATCTTAACTGGTATGAGGTGATAGCTCATTGTAATTTTGATTTGCAGTTCTCTAATAATTACCAGTGCTGAACATCTTTTCATGTGCTTTCTTGGCCACCTGTGTATATTCTTTGAAGAAATGTTTATTTATGTCTTTTGCCCATTTTTTGATTGGGTTGATAGTTATGATAATGTTAAGCCTCTGAGCTGTTTGTAGATTTTGGAGATTAATCCCTTCTCAGTCACATCATTTACAAATATTTTATCCAATCTGTGGGTTGTCTTTTCACATGGTTTATTGTTTCTTTTTCTGTGAAAAACTTTTTGAGTTTAAGTTGGTCCCATTTGTTTATTTCTGTTTTTATTTCCATTATTCTTGGAGATGGATGGAAAAAGATACACTGTGATTTATGTCAGAGAGTATTCTACCTGTTTTCCTCTAGGAGTTTTATAGTGTCTGGTATCACATTTAGGTCTTCATATAGCTGTTTCCCCAGCACCAGTTGTTGAACAGACTTATCTTTACAACATTGTGTAGTCTTGCCCTCTTTGCTATATATCAATTGTGTGGGTTTATTTTTAGGCTTTCTGTCTGGTTCCATTGATCTATATTTGTATTTTTGTGCCAATACCATGCTGTTTTGATGACTGTGGTTTTGTAGAATAGTCTGAAGCCAGGAATCTATTCCTCTAACTCTGCTTTTCTTAAGATTGCTTTGTCTGTTAGGGATCTTTTATGTCTCCATGTAAATTTTAAGATTTTTTTTTTTGTTCTAGTTCTGTGAATAATGCCATTGGTAATTTGATAGGAATTGCATTGAATCTGTAAATTGCCTTGGGCAGTATAGCTATTTTGACAATACTGATTCTTTCAATCCCTGAATATGGTATATCTTTCCATTGGTTTCTTCTTTGATTTCCTTCATCAGCATCTTATAGTTTTTTAGAGTACAAGTCTTTTGTCTCCTAGGTAAGTTTATTTCTAGGTATTTCATTATTTTTGATATGATAATAAATGGAATTGTTTCTTGAAATTTTCTTTCTGATCTTTTGTTGTTAGTATATATAAATGCAACAGATTTCTGTATATTAATTTTATAAACTACACCTTTACCAAATTCATTGATGGGTTCTATAGGCTTGTGGTAGCACATTTAATATCTTCTATGTACAGCAGTATCATGTCACTTGCAAACACTGACAATTTAACTTCTTCTCTTCCAGTTTGGATTTCCTTTATTTCTTTTTATTCTCTGATTGCTGTAGCTAGGATTTCCAAAGCTGTGTTGAATAAAAGTGGTGAGAGTGGATGTCCTTGTCTTGTTCCTTTTCTTAAGGGAAATTATTTCAGCTTTTCACCACTGAGTATGATGTTAGCTGTAGGTTTTTTGTATGGCCTTTATAATGCTGAGGTGTGTTCCCTCTATGCCCACTTTCTGGAGAGTTTTTTTTAATCATAAATGGGTGCTGAATTTTGTTAAAAGCTTTTTCTACACCTATTGAGATGATTATATGGTTTTTATTCTTCAATTTGTTGATGTAGTTTGTCAGGATCATTTTGTAAATATGAAAAAATGATTGCACTCCTGGGATAACTCACACTTGATCATGGTGTATGATCCTTTTAATGTATTGTTAGATTCAGATTGCTCATATTTTATTGAGGATTTTTGCATCTATGTTCATCAGTAATATTGGCCTATCATCTTCTGTTTTTGTGGTATCTTTGTCTGGTTTTAGTATCAGGGGGATGGCAGCCTTAGAGAATGAGTTTTGGAGTTTTTTTTTTCTCTGTAGTGTTTTGGTACAGTTTGAGAAGAATAGATGTTAGTTGTTCCCTAAATGTTTGATAGAAGTTGCTTGTGAAGCCATCAAGTCCTGGACTTTTGTTTGTTGGGATTTTTAAAATCATAGTTTCAATTTCAGTGCTTGTGATTATATCTGCTTATATTTTGTATTTCTTCCTGATTCTGTGTTGGGAGACTGTATCTTTCTAAGAATTTTTCCAGTTTCCTGGGTTGTCCACTTTATTGGCATTAAGTTGTTTGTAGTGATCTCTCATAATCCTACGTATTCCAGTGGTGTCAGTTTTAACTTCTCCTTTTTCATTTCTTACTTTATTGATTTGAATTTTCTCCCCTTTTTTCTTAATGAATCTGGCTAAAAGTTTATCAATTTTGTTTATCTTTTCAAAAAACAAACTTTTACTTTCATTGATCTTTGTTGTTTTTTTTTTATGTCTGTTTTGTTTATTTTTGCTCTTAATCTTTTTGCTTTCTTTTCTTCTACTAACTTTGATTTCTTTTCTTTCTCTAGTATTTTTCAGGTATGAGGTTAGGTTGTATGTCTCAGGTATGAGACTTTTCTTGCTTCTTGAAATAAGATTATATTTGCTATAAACTTTCCTCTTAAATCTGTTTTTGCTCTATACCATAAGTTTTGAATCATTATGCTTTCATTTTCATTTTTCTCAAAGTGTATTTTTATTTCCTCTTTGATACCTTTAGTGATTCATTGATTGTTTACTAGATATTTTTATAGTCTTTTTCTTTGTAGTTTATTTCTAATCTCATAGTGTTATGACCAGAAAAGACACTAGATATGATTTTAATTTTTTAAATTTACCAAGGCTCACCTTGTGGCCTAGAATGTGATCAGTCCTGGAGAATATTCTGTGTGCATTTGAAAAGTAGTCTACTGCTTTTGGATGGAATGCTCTATAAATATAAATTAGCTTCATCTGGTCCAATGTGTCATTTAAGTCTTTTGTTTCCTTTTTAATGTTCTGTCTGGATGATCTGTCCATTGATGAAAGTAGGATGTTAAAGACACTCACTATTATTGTATTACTGTTGATTTCTCCATTTATGATTGTCAGTATTTGCCTTACATATTGAGATGCTTCTATATTAGGTGCAAATATGTTTACAGTGTTATAGCTTCTTGAATTTATTCCTTGATCATTCTATAATGTCCTTTTTTGTTTCTTTTAGCAGTCTTTGTTTTAAAGTCTATTTTGTTTGATGTGAGTATTTCTACTCCAGCTTTCTTTTGGTATTATCTGTTTGTATAGAATACTTTCTTCCATCCTCCAGCTTTCAGTCCGTACGTGTCCCTAGGTTTGAGGTCCATCTCTTGTAGACAGCGTATATAGACAGCATACCAGTAGGCACATCTTGTTTTTGTATCCACCTATCCAGTGAATATCTTTTGGTTGATGCATTTAATCCATTTACATTTAAGGTGATTTTTCAATATGTATGTTTTTGTTTCCATTTTCCTGTTTTTGGTTTGCTTTTGTAGGTGTTTTTCTTCTTTCGTATTTCCTGCTTAGAAAAGTTCCTTCAGTTTGTTGTAGTGTCAGTTGGGTGGTGCTGTGATTTCCAAAAGTTAGGAAGTCTCCTAACTTGTGCTTGTCTGTAAACCTTTTGATTTCTCTTGTCAGTTCTGAATGAGAGCCTCACTGGTTAGAGTGTTCTTGGTTGTAAGTTCTTTGCTTTAATCACTTTAAATATATCATGCCATTCCCTTCTGGCTTGGAGTTTCTGCTGAGAAGTCAGTTGTTAAACTGGCGTTAATTCCCTATGTTATTTGTCATTTTTCCATTACTGTTTTTAACATTTTGTCTTTGTCTTCTTCTTCTGGGACTCCTGTAACGTGAATGTTGGTGCATTTGATATTGTCCCAGTGATTTCTTAAACTGTCTTCATGTCTTTTCATTCTTTTCCCTTTATTCTGTTCTGAGGCAGCAATTTCCACCATTTTCTCTTCCAGGTCACTGATCCATTCTTCTGCCTCAGTTATTCTCTCAGTGATTCCTTCTAGTGTATTTTTCATTTCAGTTATTGTATTGTTTCATCTCTGTTTGTTCTTTAGTTCTTCTAGATCTTTGTTAAACGTTTCTTGTATCTTCTCAGTCTGCCCCCATTTATTTTCTGAGATGGTGGATCATCTTCACTTTCATTATTCTGAATTTTTTTCCTGGAACATTGACTACCTTTGCTTCATTTAGTTGTGTTTCTGGGATCCTATCTTGTTCCTTCATTTTGGACATAATCCTCTGAATTTTCTTTTAACTTTCTGTGATTGTGCTTTTAGCTTGAAGGCTGCAGGACTGTAGTTCTTGCTTCTGCTGTTTGCCTTCTGGTAGATGAGGCTAAGAGGCTTGTGCAAGATTCCTGATGGGAGGGACCAACAGTGGATATAACTGGGTTTTGTTCTGGTGGGCAGGGCCACACTCAGTAAAACTTTAATCTGCTTGTCTGCTCATAGATGTGGCCATTCTCCTTCTCTGTTAGTTGTTTGACCAGAGGCTACCCAACCCTGGAGTCTGCAGGCTCTGTGGTAGGGTGACTTCCAGGAGGGCTCCTGCCAACAGGTACTTCTAGGATTTCTGTTGCTGGTGCCTTGTCCCTGTGGTGAGCCACTGCTACCCCATGCCTCTGAAGGAGGCCCTCCAACACCAGCAGATAGGTCTTCAGTCTTCTGTGAGATAACTGCTCCTTTGCCTTGGGCCTTAACTTGCACAAGATTTTGTGTGTGCCTTGTAAGAGTAGAGTTTCTATTTCCTCCAGTCCTGTGGAAGACCTGCAGTCAAATCCCACTGGCCTTCAAAGTCAGATTGCCTGGGATTTCCTAGTCCCTTGTAGGACTCCTGGCTGGGAAGCCTGACATGGACCTCAGAATCTTCACAACAGTGAGCTTCTGTGATCTGTTCTCTAGGTCTAGGATGCACTCAGTGGGTGTGGGATTTAATTTTATCATGATTGTGCCCCTCCTCCCATCTCATTGCAGTTTCTCCTGTCTTTGGACACAGGGTATCATCTGGTGGGTTCCAGTATCTGCCTGTCAATGGTTGTTTAACAGATAGTTGTGATTTCTGTGTTCTTGCAGGATAGTGCACATCCTTATGCTCTGCTACTCTGAATCAATCTCCACTTCTTTTTCTATCTTTAAACTCCATGGTACATTATTTCCCCTACTTTATATAGCATCCTGGTCTTTTTTGCTCTACTGCCCTTCTGTTATGCCTGTCAGAGAAAACTGAAACTTTGCTTAATCCAACTGTCTACCCCTCCCCTAAACCAGCAATGCACAGCTGAGCACTCAGAAATACATTATTTGCAATCATGTAGTTTGCTGCTACTGTGGATTCATGGTTACCAAATTAATGTGGCCTTATAATGTTACTGATTTATCCTATTTTCCCTGGACACCTCTTTCCATTTCTCCACAACAGAAATTTCAGCCTTTGCAATGTTAAATTTCCAAACTTCTCACCTCCCATTTAACTTTTAGGAGATAACCTGCCTCCTAATTCATATGAAGGGAGAACTACCGTTTAGAGTTCCCTCTACTTTTGTCTACCAAACCTCAAAACTTATATATAATTTTACTCACTGTTTTTCCTCTTTCCTGCTGAAGTGAAGTAAGTAAGTAAGTATCTGCTATGATTAGTCCCTCATTGTACTCTGAATTCTGTCCCTTCCTATCTACTTGGCAACCTCCATGATTTTCTAGTTTTTTCCCCTGTATCTTCACCTCCTTACTTTATACTGGTACCTTCCAGTTATTGTTTAGACCAACTCAAATTTCCATGTATTCTCAAAAACAAACATCCCAGACTTCCATGGTGGTTTAGTGGTAAAGAATCCACCTACCAATGCAAGGAACATGGGTCTGAGCCTTGGTCTGGGAAGATTCCAGATGCTGTTGGGAGACTAAGCCTATGTACCATGATACTGAGGCGGTGTGCTGCATCTACTGAAACCCATGTACCCTAGAGCCTGTTATTTGCAGTAAGTGAGGCCTCTGCACTGGGAGCCCCATGCATCACAACTAGAGAGTAGTGTCCACTCACAACAACTAAAGAAAGCCTGTGTGCAGCAAAGACGACCCGGGATAGCCAAAACTAAGTATGTAAATGAGTATAAAAAATGAAAACAGAAAGAAACCTAAAGAAAAAACAAACACGCCCTCAAATGTAACAAAACAAGGCATAATAGGAAACCTCCCTACACCTTAGTTCCTCTCTACTCACTGTCCTCTCTCTCCTTCCTTTACTTATTTTGTAATAGATTTGTCTCGACTTCTGATCTGTGCTTTCTCACCTCATACATATTTCTCAGCCTGCAGAAATTATACTTAAGTGTATGTGTCAGGGAAGGAGCAGGGATTACAATGGTTAAATCATGTTATAAGGCCACTTATAATGAAATGGTAAATGCCTATTCAAATTAGGTCCAAAAGGGTCATTGCTTCTTTTGCTCACCATACTGTTTTTGAGATTAATTTTCATTGTTGCATATTATCAGTAGTTTTTTCCTGGGTAGTATCTCTTTATGTGAATAAACCACAGTTTTCCAGTTTTTATATTTATCAACATTGGGGCTATTTCCATTTTTTGGCTATTATGAATAAAAATGCTATGAATATCCTTTCATGAAGCTTTCTTTGTGAGCATATGTATTTATTTCTCTTAGATAAATGCATAAGAGAAGAATTATTAGTAGTTAATGTTATGAGAAATTGCTTAACAATGTTCTAATATGTTTGTATGATTTTACAACTTAGACACATGAGAGTTTTAGTTGCTCCACATCCTCCCAGTGTTCTGTAGAGCAAATCTTTATGTGAATTATTCTAGTGGGTGTGTAGTGATATCTCAATTCTAATTTTAATTTACATTTTGCTGATTACTACTGGTGTTGAGAAATTTTTTGTGTGCTTATTTATCATATGCATATCTTCTTTGGTGAAGTTTCTTTTATTCATTTTTTGTTGGTTTGTATGTTTTACATTATTTAGAGTTCTTTATACAATCTAGATACAAGTTCTGTTTGTCATATACAGGTATAATGAATATTTACTTCCCATATATAACTCACCTATTTATTTTCTTACTTGATTAAGTCCAGTACTTCCTATTTTTTTCCTTCAAGGCGACATACTATCTGTGTTCTCTCTAAAGTGTTATTTGCCTACCCCAAGGTCATGAAAATAATCTTCATTTTCTCCCTAGCAGCTTTGTTGTTTTATTATTTATATCTTTTGTGAGTTTTGTGTGTGATAAGATAGGGTTCTGTTTTTCTTTTTCTTTTTTTTTCCTGTAAGGATATACGGTCGTCCCAGCACCATTTGCTGATACTGTAATCACTTTAGTTCTAAGTGTAGTGGAAGGATAGTCCCAACCACTAAGATTTCTTTCTTAGAATGTAACTTTTTGGAGTCATATGGAGTACTGTCCTATAGTTACTTTTCTTGTTAATTTTTATGTCAATGTTGGCAAGTGATCACCATTTTAGAAATCACCTTTTCACACATTCAAGTTTTTACATGCTCTTTCTGCAGCTACAAAGGAAATTATGCAAGTAAAGATGAAATGGTCACTTTGATGCCTGAAAATATTAGCAAGACCACTGTTAAACTCTCCAGCTTTATACAGTAGGAATGTGTTCTAAACAGACCTGTCTCACTATTACACTTATGTCAAAGTGTAAACGGTCTGCTTGAATGCTATGTCACACTTCGATAGTCTTTGTTGTTGTTGTTGTTCAGTCACCAGGTCATGTCTTACTGTTTGTGACCCCATGGACTACAAGATGCCAGGCTCCTTAGTACTCCACTGTTTCCCAGACTTTGCTGAATTTCAGGTCCATTGAGTCAGTGATACTCTCTAACCATCTTATCCTCTGTCACCTGCTTCTTGTTTTGCCTTCAGTCTTCCCCAGTATCAGGATTTTTCCCAGTGAGTCAGCTTTTTGGATCAGGTGGCCAAAGTATTGGAGCTTCGGCTTTAGCATCAGTCCTTTCAGTGAATATACAGGGTTGATTTTCTGTAAGATTGATTGTTTTCCAGGGGACTCTCAAGAGTCTTCTCCAGCATCAAAATTTGAAAGTGTCAATTCTTCAGCATGCAGCCTACTTTATGGTCCAACTCTCACATCTGTACATGACTATTGGAAAAACCATAGTTTTGATAGTCTTTTAATTAGCTAATTTTCATTTCATTAGCATGGCCTTGCCCATCAGAACAAGACTCAATTCCCCCTTCAGTCAGTCTTTCCCATAAGGAAGCTTCCATAAGCTTCTTATCCTTGTCCATCGGAGGGCAGACAGACTGAAAACCACAGTCACAGAAAACTAACCAGTCTGATTACATGGACCACATCCTTGTCTAACTCAGTGAAACTATGAGCCATGCTGTGTAGAGCCACCCAAGATGGATGGGTAATGGTGGAGAGTTCTGACAAAATGTGGTCCACTGGAGAAGGGAATGGCAAATGACTTCAGTATTCTTGCTTTGAGAACCCAATGAATAGTATGAAAAGGCAAAAAGATAGGACACTGAAAGATGAACTCCCCACATTGGTAGGTCCCAATATGCTACTGGAGATCAGTGAAGAAATAACTCCAGAAAGAATGAAGAGATGGAGCCAAAGCAAAAACAACACCCAGTTGTGGATGGGACTGGTGATGGAAGTAAAGTCTGATGCTGTAAAGAACATTATTACATAGGAAACTGAAATGTTAGGTCCATGAATCAAGGCAAATTGGAAGTGGCCAAACAGGAGATGGCAAGAGTGAATGTCGACATTTTAGGAATCAGCAAACTAAAATGGACTGGAATGGGTGAATTTAACTCAGATGACCATTATATCTACTACTGTGGGCAAGATTCCCTTAGAAGAAATGGAATAGCCATCATAGTCAACAAAAGTCTGAAATGCAGTATTGGATGCAATTTCAAAAATGACAGAATGATCTCTGTTCATTTCCAAGGCAAACCATTCAATATTATGGTAATCCAAGTCTATACCCCGACAGTAATGCTGAAGAAGCTGAAGGTGAACAGTTCTATGAAGACCAACAAGATCTTCTAGAACTAACACCAAAAAAAGATGACCTTTTCATGATAGGGGACTGGAATGCAAAAGTAGGAAGTCAAGAAACACCTGGAGTAACAGGCAAATTTGGCCTTGGAGTAGAGAATGAAGCAGGGCAAAGGCTAATAGAGTTCTGCTAAGAGAAAGTACTGGTCATAGCAAATACTGTCTTCCAACAACAAAAAGAAGATTCTACACATGGACATCACCAGATGGCCAATACTGAAATCAGATTGATTATATTCTTTGCAGCCAAAAATGGAGAAGCTCTATACAGTCAGCAAAAAGAAGACTGGGAGCTGACTGTGGCTCAGATCATGAACTCCTTATTGCCAAATTCAGACTTAAACTGAAGAAAGTAGGGAAAACCACTAGACCATTCAGGTATGACTTAAATCAAATCCCTTATGATTATACAGTGGAAGTGAGAAATAGATTCAAGGGATTAGATCTGATAGACAGAGTGCCTGATGAACTATGGACTGAGGTTAGTGACATTGTACAGGAGGCAGGGATCAAGACCATCCCCAAGAAAAAGAAATGCAAACAGGCAAAATGGCTGTCTCAGGAGGCCTAACAAATAGCTGTGAAAAGAAGAGACGTGAACAGCAAAGGAGAAAAGGAAAGATATACCTGTTTGAATTCAGAGTTCGAAAGAATAGCAAAGAGAGATAAGAAAGCCTTCCTTAGTGATCAGTGCAAAGAAATAGAGGAAAACAATAGAATGGGAAATACTAGAGATCACGAAAATTAGAGATACTAAGGGAACATTTCATGCAAAGATGGGCTCAATAAAGGACAGAAATGGTATGGACCCGACAGAAGCAGAAGATGTTAAGAAGAGGTGGCAAGAACACATAGAAGAACCATACAAAAAGATCTTCACGACCCAGATAATCATGATGGTGTGATCATTCACCTAGAGCCAGATATCTTGGAATGGGAAGCCAAATGGACCTTAGGAAGCATCACTACAGACAAAGCTAGTGGAGGTGATGGAATTCCAGTTGAGCTATTTCAAATCCTGAAAGATGATGCTGTGAAAGTGCTGCACTTAATATGTCAGCAAATTTGGAAAACTCAGCTGTGGCCACAGGACTGGAAAAGGTCAGTTTTCATTCCAATCCCAAAGAAAGGCAATGCCACAGAATGCTCAAACTGCCACACAATTGCGCTTATCTCACACACTAGTAAAGTAACGCTCAAAATTCTCTAAGCCAGGCTTCAACAGTACATGAACTGTGAACTTCCAGATATGCAAGCTGGAATTATAAAAGGGAGAGGAACCAGAGATCAAAGTGCCAACATTCGCTGGATCATTGAAAAAGCAAGAGAGTTCCAGAAAAAATATCTATTTCTGCTTTATTGACTATGCCAAAGCCTTTGACTATGTGGATCATACATTGTGGAAAATTCTGAAAGAGATGGGAATACCAGACCACTTGACCTGCCTCTTGAGAAGTCTGTATGCATGTCAGCAAGCAACAGTTAGAACTGTACATGGAACAACTGACTGGTTCCAAATAGGAAAAGGAGTACATCAAGGCTGTGTACTGTCACCCTGCTTATTTAACTTACATGCAGAGTACATCATGAGAAACACTGGGCTGGATGAAGCACAAGCTGGAATCAAGATTGCCAGGAGAAACATCAATAACCTCAGATATTCAGATGACACCACCCTTATGGCAGAAAGGGAAGAAGAACTAAAGAGCCTCATGATGAAAGTGAAAGAGGGGAGTGAAAAAGTTGGCTTAAAGCTCAACATTCAGAGAACATATATGGCATCTGGTCCCATCACTTCATGGCAAATAGATGGGAAACAGTGGACACAGTGGCTGACTTTATTTTCTTGGGTTCCAAAATCACTGTAGATGGTGACTGCACCCATGAACTTAAAAGACACTTGCTCCTTGGAAGAAAAGTTATGACCAACCTAGATGGAATATTAAAAAGCAGAGACATTACTTTGCCAGCAAAGATCTTTCTAGTCAAGGCTATGATTTTTCCAGTGGTCATATATGGATGTGAGAGTTGGACTATAAAGAAAGCTGAACACTGAAGAGTTGATGCTTTTGAACTGTGGTGTTGGAGAAGACTCTTGAGAGTCCCTTGGACTGCAAGGAGATCCAACTAGTCCATCCAAAAGGATATCAATCCTGAATGTTCATTGGAAGGACTGATGTTGAAGCTGAAACTCCAATACTTTGGCCACCTGATATGAAGAACTGACTCATTTGAAAAGACCCTGATGCTGGTAAAGCTTGAAGGCAGAGGATGAGATAATTGGATGGCATCACTGACTCAATGGACATGAGTTTGAGTAAACTCCAGGAGTTTATGATGGACAGGGAGGCCTGGCATGCTGTAGTCCATGCATTCACAGAGTCAGACACGACTAAGTGACTGAACTGAACTGAACTTCATATCCTTAAGTGTGGAGAATTATCTCCAGAGATTTGAATCAGGTACCCTTGTTTGAAATATTAAAATATAGTTTCCAAATAAAATAAAATAAAATATAGTTTCCATGATTTTGGAGATATGGAAATGACATTTAAAGTAAATTGTAGAGTGAATGACCTTGTCAAAATCATGGGCCTAAAAGCTGAATTTGATAGTGCACAGTAACATGAGTAGGGAACAAATGATAACTTGAACCAATAGTTCTTTATACTAAGGAGTTTTGCTTTATATAGGGAAAAAGACCATCACTTGGATGACTTAAGTATGTTAATTACATGATCAGTTTTGAATTTTTATAATATTACCCTGGAATGTTAGATCAGGGATATTTATCCTTCTTCATTCCGGCATCCAGCATAATGTTGTATTTTTATAAGTGGTTCTCAATTCTGATCAAGTCAGCCAAACGTTTTTGGCCTCTTTATAACTTCATCCTTAAGTAAGAGGGTTTTTTGTTTTTGTTTTTAAGTTCTATCTCACAGCCTTAATAACTGAGCTGGTTATTTTTTTGTGGTCATGGGTTGAATATTTTTAATAACTTATGTTTTAATCTGTATTTAAATGTCACGGTCTGGATTGAATTCTTTTTCTGGAAGCAGAGACATATGTGAAGGTTTCATGTTTCTTATTTATTTACATGTACTTTCTAGATTTCATAAGAGAGGTATAAATCAGCAATACAATAAGTTCATTGGAATGTGATTGGATATAACATTATCTTTGTTTTAAAGGTCACATGTTATGCTTAAAAATACAGATAGTAAATTACAGTGCAAAATTCAGGTTAAGAAAAGATATTAAAAACTAAGTATTCTCTTTAATTTTAAAAGTCTTAAAGAACATGCAGTTTTAATCAAGTAAAGTTAATTATGAATTGTTTTAATATGCAATTTAGGCATTAAATAAAATTAGCATTTTTTTCTTCCTTAAAAATGTGTTATCAAGTTTCAAGAATGTTAAAAACTTCTCTGATGATTTAATCTGAAATCATTCCTACAGCAAAATTCATAAATAATAAATATTATCTTATTAATCCATATTTTAGTTTAGCTGGATCTCAGAGCAAGTTAATTCCTCAGGGAATGTAGTCTTCTTTATGAAGGAAGGTGATGAGATGTAATCTCTAAGGAATTAAATTGTGAAAACAATCTTGGTATTGTACATGCTAATATAAATCTGTTATTCCCTTTCCACATCTATCACAACACATTTTAAATTGTGGCTGATCTGATATGCAAATAGCTGTCTTATTAGAAATTGTGGCTGTGTGCTAATGTCTCCCTGGATTTCTTGGGAGTTTGCTATCTAACCATCAAAGCAATAGAAATGAATGATGATTACTGCAAGGCTTTGAAGAACAAAGAAAGTCAGAGCATTTTAGAGGTTCTAGATGTGTGAGACATTGACAGTTTCACCATACACATGGATAGGTTTCCCTATAGGTCTTTTAAAATAGCTCAATGCGTTTATTAGGAAAGTAAAATATTTCCCATCTTCTTGCATTTTTGCAGCTAATATTGATAAAAATGTGAGCCATTTGCACATGTGTGTGTCCTCTAGGCATTTTTTGTTTGTTTCAACATTTGTTAAAATGTAACCTTGCTTAAAAAATAGAAGATAATTTCAAAGACAAGAATAAAGTTTAAATTTTTGAAATTTTACATAGGGATTACCGATCACCTAAATAGTTAGGGACATAAATTTAAAACTAGTTCCTCTTTAATGTCTCCCCTAGGTTGAAATTCTTTTAAAGTTTTTATATTCACAGCTTATTATATACCTAAAATGTATCATTCATAGAGTATAGGCCCTTACATTGATAAAACTTTAGGTTATTTAGCTTTTTAACTTTTGGTATAGTTTTTTTTTTTCTATTTAAAGTACATTTTAAAGTAAATAAAGTTCAATTTACTTTGGTGAAAAGATAGTCTCTATGAGTTCCTGACATTTTAAAAATTTACTCCAGGTAATAAATGAAGAAACTACTGGCCTCTAAAGTGTTATTTTTATTTGACTCTTTGTGACCCCCATGGACTGTAGCCCACCAGGCTCCTCTGTCCATGGAATTCTCCAGGTAAGAGTACTGGCGTGGGTTGCCATTTCCTTCTCCAGGGCATCTTCCCGACCCAGCTATCGAACCTGGGTCTCCTGCACTGCATGCGGATGCTTTACCGTATGAGCTACTAGAGAAGCCCAAAGTGTTCTGTTTGTTTAGATGTTTGTTTAAATGACCAGGAAAGATTTGAGGGAAACATAGTGAGTGACTGTGCTGGTAAGTAGCCTCAGTAACTTGCTTTTTAAACATTTAAGCTGTTCCATGAAGGGGGGAAAAAAAATTAAGGAGGAAATAATATATGGTGCCTCTATTCATTTAAACTAACTTCCTTCCCAAATGTATTGCTATCTTGTCTAATCTTATGCAATCAAGATCAAAATAACTTGAGTCCTATCTACAATTAACAAATGCAAAACACTATGCAAATAGATTGCTATATGAATAAACTATAATGAAATTATTGACGTTATTTATGGGTTTTGTATTATTAGAATTATTTTTAATGTTCTGAATTATACCAAGTGAGAATATAGGGTTAGGTGATGTCTTGGTTTCAATTCTGAAATTTTAAGGATGTGTTTTCTTAGATGTAATAACTACATGGTTTATGAGTTATGAAGACAATTTATTTGACTTTTTGTTTAACTATGTCTACATTCCTAGATATTACTGTAATATTAAATCTGAAGATTATTATGAATGTAAAAGTAATTTTAGGTGAATTTATGATTTTCTTACATATAGGTAGAAATTATTACTTTGGAGATGTATTTTACTGTATAACATGTGATCATTGTTATTATTGCTCTGTGTGACCATGTGTTAGTCACTCAGTCATGTCCAACTCTGCATCCTCATGGACTGTAGCCTGCCAGGCTCTTCTGTCCATGAAGTTTTCTAGGCAAGAATACTGGCATGAGTAGCCATTCCCTTCTCCAGGAGATTAATTTATTTATATTCCATTAACTGAAACTCAGTCACATGCCCACAGGAAGCTGAAATATGTAATTGAGTGTGACCAGGAAAGAAAAAAAGGAGAACATGCGATTTAATAAATAGCTTTTCCTAAATTCCACATTTCTGATTATGAGTTAGCCATGCATATCCTTTTTCCTGCCTTCCCAGTAGGGAAATCCTAACATTCTCCCATCTCCAAAGTCATGGTTCTCAAGCCAGTACCCAGTCAGTGGTTCCTTGAGGTTTATAGGTAATGAAATTTACCTACTGTCCGCCAGCCTCACCTGGCTTCTAATAAATAATAGTGAAGCAACAGATAACTGCTTCATATCTCTGATATTTGTTCCCATTTAGAAAGGAAAGATGGGAAACACAGTGGGATCATTGATCCATGTTGTACAGGATACCACTGAGAAGGCCCATTATACTGACAGTAGGCGTTTCTTGCTTAGCCTCTAATTATGGTCTTTTTGGAGAAATTCCCTTCTCTGCCTTCTGGATGACTGCTCTTCCTGGTCACATGTGCAGTGCATTAGTTTGCCTTCTTGGTGGCAACACTGTTGGTTTAACTTTAGAGGGCCAAGGATTGGTTTTCCTTCACAGACTTTTTTAAACAAAGTTTCTGGTTTCCCTGTAAATACAGTTCCCTCAGATTTTGGTAACATTCTTACCGTTTCCATTTAGTTCCATATGCCAGTAGTCACACTGCAATTTCTTTCCTAGAAGTGGTTCTCAAGTCTGCTTTCTGTGTAAACATCAGACCTCCTGTGTCTCTCTTTCTATAGAGGCTGCCTCCAGGTGATCTGGATCAATAGATTCAGGTCAGAAAGGAACATTCTTGATCTACTCTTGGTCCCCTCCTCCATTTTAAAACTGAGAGATCTTAATGAGCATTTTTTTCTTCAAGACCTCATTAATTTTTATTTTCTCCTATTTGGTATTTAGAAGTCACCTTTTCCACACTCGTTCCCAAATTACTGAGCCCTCTCATCCCTCATGGTTTTGCTTGTTAACTGGCTAGTTCTTACCTGACTTCATCTTTATCCTGTAGCTCCTTCCTGGAAGCAGTGAGGAACAACTTCCAGGCCCCACTCTGGGGAACATTAACGTCTATAATAGACCCCACCAACATACATGATTCGGTCTCAATAGAATTTCATTTCTTTTTCAGTAGAGTACAGTGAGGGTGAGAACTAAAATATTGCCTGCCATGTCAGTGAACAAAGGATAATGCAGCCATCAAGTCATTACGTTACAGCCCCGGATGGTGAGCCCTGAGGGAACTCAGGATGGAGGCAAATGGGCTGCCTACTGCCAAGCCCACATAGCTGTCAGCCACTGCAGCCGCCCCAATGGTGTACCTGAGGAAGCTTGGGTGAGCAAACACGGGGTGCTGGCCCCAGATAGCTGAAGTGCATAACAAAGGAATGATTTCAGTGAACTCAGCCTCTTGCATCTTCCCCTACGTAGAAAAGTGCTAAATTTCTTAAACTTGACATATCTGGTTTTCTTTTATTAACAATAATCCTGTTATGTTCCAACTTGGTCTTTTGTCACAAAAAAACTTCTATATATCTTGGATTCCCACCTTGCCTTTTTGGAGGAGTCTCCCAGTTATTTGATATGTTGTCTTAACTCTCAATTTGTAGATTATGCATTTTTTTTCAGTCTACAATAGTAGTATGTAAATGAGAGAATACCCTCCTCCATCCCAAGCAGATCAAGATTCTGTGTCCTTACAAATATACCCCTAGGGTTTGTTTGGGGATTGTTTCCTGTCTAGCCAATTGGAAGGGGAAAAAGAACACGGGGAGATTTTTTTAGTGTGCAGGTCTGGAGTGGCACGCATCACTTCCGTTCATATTCTACTGACAATAATTCAATGAAATGTTTGACTTGACGCTAGGAAATATAGTGCCAGGAAGAAAAGGAGAATATGGATTTTGGTTGGTAGGTTGCATTCTGTGCTACAATATTTAAATTCAATAACAAGAATAGGACTTGAAAGATATGTTATGGATTAAATCAAGCAGGGCCTATAATGTAGAGTACAGGAGGAAGAAATTTTCTTCTACCCTTACAGGTTCTTCTTTCTGGTCTAAGAATTAATATGAGACAGACTGACAGGAGACAATCAAACAAAAGTTTAATGGCATGTGTACATGGGAGAGGCCCAGGAAAACTGAGTAAACTCACCAAAATGGCTGAAACTCTCAACTTAAATACCATATTCAGCTCTATAACAGTGTGGTTTAATTGCATTGATAGTATTTGATAAAATGAATGTTACCAAGAACAAGCATTTGGGAAATTTAATTACCAGCAATTGTATTCGAAATAATTTTGTAATTTTTGTATTTTTTGATAATTTATTTGAAATAATTTTGTATTTTTTCCCATTATCTAATGGGAATAATATACTTCCCTGGTGGCTCAGATGGTGAAGAATTTGACTGCAATGTGGGAGACCTGGGTTTGATCCCTGGCTTGGGAAGATCCCCTGGAGAAGGGAATGATTACCCACTTCAGTATTCTGGCCTGGAGAATTCCATGGACAGAGGAGCCTGGCAGGCTACAGTCCATGGGGTTGCAAAGAGTTGGACATGACTGAGCAGCTTTCACTCACTCAATGGGAATAATTTTGGGAACAGTGACAGACTTTATTTTCTTGGGCTCCAAAGTCACTGCAGATGGTGACTGCAGCCATGAAATTAAAAGATTTGCTTCTTGGAAGGAAAGCCATGACAAGCCTAGACAGTGTATTAAAAAGCAGAGACATCACTTCACTGACAAAGGTCCATCTAGTCAAAGCTATGGTTTTTCCAGTAGTCATGTATGGATGTGAATGAGATTGGACCATAAAGAAGGCTGAGTGCTGAAGAATTGATGCTTTCAAACTGTGGTGTTGGAGAAGACTCCTGAGAGTCCTCTGGACTGCAGGGAGATCAAACCAGTCAATCCTAAAGGAAATCAATCCTGAATATTCATTAGAAGGACTGATGCTGAAGCTGAAGCTCCTGTACATGAGAAGAGCTGACTTGTTGGGAAAGACCTTGATGCTGGGAAAGGTTGAAGGCAGGAGGAGAAGGGGATGACAGAGGATGAGATGGTTGGATGACATCGCTGACTAAATGTACTTAACTTGAACAAGTTCCAGGAGATGGTGAAGGACAGGGAACCTGGTGTGTGCAGTCCACAGGGTCGCAAAGATTCAGATACAACTGAGCGACTGAACTGAACTGAATGGGAATATGTCAAATGAATTTTTACCCATTGCTTTAAAAACAGATTTTATGAAATAAATTATTCCTGAAGCTTTTAAACTGTCTTTTTGATTTTTTTAGGACTTCATCATAATTATTTTCTTTCTTTGCAGCAGGCATCTTGGAGATCAAAGATGGGCAGAAAAGATGCCTCCACTATAAAACTTCCTGTTGATCAGTACAGAAAGCAAATTGGTAAGCAATGAATTCCCTTTGATACATTCTTGTGAATTAAGATGAAGAAATAAAAGCAATTGTGTGTGTGATATTATCAAAATAGCTTTTCTCTCATACATATGATGCACAGAATATGAATAACAAGGGAATGCACAGAGGTTTTAAGGAACAAAAGCACAGCCTTATTTATCTATAAAGAAATATATTTTTGTACTTAGGATTTTTCAAAGCTCTTACAGTTTTTATCGATTTGGTAAAAGCAAAAAGACTTCTATTTTTATTTTTAAGGCTGTATGCTTGTATGTAGTCAGTAATTTTAATATTATCATGTTTATTTATTTTTATCCTTGTGAAATCTTTCAGTTCTGTTGACTGTTAGTGGCAATAATATGATAGCCTCAAAATTCTCCATTAAAATTTAACCTTAGTAAAATGGTGAACTGGAGAGAAGTCCAGTCATCAGCATAGAAAGATAAAAGGAATCGTCTCTGATTTAGACTGTTCAGAATTTCCTACCCAATCTTTTCAATAATGCATGGAGCATTTACAAAAAATTACCTACATACTAGGTCATGACCAAGTCTCCTCGATTTTATAGAAGCGATATCCTACAGCTGCAACTTTGAACAGTGTGGTAAATTAAAAACCAGTTAAAAGTAAAAAAGTTAACTTTGATGCCCCCCCATCACCCTCTCTTCTTACATGTTCCTTCCTGTTCTAACCTGTTCCCATCCCTTTGGAAATTAAAAAGTAATTATAATAATAAATAGTTTAAGAAATTCTTCTAAATAACTAACAGATAAACAAAGAAGTTACAAGTCAAAATAAGTTGAAGTAATTGGTACCAAAAGATTATATACCTGTTTTGTAAATATGATACATGACGTATACTCCTAAAGGAGAAGATATTTCTGCAAAACAAAGGAGATGCAGGCAAAGGGAAAATATTTAAAATTTAGAACCAGTTAGAATTTTACATGTAGAAAGATTAAAAGATTAAACCCTGCATGCATGCATGCTAAGTTGCTTAAGTCGTGTCCGACTCTGTGCAACCCTATGGACTGTAGCCTCCCTTCACTTACGGGATGCTGTATCAGTAATACTGTGGGTTGTTGTGTTATTTATGTATTTAGAGAGAAGGATTGACTTACCAGGTTGAAGTTTGATCAAATAGGATGTGAGAAACCCCATGAATAAAGAATAGACATATTCAGGAACAATTCATATCCAACTCTTAAGCAATTGTTAGAATTTTGACAAGTGTATATATCCGTGTAACCACATATGCCAATCAAAATACAGAACATTTCCATCCTCTCAAATAGTTCCTATGTCTCTATCCCACTCTCCCATATGCAACCACTGTTCTGATTTCTGTCATCATTGATAATAGAAAAGATAAAGCATCTGCTAGGATTTTTATTGAAATTGAATTATGTCTAATAATCAGTTTTAAAGAGTAAACATACTAAAAATCTAAAGTATTCTGTTCTATAGTCATTGCATACTTTTCCTTTGATTTAGTGCTATTCATATGTATAAGAGCAAAGAACAAATAAGACAGAGACAGTAACATAATTGTAAAGTCTCATTCCTCTTCTTATACTAAATTGTTCTAAGGATTCTGTTATGCATTATTGTTGTTCAATCACTCAGTCTTGTCCGACTCTTTGTGATTCCATGGGCTGCAGCGTGCCAGATTTCCCTGTCCTTCACCATCCCCCAGAGTTGGCTCACACTCATGTCCATTTAGTTGGTGATGCCATCCAACCATCTCATCCTCTGTCAGCCCCTTCTCCTCCTGTCTTCAGTCTTACTGAGAATCAGGTCTTCTCTAATGAGTGAATTCGTTGCATCAGATGGCCAAAGTATTGGAGCTTCAGCTTCAGCATCAGTCCTTCCAATGCATATTCAGGACTGATTTCCTTTAGGATTGACTGGTTGGATCTCCTTGCTAGTCCAAGGGACTCTCAAGAGTTTTTTCCAGCACCACAGTTCAAAAGCATCAATTCTTCAGCACTCAGCATTCTTTATGGTTCAACTCTCACATCCATACATGACTGCTGGAAAAACCATAGCTTTGACTACACAGACCTTTGTTAGCATAGTGATATCTCTGCTTTTTAATATGCTGTCTAGATTTGTCAAGCTTTTCTTCCAGGGAGCAAAGCATATTTCAATTTCATGGCTTCAGTTACCACTTACAGTGATTTTGGAGCCCAAGAAAATAAAGTCTGTCACTGTCTCTATTGTTTCCCCATCTATTTGCCATGAAGTGGTGGGACTGGATGGCATGATCTTAGTTTTTTGAATGTTCAGTTTTAAGCCAGCTTGTTCACTCTCCTCTTTCACCTTCATCAAGAGGCTCTTTAGTTCCTCTTTGCTTTCTGCCATGAGAGTGATGTCATCTGCATATCTGCTGCTGGTGCTGCTAAGTCATTTCAATCCTGTCCGACTCTGTGCGCATAGTCATTGCATACTTTTCCTTTGATTTAGTTCTATTCATACGTATAAGAGCAAAGAACAAATAAGACAGAGACAGTAACATAATTGTAAAGGCTCCCCCATCCCTGGGATTCTCCAGGCAAGAACACTAGAATCTGCATATCTGAGGTTATTGATATTTCTCCCAGGCAATCTTGATTGTTGCTTGTGCTTCATCTACCCTGGAATAGAAGCAGGGTGACAATATACAGCCTTGACATACTCCTTCCCCAATTTTGAAACAGTCTGTTGTTCCATGTCTGGTTCTAACTGTTGCTTCTTGACCTGCATACAGGTTTCTCAGGAGGTAGTAAGGTGGTCTGATAGTCCCATCTCTTTTATGAATTTTCCACTTTGTTATGATCCACACAGTCAGAGGCTTTAGCATAGTCAATGAGTCAGAGGTAGATGTTTTTCTGAAATTCCCTTGCTTTTTCTTTGATTCAACAGATGTTGGCAGTTTGATCTCCGGTTCCTCTGCCTCTTCTAAATCCAACTTGAACATCTTAAAATTCTTGTTTCACATACCGTTGAAGTCTAGCTTGAAGGATTTTAAGTATTACCTTACTAGCATTTGAGATGAGTGCTATTGTGGGGTAGTTTGAGCATTCTTTGGCATTGCCCTTCTTTGGGATTGGAATGAAAACTGACCTTTTTGCAGTCCTGTGTCCACTGCTGAGTTTTCCAAATTTGCTGGCATATTGAGTTCAGCACTTGCACAGCATTATCTTTTAGGATTTGAAATAGCTTAGTTGGAATTCCATCACCTCCACTAGCTTTGTTCTTAGAGATGCTTCCTAAGGCCCACTTGACTTTGCATTCCAGGATGTCTGGCTCTAGATGAGTGATCACACCATCGTGGTTATCTGGGTCATTAAGATATTTTTTGTATAGTTCTGTGTGTTATTGCCATCTATTTTTACTATTTTCTGCTTCTGTTAGGTCCATACCATTTCTGTCCTTCATTGAGCCCATCTTTACATGAAATTTTACTTTGGTGTCTTTAATTTTCTTGAAGAGATCACTAGCCTTTCTCATTCTATTATTTTCCTCTATTTCTTTGCATTGGTCACTTAGGAAAGCTTCCTTATCTGTCCTTGATAATCTTTAGAACTTGGTTTTTAAGATGGCAGAGAAGGATGATGTGTGCTTATCTTCTCCTGGGAGAACACCCAGATTGCAACTAGCTGCTGAACAACTGGAATGGGAATTCTGAGTTCTTGTTTGTGGAGCCTGAGAATGGAATCCACGAACATGCAAACACTCATGGTAGCAAGTGAATAGGATTTATTAGAGAGAAGGAAAGTACAAAGCTCTCAGCAAAGACACTGAGAGTGGGTACAGAGTCCCCCCAAAGGCAGGGATTACAGCAGTTTTATATCTTTACCAGTATTAATCTGTACATTTTTGGTTTGCTCCCGTTCTTAAATCAAGTTATTTCTGTCCAGTCAGTTTAAAGGTCAAGATGCTTAGCATCTCTATATCTTCTCATGATCCTCAGATTAAGTGCCCCCCCTCCCCTGGCCATTTTATAATGGACCAGATATATGAGCTTAAGATTAATGGTCACCAGTTGTTTTTCCCTCAGGCATATGGAACATAAGTTAATTACTCCCCTTCCCTGGATCTGAGTGCTGATAATTTATCTGACCAAGGACACATTCCAGGAACTCAGGACAAAGGATATAATTTTAGGTTAATGGAGGGAGATGTGTACTGAAAACAAGACCTAGGTCTCAGAGTTCTACACTGACTGCCTAGCAATTTCTAACTCACAACCACCCACAGGAAAATGTTGAATCCCACCAAAAAAAAGTACCTTACATGCAAGGGCAAAGGAGAAGCCACAACAAGATAGTAGGAAGGGTGCAACTGAGTGTAAAATCAAAGTCATACCTGCCAGAGATGCTTGGAGGGCACAAGTGAAACCTTGTGTGCACCAAGGCCCAGGGGAAGGAGCGGGGGCCTCCACAAGAGACTGAGCCAGACCTGCCTTTGGGTGTCTGAGTGTCTCCTGTGGAGCCGTGGGTCAGCAGTGGCCTGCCGTGGCCGCGGGGGCTCTGGCTGCAGCCATCCTGGGAGGTGTGGTGTAGGGCATACATCCTCTTGAAGGAGGTTGCCATTATAGTCACTGAGCAGGTGACCCGTGACCTGGAGAGCAATTAGACTAAAAAAGTTCTTGCACTGTTGTGAAAGTTCTAGGGCCCACAACAGATTTTCCAACCTGGGAATCCAGCAAAGAGACTGAAACCACCCTCCCCTCCCAGGGAATTTGACTTTGAAAGTCAGTGGGATATGATTATGGAACTTCCACAGGAATGGGGAAACAGAGACTCTTGGCAAAAACAAAACCTGTGTGCACCAGGACCCAGGAGAAAGGAGCAGTGACCCCACAGAGGGCTGAGCCAGGCGTCTCCAGCGGCGGTGTGGGTCAGCAGTGGCGCACCGTGGGGTCAGGGACACTGACAGCAGCAGTCCTGGCAGGCGCGGCATCTGGCATAAGTTCTTTTGGAGGAGGTCGCCATTACCCTACCATAGTTTGGACTCAGGCCAGATACAGGGAGGGAACACAGCCCCACCAGTCAGCAGAAGCTTGGATTAAAGACTTACTGAGCATGGCCCTGCCCACCAGAGCAAGACCCAGGTCTCCCCACAGCCAGTCCTTCCCATCAGCGAGCTTTCACAAGCCTCTTATCCTCATCCATCAGAGGACAGACAGAATGAAAACCACAATCACAGAAAACTAACCAAACTGATGATATAGATCACAGCCTTGTCTGACTCAATGAAATTGTGAGTCATGCCATGTAGGGACACTCACGACAAACGGGTCATGGTAGAGAGTTCTGACAAAACGTGGTCCACAGGAGATGGGAATAGCAAACCACTTCAGCATTCCTGCCTGAGTGCCCCATGAACAGTAAGCAAAGGCAAAAAGATATGACACTGAAAGATGAACTTCCCAGGTCCATAGGTGCCCAATATGCTACTGAAGAAGAGCAGAAAAATAGCTGCAGAGAAATGAAAAGGCTGAGCCAGAGTGGAAACAACTCCCAGTTGTAGATGTGTCTGGTAGCAAAAGTAAAGTCTGATGCTGTAGAGAACAATATTGCATAGGAGCCTGGAATGTTAGGTCCATGAATCTGGGTAATTGGAAGTATTCAAATAGGAGATGGCAAGAGTGAACATCAACATCTTAGGAATCAGTGAACTGAAATGGACGAGAAGGGGCAAACTTAATTTGGACGATCATTACATCTACTACCATGGGCAAGAATCTCTTAGAAGAAATGGAGTAACCCTCACAGTTAGAAGCGTCTGAAATAGAGTACTTGGGTGCATTCTCAAAACAGCAGAATGATCTCTGTTTGTTTCCAAGACAAACCATTCTACATTATAGTAATCCAAGTCTATGCCCCAACCCTAATGCAGAAGAAGCTGAAATTGACTGGTTCTATGAAGTAGCTAAGTTGGTAAAGAATCTGCCTACAATGCAGGAGGCCTGGGTTCAATTCCTGGGTTGGGAAGATCCCCTGGAGAAGGAAATGGCAACCCATTCCAGTATTCTTGCCTGGAGAATCCCCTGGAGCCTGCCAGGCTCCTCTGTCCATGGGGTCGCAAGAGTCAGACATGACTTAGCAACTAAACTAAAAAAACTACATGAAGAACCTACTAGCTTCTAGAACTAACACCAACAAAGATGTCCCTTTCAACGTAGGGAACTGGAATGAAAGTAGGAAGTCAAGAGATACCTGGAGTCACAGGCAAGTTTGGCCTTGGAGTACAAAATGAATCAGGACAAAGGCTAACAGTTTTGCCAAGAGAATGCACTGATTGTGTCAAACACCCTCTTCCAACAACATGAGAGACAACAGGCAGATGGTCAGCACCAAAGTCAGATTGATTATGGAGCCTCTCCACCTTCTGGCGCCTGGCTTCCCTTGTGGCTCAGCTGGTAAAGAATCCGCCTGCAATGTGGGAGACCTAGGTTCGATCCCTGGGTTGGGAAGATTCTCTGGAGAAGGGAGAGGTTGCCCACTCCAGTACTCTGGCCTGGAGAATTCCATGGACTGTATAGTCCATGGAGTCACAAAGACTCAGATACGACTGAGAAACTTTCACTTTCACCTTCAGGTGCAATGAATATAGAATCAGCAAAAACAAGACCAGAAACTGACTGTGTCTCAGATCATGAACTCCTTATTGCAAAATTCAGACTTAAAATGAAGAAAGTAGGGAAAACCATTAGGCCATTCAGGTATGACCTCAATCAAATCCCATACAGTGGAAGTGACAAATAGATTCAAGGGATTATATTGGATAGACAGAGTACCTGAATAACTATGGATGGAGGTTCATAATATTGTCCATGAGACAGATTAACAGGACAAATATCAAACAAAAGTTTAATAACACATTTACATGGGACAGACCTGGGAAAAATTAACTCACCCACATGGCTGAAACCCTCACCTTGAATACCATCTTCAGCTAAAAATAAAGAAGGACTTGGGGATGGTGGTTTCGGATTTCAAAGGAGAGGAAGGCAATTCACATGAAGATGGAAAGCAAAGGTTTGGTAAACAAATGTTTTCTGGGTCCTGCAGAGATAATGGGGGCTTCCCTGGCTCAGAAGGCAGAGTCTGCCTGCGATTCAGAAGACCTGGGTTTGATCCCTGGGTCAGGAAGATCCCCTACAGAAGGGAATGGCAACCCACTCCAGTGTTCTTGCCTAGCAAATCCTTTGGACAGAGGAGCCTGGTGGGCTACAGTCCATGAGGTCGCAAAGAGTCATACACGACTGAGCGACTAAGCAGGCGGACAGGCAGAGATAATGGAACACAAGAGTTCACTCTGATCTCCAGGCACCACCGAGTTTCTCCCACCACACTGCCCCACGTATTTTGTGGATACCTCTAGTGCTAGCTCTATTCTTAGAGCACACCTTCTATCTAAATTTTTTAAGTAGGAGAAGGTCCAAGTTTCTTCCTGAGTGTTTCTGGGCCTCGATTGTTTTCAGCTCAAATGATCTGCATGCCAAAAAGACATTTGGGGTGGTAAATTTTGCTCCCCTACACATATAAATTGTTGCTTGGTTAGTATTTTTAATGCATTTTCTGGGAAGTTAATTTATATGTCATAAGCAACTTACTGCATTGTCTTTGTAGGAGTCCAAAGTAAAGTGCTTGTTTTTTTAGTACTAATGCCGTTAAATAATGGTATGTCCTTTGCAATGTAGAATTAATGTCCAGTTATTTTGTCCAAAATTTGAAAAATTATCATTGTTTGAGTTGCCTCTGTAATATAATTTCAAAAGTTTGCCTGAGAATTTTGTTTTTGAGGATGAACTCACTCGTTTCCTCTGTATAGCCCAAGTATCCCTCAATAATTTAAAGAAAAATATTTTTCGCAAATATTATTTTTGTAGTTAATACCTCTTTTTGTTTCTTTAAGTAAATATGTGACATCATTTTGTATGACTAGCTAAGTATAAAGGTATACAGTGCTGAGGAGAATCTATTAGATCTGTGTATTATGTGTTTCTGGTTTTTGTAATAATTTTCTTTTATCAACTTGATTGATTAAAATTATAATGTTATTTTGCTTGTGATCATGTGATTTGTGAGTTTATTAATCTTATAGCTATCAAAATGTAGATGTTTTGTTTACTGGCATAGCTATTGGAACTTGCTATAGACTTTCATAAGGCTCTTGACCCTTGTTTTTGCAAAGAATTTTCTAGTTATTTGTAATTCATAATATAATAACTAAAAATTGTGTTCCTATAGTAGTTGGAAAATGACTGTATGTCAAATTGTAATGTTCTTCTATGTATAATTTTGATAATATGAAAAAAATAAGGTTCCAAATACCCTTTTGCTTTTTTAAGGAAGGGAGAAGGGATTTGGAGCAGTTGATGAGAAATTATTTTAAAATGTTGAAAGAAATATAAAAGTATTTATTGTTGATTAGCAAATTTTATTATTTGTCAGTAATTTTGGCATGCTGTAAATAACTCGTCTTCTAATAATTCATTTGAGTAATTAAATTTAGATTGCAAATTTTTCTTTTCAAATATTTTGACTCTTATCTCTTTGCTTTTCTATTGTATCTTAATTGGTGTGGTCTATATAAATGGACAATAAATTATATATCTTTGTTATAGAGATCAGACAGTGAATAGAACTTGGTATTCATCCCAGACAGAATTATGATTGAATGTATTTGCAAGATTAAAGCACTGAATTTACTTTTTTCTAATTAAAGGCAATTAAAGATTTCCAGACACAAATAAAAGACAATGAATTGAGGAATAAGTGTAGGAGCAAGTCCATTTGCAGGTGAAAAGATGTGCCTTTGAAGCAGAACCAGCTGTATTTTCATTGAAAGAATAACAGTTTAGGAAGCTTTTCTGCATGTGCTTGCTTGATAGCATAATGTACTCATAAGCAGCTTATGCAGTATTCAGAAAATAACAGTGCATTAATTTTTAAAGCAGCAGAGGCAGAGGAAGAGCAGTACTGCCGCACGACGATAATGAGTGGGGCTCGTGTAAAGTCTCCTGCTCTAAGAAAGGGAAAAAGCGGTGAGCTTCTGAAAAATGAACAGTTATAAAACAATAACCGGATATTCACATGATAATGAGCTTAGACAGCAGTACCAACAAAGGGCAAAGATGCAGTCTTGTTTCTGGGCAAAACGAAGGAATCAAAAAGCAAAAAGCAGTTAATCTAGTCTTTTATTAAACTGAGGAGACTGTAAAACTGTGGCATAGTTAACACTGACTATTGCTTTAAGTGTAAAATAATTCACGGCATAAATGTAACTTTTTATGTTGAATTAAATAGAACATATTGATTACTCTGTTCTTTCCTAAATTAATGTAATATGAGGAATAGTAAATGATAATGTTGATGTACAAAACTATTTATGATCTTTATTAAATATATGTTCTTATGATTCTTTATAAAAATGGTGCTCATGCTAAAGTTAAATATTTTTTAATTATATGGAATAATAAGAAAGGAACTTTTAACATACATAGCACCTACTGATTACAGATTATAAATGAAAATGACTTTTTAAAGTATTCTGTTTAAAAAGCAGATATTACACAGATTGTTTGCAAAGTACACATAAATAAAATTTATGAGAATGTATGGCATCATATTTGCTATCGAAAAATTCAGGCATACATAATTCAAATATCTTTGGTATAAATGTTTTTCTTTTTTAGTTATTTTGCTTTTAGTTGATACTTGTGATCCCTATTTTAAGACTTGAAGCTGGAAATTCTGGTGATTATATATGATGAGTTTTCAAGTATAAATTTTCAGTTTATATTTAACAGCAGAAATCAGAGACAGACTAGTTTGCTTTGTTAAAGTTGCTTGAATTGGGAACTGTATACATATTATTAAATGAATCTTAGTTTTCCATCATTGGACGTAACTTGTGAGACAACCCTTCGGAGCATACAGATTATTAAAATGATCCCAAGGAAAAGTATCCATTCCACTTTGCTCTTAGTTTTGTAAGAATGAGTCAGGGCTAGAGATAGCCATGACTCCAGACTGAAGCAAGGAATAAAGTCTTCTTTTCTTATCTCCTGGAAACAACAGTAATCAATTATCCTCTCTCTCTCTCCTCTATTTCTTTCTCTCTCATTTTCATGTTATTTAAATTTGACTTTCTGTTCTTTATCATGAAATAATCCTAAGAATATCTAAGAAGATTCTCTAAAGCTACCCAGATATTTTCCAACCAAGCCAGGGGCTGTTACTTTCCAAGTCTAGGATCTTGAGTTATATTTAGACTTTTATCTTTCTTGTGAGAAAGAAATATTTAAATGTTTATAATGCTCTTTTTCCCTAGAAATTGGTTGTGTAGAGAGGATAGGCATTACACTCTAGGAGTAAGCAAGGAATTACAGGTTCAGGTTATTATTGTCAGTCTTGTAGCTGGTCATAGTGGTTTTAATTTATGATCTCCAATCTCAAATATTCATTCTAGATCTTCCTATTTTAGCAAACTTCTTAGTTGGATGAGTCCCTTACCTTTAGTGAGAAACATAAATCTTCATTCCTGAAGGTTCTAAGTGACTTTTCTTGTTATAAAGACAGATAGTTGGCTTTGCTACCCATGGGGATTGGTTCTAGAACCCCCATGGATACTCAAGTCCCTTATGTAAATAAAATGGCAATATAGAGTTGACCCTTGGACATCATGGGTTTGAACTGCTCAGGTTCACTTACATGAATTTTTTTCCCCCCAATAAGTATATAGTAGAGTACTACAGGATCCTGAGTTGGGTGGATCCATGGATGTGGGACCAGAGAGGCTGACTACTGACAGTAAAGTAATACTAGATCTTTTTTTCATTTATTTTTATTAGTTAGAGGCTAATTACTTTACAATATTGTAGTGGGTTTTGTCATACATTGACATGAATCAGCCATGGATTTACATGAATTCCCCATCCCAATCCCCCCTCCCACCTCCCTCTCTACCCAATCCCTCTGGGTCTTCCCAGTGCACCAGGCCCGAGCACTTGCCTCATGCATCCAACCTGGGCTGGTGATCTGTTTCACCATAGATAATATACATGTTTCGATGCTGTTCTCTCAAAACATCCCACCCTTGCCTTCTCCCACATAGTCCAAAAGTCTGTTCTGTACATCTGTGTCTCTTTTTCTGTTTTGCATATAGGGTTATCATTACCATCTTTCTAAATTCCATATATATGGGTTAGTATGCTGTAATGTTCTTTATCTTTCTGGCTTACTTCACTCTGTATAATGGGCTCCAGTTTCATCCATCTCATTAGAACTGATTCAAATGAATTCTTTTTAATGGCTGAGTAATATTCCATGGTGTATATGTACCACAGCTTCCTCATCCATTCGTCTGCTGATGGGCATCTAGGTTGCTTCCATGTCCTGGCTATTATAAACAGTGCTGTGATGAACACTGGGGTGCATGTGTCTCTTTCAGATCTGGTTTCCTTGGTGTGTATGCCCAGAAGTGGGATTGCTGGGTCATATGGCAGTTCTATTTCCAGCTTTTTAAGAAATCTCCACACTGTTCTCCATAGTGGCTGTACTAGTTTGCATTCCCACCAACAGTGTAAGAGGGTTCCCTTTTCTCCACACCTTCTCCAGCATTTATTGCTTGTAGACTTTTGGATAGCAGCCATCCTGACTGGCGTGTAATGGTACCTTATTGTGGTTTTGGTTTGCATTTCTCTGATAGTGAGTGATGTTGAGCATCTTTTCATGTATTTGTTAGCCATCTGTATGTCTTCTTTGGAGAAATGTCTGTTTAGTTCTTTGGCCCATTTTTTGATTGGGCCATTTATTTTTCTGGAATTGAGCTGCAGGAGTTGCTTGTATATTTTTGAGATTAATCCTTTGTCTGTTGCTTCATTTGCTATTATTTTCTCCTAATCTGAGGGCTGTCTTTTCACCTTGCTTATAGTTTCCTTTGTTGTGCAAAAGCTTTTAAGTTTCATTAGATCCCATTTGTTTATTTTTGCTTTTATTTCCAATATTCTGAGATGTGGGTCATAGAGGATCCTGCTGTGATTTATGTCAGAGAGTGTTTTGCCTATGTTCTCCTCTAGGAGTTTTATAGTTTCTGGTCTTACATTTAGATCTTTAATCCATTTTGAGTTTATTTTTGTGTATGGTGTTAGAAAGTGTTCTAGTTTCATTCTTTTACAAGTGGTTGACCAGTTTTCCCAGCACCACTTGTTAAAGAGGTTGTCTTTTTTCCATTGTATATCCTTGCCTCCTTTGTCAGAGATAAGGTGTCCATAGGTTCGTGGATTTATCTCTGGGCTTTCTATTCTGTTCCATTGATCTATATTTCTGTCTTTGTGCCAGTACCATACTGTCTTGATGACTGTGGCTTTGTAGTATAGTCTGAAGTCAGGCAGGTTGATTCCTCCAGTTCCATTCTTCTTTCTCAAGATTACTTTGGCTGTTTGAGGTTTTTTGTATTTCCATACACATTGTGAAATTATTTGTTCTAGTTCTGTGAAAAATACCGTTGGTAGTTTGATAGGGATTGCATTGAATCTATAGATTGCTTTGGGTAGTATAGCCATTTTGACAATATTGATTCTTCGAATCCATGAACATGGTATGTTTCTCCATCTGTTTGTGTCCTCTTTGATTTCTTTCATCAGTGTTTTATAGTTTTCTGTGTATAGGTCTTTTGTTTCTTTAGGTAGATATACTCCTAAGTATTTTATTCTTTTTGTTGCAATGGTAAATGGTATTGTTTCCTTAATTTCTCTTTCTGTTTTCTCATTGTTAGTGTATAGGATTGCAAGGGATTTCTGTGTGTTAATTTTATATCCTGCAACTTGTAGTACTAGATTTTTGACTGTGCAGAGAGTCAGTGTCTCAACCCCTACATTGTTCAAGGGTCAGCTTTATTTGTGTATAACCTATGCACATCCTCTTGTATGCTTTAAATCATCTCTAGATTACAGTTGTGCAGGAACAAAAAGCTGAAACTGAAGTTGCTCAGTCATATCCAACTCAGTGCGGCCCCATGGACTGTAGCCTGCCAGGCTCCTCTGTCCATGGGGTTTCCCAGGCAAGAGTACTGGAGTGGGTTGCCATTTCTTTCTCCAGGGGATCTTCCCGACCCAGGGATCGAACCCCCCCCCACCCCGGGTCTCCTGCACTGCGGGCAGACACTTTACCGTCTGAGCCATCACGAAAGCCCTGGTTAGAATGCATGCTAAGTTGCTTCAGTCGTGTTCCACTCTTTGCGACCCTGTGGACTGTAGCCCCCTAGACTCCTCTGTCCATGGGGTTCTCCAGGCAAGAATACTGGAGCGGATTGCCATGCCCTCCTCCAGAGGATCTTCCCAACCCAGGGATCGATCCTATGTCTCTTACATCTCCTGCACTGGTCAGCATGTTCTTTACAACTAGTGACACCTAAAAAGCCCAAGATTACAGTTGACTGTATAGTTATGTCATTACAGTCTACCATTTGTCATAGTAATACATAGAATTAACCGAGGAGTTCCTTCACAGCTTTCCATGTTTCTTTTAGCCGTCACTGTGTATTAACAAATCAGTTTTTCCTTGATAGCAAACATTATTATAATAATTAATGTTACCCCACCCAACACTGTGAATCCCCATTTTACTGTTTACTCATAGGCATGAAGAATCCAAACTGATTAGGCAGAAGGCTCAGTTTCCAATTCAGGAAAAAATAATACGTATTTTCTTAGGTTACCTCTCTTTCTAGGTAAACTATACAACAAAATGTACTACTTAAACTTTGGCCACTAGGAGGATTTCCCTTATAGATAGTGTTTTAGGACCACCTCCAAAATAGCAGTTTATTTCCATTGTGCAGCATATTTTAAAGAACCATCCACATACATTTTGTAAACTACTAAAATGGTACACAACTTTATGTTTTGTTGAATTAGATGACTCCCAATTCATGACTGGTAGCTCAGGCCAGATGGTCCCTGAGTCTCATAATCAGATAGTCAGTCTTCATCAGAGCTTGGTAGCAATCCAGGTGTTGTTTCATAGCAGTTGTTTCCTGTTGAAGGGTGTATGGAATTGTTTCAAAATCCTAGAGACTGCCACTTCTTTTTTACTGGGACCTACTAAAGGCTTATTTCTATGTCTCAGTTAGCTAGATGCACTTAAGGCTTCACTGACTATGCCATGTCATAAGTTCTAAGAGGTAGAAGAACTTGCACAGCAATCTACCAGAGAACTTTTACTGTACCATGTCTTAGCACCTTTTCAGGTTCTCTCCATGCATAAAATATGCATATAGATTAAAAAGCTTGACAACTACATAAGCAGCCATGTATCCATTATCTAGGTTAAATATCAGATATATACTTTATGCACTTACCCAATTGCAACACCCTCTATGCCGCTGTATTTGTGAGAGAGAACCACTTTCTTGATTTTGTGTTAATTTCATTTATGAAACTTCCACCTAGGTACATGTTAAACAATGTATTTTTTGTTTATGAACTTACATAAATGAAATCATGCTGTATATATTGTCATAAAACTTGCTCTATTGAACATCATATTTTTGAGTTTTATTCTTATTGATAAATGGTGATATGGTCCATTCATTGTCTATGCCTTATAATAATCCATCATGTGACTATACCAATATTTTCCAGCCTATTCTCTTGGTTTTGACAATTGTGTGATTCTCAGTATTTTCTCTATGAATGATATTATAGTTTCTATAAATAATTTCAGACATGTCTGTTCTTTGGTTCACAGGCACAAGAATTTCTCTGCAATATATATACACAGTAGAAAAACTTTGGATCAAATGTATAGATATTTGACATTATCAAGTAATGCCAGTTTTATAAGAAGTTGTGCCTATGTTTCATTCTTAATGATAGATATGGCACAAGTGCAGCAAGTTGACTTAGTTTTTGCAGACAATGCTGATATGTTCTAAATCAATGCAATTCCATGAATCAAATTTAGTTGACAAGCTTCTGTATTTTTAATAGAATGCTCTGTTTTCTGTGTTCATATATATATGTTCATATGTTCATATATATATATGAACACACATATATATGTTCATATGTATATATATATATGAACACACATATATATGAATGCATGCGTGCATGCTAAGATATTTCAGTCATGTCCAACTCTTTGTGACCCTATGGACTCTAGCCCACCAGGCTCCTCTGTCCATGGGGTTCTCCAGGCAGGAATACTGGAGTGGGTTGCCATGCCTTCCTCCAGGGGATCGTCCCAACTCAGGGATCCAACCCATTTCTCTTATGTCTCCTGCATTGGCATGTGGCTTCTTTACCACTAATGCCAACTGGGAAGCCCATATATGAGTTTTATATATATATAAATATATATATATATAAATGTATATATATATGAATGATATTTAAAAGAATGAATGATATATATCTGAAGAGTTTTCATATCTTTTCCAAGGCTTATGTCTTACCAGTGTCATGATGTCCTGCAGGTTGGTAAGGCAGTTACCCTCAGAATTAGATTATAGCAGTAGATGGAGAGTTTATTTAGTATACAAACAGTATACTACTGTTCCTTCCAGTAAAGGTATATAGTCTCTTATGGTATCTGTGATCAGAATTTAGAAAAACTCATTGGGTAGATTAATTAGCTAGTTGTAACCATATGGAAAGGATATTTATATTCTGCTAGAATAAGAAGGCAAAGTGGTTGTCTGAGGAGGCTTTACAAATAGCTGAGGAAAGAAGAGAAGCAAAAGGAAAGGGAAAGATATACCCAAGTGAGCACAGAATTCCAGAGAATAGCAAGGAGAGATAAGGACTTCTTAAATGAACAATGCAAAGAAACAGAGGAAAGCAATATAATGGAAAAGACTAGAGATCTCTTCAAGAAAATTGGAGATATCAAGGGGACATTTCATGCAAGGATGGGCACATTAAAGGACAGAAAGAGTAAGAACCTAACAGAAGCAGAAGAGAATAAGAAGAGGTGGCAAGAATACATAGAACTACAAAAAAGATCTTAAAGACTGAAAAAACCAGATGGTGTGGTCACTCACCTAGAGCCAGACATCCTGGAGTGTGAAGTCAGGTGGGCCTTAGGAAACAAACATTACTATGAACAAAGCTAGTGGAGGTGATGGATTGCCACTGAGTTATTAAAATCCTGAAAGGTGATGCTGTGAAAGTGCTGTACTCAATATGTCAGCAAACGTGGAAAACTCGGCAGTGGCCACAGGACTGGAAAAGGTCAGTTTTCATTCCAGACCCGAAGAAGGGCAATGTTAAAAAATGTGCAAACTACCATACAATTGCACTCATTTCACATGCTAGCAAGGTTATGCTCAAAATCCTTCAAGCTAGGCTTCAGCAGTATGGGAACCAAGAACTTCCAGATATACAGGCTGGATTTCAGGAATCAGAGGGACCAGAGATCAAATTGCTGACATACATTGGATCATAGAGAAAGCAAAGGAGTTCCAGGAAAACAATCTATTGCTTCATTGACTATGCTAAAGTCTTTGACTGTGTGAATCACAAAAGCTGTAGAAAATTCTTAAACAGAAGTACCAAACCACCTTACTTGTCTCTTGAGAAACCTGTATGCGAGTCAGGAATCAACAGTTAGAACTGATCATGGAACAACTGACTGGTTCCATATTGGGAAAGGAGTACGACCAGGCTGTGCATTTTCACCCTGCTTGTTTAACTTATATGCAGAGTAGTACATCATGCAAAATGCTGGGCTGAATGAATCACAAGCTGGAATCAAGATTGTCAGGAGAAATACCAACAGCCTCAGATACACAGATGATACCACTCTAATGTCAAAAAATGAAGAGGAACTAAAGAGCCCCTTGATGAGGATGAAAGAGGAAAGTGGAAAAGCTGGCTTAAAATTCAGCATTCAGAAAGCTAAGATATGACATCCAGTTCCATCACTTCATGGCAAATAGAAGAAGAAAAAGTGGAAGCAGTGACAGATTTTATTTTCTTGGGCTCCAAAATCACTGCAGATGGTGACTGCAGGCATGAAATTAAAAGATGCTTGCTCCTTGGAAGGAAAGCTATAATTAACCTAGACTGTGTATCTAGGTTAAAAAGCAGAGACATTACTTTGCTAACAAAAGTCCATATAAGTTAAAGCTATGGTTTTTCCAATTGTTTGTACAGATGTGAGAGTTGGACCATCAAGAAACCTGACCACTGAAGAATCGATGCTTTCCATCTGGGGTGCTGGAGAAGATTCTTGAGAGTTCCTTTGACTAGAAGGATATCAAAGTAGTCAATCCTAAAGGAAATCAACCCTGAATATTCATTTGAAGGACTGATGCTGAAGCTACAATACTTTGGCCACCTGATGCAAAGAGCCAACTCATTGGAAAAGTCCCTGAGGCTGGGAAATATTGAAGGCAAAAGCAGAAGGGAGTGGCAGAGGACAAGATGGTTAGATTGTTAGTCATGTTCATCACTGACTCAGTGAACATGAATTTGAGTAAACTCTGGAAGATAACAGAGGACAGAGGAGCCTGATCTGCTGTAGTCCACGACATCGCACAACTTAGCGACTAAACAACAAGTGCATTAAAAAAAATTCTACCATAGTAGATTTAAGATTACCCAGTTAGTCTCTAAGACCAACTAGACAGTGAGGAAATAAATAGATTTGTGAGAATACTCAGCGTAAGTGCATGTTTAGTTTTTCATGATATAGTCAGTTGCTGAAACTTCTCCAGGAATATGCATTCCCTTTGATTTACCACTTTAGTAAGCAAGGGGAATAATATTTCTACTTCACTCTTACTTTCTAAAGCTCTCATGTCACATGTCAGGGAACCAAGCTGGAGATTTTGCCTATTTCCAAGGACATTATTTGGGCCTGTATACTCAGATATTAACACTTGGTATTTGACCAATAAGCCTGACATCAGACATTGAACTTTTAAATTTTATTACCTATTAAGTTCTCTTTCTGACTTGAGAACCTTCAGTGACATTTTGACCTCCTCAAAAAGTTCTTGTTTTCTGAGTCTTTACAGCTCTATATGCCAGTATTTGGAATTGCTTCCCACAGGTATCCACATGACTTCCTAAATTCGTTCAAGTATCTGGATAAGTGACATCAACTGATAATGCCAAGTGCTGTATCAAGAAGGCCTTTCCTGACCACTCTACCTGAAACAGTACATCTTTTGCTGTTGTTTTCTGCCTCTTGCCAACTGCGTTTTTCTCTTTAGTGCCTTTCATTACCTGGCAAATTGAACTATTCTTTTTATGTGCTTATTATCCATCTTTTTACAGGGTTCAAGATAACAGGCATTTGGTCTGTTTTGCCAAACTTTTGTTTTCAGTACCTTGAACACTGTTTCTATCTAGTGTAAGTGCTCAATAAATAATTTTTAATGAATGAATGAAAGCACTGTTTAAGAAAATAAGAGTTCTTGTGACCAATTGTGAACATTGTCAGTTATTCTTTGGCATAAGATTAACTAAAAAAATTGTGATATGTTCTGATATTACAGTATTTATAATACTGTTCTCAGAGAATCTAGCAACTCTATCTGCTAACCATAAAAATAATGTTTCATGTAATTAAGAACTTGGATACAGGTGAAAAAATTTAAAAAATACTATAGATATATAGACATACAGATTTAACTTTTATATTTCCTTATAGATAATAATATTTTGTTACTTGCTAGCCAAAATAAGCTGTTCAATATATATGTGTACAGTCATAGGGACTTGATAATCAGTTGCTAATATTTGTTCAAAGAGAAGTTTTATAATATAGATTTCCTGTGTGAAAATGAAAATTTTAATGTTACTTATTTGAAATGCCCATTTTTCAGCATTAAATTCAGATTGTTGTTTAGTCACTAAATTGTATCTGACTCTTTGCAACGGCGAGGACTGCAATATACCAGGCTTCCCTGCCCTTCACCATCTCCTGGAGTTTGCTCAAACTCATGTCCATTGCTTCAGTGATGCCTCCAACCATCTCATCCTATGCCGTTCCCTTCTCCTCCTGCCTTCAATCTTTCCCAGCATCAGGGTCTTTTCTAATGTGTCTGCTCTTCAAATCAGGTGGCCAAAGTACTGGAGCTTCAGCTTCAGCTTCAACATCAGTCCTTCTAATGAATATTCAGGACTGATTTCCTTTAGGATTGACTGGTTTGACCTCCTTGCAGTCCAAGGAACTCTCAAGAGTCTTCTCCAACACCACAGTTCAAAAGCATCAATTCTTTAGCGCTCAGCCTTTTTTATGGTCCAGCTCTCACATCCATACATGATTCCTGGAAGAACCATAGCTTTGACTATATGGACCTTTGTTAGCAAAGTGATGTCTCTTCTTTTTAATATACTGTCAAGTTTAGTCATAGCTTTTCTTCCAAGGAACAAAATCTTTTAATTTCATGGCTACAGTCACTGTCCACAGTGATTTTGGAGCCCAAGAAAATAAAACCTGCCCCTATTTCCATTTGTTTTCCCATCTATTTGCCATGAAGTGATGGGACCAGATGCCATAATCTTAGTTTTGTGGATGTTGAGGTGTTTTTTTTTTTTTTTTAATATTTATTTTTAATTGATGATGTTTGCTTGACAGTATTGGTTTGATTTCTGTCATACATCAACATGAATTAACCATGCGTGTACATATGTCCCCTCCCTCTTAAATCTCCTCCCACCTCCCATGCATTCCCACCCCTCTAGGTTATTACAGAGCCCCACTTTGAGTTCCCCGAGCCATACAGCAGATTCCCATTGGCTCACTACTTACATATGTCGGTGTATACTTTTCCATACGACTCCCCACCCATCTCGCCCTCTCCCTCTTCTCCTCCACATTGTCCATGAGTCTCTTCTCCATGTCTGCATCTCCTGTGCTGCTCTGAGAACAGGTTCATCAGTGCCGTCCTTCTAGATTCCATATATGTACACACACACACACACACACACACACATTAATATACAATATTTGTTTGTTGAGTTTTAAGCCAGCTTTTCACTCTCTTTCACCTTCAAGACGCTCTTCAGTTCCTCTTTGCTTTCTGCCATCAGGGTGATATCATTTGTATATCTGAGGTTGTTGCTATTTCTCCTAGCAATCTTGATTCCATCTTATGCTTCATACAGCCTGGCATTTTGCATGATGTACTCTACATATAACTTAAATAATCAGGGTGACAATATACAACCTTGCCATACTCCTTTCCCAATTTTGAGCCAGTCTGTTGTTCCATGTTGGGTTCTAACTGTTACTTCTTGACCTGCATACAGCTTTCTCGGGAGGCAAGTAAGGTGGTCTGGTATTCCCAGATTAATTTTTAAAATGCAGATTATTTTGAATTTTGAAGAAAATTGCTAAATTCTATTATGCAACATAAATAGCAAAGTTTACATATTCTAAGTGTTTTTTCCCATTATATAAGTTACTACAAGTCCAGTGATTGACATGAAAGTTAATGTTTTATTGCCCCAAGTACATTACTTAGCTATATCATTAGCATATTTGGGGAAGGCTTTTTTAATTTCTTCCTAATAATTATCTTAGATTTTACATACAAAAGGAAAACCTTTATAATGAGATATTGACAGAAACACACTCTATTTCAGATAGTACTGAAGGAATTTTAACTTTCAATGTCAGGATTTCAGAGAAATTTTCTATTTGTATTGGCAATATTAGTAGTATAGTCATCTAAATATATATTAATATTTATTTTTAAGAATTATACATAATGGATAATAGAATCTATATTCTTACTAAGGCATAGAAACTGTTTTACGTGTCATAGAATTTTTATTAGAATATTGGTTTTACAATTTTATTTTAAACATACAAAAATGACATTTCATTAGTATATATATATATATCTCATAAGTTTAATATGTAGTTACTTTAGAGAAAACGAGACAGAGTGTTATGGCTGTTTTGATGAAGGTAATTGAAATTGAGGATTAAGAGTGGCATTTGTCATCATTTATCAACCTGAACATTACATTTATTCCTGCATTTGTTTTGGTTTTACTATATCAAGAAAATTCTTTTAATATAAATAAATAGTTAAAATAATAATGTACTTTAGAAAACAAAGGTTTATTTTTAACTAGAGGATAATTGCTTTAAATATTGTGTTAGTTTTTGCCATACATCAGCATGAATCAGTCATAGGTATAATATGTCGCCTCCCTCTTGAACCTCCCTCCACCACCCACCCAATCCCACCCCTCAAGGTTGTCCCAGAGAATAATGTAACTTTTTAGTAGTACAGATTTAGCTAAAGCTATTCTTCAACTAAACTGAATACAACATTTGACAGAAGAGTAGTTAGAAATTTTATTCCAGAGCTAAAATACAAGTATTATCTAAGGACAACTTGCAGGTTTTATCACGAACATAAAATTTCAGTAACCAAGTATGATAGTCGTTGTAACTATGCATGTGCCTTTCACTTTTTATTGCAAAACAGTTAAGCTATAATAAGCACATGCATCAAACAGGGACACCAGTCTCTTGCCTAGCATTTTTAAGGAAAATACATCTGTTCTACAATAGTATATTCACTTGTATAATTCTTTGCAGACATTTAAAGGCTTGAATTAATAAAAGTCATTTACATATAATGGAAACAACTTTCCTAACCTATGACATATGTCCAAAACAATAAAATACATGCACAGAAAAGTCAAAAGGGGAAAGAACTAATAAATCTAGCACTACAAAACAATGTGTTGCTTATTTACATTTTATTACAATATGGAATGTATTGGATTGCATGTTAAAATTTTTAATGATATATAATATGTTTAAAATATGAAATTGTATAAAATATTGATTTGAATTATACTCTTAAAATATAAGTGTATATTTTAGAATCTCTTAGGAAGGTACTGAAACATTATTCTAAGAGATATATCAAAATACAATATATGATTTGAATGTAATATTGAAAAATATTCAAATAATTCATAAAGGGGCATGAGCAGTCCAACAGAAGGAAATCAAAGGAAAGAAAAGAAAAGAAGAATAAAATGGTAGACCTAAATAAAAATGCGTTAATAGTTTCATTAAATGCTCACGCTCGTGCTCGGTCGCTTCAGTCATGCCCGACTCTTTGCAATCCCATGGACTGCCCTCTGGGCTACTCTGTCCTTGGGACTTTTCAGGCGAGAATGCTGGAGTGGGTTGTCATTCCCGCCTCTGGGGGATCTTCCTGTCCAGGGATTGAATATGTACCTCCTGTGTCTCCTGCAGGCAGATTCTTTACTGCTGAGCCACTGGGGAAGCCCTTCATTAACTGTATCTTCTAAGCATACCAATGAAAGGACAGAGGATTTTCAGATCGAAATTTTATAAGCTGACCTAAATATAGGCTGGAGATAAGAAACTCACTTCCCATATAATGATATTAAAGGTAAAAGGATGGAAGAGAAGCATTTCTTGAATTGAAAGTAAGGACCTCAAAAGTGTGTTTTTCTATACATACGGATGGCCAATAAACACATGAATAGATGCTCAATGTCGCTAATTATTTGCGAAATGCAAATCAAAACTACAATGAGGTATCACCTCAGACTGGTTAGAATGGCCATCATAAAAAAAATCTACAAACAACAAAATCCTGGAGAGGATGTGGAGAAAAGGGAACCTACAGTTGTTGGAATTGTAAGCTGATACATTTATTATCCTACAGTTGGTAGAAATGTAAACTGATACAGTTATTATGAAGAACAGTATGGAGATCCCTTAGAAAACTGGGAATAAATCTACAATATGACCCAGCAACCTCACTACTGGGCATACCCTAAAAATCAGTAATCGATAAAGACACATGTATCCCAGTGTTCATGGCAGCACTGTTTACAATAGCCAGGACATGGAAGCAACCTAGAGATCCACTGACAAATGAATGGGTGAAGAAGTTGTACCTATATACGATGGAATATTGCTCAGCCATAAAAAAGGAATATATTTGAGTCAGTTTTAGTGAGGTGGATGAACCTAGAGCCTGTTACACAGAGTGAGGTATGTCAGAAAGAGGAAAACAGATATACAGGTATAGTATATATATATATATATATATGAACCTAATTGCATAGAATGAATGGAGACACATATAGAGAATGGACTTGTAGACACAGTGCAGGAGGAAAAGAATGGGATGAATGGAATAAGTAGCATCAACATATATATACTAGCAGGTGTAAGATAGCTTTCTCTTAGCTTGCTGTGTAGCACAGGGAGCCCAGCCTGGCCCTTTGTGATGACCTAGAGGGGAGAGTTGTGGGGAAGGGAGGGAGGTTCAAAAGGGAGGTGATTGGTACATATAGATATATAAAATTATGGCCGATTTGTATTGTTGTACAGCAGAAAACAAGGGAACATTTCATGCAAAGATGGGCTCAATAAAGAACAGAAATGGTATGGACCTAACAGAAGAAGAAGATATTAAGAGGAGGTGGTAAGAATACACAGAAGAACTGTACAAAAAAAGATCTTCTTGACCCAGATAATAATGGTGGTGTGATCACTCACCTAGAGCCAGACATCCTGGAATGGGAAGTCAAGTGGGCCTTAGGAAGCATCACTACAGACAAAGCTGGTGGTGGTGATGGAATTGCAGTTGAGCTATTTCAAATCCTAAAAGATGATGCTCTGAAAGTGCTGCACTCACTATGCCAGCAAATTTGGAAAACTCAGCAGTGGCCACAGGACTGGAAAAGGTCAGTTTTCATTCCAATCCCAGAGAAAGACAATCCCAAAGAATGCTCAAACTACCTCACAATTGCACTCATCTCAGGCGCTAGTAAAGTAATGCTCAAAATTCTCCAAGCCAGGCTTCAACAATATGTGAACTGTGAAGTTCCAGATGTTCAAGTTGGTTTTAGAAAAGGTGGGAGGACCAGAGATCAAATTGCCAACATCTGCTGGATCATTGAAAAAGCAAGAGAGTTCCAGAAAAATATCTATTTCTGCTTTATTGACTGTGCCAAAGCCTTTGACTGTGTGGATCACAATAAACTGTGGAAAATTCTGAAAGAGAGGGGAATACCAGAGAAATGCCTTTTGAGAAATCTGTATGCAGGTCAGGAAGCAACATTTAGAACTGGACATGGAACAGACTGGTTCCAAATAGGAAAAGAAGTACGTCAAGGCTGTATATTGTCACTCTGCTTATTTAACTTATACGCAGAGTACATCATGAGAAATGCTGGGCTGGATGAAGCACAAGCTGGAATCAACATTGCCGGGAGAAATACCAGTAACCTCAGATATGCAGATGACACCACCCTTATGGCAGAAAGTGAAGAACTAAAGAGCCTCTTGATGAAAATGAAAGAGGAGAGTGAAAAAGTTGGCTTAAAACTCAACATTCAAAAAAAAAAAAGCCCTCAACATTCAGAAAACAAATATCGTGGCATCTGGTCCCATCACTTCATGGCAAATAGGTGGAGAAACAGTGGAAACAGTGAGAGACTTTATTTTTTGGGGCTGCAAAATCACTGCAGATGGTGACTGCAGGCAGGAAATAAAAAGATGTTTACTCCTTGGAAGAAAAATTATGACCAACCTAGACAGCATATTAAAAATCAGAGACATTACTTTGCCAACAAAGGTCCATCTGGTCAAGGCTATGGTTTTTCCAGTAGTCATGTATGGATGTGAGAGTTGGACTGTGAAGAAAGCTGAGCACCGAAGAATTGATGCTTTTGAACTGTGGTGTTGGAGAAGACTCTTGAGAGTCCCTTGGACTGCAAGGAGATTCAACCAGTCCATCCTAAAGGAGATCAGTCCTGGGTGTTCTTTGGAAGGACTGATGTTGAAGCTGAAACTCCAATACTTTGGCTACCTCATGTGAAGAGTTGACTCATTGGAAAAGACCTGAGGCAGGGAGGGATTGGGGGCAAGAGGAGAAGGGGACGACAGAGGATGAGATGGTTGGATGGCATCACCAACTCCATGGACATGAGTTTGAGTAAGCTCCGTGAGTTGGTGATGGACAGGGAGGTTTGGCATGCTGCAGTCCATGGGGTCGCAAAGAGTCAGACATGACTGAGTGACTGAACAGAACTGAACAGCAGAAACCAACAAAACATTGTAAAAAAGTTTAAAAATTAAATTTAAAAAAGTCTGCTCTTCTATAAAAGCAGAATAATCGGGAAAATTGTCAAAGTCAACTTTAAAAAAAAATCTATAAATTAACAAAAATTTTAAAACAGTGTGAGAATATTTATTTGAGAAAAGTAGCCAACTCTGAGTAAAACATCAAGCTTTGTTTTGTTCAACTCGCCTTAGTCCCATCTTTCTCTCCTCAACCTTACAGTGATAATAGTCATGAAAAATAGCATCCTGCAGTCACTGTAGAAGGTGGAGTGGGTTTGGGGCTACCCCAAATCCTGTCCTCTGAGAACTGTCACTATTTGACCACAGTGAGTTGTCTGGCAACTCACTGAATATCCCCATTCTCAGAACTCATCTTTATTTGACCTGCCTTATAGCTCATTCTGTGTCCTTTCCTGATGGCATTTGGGAAATACAATCTATGGCAAGCATTTAATGTCACAACTGCCTGGGGCAGCATTACTAATTGGGACTAGTATGAGGCTGAGCTAAAAAAAAAAAAAAAAGAATTTTCTTTTTTTTTTTAGACTGGGCAATGCAATGTTCATAGTGTCTTTGAAAATCCCTGATATAATCTATGGCTGATTCATGTCAATGTATGACAAAACCCACTACAATATTGTAAAGTAATTAGCCTCCAATTAATAAAAATAAATGAAAAAAAAAGAAAGAAAAAAAGAAAATAACATACTGGTAAAGAAAAAAAAAAGAAAATCCCTGATACAGATTCTTGGGAATCTAGAAAGTCATGAACCTGTGGAGGGCTATGCCATGTCCAGTAAAGACCTGGGAAAGCTATAAACTCTCACTTCTTACTGATCTTGAGGATGCTAGCAGGAAGTGAAGGCTAAGGCAAATTATAATGTCCTGTTAAAGCATGAAACATCTCTTCAACACACCTGGAAGGCTTACTGGTTCAAGACATTTAAGAAAATATCTATCCAGTTTCTAGATGAATGTTAAGCTAAGTGTCTCCATATGACAAAGAATACAGACTATAGAATTAGCCTGTGAAATTTGCTAAACAAACAGACAAACACTAAGACCAACAAAAGAAAAACTAACAGGGGAGATATGTTTTGAGAGTTGCCATTTTACATTTTTTAACTGTTGCCACATAACATTATTTTGTAGAAATCTGTTTTCTACAAAAAAGTATGGAACAAAAAAATTTAGCAAATTATGGTCCATACACAGAAAAAGGATAGGAACTGTCCACAATGAAGCTCAAACTTTGGACTTACTAGACGAAGACTTTAAATCAGTCATTTTAAATATGTTCAAAAAATTAAAGAAAACCGTGTCTAAAGACTTGATGTATGACAATGATGTCTCAACAAATAGAGAATATTATTATAGAAATGTAAATTATGTATATAAGGAAATAGAAATTCTAGAGTTGAAAAAATATAACGATAAATATAAAAATTTCACTTAAAGGGCTTCACAGTAGGTTTAACCTTATAGGAGACACAGGGAACATGAAGAGAGGATATTGAGATTATGCAGTCTAAAAAACATTACATAAAAGTAATGAATAAGATGTAGTTAAATAGGAATAGAGCCACAGATACCTGCAGGACTCTATCCCGCCTAAAAGTCTACGCATAATAGTTCTAGAATAAGAGGAAGAAGAGAGAGGGTCAAAAATAACACTTGAAAAAATAATGTCCAAAACCTTCTGTGATATGATGAAAAACTTTAATTTGTATATTCAATAACCTCACAGAATTTTGAGTAAGATAAACTGAAAGAGGTCCACACATAATAAAATCGTTGAAAGTCAGACATAAACAGTGAATCGATGTGCTGAAAGCAAAGGAATGTCAATCAAGAATTCTATATCAAGCAAAATTGTCCTTTAAAAAAGGGAGAAATTAATGTGTTCTTGGATAAACAAAGCCAGAAAATCCATCAATAGCACACTTACCCTACGAGAAACACTCGAGGAAGTTCTGTAGGCTGAAATCGAAATACATAAGATGGTAATTAGAATCCACAAAGAAAAAATAAGCTAACATCAATAAAAGTGACTGCATAGGTAAATATATCTACAAGTGTTTTTGTACATAATTTTTTCTTCTCTTTTCTGATTAATTAGATACTGATAAAACAGTATTTAGATGTAAATTTATAGCTGTTAATGACTATATTAATAAAAAAGGTTTCAAATCAATAACCTTCATCTCTATCTAAAAAAAAAATAGAAAAAGAAGAGCAAACTGAACTCAAAGGGATCTGAAGGAAGGAAATAAGAAAGATTAGAGTGGAAATATAATACCAAAAAGAAAATCAGTAGAAAGAAATCAATAAAACCCAAATCTTGTTATTTAGAAAGACTGATGAAATTGAAAAATCTTTAGTTAGACTATTAAGGAAAAAAAAGAAAAATATTACCAATACCAATAATAAAATAAACCAGTATATTATCAGTCTTAGAACTATACCATGAATTGTAAGGGAATATAGGCTTCCCTGATAGTTCAGTTGGTAAAGAATCCACCTGCAATGCAGGAGACCCCAGTTCAATTCCTGGGTTGGGAAGCTCCCCAACCAGCTTGGAGAGCTGGAGAAGGGAACAGCTTACCCACTCCAGTATTGTAGCCTGGAGAATACCATGGTCTGTATAGTCCATGGGGTTGCAAAGAGTCAGACATGACTGAGCAACTTTAACTTTCATAAGGGAATACTATGGGCAGTCATACACTGAAAAAAGAGAGAACCTAGATACAATAATACCAAGTGCTAATGGTGATGAAAAACTATCAGAATTCTTATTTGTTGCTGGTGTGAATGCAACCACACTGGAAGATGATTTGGCAATATTTTAAAAGATAAACATGATCACTCACCTAGAGCCAGATATCCTGGAATGGGTAGTCAAGTGGGCCTTAGGAAACATCACTACGAACAAAGCTAGTGGAGGTGATGGAATTGCAGTTGAGCTATTTCAAATCCTAAAAGATGGTGCTGTGAAAGTGCTGCACTCAATATGCCAGCAAATTTGGAAAACTCAGCAGTGGCCACAGGACTGGAAAAGGTCCGTGTTCATTCCAATCCCAAAGAAAGGCAATGCCAAAGAATGCTCAAACTACCACACAGTTGCACTCATCTCACATGCTAGCAAAGTAATGCTCAAAATTCTCTAAGCCAGGCTTCTACAGTACAAGAACTGTGAACTTCCAGATGTTCAAGCTGGTTTTAGAAAAGGGAGAGGAACCAGAGATCAGATTGGCAACAGCCATTGAATCATTGAAAAAGCAAGAGAGTTCCAGAAAAACATCTAATTCTGCTTTATTGATTAGGGGAAAGCCTTTGACTGTGTGGATCACCACACACTGTGGAAAATTCTTCAAGAGATGGGAATACCAGACCACCTGTCCTGCCTCCTGAGAAATCTGTATGCAGGTCAGGAAGCAACAGTTAGAACTGGACATGGAACAATAAACTGGTTCCAAATCAGGAAAGGAATTTGTCAAGGCTGTATATTGTCACCCTGCTTATTTAACTTATATTCAGAGTACATCATAAGTGCCGGGCTGGATAAAGCACAAACTGGAATCAAGGTTTCTGGGGAAATATCAATAACCTCAGATAGGCAGATGACACCACCCTTGCAGAAAGTGAAGAAGAACTCAAGAACCTCTTGATGAAAGTGAAAGAGGAGAGTGAAAAAGCTGGCTTAAAACTCAACATTCAGAAAACTAAGATCATGACATCCGGTCCCATCACTTCATGGCAAATAGATGGGGAAACAATGGAAACAGTGAAAAACTATTTTCTTTGGCTCCAGAATCACTTCAGCCATAAAATTAAAAGATGCCCGCTCCTTGGAAGAAAAGCTATGACCAACCTAGAAAGCATATTAAAAAGCAGAGACTTTACTTTGCCGACAAAGGTCTGTCTAGTCAAAGCCATAGCTTTTGTAGTAATCATGCATAAATGTGCAAGTTGGACCATAAAGAATGCTGAGTGCTGAAGAATTGATGCTTTTGAACTCTGGTTTTGAGAAGACTCTTGAGAGTACCTTGGACTTCAAGGAGATCAAACCAGTCAATTCTAAAGGAAATCAGTCCTGAATATTCATAGGAAGTACTGATGCTTAAGGTGAAACTCCAATACTTTGTCCATCTGATGGGAAGAACTGACTCATTAGAAAAGACCCTAATGCTGGGAAGGGTGAAGGCAGGAGGAGAAGGGGATGAGAGGATGAGATGGTTGGATGGCATCACCGACTAGGTGGACATGAGTTTGAGTAAGCTCCAGGAGTAAGTGATGGACAGAGAAGCCTGGCGTGCTGCAGTCCATGGGGTCACAAAGAATCAGACATGACTGAGGAACTGAACTGAACTGATGCTGAATAAAAAAGCCCTTGTCACATTATTGCCACATTATTGAAAAGACCAAGCTAGAGAAATAGACAGTAGATCAGTTGTTGCCAGGAATTATGGGTCAGAGGGAGGGTGTAGAAGGGTAGTGTCAGTTTTCTGTAAGATGTTATGGAAAAATACAAATGAAGCTTTTGGCCAACCCAATATAAATTTTCTATATCCAGACTGTAGTAATAATTACATGAATCTGTATATAAGCATTAAAATTCATATAACTGTACACCAAAAGAAACAAATGTTGACTTTACTGTATGATAATTTAAAAATAAAAAGAAATAGTAGGATTATATTGGAAAAAGGCATAAATCAGTCCATCAGAAATTATGGAGATGCTTTTGTTGAGGGAGAAAACTTTTGCTACTTAAACTATATCATGGGAAATTCAAATATGGAAATGTGATGATTAGTGAAAATGAGAAGAGAAAAATGAGCTGATTGAGACCCTGTATTAGCTTCATGGGCTTGAATTTCTCTCATATAAAATGTAGTGAGGAATTGCTAAGTTGCTACTTTGGTAATTGTGTTATTGATAGAATCAGATCCAATTGTATTTCAGAATTTGCCTACATATAAAATCTAGATTATATAAAAGTGTTTTTTCCTAGGTGTAAGTAAGTCAAGTCAAGAGCTTTTTTTTATATTTTTATGATCATGTGGGCATAGGTATTTTTTGAAGCAATAAAAAATTAAAATGTTAAAATTCTAATTGGGTATAAAGGAAAGATCTGGTTTTAGTTACAAAGAACTTAGCAGATGTCCCTGTAAATGTTTTCCCTTAGTAGAATGAAACCACATTTTGCAATATATACTTTTGGATATCATAGTCAGCAAAGAGAATGCTATATTAATGACAGATGCACTTTTTAAAGTATGAGGTGTGCAATAATTTTTAAAACTATTTATTATAAATATAGCTTCAAATGTTTGTATCAACTTTAATATAAATCTATAAATATTATTCTTTAAGAGATTATAGGAGTTGAATTGAAATAGAATATTATTTAACCAATGGCAAGTGAAGTAGAATGATAAAATCCCACTTTAACATTGACTCTTTTAGGCATTTTTGTATCTATTTTATGACAGACACATCATCCAAAATATTGTATGTCTATGAAAAACAAATGCGTTAAGGTAATTCTTTTTTGTTTATTTATTTTGTCCCTCTTGCATCCAGAGTTTATTATAGGGCATATATAAGATAATATAAGAAATGACTCCTTAGCTTCATATCCATAATAATGAAATTTCTCTTTAGATTCTCATTAGAAACTTGCTTTGTAACCATGAGTGGAGACATTTGATGTGTCACCAGGTTCATTGTTCTGAACTGTTTATATCTCAGCAGGAATAATGACATGAATAGTTTGACTATTGAGATGTGAAATCAGAGTGAATATTTGTCAAGGTTTTTTTTCAGCAAAATTAAATGTTGCTAATTTAAAATGGGTCAGAGTAATATTTTTCTGTATTTTGTTCATTGCATAATTTAAATTTAGATCATTTGATATACATTCTTACAATTGGCTCATTTCTGGATCGTTAAGCTCTACCATCAAATAATATTTATTAGACTTCTGGATGCTCATAGATCCAGAATGATTGTTATACCATACAGTTAAGGAAATAGCATACACTCTTCTTTAATAAAAACACAATTCTTCAGCCAAACAAATATTTTTATGTAACAAATAACTTTTATCTAACAAACACAAATATGGCATTTCTTCATTATTCCAATCTATTTGTCTCACTTCTCCTTGCCATTTCTAATTCTAAAAATCTAATAGAATTTTAAAGATACTTTTGAATCATTAGCAAACTCATTAAGAAATATATTGCACATTACACTTTGATGATATCCTTTAGATTAACTGCTTTCAGATTTACTTCAGTGTGGCCAAATAAAAGAATATAAAATACTCAAAGAGATTAAATGGTCAAATGTTAATTCCCACTCAGAATGACATATGCTTACATATGACATTCATTTGACTAAATTCTTAGCTAAGAGTTTGGTTAACAAAAAAATGTATATTTTTCTAGTCAGTGCTTTTGTTGTTACTGTTGTTAAACCTATTTTCCTCACAGACTGTGTAATAGCTCTTTTGTTATTCATTAGTGGGGTCACCAGATGGTACACAGAATAAAGCGAATTTTGTGACTCTAACTCAATTTTGTTCATTTTTGGTTGTTAAATTTGGAAAAGAAGATTGAAACTAATATTTCAATATAGCTACCCTGCACCATATATCAAGCCATATTTATTCTGTCCTCCATTGATAACAAAGAGAATTATTTTTTTCTAATGAATTGAAAATTATTTACAGATCAGTCTTCAATATTTTACCTAGAGAAAGCTTGAGGATATTTCTCAAATTGATTATTGAGATATATCCATAATAAAATTTCTAATAAACTGTTAAGAAGATTGAAACTAATATTTCAATATGGCTACCCTGCATCATGTATCAAGCCATATTTATTCTGTCCTCCATTGATAACAAAGAGAATTATTTTTTTCTAATGAATTGAAAGTGAATTATTTACAGATCAGTCTTCAATATCTTACCTAGAGAAAGCTTGAGGATATTTCTCAAATCGGTTATTGAATATTTGATATATCCATAATAAAATTTCTAATAAACTGTTACTCTTCAGTTACCAAGACAAAATTGTTTCCCTGCATGTTAAGTCACTTCGGTTGTCTCCAACTCTTTGTGACCCTATGGACTGTAGCCCGCCAGGCTCCTCTGTCCATGGGCATTCTCCAGGCAAGGATACTGGAGTGGGTTGCCATGCCCTTCTCCAGGATGAAGACAGTTAACCTTACCTATTTAATGGGATCTTATGTATATTCACTTATTTCCATATTTATCTCCAAATGTTCCAGATGCTCTTTGCTTTTGTTCTCTAAAGGGATATATATATATATATATATTTTTAATCTTTGTTGATATTCACTTCACAGGAAACTGAATATGTCTGTCAAGTCTTCTTCCTGAAAAAGTAGGAAAAAGAAAAGTTGACCTTTTAGGGTGAAAAGTTTATGGTTTCTGTAACTGGGAATTACTTTGCAACTTTGTGTTGCAGGTTTACTCTATTTAAAAGTTCTTTGACATTTCAGATGGCTATGAAACTTGAATTATAGCTCATTGTCTGAAATTATTTCTTTTTAGGTAAACAGGATTATAAAAAAACCAAACCTATTTTACGAGCAACTAAATTAAAAGCAGAAGCAAAGAAAACAGCAATTGGCATAAAGGTACCTATATTTGATAATTTTAAAATTTGATATATTGCCTGCCACTTCATTTCTAAAATGGATTGCATAAATGTTGAATTCTAAATGTTTTATGACATTTCAAAATCTAAGTCAAATGCCAGAATTAGAGGCTTTTAAAAAGAATTTACTTAATGAGAAACACCCTTCGATTTTATCAGGTCTTAGATTAAGACCCAATATCACTTAAGAGAACCAGTTACACTTGAAGTTGCAACTTACTTTTTCTGTAGCTTCTGTTTCACTTCAATGATATATGTGGCCTGGATTAAAAACTTTTCTCATTTGCAGAAAATTTCATTTTATGGTAGTTTATATTTTAATTATAATTGTATATACTTAGATCACTAAAATACGTAATTTTGCTCATGTGTTAGTTTAGTTGTCAGTACTCTCGATGATGAAATTCTAATGATGTTCTCAGACATGTTCTTTTAAAAAACCAGTGTTTTAACTGCTTAAGAAGGATAAAAGCTATTGAGAATGATGTTAACAGATAATCCAATGTGCTATCACAATGAAGTTCGACAAAATTACATTTACATTATTACTCATGTCAACTCTGCCAAGTATTTCGAGTAAAATTAAACTATAAATAGAAAAATTATTTTGGTGGCTCCACTGTCAAATGTGTAAAATTAAAGTGGCTAGTACATATATTTTATTTAAACATTAAAATGTTAAAAGATTTTGGTTTTTATCTGGCAGATGAAAAATCAATTTTTCTAAGTTATAGCTTATAGCAAATGCCAAGGTATTACTACCAAGCTGTAACAGCTGTTGAACTGCCAGATGATATATTTGGTTGTCTTCCAGAATTTGCTATTATGATCACAAAACACTGCCTTCTTTTTACTCCTGATTGCTGATTTTGATCAAGCATTGCTGTGTGCTGTGGTATGTTTTCACAATACAGTCTCCTCAGTTAGTTCTGTGTGTAGGTTTTAAATGAAAAAAAAAATAGTGAATCACCTTTTTGTTTAAAAGAGAGATGATTAATCTTTTGAAGTTTTATTCTAATTTCACATGAAATTTCATTCATCTTTAAACTTATTTCTATGACATAAACTTTCTAAAACCAGTGCCTATTTCCTTATTTTGCAGTTAGTTACCTGATGATTGTCTTTTGTAGTGAGGGCATTGTCTTGTCATTTTCCAGGAAAGCTATGTGTCATTTGCTTTTATCTTTCACAATACAGTAGTTTGCTTTTGTTTTGTCAGAAAAATATTGAGGAAGCACACTCTACTTGTGGCACAATATAATGAGAAACTATAAATAAGAATTTGGAAAGCAGTGCAGCCGTGCATTTATTGATGTATACCACTTTCCCATGCACTTCCTTTGTCATTTGCTCTTATAATTTTTGCTATGTTTACTTGGAGGAAATAACCATATTTCTAGTTTAAGTCTAGTCTACAGTGCAGTCATTTAATGTACTTTTTCAAAACAATGTAGAATTTATCTTATATGAAAAAAAAATTGTTCTTAGATTTCATTTATGATTTAAAGCATGTACAGAAAAGTTTTTGACCTCAGAAACGTAGCTCCTTTTTAATAAACTAGCATACCATTTTGATGTGTAAACCTGTGAAAAACAAAAACCTTAGCCTTAAACACTGTTTACTTTGCTTGAACATTTATGTGAAATGCCCATTAAAATGACAGGGAACTTTTTAGAATCAGAACCATGGAGGTGTTTTACATTTCAAGTCTAGCATACTAATTAGCTTGCCCTGTCAAACTTTGATTGCCTTGTCATTTTAGCATAGTATTTTAAATAACGAAGTTTCTTTCAGGATTGCCATTTAATGCTGTTTAATTTCCCCAGTGAGTGATTTATCCATACTGATAATGTCAGAGAAGCAACCAAGGACTAACGAACATCAGACATGTTTGACTCTTACCTAGTTAATACAGGATGACCGTAATGTTATCTTTTATCACTTGACTACTTAGTTTTTATAGGGAGTCATTGTTATGCTCTTCAAATAATTTAATCTATAGAAAATATGAACAACTGCATGGAATAGAAAAATAAGAGCAATGATAAAATTGAACACAGAATAAAGAGGCCTAGAATCACTTGCTTCTTTCCTCTACTGTTAATAATGATGCAGAGTCTTTGTAAAATGGATTTTATGCCATTTACCTCACAGAATAGTTGGGAGAGTTAAATAATACAATGATACAATGAAAACACTTAACATAAATATAGGTTTGAAGTAGCCATTACTGGTTTGCATAAATAAGACTTTGCTTGGGTGCTTGTCATTGGCCTAAAGATCCCCTCCTTCAACTAAGTCTGTCTTGTGTGACTGTACTATATATTACCAAGTGTTCTTGGTTTTGTTGTGAAGATATTGTGGATGTTATTGCAGTAAAGTTTGCAAAGCAGTCTATAATTTTAATATATACCTTACATATCAATTATATAAATCTGACTCAATCCTTCATTATTTATTTAGAAATTGTGTTACCATATTGTAGAACCTGTGAAGGGAAAGAAAAGACATAATGATTTTGGAGGAATTTTTGCAAGAAACCACTTCCAGATTTCAGTAGCATCTAATATCAACAGTATTGATTGAGGAATCATGGATATGAGATAGAAAAATTGCAAATTAGGGGACCTTACCCTCAGGGGCTTCCAGTGCTTTTTAATAAATGAATGTTTAGCAACAGAAAAATTCAAGGAACAGTAATGATTCAGAATAAGACATGAATATGACTGCTTCAAAGTGTGGAATTAATTTCTATTGAGAAGCTATTTTTGGTTCCTGTCTCTTACCAATGTAAACAAAATAATTTATGACCCAGTAAAGTGTACCACCTAAAAAATATTTGCACAACTAATATTTGCTATTTGGTTGCTGTTAAATGTGAAAACTTTTTTCAAGAATTGCAAATTAGTAAAAAAAAAATTTTAGAATACGAATACCTGTTTCCTAGTATTTATAAGGGAAAAATAATCTATATTTAGTAGTTTATTAAGTTTATTTGAGAAAATAATTATAATAAAATAATAAGGATCAAAATTTGATTTATTTGTTTTATAAATGACATATTCAAATGTCAACCAAATCTTGCTAACATGAGCCACCTCTAATTATTATTTTTGTCCTTTTTTGTTATTTCTGATCTAAAGCTAAAAATGGCCAAGGGCGGGGAGAGTCATAAATGTCTTAGGGGTATAAGTTATGATTAGCATAACCAGCATTCTGCAGGCAGTATTTTCCAATTTTACCACGGTTTTAACCTTCCAAACATGCAGTCCCCACAGTGATAATCTCTTTAACAGAAAAGGGCACTTTGACAAAAACTAATGCTGTGCCTCCTCACCCAACGCTTCTTGAGCCTCACCTGCATACCATAGTGTAGTGAATAGGCTTAACGGAATTAATAGATCCTCTGAAGTTGTGTTCTATAAATGTTCTCTACTGTCTACCCTTAAACCTCTCTTTTATGCCTCTGGATATTCTAAAAATGTACAAGGAGGGTGAAACACTGTAAGCTGAAAAGCAGCAATTAGAGGTGATTATCAGTGAGAGTGAAGACCAGGGCCTCCAATGGAGAGTAGAAACGTTATTCTTGTGTTAAGCTACTGTGAATGGTGACTGCTGTGGAACAGTTTTGTTGTCCACTACATGGAACAGATGGAGTTTGCAGTTGTGTGTCACTTGTTTATTACATCCTCTTAAAATTAGTAGCTGTGTAACCAGATGGGTCTGGGAGCACAGCTGTGGATACAAGAAAATAAATGAAACCTGTCTGCTGCTGCCTGCCCTTCTGAGATGCCAAAGTATTCCAACTGCAACAGAGGAAAATTCACTTTGATTTGACATTATATCGATAGGGTAATTTTTGTTTTGTTTCGACTTCATTAAAGTAGATTTAGAAATCAAATCTTACAAAAATAGTTGACACTGAATCTTTCAACCCCATGATTTTCATTGATATTTATTTTTGAAGTTTTCAGATCCAAAAAAATGTTATTATAAAGCTAAAAATCTATATAAAATATCCTCTTGTAATTTCAAAATTCAGGTAAAGATGACATGTTTATTATAAACCAAATTGATTTTATTGTCTTTAAAATTTTATTAAGTGACATATGAAAGCTACATTTGTATTAAGTGCAAATAAATTGTTTCTCCATAAAATAGTGTCAGGAAGGTGTGTGATATGAAAGTGAAAATTAGAAGGGAATATTTAAGCCCTTTAGGATACTGTACTGGCACTATTTGTCCTTTTTTCTGTTTAGCCAAGTGATATGCTAACATTGAGAAAATTCCTTCATGGTATGTCTATGTATCAATACAAAAAGTTTATAGATTTTATAAAAAATAATATGATTTTGCTGTTGTGTATGTGGTAAACTTCTTGGCTATTATTTCAACATCATCAATATAATCTGCATCAGATCACTAAATGAAGTACCCAGGACCATCCTTCATAGTTGTGATAATTCTATCGTATCATATCACGCTTCATGATCCAAGAGTGTTCAGTTTCATTCTGCCACGTTGTGAACTATAGAATTTAGAAGTTAAAAATAAGAGTTTTAACAAAATAATATTTAATAAGGATGTCTGTGGGCTTCCCAGGTGGCACTAGTGCAGAGACATAATCTAGAAACTTGTTCTAGTTGTTTCCTCCCATTAGAGAAGGAGTGATCATTTTAGAGTCTGTATCCAAATGCTATAATAATAATAAATGTGTTGAAGCAAGAAATACAGAGCAAGATAAACTGTGTAGGTACAAACTATACTGCTTGCATCCAGCAGTTTGATATCTAAACTATGAAAATATATTAAAATTATAAATGTTAGTGTTACTATTAGAAAGACACACGCTAAATGAAAGTAATAACAGGTATGAATATATTCATATTATACCCACTGATGTTATTTAGTCACTAAGTCATGTCTGACTCTTTTGTGACCCCATGGACTGCTAGCCCACCAGGCTCCTCTGTCCGTGGGATTTTCCAGGCCACCAGGGAAGCCCACCCACTGATGTCTTGGCATTATTATAGGTATTGTCAACCATAAAATGTTTCTTCGCTTAATGACAAAGTATTAAACAAAAGAATGTGATCATTCTAAACTTTTTTTTTAATCTCATGAAACTGATAATGTTAACCAATCTCATTTCATGAATTTCAAATTTGCTTTTTTTTTTCCCTTCCTCAGGAAGTTGGCCTTGTGCTGGCAGCTATACTGGCCCTCCTGCTGGCTTTCTATGCTTTCTTTTATCTCAGACTGTCCTCAGATGTTGACCCTGATCTGGAACCAGATGAAGATTAGTTGAGCAGCAATCAATGCATGAAAAGGAAATAATTTTTTTAAAGCACCTCTAGGGACCAATACTTTCTGAAGTACTGAGACGGCAAGATCTTGAATTTTTTTCTGCTGGTATTTTCAGTTTGCAGAAGTATCTTTTTAAGTAGTTGTGTAGGATATCAAGAAAAGAACCTTTCCTAGCAATGTAGTATAATATGTGTGCTACTAGATACTTTTATAAATCTTTCTACTTTGACAGGCAACCTATTCATGGTGCATTTTGATAAAATAGGAAACAGATCCTAAATTCTTCGGATGTCTTAGGCAATTTATGTGTATAAGTCCATCACTTGCAGATTACCAAATCTATTTTGTTCCGTATATATCATGAGTAGACGTATATATCCTCATTTCTAGAAGCATTCTCTAGTCACATTCAGCGCCTAAAAAGGAATGAAAAGTCATGGGAAATTTTTCATTTTACAAAGAAGCCCTGCTTTCTTTCCAGACGTATTTTATATCATTAGACTATCTGCACATACATCTACAGTAATCTTTCTCTTTCTTTGCCAACTGTTCGGCGCACATGTGCTCCATCAGAAATGGCACCTGGATGACAGAAGCTCAAAGAGTCACATATGTCTCTAAAATAGAGTTCCTTTTCTCTTGGGCTGTCTGAACTGGTGTAAATAGAAAGTTCAGTTGATCTTGATTTTAATTAACTTATTACTCTACTAATATAAACTTGGAATCCTTTTTTAATTATGTTGTTCTGGCTGCTTGCTGTATCAGTTTGCCCCTCTTATTAGGGAGTAACAATCTGTCATCTAATTGTGCAGTCTTTTTCACACAACAGTAATAGCAGAAGACCTACCTACTCAGAAACGCTTTCTTGGGTTGTCTCATATCTGAACAATGCAAACTTATTTTACAAAATTGTGCTTTGCCTCTTGGGAATTAAATCAATTAAGACTCTTTTGTGAAAAGTAATAGAAGAAAATATGTGTCTTATATTACCTGCATATGGAGTTTTTTGTTTATATGATTTTTCAAAGTATTTTACATTTGTTGGGTTATAATGACTAATGTATTCAATATTTTTTACTGGTAATCAATTTTTAAAATATTTTTACAGCACACAAATGCATTAAGCTTAGAAAATGGAAAAGTATGTGTCCACACCAGAGTCATTAGTTACTACCTTATATAAATATGTATAGAAAATGAATAGTTTGCAACATGTTCATAGGGTGATTTATAGTGTATTTATAAAGAGTAAATAAAATGTTAAGATTGTTGCCATACTCACCAAGAGAACAAAGTTTTGATAAATATCTTTGAGACTTTTGGGGATAGTTGAATGTGGCTGTATAGCATTTTGTTCTATAGAATTTTTTCAAGTAGTATAATTTATTTCATCAGCGTGAAAACAGCCAAAAGATCCAGTATCCTCATAGATCCTTTATGTCAAACAGCTGAGGGCAGAATTTAGCCAATGCTATTTACTGGATTCTTCCCCTTGAAATCACAAACTTAAGAGACAGACCAAGAGTTCCTATACACTCACCATAGTGGACCAATCCAAGTGGCATTTTTAGGAAAGGTTGCAGCATTTAATGCCATGTGGTATGTCTGTTTGTGAAGTGGGTGGCAAGGGAATATCCAAGCTGGCATTTTGGATATGATGGGTCTTTTACTTTCCTGAGTGACATGCCACATGTCAAGAAATACTGTTTTCCCTTACTCCTATCACATTTACGTGAACAATTTTCATTTAGTTATTTTCCCTCCCATCTGGTGCTAAATGCAGTCATATTAAATAAAGATTATTTCTAATTTCAGTGGTAATTTAAATGCAAGGATATATAATACTTGTTTATTAGATACCTATCCAAGTGAGATATAACAGAATTTATAGTATTTAAAATACATGATTATACTCTTAGAAATGTTTGAAAATTCATTCCCCTGAAAAAATAATTTATTGTCCTGTTCTACCGTTGAGGTATTCTTTGGGAGAAAATGTTTTTGATAGTAATGAATATTAGGCTAAACACAGTATGATTATAGACAAGTTTCATTACATAGTTTTACCAATACTCTGAGTCTATGGCTAGTCTGTTTGTATGACTGACTGACTTATAGTAAGTTCTAAGAGCTAAATTCTGACTTTAATAAATAGCAGGTAAAGTGAGACAGTGTATGTTTACAAAACACTATTTTTGTGAAGTCCACATTTTTTAAACTCACCTAAGTTAGAAAGCAGCAGTTTTTTATAGAGAAATCCCAGGTTGAATTCTAGTTTGAATCTTTGAAGGCAAAGGTGTTATCCGGCCTACAGCTTCAGGGCACTACACTTTTGAATAGTGAGGGGTATTTGGTGTAAGTCTGAGACTGGCACCAGACAAATTTTAGGAGTGGGTTTTTCCCCTGCAACAATTCATCACTCAGAGTAATTCAGAAGACAAAAACAGAAAAATGTAATTACTTTGCAGAATGTTTGAATCTGTTTAACATGCTGTTTCTGCAGGAAAAAATAATTTCAACTAATGCAGCTGGACTTAACGTACAACTTAGGAAATATTGTGAATGAAGTGAAAATGGTTACTGCATTTTATCTTGCATGCAAAATAAAGAAAATGTAAATTCATCTGAGAGGAGATGTAAAAATATTACCTCATCTAGAATTTCTTTTGAAACAAATGTACTAAAAGCCTATTTTAGTACTAGTATGAGGTTTGTTGTTTTAAGGTGACAAAATACTTGAAGATTTTCTAATCTTTTTCAATTTTTCATAAAATAGAAATATTTCCATTTCAACTGATGATTACAAAGTCCTGAGAACATATTCTTATTCATTTCTGTAATTTCAGTAGTGTAGTGATCTGCATATATTTAATAAATGCATGTTAAAATTAATCTCTTTTAGTCTTCTCAGAGCCTGGTGCAGTTTTTGCATGTGATATATGGTTTAAAATTATTTGCATTTAATAAATAAAACTTAAAATCACAATATTTTTCAACTCAGCATTTAGCGTTTATGATCTTTGCTTGTATTGGGGCACATATACATTTAATCCTGGTTTTCTTAAAGATCAAGACAACTAGCATTAGATCTGTTGTAAAACAGAAATATTGCTCTTTTCCAGGAGTACATTATTCTGATCTTAAGCATTGTTCAAAATCATATTCGTTGTTATAAATTAACGTAGTCTAAATCTTCACTCTTACTGAAAATAAAACTAAATTTTCATTATAATGCTTATATTTATGTGAAAATGAAGATGCTTTATTTTTCCAGATTCTGAAATTATATAGTCATGATAATTCAGTAGATCAAGTTATACTTTAGATAAGCTTCAGAAATAAACTTCTAGAAATTGAACAGATTTTAAATGTTAACTTATTTCATCTATAAATAAGGTTACTGAGCCAGAGGCTATCTAAGATAAGCTTTTATTTTCTTGTTACCAGCAGTGAGGCTTCTCTCCACTTACCTGAGGCTTCTCTGGGGAGATTCACACCTTCTCCCTTGGCAGCACTGCCTTCTTTTATTAGAATTGCTCCAGTGCAGTCTGGTGAGGATGTTTGCTAGATTTTGTTCCACTGACACCATATCTAAAATCAGTACAGCCTACAGAAAATATCGTAGCAGATAAATCCAGTGCCTACAGAAACACTTTGCTATTTTGTATAGGTTTTAGCTATACAGGTAAATATAGAGGGAACAGGGAGAGTTGCTTAAAGAACTGTACCAGTGTGGAAATATCTATAGTGGGTCAGTAAATGTATTTAAAACAATTGAACTGCTGTCATATTCAGCATTGTGCCTCCTTGTTAAACAAAATTTTTTTTTATCCCTAGCAGCAGACATGAGATCCTTATTTCAAGAAAAATAAGATACTTTACATGCCAGAAGATTTTTTGATGACAGTACCCCCTCCTATTCTTCATTTTTTAAAACAACAACCAAATTGGTGGGGAGGCAGCCAAAATTTGAGGTACCAATGCCTCTCGAACAGATGTCGCACCATTATTTTTTAGCTCGTTTAGATGAATAAACATGTTAAACTGTGAAGTATTACATTTTAGATTTTTTCATTAAAAAAAGAGACAATCTGTTTACTGTCCTAATTGAGACAACAATCCTTGTGGTTGCCAGTTTTGGCAGTCATAACAATGAACTATAAATATTTGGACCAACCAAGTAAATGGTGGCTATAAAGGCTATAGCATGTGTAAAGTTCTGTTTTCATGGGCACCCATCTTAGTATGGCATTTTTTTTTTCTGACTTCTTCAAATACAATTGTTTGTGTAAATTTGAAGTTTCATGGTAAGCCTAAAAGAAATTGATTTCAATATCTAATTTTGTTCTAGTTTATCATCCTTTTCAGTGTTCAACTATCCATCTGCTTGTAACAAATTGCTTCTGCAGTTGCTCTATTCAATGTGATAAGGCAAGGTCTTCACTGGCTTGTCTTCTCTGTACATCCTAGGATAATATAAAATTCAGAGTTTTTTTTTTTTCTTTCCTATTCTCATATTTATAAAGTGAGGATAAAGGCATTTTAAAAACTCTCTTAAATTGCAGCAGTTTTTTTAAAAGAAAGTTTTATAAATAAAACATGACCAAATATAATTCTTGGTATAATGACTAATGATGGAGGTCATAGTCTTAGCCCATATTAGTATGCTGTACATAAAACAACAAGTGAGAGGAGTTGGACCAAAGAGAAATAACCCAGAATTTAAAAACTTACTTGTTACACTAGCTCCTACATATCTGTGATCACGATAGTGAGTGCCCTTCTCAGCATCTTATTTGAGTTCTCTTGTTCACTTACTCTTTACCGTCTCCCCATCTGCCTCAATTGCTCAATTCTCGGCAATCTTGAACATTCCTTCTCTGTTTGTATGAACCTCACTTCTACTTTGTCGTACTTAACTTAACTTGCTGCGTACTATATTAACTGCCTCTCATATCTACCATTTTACTTAGAAATATCACTGCTCCTTCCCTTTTTTTTTTATTGTCTTTCTTCTTACCTGCTTTCTTTATCTGTCACTAAACATATGTATTACACAAAACTAGAGAGAAGAGTATAGTGAACCTCAGTCCACCCATCACCTACTTTCAGCAACTACCAGTGTTTTGCCACTCTTTCATATACTCCACCCATTTTTCTGTAACCTGAGGTATTTTAAAGCAAATCTCAAATATGCTGACATTTTCCCTGCAAATATCTCAGTATGCATTCCTGAAAGTACTTTGGTATTTTTGTTTGTTTTTGTTTTCTGTTAGGTTTTTTTTTTCTTTAGTTACTAGGAAGCTAATCATATTAATCAGTTCCTCATATTGCTTAATACCAAGGCAAGAGTCAAATGTCCTTAATTGTCTCTAAGATATCTATTTAAGATAGGTTTTCAGTCAAGATCTGTACTACCTTTGTTTGTATGTCTCCTGAATTCTTATAAAGTTGACCCGTGAACATTATGGGGACTAATCTGCCTATAACTTATAATCAGCCCTCCATATTCCTGGTTCCTCCACATCTGACGATTCAACCAACCTTAGATCGTGTAGTAGTATTTATTATTGAAAAATATCCCCATGTAAGTGGGTGCCTGCAGTTCAAACCCACATTGTTCAGGAGTCAACTGTATTCGGCAATAAACCCCTCTTTCTTTCATGCCTTTGATTGCTGAAGAAAACAAGTTACTGGTCCTTTTGAATATTCAGCTTTCTAGATTTGGCCTTTTTCATTTTATTATTCATTTTTTTCCCTCTAGTTTTCCTATTTTCTGTAAAATAGAAGTTAAGTTTTAAGTTAGATTAGATCCAGACAATTTTGTTGTTGTCATTTGTTTTTTAATGAGACACATGATATCTGCTTGTCTCACTTATGGCAATGCTGTAATTTGTTACTGGATTTATATGCTAGTAACCTGATTCCCTCCAAAATAAGGTTTTACATCAAGGTTTTACCTAAAGCTTTTTAATCCATTCATAATTGTTGCCTAGGTTATTAATATCACTAGGCATTTCAAACTGGTGATTTTCCAACATTCCTTTAGCATATGTTAAGTGAAATTATTAAAAACAATTTTTACCAATTATTTGGTTAGCTTAAACAGCTTAAAGAAATCCAAATTTCAGAATAATGACTTAGTACTCTTAACTGTGGCCAATGAAGATGTGTCATTGTTATTCGTGTTATTTTTGTATTATCATTATAAAGGCATAGATTTTACACATGTGATATGATTCAATCCATTGCAATCTTTGTTCTTTTCAGTACTGAAATAAGATTTATGTTATCATGCTTCATATTATTAAAATCATGAAAGCTTTATGCTTTTACACTATTTTAAGTTATTCTAAAAGTGACAACCAGTTAGTCAGATTTTAGAAACAACAGGAATAAGGAGTAAATGTGAGGATAAGTATAATATTTGCAAATTATATGATTGACTAGAAAACTAAGAAAATAAGTTTTATGTAGCATGCTCTTTTAGAAAAATATTTGTGAAAATCAATAGCTTTAACTACCTATACAATAATTAGCTAAATATAATAGCATAAAAATACCTTTTACAATTGCAGTCAAAACTCTAGAATTATCTAGAAGAAAATCAGCAAAAGTATGAAGAGGATTCATTGGATAAAAGAACATTACAGGGTGACATAATAAAACTTTAAAAAAGGAATTAGTAAAAATAGTCTTCTACTTTGGAAATAGAAAAGAGAAACTTAACCCATCAGATATTAAAGTGTATTATAAAATTATAATACATAAAATAATATCATTGTCAAGGAAAAGTAGACAAACCAATAGAAAAAGTGCAATGTCCAGAAATAGATCAAAATATGAATATTCATTTAATGTTTCCCATAAGCCATGAGGATAGATTAGTTAGTTATTAAATGCACTAACTGAATATCCATCTGAAAATTAAAAGATGCCTAAACCATGACTTAAAACAAGATTAATTTCTGACGGAATTTGATTTCTGTGTGAAAATGAAATGACAAAAAGTATTAGAAGAAATTATAGATATTTTTAGAAGCTCTTAGTAGGGAAATTATTTCTGGGCATTGATTCATGAGTCAGAAGCCATAAAGGAAATACTGTTGGTTTATAACACATTAAATTAAAATCTAACACACAAGACAGTACCTAGTGTTAATTAAAGATGTGAAGAAACAGTCTCTTTAATGTAGTGCTTGGGGGAATAGTAATCTCACACACTTTCTGGAAGGGACTTTTGCAATGTACTTTAAAACTTCTTTAATTTGATGTATACTTTAAGCATTCTTCATAATGTCGAAAAAAAAAAACCAAAGAAACAAAAAATTAAAACTACGTATATGTCCCTGGTGGCTCAGAGGGTAAAGCGTCTGCCTGCAATTCAGGAGACTCGGGTTCGATCCTTGGGTCAGGAAGATCCCCTGGAGAAGGAAATGGCAACCCACTCCCGTACTCTTGCCTGGAGAATCCCATGGACGGAGGAGCCTGGTAGGGTACAGTCCATGGGGTCGCAAAGAGTTGGACATGACTGAGCGACTTCACTTTCTTTCTTTTCTTTCATATGTCCAATATAGGAGTCTTTTTAAATGTCTTGTTACTTCTATAAAATAAAATGTGATGGATTCACTAAAATAGCATGTATTTATACTTAACTGACATGGAGAGAGGTCAAAAAAGTTATAAATGATTACAAGTGATTGTGATACAGTTCTCTTTTGTTTGAATGTGTATATGTCTTGGGCTTCCCTGGTGGATCAATAGTTAAGAATCTGCCTGCAATGCGGGAGACAGGAGACGCCGGTTGGATCCCTGGGTTGGAAAACCCCCTGGCAGAGCCTGGGGGACTGCGGTTCATGGGGTTGCAAAGAGTCGGACACAACCAAAGCAGCTGAACATGGAACATGTCTCTGTGTTGTAAATGTGTTTTAGTGTGTTGGAAGAATATTTAGCAAGAATTAAAGAGTATTTCAGAAAAGAACTAATGTTGTAATAGGGAAGAACCTTTTGTATCATATTACCAGTTAATAACTAAAGATATTGCCTATAAGCTTAAGTTACACATAATGGCTCATCTTTGGGAATCCTGCCTCCCAGATAATGAATGTTAAGGTAAATTAACCTTTGCTCATAGCTTCCTTGGTGGCTCAGATGGTAAAGAGTCTGCCTGTAATGCAGGAGACCTGGGTTCGATCCCTGGGTTGAGAAGATCCCCTGGAGAAGGAATTGGCAACCCGCTCCAATATTCTTGCCTGGAGAACTCCATGGACAGAAGAGCCTGGTGGGCTACAGTCCATGGGGTCACAAAGAGTCGGACACGACTGAGTGGAAAGATTTTAGCTCAACAAGAAACATCCTGACCAGACCCACCTGTGAATGACTAGAGAGAAGAAGAAATTAACACATCCCTTTTGGGGGCTGATGAAAAATCAGGAAATATTGCACTTTACTCCTTACCCTTTTAATATAAAAGAAGCCTAAATTCTAACTCAGGCAGTGTGGTTCTTTGAGACATGAGCCCACCATCTTCTTGGTTTGCTGTCTTTCTAGATAAAGTTGTTATTCCTTGCTCCAACAACTTGAGTCTCCATTATTGGCCTGTCATGTGGCAAGTGGTATGAGCTTAGACTTGATAACAATTTGGGATTTATTCACTTGTTCATTTGAAGAAAATGAACGTTTGCTACATGCCAGAATTGTTTTTGTGCTTGCAACATACCCATAAACATTAAAAGGAAAAACAAACAAACAAAAACAATACTCTTGCTTTTGTGACATATGATCTTCAGAGATGGAGTGGTGATGATTTCATCAAAAGAGTGAAAAGTGTATTCTAAAGCGAGAGAAAACCAATAAAAGAGTATAAAGACATACTAGCATTTGGCCTGTTGCAGCCAAGAGTGGCTGGAGCATAGAGGGCATGAGGTAGATGGAATGAGAAGGTAATTTATTAATGTCCCTTTGTACTCATTGTCACCTTCTTTCTTTCCTCTGCCTCAAACCATTTCCTTATATTTAATCTTGGAAAATGCCTACCTATCTATCCTTGAAGACCTCTCTGTTCCCCAATTTTTACAGCCTTTCCCCTTCCAGTCCCCAGCCCTTCCAACTCAAGGCTAGGTGAGGTGATGATTCTGTCTTTTAGAGAATTTATTCCATGACAGTTATTCATTTATATAATTCTCCAACTAGACTCTGAGGTCTTTCAGTGAAGATTCTGAGTTTTATTGCTGTATATCAAATGCCAAGAATGCCTCTAGACCCATGGTTTTTGCCACAGTAAATATTTTTAAATGAATGAACACTACACCCCATTCCCTAGAACAGGGTTTGTCAGTGTTGGCACCACTGGCAGTTTGGGCCAGATAATTCTGTTGTGGGGCCCTGTCCTGAGAAAAGGAGGATGCTCAGCCATATACTCTACCCTACATGCAAGTCTATGCCAGCAGGACCTCCTCCTGCCATTGTTATTATTGGAGGAGGTTATCAAGAAGATGTGACCACTCGTTGATCCATCAGTTAGACTAGGGCAACCTTGTATTTTCTGTCGTTTTTACTTTTTGAGCATGGTTGCTCTGTTATCTGGTGTCTTGTTATTTGGTATATTGATATTCAAAGTTATTAAATCTTGATTATGAATTTTGGCTTTTAGCATTATAGAATGTCTTTGATGTTTTTATGTCTGAGTTCTGCAGTTTTTTTATAAAAATGTCACAATTCTTGCAAACTTCGTTTTTTTGATATGTTCTTTCTCTAGCTATAATTTCAACCTTCTGAATCATTGTATGTTAGGTGTGCCCTTTACATAGAATTACAGTTGTAGAGTTCAGATTTGTTTTATGAGCCTATTTGGATTTTAAGTTGGTAATAGCTGAGTGAAACCCATTCACATTTTTTCAGTATTATTATCCACTCTGCAAATAATTTTATAATTTTATTTTACAAATAAATCAAATGTATTTACTTATATACATTATTTGTATTTTGCAAATAAATCCAATGTATTGACATATATATATTTCTGTATTTGATGTATCTTCTAAAAAATTCGGTATTTTTGAACATTGGTATTTTTATTTAGAGATTTCACTTATATTCATACATTTTTTAATACACTTAAATACATTTTCACAAATAATCTGTTACTCAGTGAACTGTCAAGCTTACCTGATATTCTTGACCTTCGTCTATTACCTATAAAGCAGTCAATAATCTTAGACTGCTTTCTCCTTTGTCTTTCCCTTCATCTATTTCTCGTTGTTTTCTTTCTACTTTTCTAGAGCATATTCTTCTACTCATGCCACTACCCTTTTTGATACTTTATGCTTAAATTTAACTCTAGAATTAAAAATATATGAAATACTCATCAGTTCTTTTGCCAAAGTTTTCTGTGTTATCTCCTGGTTGAATGAAGCTCAGCGAACTGAGGAAGGGCTCATATGTAAAGTATTCCCTGGATCCATGAACCTTTTTTTTTTTGTCCTATTGCTTTTGTACTTGGGGCAATATGGTGATTATCAAATACTTGACTTGCAATTTTTTTCCTTCAGTTTCTTCAAAATGTAGCCCCAGACTGCTTTGTTTTTGTTGTTGTTGCGACCCTTGAAAAGCTTAATGGCATCTTTCCCCATTCCCCCTCCACGGGCGTAACTTGATCTTATTGCCTGTATACCCTGAATTCTAATTGTTTTTCTAAGATGTGTCTCTCCCTCTCTCTCTCTTTTTTAGTTTTCTAGGCACACAGTGGGCCCTTTAAATATGTAAAAATAATATTTTCTTTGTTCTGAAAAGTTTTCTTCGATTATACTTTCACATCAGTTATAGAATGTTTTGTTTTCCTTCTTCAGAGACTTCAACTATGTGTATTTTTGAATTCTCTTTTCACATCTTCCATTTCACCATATTCTCCTTGACCCTTTTACTTAATACTTGATTTCACTTTTATCTTCCTGGTTTTCCTGCTTTTCTCTAGTCTCAGTAAATTTTGCTACAATCTTATATACCTTGGGTACCTTTCAATTCTTATTTGTGAGTCGGGCTTTTTTTTTCCCAGTTTCTTTGCTGAAATCAATCAGCTCCTACTGCATTATTCCCCATTTTGTCACTGTGGTCTTAAGCTTTAAATTTTCTATTTCTAGTTTATACCTGTATCTACATTTACATCTGTATCTACATTTACATCTGCATCTCTATCTACATATCTACATCTAATTTCCAAATGTTTATTTGAGGATATTTAGTTCAGTTAAAAATTGTGTTAGCATTCTTCTGATTTTTGGTTTGTTTGTTTGTTTTTTGGTATGAGATAATTCTTCAGCTGAAGTGTTTTCATTTAAATTTTCTGTTTTATTCTTCCATTAGCTTTGTATGTAGTTCGCTTGAGTTTTTCTCTATTTCTGGTCATTTTAGGGGTTGAGTCTATAGTCCAGGATCATCTCTTTACAACAGCCTGCTGAAGACAGTTTCTTCAATCAATGCTCTCAGTGGTAGGGGAGACAGGCAGGATTGGCATGCCTTATTTCTTTTTCATTTCTGAAAGATCCTCAGTTTTTCTTTTACCTTCTTTCTCATTTCTGCTACTTCCTCATAATCTTTTCTCTACTTTTATGATTCTTTATAGGAAGCTATGCTCTTTTGACACTGCTAACTTCTTCAGTATTACTCATTTTCAGACCTTTCTCCTATAGCTGCTACTGTGAAGTGCTAAACACCAGAGCTCAAATGTTGGCACTTAGTATTATTTCCTTTCTCTGGGGTCCATGACTTGTTGATGTGCTCCACTTTAAAAAGTTAAAATGGTGTGTCATTAAAATGGTCTGTCTTAAGCAATCCGGAAGGAAATCAGTCCTGAATATTCATTGGAAGGACTGATACTGAAGCTGAAACTCCAATACTTTGGCCACCTGATGTGAAGAACTGAGTCACTGGAAAAGACCCTGATGCTGGGAAAGATTATAAAGAGGAAGAGAAGGGGACAACAGAGGATGAGATGGCTGGATGGCATCACTGACTCAATGGACATGAGTTTGAGCAAGCTCCGGGAGTTGGTGTTGGACAGGGAGGCCTGGCATGCTGCAGTCCATGGGATCGCAAAGAGTTGAACGTGACTGAGTGACTGAACTGAAGCTTCCTAATTTTGGAACCCACAGACTTAACAGTAGTCTTTTAAAAAATATTTGTTTACTTGACTGCATTGGATCTTAGCTGTAGCATGTGAGATCTTTCATTGTGGTGCACAGACTCTCTAGTCGTAGTGTGCAGGCTCAGTAGTTGAGGTTCGCAGTCTTAGTTACTCCACAGTGTGTGAAATCTTAGTTCCCTGACCCGGGATCAACCCTCATCCGCTGTATTCCAACGCAGATTCTTAACCGCCGTATCACTAGGGCAGTCTCTTACAGTAGTCATAAGATGCCTGTTGGAATGTGGTATTTATGTTTCTATTTACAGGTAACTTGATTCTGGAATTTTATGCTCCCTAGTAAGGCTCAACACATGAGCCATTTGTGATTGTATTTTCACTCTTATTTTGATATTATCATTGGGTGGAGGACGTGAGAGATTTCAGTTTAGGAGGATATCATTATCTCAATTCCCATGGTTTTTAAATAAATCTTGAAATTGCTCATTTTCTAGGTTAAATGTACAAAGCTACCTTTGATTTGGTTTCTATAGACCTTATTATATTTTAAATTTTAAAATGTTCTTGTGTCTTCTAATTGTATACTCCTAAATGGACTCCATAATTTGAGGGGGGAGATCTTGTAATTTTGATATTCATCATAGTACCTGGTATACTTTTCACACACATAATAGTTTCTCTAGTAACTGTTTAGTTATTGCAACTATCATTTAATCAATATGTGAAAACCTTTTTATATAAGAAATTCCAAGCAAAATATTTGGGTTTCCAATACATCTTTTTAAAAAGATGTCTTAGATAAATACTGAGAAATATCTCCTAAAAGATATTTCTTAAAATATCTTGAAAATTTCTTTAAAAGAAGCCATGTTTTAAAAGAAACACAAATATGATAACCTATTCTCATGAAAAAGATGGAAATAATAAGAGACTAAGTAGTTTCTCCAATTCATATTTTTTTAATAATTTCTCTGTAAAAAATAAATGGAAACCTATAAATTTTGTTCATTTTAACATGTGTAAAAATTAAAACAGCAAACAATAAGAAAATATAACACATTATTGTAATCTCTGCTATTTATTAATTCATTTAATTTAAATGCAAATTATATGTTTTAATAATCATAAATTGCTTGGCATCAGGTTGTTCCTAGTAATGAGCAGTTCAAGAGATGGCACTTTTTTGAAATTCTAATAAAGTATTTCATGGAGCCCTTTTCCTTTGTGAGCATGGTTGCCCCTTGAAACATCCTGCAATATAGAGCTGAAATGATTTAAAACCTCAGAAGAAGGTTTTTAAGGTTGGAATAGGAAGCCACTCGGCTTCATGGCCAGATCTGAACACTGAAGTTAAGAAGTAATTTCAAATCAATCTGTAGAAAGATTTTACCTCTGATCATGAGCAAACAGAAGCCTTCTCTCCAGTAGGTGTCAGGAGTCCTGTGATGGACACTAATGATGTCTGCTGCCTTTTATCATCTGTCAGGGACGACTCACATTTATTTCCACACAGGCAGTGAGAACATTTAATGAAACAAAACAGCATTATCGAGCTCCAGGTTTTCCAATCCTCTTTGGTGCTAGAAATGAAGCTCTAGGTTCATTAAATTGTGGCTTGTGGAGGTATACTACAATTATAATCCACTAAACCAAAAATTATAATAAGATCCCAAAGCGAGGCTTTAATATACACAGATCTCCTCTCTCTATTTCAAAAGTTCAAGTTAATTCAGCAAATATCACAGGTTTAGAATATATATATATATATATATATATATATATATATATATAATAGCTATAGGAAAAATACAAAAATGAATAAAAAATAACCAAAATCATATTATCCATAAATATACCCTAATAATATCTATACATTAATTAGTTTTTAGCCTTCTAGACTTTATACTTTCATATTATAAAATATGCAATATGTTTGTTCTCAGATCTCAATAGCTTGTGACTACAGTAATACCCAAATTTGTGCTGTCTGTAATGAAAAGATGCACAAATGTAGACATATACAGGCCTACCATATTGCTGTATTATTTATTCATTCGTTCAACAAATAGTTACTACATTTCTACTAGAAGTAAGGCACTTTTTAGCAACTGGAAATATAGCAGTGAGCCAAAATAATAAAATCTTGGTCCACATAGAGCTCATATTCTGAAGGAGTAGGTGAGCAGAAATAGAAAAGGAACAAATGAAAAATATGTACAAATATATAAACATAATATGGCAGGTGACGAGAAGCGCTCCGGAGAAAAAGAAGGTCAGGGGCTTGGAGAAGGAGCGTCTCTTCACTCAGCTTGCTCTACCAGAGCCACAATTCAGGCTCTTCTTGATTTGACCAAACTCACTTCCACCGGAGGGCCTTCGCACTGACTTAGGTCTATTTGACTTTTTCCTTCATCTCTAATCTTTGCTCAAATGACACCTTCTCGATGAGGCCGACCCTAACTAGTCTACTTAAAATTGCAACCTGATGCCATATCCTCTCCCCAGCACTTCTAAACTGTCACTGTACTTGGTCACTCCCTAGCCTGCTTTTTCACTTCTCCTGATTCTTTGTAGCCTCCCTTTTCTCTCTCCGCCCTTAAAATGCCAGTGTTCCTCAGAGGGCCATTTATGATCCTCTCAGCACACCTCTGTCTTTAGTCCGAGTCCCTGGTTCCAATCTAATTAAATTGGATGGAATTCATTCATTCCCCAATGCTCGCCTATGTTTTTCTTCTCTGCTCTTCGGTCACACTGTCCTTACTTTCTGGATTCTTTTTCTGCTTTCACCATCAACCCACTATCAGATCTGTAGTACCAGTCCTTTCAGATTCAACTAGGATAGCCTGTCCCTTTCTCCCCAGAGCATCTCAGCTTCAATAAGGTGCTGACCACAGCCCAACAAGAATTAGCATTCATCATATATTCTATCATCAGGCTGTGGGCTGGCCACATGACTGATTCATCTTTTCCTGCCCTGGCCTTAGGTAGCTGAGATTCAATAAATGGGCTGATATTATAATGGCACAATAATAATCACTAGGAAAATGCCATTTAGTTAGCAACTTCCTGAATTCCTAGCATACTCTGAAATTAAGAAGTGAGCACATTAATTCCTGTCCTGTTGAAAACACTGTGCTTGATGAAACCACTCAGTGAGTGATGGGTAGGGCACAGCATCCCTGAGAAGTAGCTATCTTCATATTCTGAGTAACCAGATGTGGAAATATAGAAACATATATATATTTTTTATATAGAAAATATATAAAACAAATTTACAAATATGCAAATTACAGTGGTTATCTTTTCTTCAGTTACTTTCAATGAACTATTTATATGTACATCAATACTGTTATTTCACATGTTTTTATAATGTTTTACACATTTATTATGTATGACTTCACAGTTATCTGAGTACCTTGGAAGAGCTCACTCTGAAATAAAATTAACATTAATGATTACTAATAGCAATTTAATGAGGCATTATATTAACCTGAGAAGATTAGGGCTTATTACTAATATTCCTCATATGATAATTTTTTTGATGGTTTTAAAATTTGTCATGTTATTGAATTGGCCCCTTTTCCTTAAGCATTGCTTTGGCTTACAACTACCAAAACTAGAATATTTTACTAGCTAGTTATAATAGTAACAATAAAAGCTACCATTTATTGAACACTCTGCCAGTGAAGTCTACTGGTAGGCTTCATGTGTATCATTTTCTTTGATCTTTACAGAACCCCAGGAGGTAAACCATATTTTTATCCTCATTTTGCATTGAAACAGGCTTAGAAAAGTGAAGTGATTTTTCAAGGTCGTGATCTGGAAATAATGAATCTAAGTTTTCAAGATAAAAATGTCTGATTTTAGAGCCAGTCTTTAAACCATGTTTATTCAGCTTCTAAATATCTTTGCTGTCAATAAGACATATTCGTATAAACAATGCCACTTCTATTGAGTTTGCCAGTTTTCATATTTAACATCTATAAGGTCATGCTGTAGTTTGCTCTAGGAAAAAGCAAGTGTTCCCAGATAAGGAACTTACTAAACACATTATGGTATGAGATATGATTACTGCATTTCCATAATCTTCTATTTGAGAAACATTAGCTTAAAAGAAAATAAACCTGCTATAGGTACTTATTGTGCAATGTTGCCTTCACTTTAAGTGCTCACAAAATACATTTTTAAACAGCACATCCTAGACTCTTGACTGGAGTCAGATTCTCTGACCTTTTGTCCACCTCGAGTCTCCCCAAATTTCACATCTTCATGATTCCGTGCGTGCGTGTGCTCAGTTGCTCTCTGTGATCCCCATGAACTGTAGCCTGCCAGGCTCCTCTGTTAATGGAATTGTCCGAGCAAGGATACTGGAGTGGATTGCCATTTGCTACTTCAAGGGATTCTCCCCTCCCAGGGATGGAACCTGAGTCTCTTGTGTCTCCTGCATAGGCAGGTGGATTCTTTACCACTGTGCCATCTGGGAAGTCTTCATGATTCCACTGTGTCTATGTTAGCTACTCAGTCATGTCCAACTCTTTATGACCCTATGGACTACAGCCCACCAGGCTCCTCTGTCCATGGAATTCTCCAGGCAAGAATACTAGAGTGGGTAGCCATTCCCTTCTCTGGGGAATTTTTCCAGACCCAGGGATCGAATGCAGGTCTCCTACCTTGCAGGCAGATTATTTATTGTCTGGGCCACCAGAGAAGCCCCATGATTCCATAAGGATATCCAAACTAGACTGACGAATTCACACTAAAGTTCCTTAAAGTTCTAAATAAGTGATACATGAAAACTAAGAGACGAATGTAGTTGAGACAAAAATTCTTCTTATGGATCGCAGACTTTGATTTCCTCTCACAAGCATTTGTCCCAGCTTTCCTATCTGAGGATCATCTTCCTTTGACAACTAAGGCAGAAAGAAATCGTCAGCCTTTACCAGGTCTGTTCTCTACTTGTCATCTGTCAGTACTGATATACTAGGACCTGAGCAGCAGGCAATGTGGAACTTCCTTGCTCTTATTTGAAATATAAGTGAAACTTTTTTGTATTTGTCTTTATCAATTTGCTCTCACTTCAATTCATTTAGGAACTTAGGAACTTAAACTTCTTGATGGCATTCTTTAAAGTCTCTGCTACTTTTTTGATATCTGTTCTTTATTTGTGGTAGCAAATTTTTTCTTTAAATTTTTTGTTGTACTTTTGTTTGCTTTGCTTTTATTGTCAAAACCTGTTTATATTTACAATGTTTTAAGAAGAAAGATGATTGTAGCATTTTTTCAAGTGGAGATGGTTAAACTGTATAGTAAACATCAAAAGGAAAAACCTACGGCTTAACGAATCCAACCAGGGAATGATATAAAATATCTTTAGTTTTTCTGGCAATAATATTTCATGCTGACAATAGTCAACTTAGGCAGCCTTCTGGCACATCAGAGAGTAAGGGTGGTCCTATTTACAGGGCAACAGTGGAGATGCAGACTTAGAGAAAAGAGTTGAGGACACGTTGGTATAGGAGAGGGTGGGAAGAATAGACAGAGTAGCATTGAAGCATGTTCATTCAACTGGTCTAGAACCATCACTTTAGAAGTTACATATACCTCTAAAGGGAGCTTTCAGGAAGTATTAAAGAAGAACAAATATTACTCTCAATTTGTTCTTTTTTAATGCACCCTTTTGCTTTGAAATCCACCAGAAAGCACTCATTAAAGGTATATGTGACTTCTAAAGTGATGGTTCTAGACCAGTTGAATGAACACGATTTGGGGACCTGATGAAAGCTCGAGGCACCCCTCCCTTGAATAATGCACCTACAGATTCAAATCTGTAAAGACTTTCTCATTTTTATCTTTATTAGGACTATCATAATTGTATTGAGGCAATGAAAATTTAATATAAATAATTTCACTTTTTCACTTTTTTCCTTCTAATTAATATACAGCACCATGTAAGTCTCTGTACAGCATAATAATTTAACTTACATACCTCATGAAATAATTATCACAATAAGTTTAAACATCCATCATCTTATACAGATAATGAAATTAAAGAAAAAGCTTCTTCTAGTGATGAAAACTCAGGATTTTCTCTCTAAACTACTTCTATATTTAAAACATATAGCAGTGTTAATTATATCAACCATGTTGTATATTACACCTCTCAGTATGTATTTATCTTATAACTGGAAATTTGTGCTTTTCGACCTTCAACATTATGTTAATTCCTGGTATATAAATAGTGATTCAATATTTCTATTCTATGCATTATAAATAATAACCATGCTGTCTAGTTACCATGCAAAATATCACATTATTTTGGTTATATTCCCCACATCATGTATTTCGTACTCCTGACTTATTTATTTTGTAACTGGAAGTTTGTCTCTCTTAAACTACCTAACTTATTTCATCTCCTTCAGTCCCTTCCCCTCTGGCAACCACCTGTTTTGTTCTCTGTATTGATGAGTGTTTCTGTTCTGTTGTGTTTGTTCATTTATTTTTCAGATACCATATATCAGTGAAATCATTCAGAATTCATTTTTCTCTGTCTGACTTACATTATTCAGCAGAATACACTCTAGATCCATGCATGTTGTCGCAAATGGCAAAATTTCATTATTTTTTATGTCTGAGCAATATTACATTGTGTCTATATATATATACATATCATATCTTCTTTATCCATTTATCTATTGATGGGCACTTTGAAGAAGGAAATGGCAACCCACTCCAGTATTCTTGCCTGGAGACTCCCCACAGACAGAGGAGCCTGGTGGGCTACAGTCCATGGGGCCACAAAGGGTCAGACACGACTGAGTGACTTACGCTTGGTTGTTTCCATATCTTGGCTATTATAAATAGTGCTGCTATGAATATAGGTGTGCATATATCTTTTTGAAGTAGTGTTTTTGTTTGCTTCAGACAAATGCATAGGAGTAGAATTGCCACATCATATGGTAGTTCTATTTTTAATTTTTTTTAGGAACCTCTATTGTTTTCCGTGGCTGCACCAAATTTGTATACCCATCCAACAGTTCAGCACTATCACCTTTGCTTTACATCACCGCTCACGCTTGCTTTTTGGCGATAGCCATTTTGATAGGTGTGAGTTGATATCTCATGGTGGCTTTGATTTGCATTTCCCTGGTGATTGTGATATTGAGGATCTTTTCATGTACCTGTTGGCCATCTGTATGTATTCTTTGGGGGAAAAAAATGTCTGTTCTGTTCCTCTACCCATTTTTTAATCCATTTGTCTGTTTGATATTGAATTGTACACATTCTTTGTACAATTGGATTTTAACCCTGACCAGATATATCATTTGCATATATCCTTTCCCATTCAGTAGAGGACCTTTGGGCTTCCTTGGTGGCTTAGTTGGTAAAGAATCCACCTGCATTGCAGGAGACCTGGGTTCGATCCCTGGGTCCGATCCCTGGGTCAGGAAGATCCCCTGGAGGAGGGCATGGCAACCCACTCCAGTATTCTTGCCTGGAGAATCCCCATGGACAGAGCAGCCTAGCAGGCTACAGTCCATAGGATGACAGTCAGATATGACTGACCAACTAAGCATAGATGTCCTTTAGGTCTTGCTGTTATTTTCCTTTGCTGTTCAAAAGATTTTTTGTTTGATATAGTCCTATTTATTTTTGTTTTTGTTTCCCTTGCCTGAGGAGACAGAGCCAAAAAGCAAATATTTCTAAGGCCAATGTCAAACAGCATGCTGCTTGTGTTTTTTCTAGGAGTTTTAAGATTTCATGTTTTATGTTTGAGTCTTTAATCCATTTTAGTATATTTTTGTATGTGGTGTGAGAAAGTAGTCTAGTTAGATTTTGACAGCATGTAGCTGTCTAGTTTTCCCCAAACCATTTGTTGGGGAGACTATCTTTTCCTCATTGTATATATTTGCCTCCTTTCTTGTAGGTTAATTGGCTGCATAATTTTGGATTTAGCCCTGGGCCCTCTATTCTGTTCCATTGATCTATGTGTCTGCTTTTGTCCACGTACCATATTGTATAGATTATTGTAGCTCGGTAGTATAATTTGAAGTCAGCGTGCATGATACGTTCAGCTTTATCCTTCTTACTTAAGATTGTTTTGGCAGTTGAGGGGCTTTTGTGCTTCCATACAAATTTTACAGTTATTTGTTCAAGTTCTGTGAAGAATGCCATTTATATTTTGATAGAGATTTCTTTAATCTGCAGATTGCCTTGGAGAGTATGATCATAATAATATTAATTTTTCCATATCACAAGCAGGATATATCTTTATATTGTTTGTGTCATCTTCAGTTCCTTACATCAGTGTCTCATAGTTTTCCAAGTTTCTTCCCCCTCAGATTTATTCCTCTGTATTTTGTTCTTTTTGATGCATCTATAAATAGAATTATTTTCTTAATTTCCCTTTCTGATAGTCTTGCTGTTTGTGTATAGAAATGCAACAGATTTGCATATATGAATTTTGTATTCTATAATTTTTTCTGTATTCATTGATGAGTTCTAATAGTTTTGTAGCCTCATTAAGGTTTTCTATATAAAGTACCATGTCATCTGCAAACAGTGACAGTTTTTCTTCTTCTTTTTCAATGTGGAATTCTTTTGTCAACTGAAAAAACAACACACAATGTGTTAGTTGTGAGTCAAGTTTTATTTGGGACAAAATCGGGACTATAGCCTAAGAGACAAAGGAGGCAAGGATATACAATGGAAAAAAGACAACCTCTTCAACAAGTGATGTTGGGAAAACTGGTCAACCACTTGTAAAAGAATGAAACTAGAACACTTTCTAACACCATACACAAAAATAAACTCAAAATGGATTAAAGATCTAAATGTAAGACCAGAAACTATAAAACTCCTAGAGGAGAACATAGGCAAAACACTCTCCGACATAAATCACAGCAGGATCCTCTATGATCCACATCCCAGGATATTAGAAACAAAAGCAAAAATAAACAAATGGGACCTAATGAAACTTAAAAGCTTTTGCACAACAAAGGAAACTACAAGCAAGGTGAAAAGACAGCATTTCAAATAGCTCTGAGAAACTGCTCCAAAAATGTAAGAGGGTAGCTTAATATCTCTAAGCTACAGTATTTCCATGTGCTAAATGTGATTAGTTTCTACTTCGTTGATTGATCATTTTTTGATGGGTGAGAAATAGATGAGGATGTCAGTTCCTCAACAGATAGAGTGTCACTGATTTTGTTAATTGTGGTTCCTCAGCACTGGCTTAGAACAGTACCTGGCACATAATAGATGCTTAATGAATATTTACTTAAATACTCAATAAAGTATGCAATATTGGACTTGCCTTGTAATGATTCACTCTGAAATTTAAAAATAAGTACTAAAGACATACCATCTGCTAGGAATATGAGAGAACAAAAGTGAAGAAAAAGAGAAACAAGACTAAAAGTTAATGAGAGAGACAGAAGCTACAAGAGAGATTATGAGAGAGAATAAAAATGAGTCCAGAAATAAGAGGAAGGACTGTGTACATAAAGTCAGTCACTCAGTCGTGTCCGACTCTTTGTGACCCCATGGACTGTAGCCCACCAGGCTCCTCTGTCCATGGAACTGTCCAGGCAAAAGTACTGGAGTGGGTTGCCATTCCCTTCTCCAGGGGATCTTCCCAACCCAGGGATCAAACCCAGGTCTCCCGCATTGCAGGCAGATTCTTTACCGGCTGAGTCACCAGGGAAGCCAGGTAACATAAGGACTAGTTAGCTGAAAAGACCAATCTCTATATTATTTTACGAGCGGATGAATGTTAAAAAATTACTCTCCTTTGGCAGCAAGAAGCTTCCTGCAGCAGCAGTACATCCGAAGCAAATTGTTATACCTGCTGCCTAGCATGACTGGGTATATAATACATGTTTATTCAATTTCTTAGATTATCTTATAGTCCCTAAGTATGTCTTCAATTATTTCTTGATAGAATTTAACCACCAAGCTAGTATTCTAGCGCTTCCATAGCATTTTCTTTGGTTGTTCTCAGCATCTATTTGCATGACATCATTATACATTCCCTATGAGGAATGCAGGGAATGGCCACAGGTGTCTGGCACATTCTGACTATGTCCAGGAGGCCCATGTCATTAGGATAATGACCGCGAGTCATCCTGCTTGGCTATGTGTTGGAAATCGAAACAAGAGGCAAAATCAACATAAGTGCAGTTAATTTAAGGTACTTTCTCTCTATTTATTAAAGCTAATTTCAAGTCTGTTTCACACACAACAATTGCCCAAGGGATTAAAATGCCCATGTCATATAACAGAGTTGCTCTCACACTGCCCCCGGCTTTAATACTTCCATGAATGGATTTCACTGCTTGTGACGTTATTGCTGGAAAGAGTCCTACTGTAAAATAAGTATCAATGATGTCTTGGCAATGCCAAAGCAATTTATGATTTTTATGAGTGTCTATACTGGTGTCTAGTATTAAAGCAATACAGCTGGAGGCTAATTAATGGGTACAGGTAGGATGCTCCATCCTGTAAGAAGGAGGCCGCCTGTTCCCTCACCGGCTGCTGGCTGCAGCTCTCATACTGATAGCATGTTGTTGCCAGTGTTGCCACCTCATTAGAAAATTAGCTTTTAATTAACTTTGGAAGCTGTTGCATGGGTTTCAATAGGAGGCATACATTTGTACACATCTTGTTGCAGAATTAAACCGCCCCTCCATGCTTCTAATGGGCCTCTCCTGCCTCGCAGAAAACCAGCAGTCTAGCCGCTTGCAGGCAGCAGCTCTGTGGGTAGCAGTGGCCACGCAGCTCCAGCTTGCTCCCAATTACAAAGAGACATCCCTAGTGCCCTCATGAGCAGCCCCTTACGCCAAGGCCACTTGAGACGTTAAGCGGCAACAGAGAGGACCGCGATCCCAGATGCTCCCCTTTCATGCTTCTGACCCCCAACCTGGCTTTAATGGCACATAGTCTGGCAAAAATGTGCCTTACCTCATTTTTATATTTAAGCATCTCTGCCTGAGCTCAGTGGTGATAAACCTACAGACAAGATAAATAGCTAGATGATCACTCTTCTCCCCAGGGGAAAGTCATGCTGTCAATTAGGCTAATGGGGGTTCCAGGTTCAGCTTTGGCATGCCCTAACACTAGGGAAGGCTTTTTGCCCTGCATCACTGCAAAGCCCAAAGATGGATTTGAAACGTAGCTACAACCCTAGGGTGGCCAGTCAGCAAAGAGAGAAGTCAAGAATCTGATGATTAATCATCTGCCGCAACAATAGCAGAGCAGAGAGGATGAGGCCCACGAGACCAGATCTTTTGAGCTCTATTATAATTATACATCGCCTCTTTCAATTCTATTTGGTGGCTTAAAAGGAGATATGGGTGTTTTCTCTTGGAAAGTGAGGCTCCATCCTTTACTAAAACTAAGTGTTCTTTTGTCATACTTTTTCAAAGCACTTACTCTGACATCTCATTTGATCTTATTACCAATCTTGGAAGGATTTAGGGCAAGTGGCATTTTTCTCGTTTTCCAGCTAATGGAACTGTGCAACACAGCAGAGTTTAGTGATTTCCCTGTGATCACACAGCCAGCCGGTGATGGCATCAGGATGACAACCCAAATAATCTAGCTCTCCTAAATTTTTATAATGGTTCTCCACGGCATCATACCTCATTCTCCAGTCACAGGAATTAAATTATGAACTGCTGACAAATGATTTTTGCAATTGTATCTGTTACATTATTTGTCGTGCATTGAAGTATAACCTAAAAAGTAACACCTCTTGGCAAATACAGTCTGCTAAACAAAGAAATAATTTATTTAATCCAGAATTAGAAAGCATAGGGTTAGCACTGATTTATTGAACAATTGGGGGATATGGGAATCATCTTTTTTTAGATACTAGAAGAAAATGACAGACTGTGCAATATTAGGATTTTCCATTCCAAAGACTGCCTTTTTGCAGTATTAATGCTAAATTATAAGCAAGGCGACCATGTAGTCTCCTGATTTACCTGGGTAGATCCCAGTTTTCAGCTGATATCTAGGCATTCAATTGGTTTTAGAATTTGTCCTGGAAAAAATTTGACAACTTGATAGTAAATTCTGTGGCACCCCAATTTGAAGTCGAAGATTTATCTTCTAGTTATATTGTCCCAGTGAGGAACCGATGCTTCCACAGATTAGCTGCTAAAACTTTTTTAGGAAATGCTTTATTAGTGTATACTGCCTGTGCCTTCCCAGGGGCAGATAATAGTTGTGAAGATGGCAACCACTCACTGGTCACTTCCTCTAGGTGAGGTGTTATGCTTTACCTACATCATTATTACCTTTAATCATCTCCCAGCACCTCTGGGCTTCCCAGGTGGCACTAGTACTAAAGAACCTGCCTGCCAGTTCAGGGGACATAAGAGACTTGGGTTTGATCCCTGGGTTGGGAAGATCCCCTGGAGGAGGGCATGGCAATGCACTCCAGGATTCTTGCCTGGAGAATCCCATGGACAGAGGAGCCTCGAGGGCTCCAGTCCATGGCGTCACACAGAGCTGGCCACGACTGAGCCACACGCACGCAAGCCCTCTGAAATAATTACCATCATTACACATATTTTACATTGGAAGACACTGAGGCTCACAGTAACCAAGCAACCAGCTCCAGATCTAACAGTAAGTAAGGGGCAAAGCCAGGACTTGAGTTCAAGTCTTCCTGGCTTCAAAACCCAGACTTGAAACAGTGATGATCTTTCAGAGTAGGCAAAGTCTCAATCCAGGTCTGTCCACTGGTGGGTTTGACTCCTAAAAAGGGGAGAGCACTGTCTTAGGTCTCCCAAGTCATTTTCATTAGTTTAGCCTAAATATTTTCTTCTTATGCTTTGACAGGAACAAGAATCACGTGAGGTGCTTTGTTGAAATGCTGAGCCTTGTTTCAGAGATTGACTTGGTAGACTATAGGAATTTCCCTTTTATTAAACTCTTTGGGTAATTCTGATGCTCAGTGACTTTTTCAACTACACTTTGGGTAACATTGATATATATATATTTAACTATTGGAAAGTTTGAATCTGAAGAGAGATCACCAAATAGGCTGGGAGAAGCAGAGGTAGACCACCTATTTCACTGAAAATCCCTGAAAAGGAGAACAACTATAACGGTGGATATTAGCCACTGGCTTTGCACCAGACACTTTGATGTTTTATTGCATTTAACCTTTATAACAATCTGGTTGTGTGCGTGTGTGTGTGTGTGTGTGTGTGTGTGTACACATTTTACCAATAAGAAAATTAAGACTACTAAAAGTGAAACATCTATTACTAAATTATGCCTTTTGGTGATGGTAGTGTCAGGATACAAACTTGCATGGTTAATACAACTCTAATACTTTATATTTTTTATATGGACTGAAGTACATCAAAATTTAAAAAAAAATTAATAGTATCTCCTACATTATGTTCTGACAGTTTTTGTCTTCTTTTTGTACCTTACATCTTCTAAGTTACTTTCAGTGGGCAAGTGTGATTTTTATCATCAGAAAACAGCAACAACATAAAAATATTGTTATTTTTCACTGGTTGGCTCTCCCAGCAGTACACTTTGAAACAAGGATTTGAACACAAGTAGTTTATTTAGGAAGTAGCCACAAGAAGCACTAGCAGGGAGTGCAGAAAGGAGACAGGAGAGAGACTGATGCCCACACAGGTGTTCGTGAACAGATAACCACGTGTGGGACTCAGTCCTCCTGGGATGGCTGGGAAACTGCACAGAGTATTACTCAGGGCTATCCCACCAGGGGGCTGAGAAAGTGAGGCTCTGCACCTTCCCACTGCTGTCCATCATCATTACTCAGCATTTCCAATCTGCCCTGTCCATGGTGTGAGAATGCTTCTGTGGTCAGGGAAACTTTTGGGCAAGGAGCTGCAAGTGTTTCCACTAAAAGGTCATTGGACTCAGGGAAGCTGAACAAAGCAGATGAAGCTCCAGTAAAAAAAAAATAAAAAAAAAAAAATAATAACTAGTGCGTCTCCAGAAAGAATTATAGTTTGACTTATTCAGGGTATTTCAGAAGTATACAGCCCTCCTGGTCATTCACCTTTCCTATTTAAAAAATGCATAGATAAGATAAACTTAAGCTTTGACTTTTATCTAGATTATAGCCTACACATAGGTTTATTTTTCTGTTACTAAGATATTTATTTTCACTATCTTGTTAAAAAGATACGCCATCATTTTAAGGAAGGAATCAGCTTCTATTCATTGTGTTGGCTTTCTGCACTGCACAGGATAAACTTAATGTTTGAATTCCCAGATTTCTGAGGACCATGGAAAAACGAAGCAAGGGAGTTCTGGAATGTTGCATGTGACATTTCTTCCTTATAGAAAAGGATGGAAGATCTATGCCACACCCACTGTTTTGGACACCCCAAAGGAGAGCTCAATATTATTGATCCAAGGAACTGACAGTTAGAACCTGACAATCCCCATCCGTCATAACCTAAATCAGCTGAAATGCTGCCACTGCTCTTTGGGGAACAGTAGTCCAGCAGAGAAAATCACCTTTGCTAATTGAGCCTCTTCTGGGGGAATTGCCAAGTTTGTGCTAAAAGCAGCTGTCCCTGTTATTCACTCCAGAAAAGGACAAAAGAGATGGATCAGAGGACAATACATATTGGGTTACCATCATGTCCCTGTATGTTTTTATTGCCTGCACAAATTCACATCAAAGTAAACTCTGGGCTGTATAATAAGAAATAAAACCCCATCTCTTCATTCTTCTGTTTCTAGCAATAGAAATTCAAAGATAAGCAAATGTTAAAAACTAGCTCAAACTAACAATATTTTCAAAAATTTGTCTAATATGGAGAAATGAAAATAGGACCAAAAGAATGTGAGGTAGTTCGCCTCAAAAAGCTGTTATGATTTTCAGCTGTGCAACAGGAAATGTCTATTTCTCTTTCTTCACTCTGTATGCTGGTCAAAGGCATTACTATAAAATAATATTCTTCTTTGCTCTTGTCCAACATATCCATTGCTTGAGATCTCTGAGACTGTGAACTAAAACATTTTCTTCTTGAGATTCATTCTCTTTTTCTAAAATCTCTCAGATGATCTGCTATAAGGAGGAGGTGTGGGTCCTAAATACCAGATCCTTAAGGCAACATACATACAACCGGTCCTAGATAGAAGATAACATGTAAATGCTTAAAGAATAATAAATAAGTGTAAGGGGAAAGTCCAAAGACAAAAGAAGACAGAGATGGAGGTCAGGACTTCACATTTGTCCTTCAAGTCCAGGTTTCTCAGTTGTCTTTTCTGGGCTGGGCTCCTCAACAGGATCACTACTGCTCTTGGTGTGGAGGACCAGAGATTTTTCAGAGAGAAGCCTCCTCTGTTGGTCCTTTATTTAACTCTCCCCAAAATCACTGCAGATGGTGATTGCAGCCATGAAATTAAAGGATGCTTACTCCTTGGAAGGAAAGTTATGACCAACCTAGATAGCATATTAAAAAGCAGAGACTTGACTTTGCCAACAAAGGTCTGTCTAGTCAAGGCTATGATTTTTCCAGTGGTCATGTATGGATGTGAGAGTTGGACTATAAAGAAAGCTGAGCACCGAAGAATTGATGCTTTTGAACTGTGGTGTTGGAGAAGACTCTTGAGAGTCCCTTGGACTGCAAGGAGATCCAGCCAGTCCATCCTAAAGGAGATCAGTCCGGGGTGTTCATTGGAAGGACTGATGCTGAAGCTGAAACTCCAATATTTTGGCCACCTGATGTGGAGAGTTGACTCATTTGAAAAGACCCTGATGCTGGGAGGGATTGAGGGCAGGAGGAGAAGGGGATGACAGAGGATGAGATGGCTGGATGGCATCACCGACTCAATGGACATGAGTTTGAGTAAACTCCGGGAGTTGGTGATGAACAGGGAGGCCTGGCGTGCTGCGGTTCATGGGGTTGCAAAGAGTCAGACACGACTGAGTGACTGAACTGAACTGATGTGGGTTTTGTCACTGTTTTGGTATGATTTTTCTGGAGTATAGTTGATTGACAATATATCTGGTTCACTTTGTGTACACCTGAAATTTGTACATATATAATAAATATATACACTTTTTAGAGATTCTTTTCTCACATAGATTATAGAATATTGAGTAGAGTTCCCTGTGATATACAGTAGGTCCTTATTGGTTATCTATTTTACATATAGTAGTGTGTATATGTCAATCCTAATGTTCCAATTTATCTCTCCCCATCTCTTTACCCACTGATAACCATGTTTGTTTTCCACATCTGTAACTCAATTTCTTTTTGTAGATAAGTTCATTTGTGCCCTTTTTTAAGAGTCCACATGTAAATATCATGTGTTATTTGTCTTTCTGTCTGACTTCATTCAGTGTAACAGTCTCTAAGTCCATTCACGCTGTTGCAAATGGAATTATTTTGTTCCTTTTATGGCTGAGTATTCCACTGAATATATATACCAAATCTTTATTTTTTATTTAATTTTTTTTAATTGAAAGATAATAGCTTTACAGAATTTTGTGGTTTTTTCATAGATCAACAAGAATCAGCCATAGGTACACCCATGTCCCCTCCCTCCCAGGCCTCCCTCCCGTCTCCCTCCCCATCTCACCCTTCAACCTGTCATAGCACCTCTGTTTCGGTTCCCTGAGTCACATAGCAAATTCCCACTAACTCTCTACTTTACATATTTCTAAGTTGCTCTCTCCACACCTCCCCTTCTCCCTCCTCACCTCCCCCCATGTCCACAGGTCTGTACTCTGTTTCTCCATTGCTACCCTGGAAATAAATTCTGCGTGCCATCTCTTTCGATTCCATATACGTGTGTCAGTATACGATATTTATCTTCCTCTGACTTACTTCACTCCTTTCATCCACCTCATTAGAACAGCTTCAAGTGTGCTCCTTTTTATGGCTGAGTAGTATTCCACTGGGTCTGTGTACCACAGCTTCTTCATCCATTCATCTGCCGATGGACGTCTAGGTTGCTTCCATCTTCTAGCTACTGTGAATAGTGCCGCAGTGAACAATGGGGAACATGTGTCTTTCAGTTTTGGTTTCCTCAGGGTGTATGCCTAGGAGTGGGATTGCTGGGTCATGTGGTGGTTTTATTCCTAGCTTTTTAAGGAGTCTCCATATTTTCTTCCATAGTGGCTGTATCAGTTTACATTCCCACCAGCAATGCAAGAGTGTTCCCTTTCCTCCACACCCTCTCCAGCATTTATTGTTTGTAGATTTTTTGATCATGGCCATTCTGACTGGTGTGAGGTGGTTTCTCACTGTAGTTTTGGATTTGCATTACCTTCTTTATCCATTCCTCTGTTGATGAACACTGAGGTTGCTTCCATGTCCTGGCTATTGTAAATAGTGTTGCAGTGATCATGGGTGAAAATGTCCATTTGAATTTTGGTTTTCTCCAGATTTGCATATTCCCGGGAATGGAATTGCTAAATCATATTGTACTTCTATTTTCGTTTCTTAATGAATCTCCATACTATTTTCCTTAGTGGCTGTATGAGTTTACATTCCCACTGATATTGTAGAAGAGTTCTCTTTTCTCCACACCCTCTCCAGCATTTTTGCTGGTAGATTTTTTCATGATGGCCATTCTGATAGGTGTGAGGTTATACTGCATTGTAGGTTTGATTTTAATTTCTCTGATAATTACTGATACTGAGTATCTTTTCATGTGTGTTTTACCCATCTGTGTCTTCTTTGGAGAACTGTCCGTTTACATATTATGCCCATATTTTGGATTCAGTTGTTTGTTTTTCTGATATTGAGCCACATAAGCTGGATTTGTCTATTTTGTAGATTAAACCCCTGTCACTTGACTAAAGTGACAAGGAAAACGATAAGATAGTTTTATAAAAACTCTAAAACTATAAGATACTGATGATAGAAGTCAAAGATGACACAAATAGATAAAGAGATATACCATGTTCTTGGATTGGAAGAATCAATATTGTCAAAATGACTATACTACCCAAAGCAATCTACAGAGTCAGTGCAATCCCTATCAAATTACCAAAGGAACTTTCCACATAATTAGAACTATATATATATATATATATCATATATATATGATGATATATGATATATGATATATATATATATGATTTGTATGGAAACACAGAAGAGCCTGAATAGCCAAAGAAATCATGAGAAAGAAAATGGAGCTGGAATAATCAGGCTCCCTGACTTCAGACTGTACTACAAAGCAATAATCATCAAAGCAGTGTGACACTGGCACAAAAGCAGAAATATAAATCAATGGGACAGCATAGAAAATCCAGAGATCAACCAATACACTTATGGTCACCAAATCTATGACAAAAGAAGCAGGAATATACAATGGAGAAAAGACAGGCTATTCAACAACAACAACAACAAAAAAAAAACTGGGCAGCTATATGTAAAATAATGAAATTAGAGTGCTCCCTAACATCATACACAAAAATAAGCTCAAAATAGATTTAAAAGACCCAAATGTAAGGTCAGGTACTGTAAAACACAAGAAAAGGTAAGCAGAACATTCTTTGACATAAATCATGGCCAGATCTTTTTTGGTCCACTTCTTAGAGTAATGAAAATAAAAACAAAAATAAATCAGTCCAGCTCAGTTCAGTCACTTAGGCATGTCTGACTCTTTGTGATCCCATGGACTGCAGCACACCACGCTATCCTGTACATCACCAACTTTCAGAGCCTACTCAAACTCATGTCCATCACATCAGTGATGCCATCCAACCATCTCACCTCTGTCATCCCCTTCTCCTCCTGCCTTCAATCTTTCCCAGCATCAGGGTCTTTTCAAATGAGTTTGTTCTTCCCATCAGGTGGCCAAAGTATTGGAATTTCAGATTCAGCATCAGTCGTTCCAATGAACACCCAGGACTGATCTCCTTTAGGATGGACTGGTTGGATCTCCTTACAGTCCAAGGGACTCTCAAGAGTCTTCTCCAACACCACAGTTCAAAAGTATCAATTCTTTGGCACTCAGCTTTCTTTATAGTCCCACTCTCACATCCATACATGACCACTGGAAAAACCATAGCCTTGACTAGACAAACCTTTTGTTGGCAAAGTAAAGTCTCTGCTTTTTAATATGCTATCTAGGTTGATCATAGCTTTTCTTCCAAGGAACAAAGGTCTTTTAATTTCATGGCTGCTGTCACTGTCTGCAGTGATTTTGGAGCCCAAAAAAATAGTCTCTCACTGTTTCCATTGTTTCCCCATCTATTTGCCATGAAGTGATGAGACTGGATACCATGATCTTAGTTTTCTGAATGTTGAGTTTTAGGTAAACTTTTTCCACTCTCCTCTTTCTCTTTCATCAAGAGACTCTTAGTTCTTCACTTTCTGCCATAAGGGTGGTGTCATTTGCATATCTGAGGTTATTGATATTTCTCCCAGAAATCTTGATTCCAGCTTGTGCTTCATCCAGCTTGGCATTTCACATGATGTGCTCTGCATATAAGTTTAATAAGCAGGGTGACAACATACAGCCTTGATATACTCCTTTTCCTATTTGGAACCAGCCTGTTTTTCCATGTCTAGTTCTTTTGAATAATTACATAAGTGAATAAATCTAGAGTTTCACATCAAATAAGTCAGTTAGTTGGGTGATGCAGTCTTTTCAGTGCCTCTATTGCATATTTCACAAACTTTCATCCTTATTTCTTCTTCCCCAGACCCTCTTCCTCTCTCATCAGCTTCTTGTCTCCTTGCCCTCAAGTACAGCCCTGGTCCATCACTTATTCTTCACATAGTTATGGAGTTATCTTTCCAAAACATAAAAGTAAACATTATATTATCTTGCTTCAAAAACCTTGCCAAAATGAAAGTATAGGAGCATTTTAGTAAAAGGCAAAAAAAGACATTATGCAACTTCGTGAACATACCTAAGGAGTCATGGAGCCTGAGGCATCGATTACACCAATGGAAGGTGCCGGATTGGGATGAATAGAACAATAGAATCACAGTTGAACTTAAGACTTGATGTCCAAACACGTGTAAGGGGTCATGATACAGACACCAGTCAGCTATGAGGAAGTGGTGGAGCCCATTCAACTAAATGGAGGTGAGTAAATAATTGGGCTTCACAGGTGGCTCAGTGGTAAAGAATCTGCCTGCCAAACAGGAGACATGGGTTCAATCCCTGGGTTGAGAAGATCCCTTGGAGGAGAAAGTGGCAACCCACCCCAGTATTCTTGCCTGTACAGTCCCATGGACAGAGGATCCTGGTGAGCTATAGTCCATGGGGTCACAAGGAGTCAGACATGCCTGAGCATGCACGCAGTAACATAACTATCTAGCATCTCTCTCCAGCTACTAGTTACTACTAGCTAATGTCATTGGCTTCCATGGTGGCTCAGACTATAAATTGTCTGCCTGTAATGCGGGAGACCTGGGTTTGCTTCCTGGGTTGGGAAGATCCCCTGGAGAATGGACTGGCAATCCACTCCATTATTCTGCCTTGGAGAATCTCATAGACAGAGGAGCCTGGCAGGGTTTAGCCCATGGTGTCACAAAGTGTCGGACGCCACTGAAGCAACTTAGCATACATCCATGAAATATCAATAAACATCTTTGTAAATAGAAAGTTTAAGAGATATTCAAAGATATTAGCTCTAAAATGTCAGAGATAATTAAATGCTCTCAAACACAGTATACTTGGAAAGATGGAATAAAAATGTACAAAAGATAAAATAAGTATTATATTTCCTCCAAATTTATAATAATAGGGCAAACTAACAGAGACTGTAAAAGATGACTTTTTAAAACTTTAAATACCCACAAAAAATAATTTAAATAATGAGAAAAATTTCATTCAACAGACAAATCTCTTCAATAAAACACAAACTGCACAAGCAGTAAAATAAGTGCTAGGTATATCATACTTTTATGGGCTTCCCTGATAGCTCAGCTCTAGAGAATCTACCTGCAATGTAGGAGATGCAGGAGACATGGGTTTGATCCCTAGATCAGGAAGATCCCCTAGGGGAGGGCATGGCAACCCACTCCAGTACCCTTGCCGAGAAAATTCCATGAACAGAGGAGCCTGGTGGACTGTGGTTCACGAAACTGCACATGACTGAGCGACTGACATGACTGAGTGATTAGCACACACATTACACTACATTAAAAAATTTAAGCCTCTGATCAAGCAAGACACTATAAATAGAATGAAAATTCAACACATAGATTGGGAGAAGATGTTCATAACTCATATACTATGCAAAAGATTAAAATCTAGAATTTTTAAATTACTTCTACAAATGATTAAGGAAGGGAAGGAGGCAGGGAGAGTCAGAGGGAGAAAGGGAGGAAGGAAGGAGGAAAAGAGAAAAAGGGAAGGAAAGACGGGAAGAAGGGGTAGAGAAAGAATGAGGAAGAGAGAAAAAATAAAAGCTCAATAAAAAAATGATCAACGTACATTAACAGAACAATTCAAAATAGAAACCCAAATGTTTAATGTTATAAAGTGATAAACTTCACTAATAATGAAGAAAATTAATAGTGAAGGAATCAAGTTCCATCATTACTTATCTGGCTAACCAAATATAATTTTTGACAATTCAATTGCGGAAGAAGGATGGAAAACTAATTTTAAACTATGAAAACTATAAAAATGAAATTATTTTATTCATATAAATCAATAAAACCAGTTCAAAAATTTATTTAGTGGTTGGTGGTGGTTTCAGTTCAGTTCAGTTCAGTTCAGTCGCTCAGTCATGTCTGACTCTTTGTGACCCCATGAACTGCAGCACGCTAGGCCTCCCTGTCCATCACCAACTCCCGGAGTTTACGCAAACCCATGTCCATTGAGTCGGTGATGCCATCCAACCATCTCATCCTCTGTTGTCCCCTTCTCCTCCTGCCCTCAAACTTTCCCAGCATCAGGGTCTTTTCCAATGAGTCAACTCTCCACATCAGGTGGCCAAAATATTGGAGTTTCAGCTTCAGCATCAGTCCTTCCAATGAACACCCAGGACTGATCTCCTTTAGGATGGACTGGTTGAATCTCCTTGCAGTCCAAGGGACTCTTAATAGTCTTCTCCAACACCACAGTTCAAAAGCATCAATTCTTTGGCACTCACCTTTCTTTATAGTCCAACTCTCACATCCATACATGACCACTGGAAAAACCATAGCCTTGACTAGACAGACCTTTGTTGGCAAAGTAAAGTCTCTGCTTTTTAATATGCCATCTAGGTTGGTCATAACTTTCCTTCCAAGGAGTAAGCGTCTTTTAATTTCATGGCTGCAATCACCATCTGCAGTGATTTTGGAGCCCAGAAAAATAAAGTCAGCCATTGTTTCCACTGTTTCCCCGTCTATTTGCCATGAAGTGATGGGACCAGTGGAGAAGGCAATGGCACCCCACTCCAGTACTCTTGCCTGGAAAATCCCATGGATGAAGGAGCCTAGTAGACTACAGTCCATGGGGTCCCAAAGAGTTGGACATGACTGAGCGACTTCACTTTCACTTTTCACTTTTATGCATTGGAGAAGGAAATGGCAACCCACTCCAGTGTTCTTGCCTGGAGAATCCCAGGGATGGGGTCGCACAGAGTCAGACATGACTGAAGTGAGTTAGCAGCAGCAGTAGCAGATGGGACCAGATGCCATGATCTTAGTTTTCTGAATGTTGAGCTTTAAGCCAACTTATTCACTCTCCTCTTTCACTTTCATCAAGAGGCTCTTTAGTTCTTCTTCACTTTCTGCCATAAGGGTGGTGTCATCTGCATATCTGAGGTTATTGATATTTTTCCCGGCAATCTTGATTCCAGCTTGTGCTTCCTCCAGCACAGCGTTTCTCATGATGTACTCTGCATATAAGTTAAATAAGCAGGGTGACAATATACAGTCTTGACGTACTCCTTTTCCTATTTGGAACCAGTCTGTTGTTCCATGTCCAGTTCTAACTGTTGCTTCCTGACCTGCATACAGGTTTCTCAAGAGGCAGATTAGGTGGTCTGGTATTCCCATCTCTTTCAGAATTTCCACAATTTGTTGTGATCCACACAGTAAAAGGCTTTGACATTGTCAATAAAGCAGAAATAGTGGTGGTTTAGTCACTAAGTTGTGTCCAACTCTTGCGACCCCATGGACTATAGCCTGCCAGGCTCCTCTGTCCATGGGATTCTCTAGGCAAGAATACTGGAGTAGGTTGCCATTTCCTTCTCCAGGGGATCTTCCTGACCCAGGGATCAAACCTGGGTCTCCTGCATGGCAGGCAGATTCTTTACTGACTGAGCTATGAGGGAAGACTTGTATAATGATGTACATAGGAGTGGTATCTTTTGAACTAGGCATTCTAGACTGACATGTACATCTAGATCCATACTGTACAATACAGTAGCTACTAACCACATGGAGTTATTTAAATTAAAATTAATTTAAGTAGAATTAAAATTTAAAATTATCTTCTTGTACTACCTACATTTCAAGTGCTAGTGGCAAATGTCTATCATATCATGGTGGCTAGTGACTTTTGTGTTGGACAGAGCAGAAATAGAATATTTCCATCACTGTAGTAACTCCTATAAGACAGAGGCCCTAAGATTGTCTTTAATAATAATTTCTATAAGGAAATACTTCTTTTCTTTCTGACTCCCCCATTGCACCCCAATCTTGCAGAAATGCCACCACCGTATCTAACAGCCATTGATCTCAGATGATTTGTCTCAAAGACATTTTCCATCTAATTTAGTTCAGGCGCTTTAAAAACATTAGAGAAATAACTTACTCATGTCTGAGTATATAAATAAATGAAAATAAATATTCAGTTTTAGGAAAGAAGCTGAAAAATAGCCCATCTGCCTAAAACAAGTTTACCAAACTGGAGACGTGTGAGCCTGCAGATATATTTTGTTTGGCCCATAGTTTGCTTTTATTTTTGTGTTTTTAATTGCACTAGTGTCCAACATTTAAAAAATAGATCTTGTTAAAAAAATTGCTTGGATTCTCTTTAAAAAGTAGAAAAATCTAGAAAAGTAAGCTGACACTTTTGATGGAAAACCCTTGCTTGTGCTGAGTAGTAGGGCCTTCCTTAAGATGGACACTGGTTCCCCAGGAGTTCGACATTGTTCACCATGTCACTCATTTCAGTCATCTGTAGGCTTCTGAGTTTGTAACTCCTGCTCCAAATCTAGAAAAGTGAGTTTATATGTTTCTAGCATACCCAAACGCTCAAGGGCCCCCAGCAATGTTGTAGTTGCAAGTGGTTGACCACATGAACTGACCTCAGTTCAATTCATATCAGTCACTCAGTCAGGTCCTACTCTCTGCGACCACATGGACCACAGCACGCCAGGCCTCCCTGTCCATCACCAACTCCCGGAATTTACTCAAACTCATGTCCATTGAGTCGGTGATGCCATCTAACCATCTAATCCTCTGTCGTCCCCTTCTCCTCCTGCCCTCAATCTTTCCCAGCATCAGGGTCTTTTCCAGTGAGTCAGCTCTTCACATCATGTGACCAAACTATTGGAGTTTCAGCTTCAACATGTCCTTCCAATGAGGACCAGTTTCCTTTAGGATGGACTGGTTGGATCTCTTTGCAGTCCAAGGGACTCTCGAGAGTCTTCTCCATAGTTCAAATGCATCAGTTATTTGGTGCTCAGCTTTCTTTATATTCCAACTCTCACATCCATACATGACTACTGGAAAAATCATAGCTTTTACTAGATAGACCTTTGTCGGCAAATTACTGTCTCTGTTTTTTAATATGCTGTCTAGGTTGGTCATAACTTTCCTTTCAAGGAGTAAGTGTCTTTTAATTTCATGGCTGCAGTCACCATCTGCAGTGATTTTGGAGGCCCCCAAAATAAAGTCAGCCACTGTTTCCGCTGTTTCCCCATCTATTTGCCATGAAGTGATGGGACCCGATGCCATGATCTTAGTTTTCTGAATGTTGAACTTTAAGCCATCTTTTTCACTCTCCTCTCTCACTTTCATCAAGAGGCTCTTTAGTTCTTCACTTTCTGCCTAAGGATGGTGTAATCTGCATATCTGAGGTTATTGACATAAATCTTTGATCATCACTTGAACTTGAAAAGACTAAAACATCAGTTGATTGAGTGGTATTAAGAAATTTTAGTTTGAGCATATGATTCTCTGCATATGTTTATTTCTGAGGTTTTATTTATATAGTCATGTCTGTATGTATGCATCTGACAACTGTTATTTTGAGGAAATAAAGTAGAGGTTAAGGTCCAGCCATCCTCAGCTGTTCGAAGCTAATATTGTGTTAACAGATGCACCAGAAAACACTGTATCACTTTGTTTACACCTGAATTCAGGAGGGAGATAAAGAAGAACAATGTAAATAAGCATAATGTTTTCAAGGAGCATAAACGTTAAAACCAAGTGGTTAATTGCTTTTAGGGAAGAATACCTGACTATTCTTCACATCTGACCTGAATTCCTTCTCTTAATTAATTAGGCAACAAAAGCATTAACATAACTATTCAGGCAGAGGTTTAATGGCTATTCTTCAGGGATATTGTAAAAAGAATTGCTGCTTTATTGAGTTTGGACACAATTTAGTTTAATAATTTGGTTTCCTGAAATCTTGGGGGTAAGTCAAAGTCAACAAGTTTAAATGGTTGGGTAGTTTGGAGATAGGGCTGGAAAGACAGGTTGATTTTATTGGCAAAACTCCAACTACTAGCACACGATTAAGACTGCCTCTGGGGGCGGCAGGGGGAGTGGAAGGCTAGAAAGGCAGAAATTTGGAAAGAGAAGCATCTCCCAAAGACAGTGGAAGAATTGGAACTCCTTGAGACACAATCTCTTTAGACCAGTGTGTTCTAAACTTCAGTTCATAATCCATTTGTAAATCTTGAACTAACATCAAGAGATAATTTTAAAACAATATTTAATCTTTCTGTGTGATGTGTTATCTAATACTTCTTGATGGCATTTTTCTTTTCTTTATTTTTATTCTGTTTAAAAAACTTTGTCCATGACTTCCCCATTCTTTTTGTTAGTCTTTCACTTTTTAGTTTTTCTTTCACACACATGGCAAAGAGATGAAACAAAGCAAGAAGAAAAATTGCTGCAGATAATCCATGAGCTGCCATCTTATCCTGGGCTGCTGCATCTGTTACTTTGGTTTTTTTTTTTTTTCTTCCCCATTTAGTCCTATCTCTTACCAGGTTTTCTGCCTTTAAAGAAAAGTCAAACCCTCTGACCCTCCATTAAACCAACAATAAGGTTACACATTTTCATGAATTGTAGTGCCTAAAGTCTAAAATATTAAGTACTAAGGGTATAAATGATGCTGTCTGATTCACAAATTCTGCTAACTCATTGTATTTGCATGAGTATTGATGAGAATTCTCTAATTGAGCACCAATCCACTTGATTTTCTTCAAGCAGGAAGGGACTTTCTACAGGGAGTAGATGAGTTACAAAGTCATCCTGAGAGCTGAGGAAATGGACTCTTGGCAGAGCTCTCAAGAATGATTCTGAAAAGCCACACAACAGAGCTAGTCATCAAAGAAACTACTACCCATAAGCAAAACCATTGAGAGAAATTTAGTCTTTCTTGACCCCCCTATGCCGAGTCCAGAGGCTGGCGAGGTTGTGGTTAGGAACACTGCCAGGACTGGACCCTAAGTCTGTCTCATTCCTTCTGTGCCTGGGTTCCCACCATTCTGCAGTCAGGAGAGCTGGACTGTCTCACTCCTTCTGTGCCTGGGTTCCCACCATTCTGCAGTCAGGAGAGCTGGACTGTCTCACTCCTTCTGTGCCTGGGTCCCCACCATTCTGCAGTCAGGAGAGCTGGACTGTCTCACTCCTTCTGTGCCTGGGTCCCCACCATTCTGCAGTCAGGAGAGCTGGACTGTCTCACTCCTTCTGTGCCTGTTTTCCCACCATTCTGCATTCAGGAGGGCTGGACTGTCTCACTCCTTCTGTGCCTGGGTCCCCACCGTTCTGCAGTCAGGAGAGCTGGACTGTCTCACTCCTTCTGTGCCTGTTTTCCCACCATTCTGCATTCAGGAGGGCTGGACTGTCTCACTCCTTCTGTGCCTGGGTCCCCACCGTTCTGCAGTCAGGAGAGCTGGACTGTCTCACTCCTTCTGTGCCCATGTTCCCACCGTTCTGCAGTCAGGAGAGCTGGACTATCTCACTCCTCTGTGCCCGTGTCCCCACCGTTCTGCAGTCAGGAGAGCTGGACTGCTGGCCTTCTCTGTGTTCTTTGTCAACTGACATGTTGTCTGTGAGCCTTAAATTCCTCATCCATAAAATGGACCTAATATACCCTCCTATAAAGTTCTTTCAGAATCATGAAAGCAAATTCTTGCACAAGACCTGGCATAATGAATGTTAATTCCATTTTTTGCTGTTGTTGTTGTTTAAAAACTTATTATCAGCATGCAACACGTCATATAGGAGTGTTTTATTCTGAGGTAGTCAACTTGATGGATTGGAAAAAATGGAAGAACTATTGCCCTTTTGAATCACAGAGGTATTTGTAATCATAAACCCATGCATGCCTTTGAGTCAGCATGATCGAACTGAAATTAGTGTGATCCCTTCCTACAGATAACAGTGCTGATAGGTGGCAGTGGACTAGAATCTAAATAGCTTAGACTTTCTGTAAAAATGAAGCACAAATGATGGTTTGATGGGTGTAGCTTTTTTCTTACATGATAATAGTTTAGTGGCAAAAGCATAGAATGAGTTGACTTGAGTCCCTGCTGCATGATCTATGAACTACCTGATCTTTCTGTTAGGTAGTTAAAATAGGAAAAAGGGGTCCAGATGGTGGTGGCTAAAAGACAAAGAAGGGAAAAGCCTGTGAAAATAGAACAAACGAAGGTTCGAGAACTGGAGTGGGAACCTCAGGTAAAACAAACAGCCCTCCTGGCTAGCCCAATTTACAATTTACATAAGGCAGGCTCAGGAGCAGGAGAAAAAACCATATAAAAAGAGGAGCCAAAATTGGGCTGGAAGCTTCTCTTCTCTTCTGTCTTTGGGTCGGCCCTCCCTCATGCCTCGAGGATGTATTTTCCTTTGCTTGCCAATAAAATTGAGCTGTAACACTGGTCTGTCCGAGGAAATTACACGGGGCTGTAACACTGGTCCATCCATCACTTCAAACTTTTGTTGCAGTGAGACAGAACCAAGGAAATTACAAACTCCCCCCGACATTACTAACATCCTTAACCTCTAGGAGCTTTGGTTTCTTTATTTGCAAAAGCATTTGGGTGAATCTGTAAAGCACCTGACACATAATGCCAGCACAGTTTGGTGGAGAAAGTACAACTCTGGAATGCTTGGAAAGCCTTGAACCTTATATAGTCATCATCTTTCTTCTTTGCTTAGAATCTGAGCTTTGGTCAATAGATCCTTGAGTGCTGCATTCTCCTCTAGGAAACAGTCTTTTTTCCAGCTCTAAGTTCTCAACTACTGAACATCATTCCATTTCCCAAGTAAAAGCAAAAGAAAGTGCTTATCTTGTGCTATTTCTGAGAGGAAAAACTGATGTGTTACATAAGTGAAAGTGAAGTTGCTCAGTCGTGTCCGACTCTCCGCGACCACATGGACTGCAGCCCACCAGGCTCCTCCGTTCATGGGATTTTCCAGGCAAGAGGACTGGAGTGGGGTGCCATTGCCTTCTCCAGGTGTGTTACATAGCCCTAGGAAATAATATTGCTAATTGACTTTCACTATTGTTGCTTTAAGAAAGGAATACCTTGAAGAAAGGAATACTTAAATGTTCCATAAGCAAAACATTAACTTTTGAAATTAACGAGGAAGTCAGAATCCATTTGTTCTAAATAGGTGCAGGAGAACTGGATAGATAAGCCAAGCTCTTGATTCTTTGATGGTAAATTTAATAAGGCAAAAAAAGAAAGAAAAATAAAAAGAAACAGGAGTTTTTAAATTGGGCACTGGTTGGAGATAAAACAGATCCTGGCAACTCATTTTACTGTGTAAAATAGATTGTTATGTCACATATTCTAGGTACTTCACACATACTAAATAATAACATCTCACAGTATACATCAATTACAAAATTAGTCTTGGCTTGCTTTTGAATGGTAAAAATCCCTTTTCAAAATATAAGTATTGTGACAAAATCTGTGGGTGTAGTAAGCCCTTGGGTATCAGTGTGTCTGAACTATCAAGCGAACAAAAGACACACAGCCTATATTTTCCCAGGGAGTGAATAGTGCCAAACATAAATATTGCAGCATTTAACATAAAACACCCTATGCAAAAATATAGACCTTGTTTGTCTGATTCCCCTAATGCTTTAAAAAAGCTTACATCAAGGGTACTGTAAGTACTATATTTAAGAATCTAATTCAACTTAAGGGGTTCTACACTGCCTATAAATTTTTTTTTTCTATTGAATTACTGCCTATTTTCAATTCAAGGCAATGCATTGTTCTATGCCAACAAACCTTGTTAGGTACTTAATAATAGCAATAATATACAAGGAATGACTAAAGTGCTTGTGGAAAAATTAGTCATTATTAGTAATTACTGGCAACTTCTTCCCATTGGAGTTCAGATATATAGTTCAAGGACTATTCTTACTTTTTCAGCTAATTTTATAAAATACCTGCTATGTATATAACCACGTTTAGGAGCTTTCCATGTGCACTTCCTTTAATCATTTTACAAGTTCTGCCAGGTGGTTTTTTCAGGGAGGAATCCTTCTCCTTTATTTTTATATTTCCATGGAAGGGGCCTTTCAGGGGAATTTTAAAGGGGGGCATTTCTGGGTTTATTCTCTCCTGTCCATACTGGCTCCTTCCAGGCCTGTGGAGAGGCTAACAGTGCTTCTCATCCCGACACTTACACACGGTTGCCCCTCAGTCGTGCAGAGAGACTCCATCTTGGTTCTCTTGAGCTATTTGTGTAGCTGGAGATAATTAAGATGAGGCTTTTCCTCAGCTCCCTCTGCCCTTGAACTCACAGACCCAGGACATGTTGCAGAGCTCACTGCGCTCCGCTGAGCCCACTGGGGCTCCCTGTAGGCACATAGTGAGCGTCGCCGCTGTCACCCTGAGCCAGAGATGCTCTCCAAGCAGCAGACATGGAGCAGGTATTGGAGGCTGTTTGCAGACCACACTACTTCCTGTTTCTGAGGTCTAGACCTGGGCAGGGAGTCAGGGGTGGGCATGGGGTTGGGGCTGGGGAGAGGGCAGGAGACAGCCATGTTGACCTCGGTTATCAATCATATATCTTTGTTATGAACTATTATACTTTTGAGGTGATGCACATCCCTGAACAGGCTGAGGCTTTGATTTTCAATTATCTCCCTGTTCTACTCCTTACCGTTAGGCTTATGACCAACCTAGACAGCATATTATAAAACAGAGACATCACTTTGCCAACAAAGGTCCGTCTAGTCAAAGCTATGGTTTTTCCAATAAGTCATGTATGGATGTGAGAGTTGGACTATAAAGAAAGGTGAGTGCCAAAGAATTGATGCTTTTGAATTGTGGTGTTGGAGAAGACTCTTGAGAGTCCCTTTGACTGCAAGGAGATTCAACCAGTCCATCCTAAAGGAGATCAGTCCTGGGTGTTCATTGGAAGGACTGATGTTGAAGCTGAAACTCCAATATTTTGGCCACCTGATGTGGAGAGTTGACTCGTTGGAAAAGACCCTGATGCTGTGAAAGTTTGAGGGCAGGAGGAGAAGGGGATGACAGAGGATGAGGTGGCTGGATGGCATCACCGACTCAATGGACATGAGTTTGAGTAAGCTGAAGGAGTGGTGATGGACAGGGAGGCCTGGTGTGCTGCAGTCCATGGGGTCACAAAGAGTCGGACACAACTGAGCAACTGAACTGAACTGATTAGGCTTTGAAGGAGAAGAGGACTATGTAATGTGGACCTGAAACTACAAGGGTGACTATATTTTTAACTGGGAGATGACTGAGATGCAGAGAGGTGAATAAGTTGCCCTAATTGTCCATATAAATAGGTGTGATTTAGAGTAGTGGTCATCAAAGTGTGGTACACAAGATGATTTGCTGGGTTTGCAAAGAAAATGTTATAAGCCATCTTTGTATTTTTTGTATTAAAATGATCAAGATATGAAACTTTATTAATATTTAACATGGGACTCAACACTGTCACACACGGTTGCCTTGTACACCTCTGTTTGGTGTATTGTATATCAGGCAGTCATTTATCCGTAAATATACAGGGTTCATCTAAACATGGAGAGGCTTGTAGCCTTGCCCTCACTTTCTCATTTGCTTTCAAGGTATTGCAATGTATTGGGCTGTTATGTGCCTCATTAAAAAAATTTAAAGACTATATTGTCTTGTTTTAAGTAAATGAGCATTGCCACAAAACAGATAAGTGTCTTATCAAGATTCCTTGTTGTGCTATTGTTTAGTTGCTTCATTATGTCCAATTCTTTTGTGACCCCATGGATGGTAGCCCCCCTAGGCTCCTCTGTCCGTGGAATTTCCCAGGCTAGATTACTGGAGTGGGTTGCCATTTCCTTCTTCAGGAATTCTTCTGATCCAGGAATCGAATAAGCGTCTCCTGCATCTCCTGCATTGCAGGTTTGGATTCTTTATCACTGAGCCACCAGGGAAGCCCAGAAATTAAAACAAAAAAAACAAAAAAACAAAACCAAAATCGAAAGTAATCCTAGTAGCATAAGTACAGGTGAACAATAGGAAAATGGCAAAGCTGAGAGTTCTTACAAGTTAGGACAGGGTTTTGTTGGTCATATTCAAAAGAATAATTGTGGTAATCTAATTAAATCCCCAAAGAATTTGAAAAATATTTAGAAACTATTCTGAACAGTATTTAATATGTAGATTTCATCCACTATATTTAACTAATAAACCTTATCTTGCCTTGAAATATTAATGATAATATAAACTAATAATTAGAAAGACTTTTTAAATTAAGGCATCTATTAATAAGCAAGCCTTTTTTTCCTTAACATTTAAACTTATTTGAAACTCATCTTAGTATTATACATAATTTCATTAAAGGTGATGATAAATATTTAAATCATTGTTTAGTTTCTTAGTGAAATAATGCTATAGTAATGCATGTAATGGAGAAGGAAATGGAAACTCACTCCAGTACTCTTGCTTGGAAAATCCCATGGATGATGGAGCCTGGTGGGCTACCATCCATGGGGTCGCAAAGAGTGGGACATGACTGAAGTGACTTCATTTCATTTCATTTCATTATGTTTTTTTTTTTTTTTTTTTTTTTTTTTTTTTTTTTTTTTTTTTTGTTTTTTTTTATTTATTTTTTTTTTAATTTTTATTAGTTGGAGGCTAATTACTTTACATCATTACAGTAGTTTTTGTCATACATTGACATGAATCAGCCATGGATTTACATGTATTCCCCATCCCAGTCCCCCCTCCCACCTCCCTCTCCACCCGATCCCTCTGGGTCTTCCCAGTGCACCAGGCCCGAGCACTAGTCTCATGTACCCAACATGAGCTGGTTATCCGCTTCACCCTAGATAATACACATGTTTCAATGCTGTTCTCCTGAAACATCCCACCCTCGCCTTCTCCCAGAGTCCACAAGTCTGTTCCATACATCTGAGTCTCTTTTTCTGTTTTGCATATAGGGTTATCGTTACCATCTTTCTAAAGTCCATATATATGTGTTAGTATACTGTAATGGTCTTTATCTTTCTGGCTTACTTCGCTCTGTATAATGGGCTCCAGTTTCATCCATCTCATTAGAAGTGGTTCAAATGAATTCTTTTTAATGGCTGAGTAATATTCCATGGTGTATATGTACCACAGCTTCCTCATCCATTCGTCTGCTGATGGGCATCTGGGTTGCTTCCATGTCCTGGCTATTATAAACAGTGCTGCGATGAACATTGGGGTGCATGTGGCTCTTTCAGATCTGGTTTCCTTGGTGTGTATGCCCAGAAGTGGGATTGCTGGGTCATATGGCAGTTCTATTTCCAGCTTTTTAAGAAATCTCCACACTGTTTTCCATAGTGGCTGTACTAATTTGCATTCCCACCAACAGTGTAAGAGGGTTCCCTTTTCTCCACACCCTCTCCAGCATTTATTGCTTGTAGACTTTTGGATAGCAGCCATCCTGACTGGCGTATAATGGTACCTCATTGTGGTTTTGATTTGCATTTCTCTGATAATGAGTGATGTTGAGCATCTTTTCATGTGTTTGTTAGCCATCTGTATGTCTTCCTTGGAGAAATGTCTGTTGAGTTCTTTGGCCCATTTTTGGATTGGGTCATTTATTTTTCTGGAGTTGAGCTGGAGGAGTTGCTTGTATATTTTTGAGATTAATCCTTTGTCTGTTGCTTCATTTGCTATTATTTTCTCCCAATCTGAGGGCTGTCTTTTCACCTTGCTTATAGTTTCCTTTGTTGTGCAAAAGCTTTTAAGTTTCATTAGGTCCCATTTGTTTATTTTTGCTTTTATTTCTGAAATTCTGGGATGTGGGTCATAGAGGATCCTGCTGTGATTTATGTCGGAGAGTGTTTTGCCTATGTTCTCCTCTAGGAGTTTGATAGTTTCTGGTCTTACATTTAGATCTTTAATCCATTTTGAGTTTATTTTTGTGTATGGTGTTAGAAAGTGTTCTAGTTTCATTCTTTTACAGGTGGTTGACCAGTTTTCCCAGCACCACTTGTTAAAGAGGTTATCTTTTTTCCATTGTATATCCTTGCCTCCTTTGTCGAAGATAAGGTGACCATAGGTTCGTGGACTTATCTCTGGGCTTTCTATTCTGTTCCATTGATCTATATTTCTGTCTTTGTGCCAGTACCATACTGTCTTGATGACTGTGGCTTTGTAGTAGAGTCTGAAGTCAGGCAGATTGATTCCTCCAGTTCCATTCTTCTTTCTCAGGATTACTTTGGCTATTCGAGGTTTTTTGTATTTCCATACAAAGTATTATTTAGAAAGCAAAGGAAAATACATCCTTGAGACATGAGGGTGGGCTGACCCAAAAGACACGAAGAGAAGCCCCTGGCCCTTTGGCTCCTCATTTTATATGTTTTTTCTCCTCCCCTTGAGCCTGCCCTATGTAAATTGTAAACTGTGCTAGCCAGGAGGGCTGTTTGTTTTACCTGAGGTCCTCACTCCAGTCCTTGGACCTTCCTTTGTTCTATTTTCACAGGTTTTTCCCTTCTTTGTCTTTTAGCCACCGCCAATGTGAACTTGTTTTTCCTGTTCTAACTACTTAACATATATATACACATAATATACATATAATACTTTTGTCTTTCAATTATCTTTTTATTATGGTGGTGAGATTTCAAAAATGTTTGGAGACTCCTGGACCAGAGAATTAGTGCAAGCCTACAGGGAGATTTTAGGAGGCATACTAGAAAATGAGTTAGACAGCATATTTTGCAAATGGGCTTCCCTCATAGCTCAGCTGGTAAAGAATCGCCTGCAATGCAGGAGACCCTGGATTGGGAAGACCTGCTGGGAAAGGGACAGGCTGCCCACTCCAGTATTCTTGGCCTTCCCTGGTGGCTCAGCTGGTAAAAAAACAAATCCACCTGCAATGCAGGAGACCTGGGTTCGATCCCTGGGTTGGGAAGATCCTCTGGAGATGGGAAAGGCTACCCACTCCAGTATTCTGGCCTGGAGAATTCCATGCACTATACAGTCCATGGGGATGCAAAGAGTCGGACACAACTGAGTGACTTTCACTTCACTTCATTTCATGCAACATAAATCTGAAAGGTATCTCATTCTAATTAAGATACTGTGCTAAACCAATTGATTGAAGCAATGGATTCAATTCAACTAGAATACATTTAAAAAGATAAAGTTCAAGTGCTACTCTTTGAACTTTATCTTTTAAAATGTATATTTAATAATGAAAATTTTCAGTCTTCAACTGCAGGATGGGTAAACAGCAGTGTAAGAAAAGAAACAACTTAGCAATTTCTCAAGACAGAATGTGATACGTGTGCCATAAAAGACAATTTTTTGGCAGTATGGGCAGAATCCTTTATCTAGGATGTAGAACCATCTAGTCAGACACCAGGGATACAGTTTGTAGTAAGAGAAGTCATTTCTTTAAGTACCTTCTTAAAAAAAATTTTTTTTTTTTACTGGGATATAGTTGATTTACAGTGTCATGTTAGTTTCAGGCATACAGCAAAGTGAATCAGTGATGCACACACATATATCCTCTTTAAATAGACCAGAGGTAAATGTTATAATGGCTGCGAAAGCAGAGGCAGACGAAAGGATTCAGTCTTAGGAACTGAGGGTATCAACTTTAAAAAGCCTCAGAGATGTCATGAGCCTACTAATGTTAATGGATGACTATGTGAAAAGAGAATCACGATCTGCACGATCCCCAGGCAGTCCTGCTCCATTCGACTCCACAGCAGAGCCGCTGCTTCCCCCACGCCACGCTCTGTGCACAGGCGGCCGTCCGGGATCTGATGGCCTTTACACCCCGCAGGCAGGCCTGCCCTTGAGGACACACCCCTCTATTTTTGGATTCGAGTATAGAGATTGAAATCTGACTCCCCAGGGGACCATCTGAGGGCCAACAATGGCAACCTGAGGATAGAGGAGAGTTAGGATAGGTCATCCTTGGCCTGTAAAAAAGGTGGTCTGAGGAAGTTTGGCAGATAATTTCCCTTCCTTTGTCCCCACTCATTTTGAGTGAAGGTGTAAGTCTGCTGCGTCTCCGTCTGGCTCACTGTAAAGTGGCAGCTGATACATTTTACCCGTGCCTGCTTCCTGTCCTCTTTCACGTCCTCTGGGCTTGTGAAAGTGAAGGCGCTCAGTAGTGTCCAACTCTGTGCAGCCCCATGGACTGTAGGTCACCAGGCTCCTCTGTCCATGGGATTTTCCAGGCAAGAGTATTGAAGTGGATTGCCATTTGCTTCTCTGGGCTTTTACCCCCTAAATATATTACTTCCATTTTCCCCTTGACTCAAGCTTTCATTTTTAGAGGATTTACACAGAAACAACTAGTTCCTAGAAGGTTAACACGCAATGTGATGATAATCAAAATAGACAAACACTTCGTGGTCAAGTATATTTGGAGAACTTTGCATTAAATAAACATAGATTCACTTACTACAAAACTTCTTTAGTGAGATGGATATTATGCAGGTTTTTTTTTTTTTTTTCATATTTCTTGGAAATTTCTTTCCAGAGAGCATGTGTAATGTCAGCATAATATAGAAAGAATTTGGGGAGTGCTGTTTTAGTTGGCAAAATAAGGAGTTATTTTCCAGCTCAACTTCAGGCACAGCTGTCTTATTGTCAAAGGCAAAGAATTGTTCAAAGGTAGAATCAAGGAGCCCCGGAAGATCGTTAGTTCTGATCTTTACACTCCCTGTATGCACAGGGAATATGCTGATGGTAAAGAGATGAAGAGGCATCAGCGCATCAGTGATCTCTGAGACTCATTCTAGTATTCCGAGTCTACCGCTTCACTTTATTACCTGACATTTTTAGTTTAAAGACAGGGATGTCTTTGCCATTATTTACGGTAGGTCATGTGGACACTCCATTTACAATTAGTATTTAGGTGTTTCTCTGAAAGTTGGTCACCTCCTCTACCTGAGCCTGCCCACCTCACTATACTACGTACCAGTCACACACCAAAAGCAGCTAGAACAATTTCTCCTACATAACTGGTGTCAAATAAATCAGAGTTTTCACATTTTTCATGAGAAGGAAATTTGACCATATTTGGTAAATAATTCAAAATCCTTTAGAGCAGCTGCTGTTTAGTCGCTAAGCTGTGTCTGATTTTTTTGTGACCCCATGGACTGTAGCCCACCAGGTACCTCTGTCCATGGGATTTCCCAGGCAAGAATACTGGAGTGGGTTTCTATTTCTTTCTCCAGGGGATCTTCCTGACCCAGGAATCAAACCCGTGTCTCCTGTTTGGCAGGCAGCTGGGGAATCCCAAAATCCTTTAGAGAGGATCAGCTAACTAAACATCAAAGATTTAATTATTGGCGACCAGTGCCTTTCTCTTTCCACTTAGAAATATTGAGTTGTTTATAATTCATGTCATGTTCATGCCGGGTTCTTACATACTCTGTTCTACTGTAGGTCCAGTCTCTTCTCTCTGTAATCTCTTGACCTGCCATAATGTCTAGAGAATAACTACTTATCTTTTAGGTACCAATGCAAAATACACTTCTCTAACTTCCCCAGACAGAACTAACAGCCTTCTCTTATGCTTCTACAACAAGGCAGGGTCTTGGCAGAAAGCCCTCCAGCTGGTTCAGATAAAGAAACTATTTACAAAGGAACAAGCAAATGCATTCGGAGACTAGAAATGAAAATTCGTTACCAACTCTAGAGATGAAAGAGTAAGGGGAGAAAGGAGGGTTACTAGGACCAGTGAGAGCACAGGCCTGGAGGAAGAGCACCCCCATCCTGGAGGAGCTCTGCTATCGCCAGAGACGTGCACCTTAGCAGCCGCTCGTTGGCCAGAATAAATTGCAAGTCAGGTGGCGAGAGAGTCTGAAGGATCAGAGGCATGCCCGGCCACTCCATCCACAGGGAGAAGGATGGATGTAGGAGACAGGGGAGGTAGATGGAGAATAACCTTTTTGACATTTTATCCAACTTATCAACTAGATTTACTTTGTTCATGTGTCTATCTTTCCTCTGCTTCGACAAAGAGATACGTATGCTTTGTTTCACTGTGTTGCGTTGAGTACGCATCGTTAGTAGGCAATACTGCAGCAGTAAATGTAAATTGGAAGAAAGGAAGAGAGGGAGGGAGAGAGAAAGGGAGGGAGAGAGGAGTGATTTGTGTTATGTATTAAGCGTGTTTAATAGAAAGTAGCAGTTCAATCCCAGTGAGACATTCTAAGAGGCAGCAGGAATGGAAAGTCTAGAAGCAAGTGGCTCCAAGTAGTGACTCAGGAACCAAACAGTGCATCATTTGCACCATGCTCCCAAATTAGCAGACTTCCTTTTGGCTTTGTACCACCCTGGATTTTAACTGTGTGTGTTAGCTTTAAACTTTAAGTCGTAATGATCCTCCACACAGGTCATTTATTTTAGAGGTACCACAACTTCATCATATTGCAATAAATTAGAGGTATTTTTGAAGTAAATTTTTGAACTGAGGTTGCTTATTACTTTATGTACTGATTTTACTATCTCAGTATCCTGATTTGGACATTTTAAGCATTTTAAAGTATTTGCTTTTCTGTGCATTATCAAATTCTCGTACTCCTTGGTGACCAGTTACTACTAAAAAGATTTTTTTTTTTTTACCAGATTTAAAGATGGTGATAAGCCTTCTGGAAATATCAGTATTTGTTATTGTTCAGTTGTTCAGTCAAGTCCAGCTCTTTGCGACCCATGCATGTCCTGTGGCACGCCAGGCCTCCCTGTCCATCACCAGCTCCCAGAGCTTGCTCAAATTCATGTCCATTGAGTCAGTGATGCCATCCAACCATCTCACCCTCTGTCATCCTCTTCTCCTGCCTTCAGTCTTTCCCAGCATCAGAGTCTTTTCCAGTGAGTCGGCTCTTCGCATCAGTTGACCAAAGTATTGGAGTTTCAACTTCAGCATTAGTCCTTCCAATAAATATTCAGGACTGATTTCCTTTAGGATTGACTGGTTTGATCTCCTTTCAGTCCAACAGCCTCTCAAAAGTCTTCTCCAGCTCCACAGTTCAAAAGCATCAATTCTTCAGCACTCAGCCTTTTTCATTGTTCAGCTCTTAAATCCATACATGACTACTGGAAAAAACCATAGCTTCGACTAGATGGACTTTTGTCGGCAAAATAATGTCTCTGCTTTTTAATATGCTGTCTAGGTTGGTCATAGCTTTTCTCCCAAGGAGCAGATGTCTTTTAATTTCATGGCTGCAGTCATCATCTGCAATGATTTTGGAGCCCAAGTAAATAAAGTCTCTCAGTGTTTCTAGTTTCCCCATCTATTTCTCATGAAGTGATGGGACCAGATGCCATGATCTTAGTTTTCTGAATATTGAGTTTTAAGCCAGCTTCTTCACTCTCTTTCACCTTCATCAAGCGGCTCTTTAATTTCTCTTTGCTAGAGGGTGTGTCATCTGCATGTCTGAGGTTACTGATATTTCTCTCTCCAATCTTGATTCCAACTTGTTCTTCATCCAGCCTGGCATTTCGAATGATGTATTCTGCATATAATTTAAATTTCAGGGTGACAGTATACAGCCTTGACGTGATCCTTTGCCCATTTTGAATCACTCTGTTTTCCAATGTCTAGTTGTTTCTTGACCTGTGTACAGGTTTTACATATGATGATTGCTAAATATTGTGTTCCTGAAAGAGCTGCGGTATTCAGTGAAAATACTGAACATTTATGTGAGTGGGTTAAAAAATAACTTTCGGTGTTTAGAAAATACCCTTAAGCTGTAAGGAGGGGAAGGAGGATGGAGAAGAAGGGGAGATGGATGGGATGGGGTAGATATAGATTCTAAAGTATGTGTTTATTTTGTGGTTTGCCTCAAGTGTTTTTGAAATTTTGAAATTATGAGAAATTTTTAAGATAATCAAATCTATACCTTTTGAAAGGAAAATATGCAAACATGTATGAAATTTGATCTTCTTTATTTAGTAATATTCAATTACTAGGCATTCATTCTTATTTAAGGGTAAGTGCTCTTAGTAACTTTCCATTTCTAATCTGACACTTTTCAGGGAAAGTGTCAGATTTGGGGCTTCCCAGGTGGCACAGTGGTAAAGAATCCGCCTGCCAATGCAGGAGACGCAACAGAAGCAGGTTCGATCTCTAGTCAGGAAGATTCCCTGGAGGAGGAAACGGCAACCTGCTCCAGTATTCTTGCCTGGAGAATTCCATGGACAGAGGAGCCTGGGGGGCTATGGTCCACGTGGTTACAGAGAGTCAGACATGACTGAGTCACTAGCATACACACACTCCCTATTAGGTATTCTTGGTTCCTACCACTAGTATCTTCTTACCACCATCTCTGAGTGTCTTACATATGTTATTTGACCTCGTAAATATTTATCAGCTTATGTAGTGGGTGGGATGTACCAATATAAACATGAATAATAGGGCCCTGTAATGTAAGAGTGCCTACTCTTTCTTATTGGTGGAAAGGACATGACAATACATAACTACTGTATATTCCTGTGAGCACTAAGTGGAACTATTTACAAAATGCTAGGTGAACAGCAGAAGATGGTAGTATTGACATTAGTTTAGAAGAGTTGTGAAAATAAAAACCAACTTGTTTCAGCTGAGTCTTGAAGAATTAAATAAATCATTGCCCAAAGTATTACCAGGAAGTGGGAACAAAAATGTACCAGAGTCACTGGTACAATTAATAATCCTAAAAAGAGTTTTCCATAATGTTTTATGATGCCCAAGTTGCCACATAACTGAGGCCTACTCTACACTAATTTCTCAGGGGAATTTTCTATGACACAAAAGCACTTATTAGGGAGAAATAGTGACTTAGACACCTTCTAAAATCCCCACATACTAGCTATAAAAGCTTGTAAAAATATTTCATAAACTTTTCCCCATGTAATCAGTTACCTTCTAAAGGAAATTAGTATCATTTCATGTAGGTATAACCATTGTTTCAATTTTTCAGAAAGCTAGAAAAGAGTATTTTCTACCCAGGAAGGAAAAAAATAAACATTTTAAGGCAAAAATCAAACAATAGACATTTAAATTTAATGTATTTAAAATGTTAACATTTAGATAATTTGATTTGTTTATTGGAAAGAGCAAAAATTAATTTAATTTAATCTACATAATTAGTATTATGTAGTTGACACTGGGGTAACAAAGACCAGATTTGCCATACTGACTCATACAACCAAAAAACAGGCAAAATATAGGAAACAATGGTTTTAAGATACTGGATATCACAACTGGAAAACAAAGGGCAGCACTCCTGATGAGAAACAGAAGCCCTATAGCTGCCCCAGCTTGTTGCCTTGAGAGAGCTTCCAGGCCACAGCACCTGCATGCGTGCTGAGTTGTTTCAGTCATGACCGACTTTGCCACCCTTTGGGCTGTAGCAAGCCATGCTTCTCTGACCGTGGGATTCTCCAGGCAAGAATACTGGCGTGGGTTGGTGTGCACGCCTCAAGGGGACCTTCTTGGCCCAGGGATGGAATCCACGCCTCCTGCATTGGTCGGCGGGCTCTTTACCGCTAGGGACACCTGGGAAGCCCAGGACAGGGAAAGGAAATCCAAGCAAAATTTACAGGTTCCTTGAGTTGAGGAGACAGAATTGAGATTCCGAAGAGGTCAACACAGCCAGCGTTTTCAAGGTAGAGAACCACAGAGGAAAGAAGGACCTGCACTCGGAGAGAGCTCCGGGGACCTGCAGAAACTCCCTCTCGGGTATTCAGCTGAGGACTGATCAGCACATCCGTGTGAGAAAACTACTCCCTTCTCAGAGCTGGGAAAGAACCGCTCAAATGTATGAGCGGCAACAGTGCAAGAGCTCACACAGCCCGAGGGACAGTGCTTCTTCCCAGGAGCCGGGAGTAGAGAAATTCTAATTCACAGGTCAGTGACTCGGATTCCAATAACCCTAGACTAAAAACTGCTTTGGTTCCAATCTGACAGATCTTAGAAACAAGACCCAGCATAATCAAACTGTTTCCAAGTAGCTCCACCTGTTCCAGAATGCATCTCAAGTGTATTTGTAGCCATATATAAATATCCAACAAGACATCCAATAAAAAATTACCAGACATGCAAAGTAGCAGGAAAATACAATCCATAATGAGGAAAAAGTCAGTCAGAATTGACTGACACAGATGTTAGAATTGGCAGACAAATTATAACAGCATTCCATATTTTCAAAATTTAGAGGTAAGATCAAACATGTTGAGCCAAGACATGGAAGATATAAAAAGGACCCAAATCCTTCTTCTACTGATTAAAACTATAATGTGTGAGATGATAAAATAAATTTAAAAGCAAATATAAAAGACTAGATTAGATACTTGTTGAAGGAAAGATTAATGAACTTGAAGACAACAGTGGAAATTACTCAAAACATAGAGAAAAAAAAGAAACTAAAATAAATGAATATGGCATCAGGAAGCTTTGGGAAAATTTCAAATAGCCTCACAATAAGCATATTTTTTATTATGGAAACTCTAAGGGAGGGGCAGAGTAAAGAGCTCAAGAAATAAGGGTCAAATGATTTCAAATTGTATGACATTGTAAACCCACAGATCTAAGAAGCTCAACAAACTCTTGAGCTCAAGAAATGAAGAAAGCTGTACCACAGATCATCATAATCAAATTGCTTGAAAGCACTATATAAAAGTCTTAAAAAGAGTCGGGGGAAAATTGGACAATAGCAGAGCTCTCGGAAAGGAAGCAGGTGAGGAGACAATGGCTGCCATCTTTTGCAAAAGAAAAAGAAGAAAATTTAACCTGTCAACCTGAATTTTCTAGCCAGTGAAAATGTCTTCCTCAATGAAGACAAAATAAAGACTTTCAGACAGACAAATGCTAAAAGGGTCCATCCCCAGCATACCCATACTGTGAACAGTGTTAAAGGAAAGCATTTAGGCAGGTTGGAAATGGTACCAGAAGTAAATGTGGACTTGGAGGGAAAAGTATGGGAAATGGTGGCTACGCTGGGTTAATGCACAAGATTATTTTCTTCATTTCAAACCTCTTTAAAAAAAAAAGTTGACTGAATAAAAATAAAAAGTGTAGGATGAGGCTTATAGTACATGGAGAAAAATCTGTGGCAACCATAACACAAAGACCGGGAAGGAAGAAATAGAAGCACACTGTTGCAAGGTTCTTATGCTGTAAGTGAAGCATCATTTACTTGAAGATGGAGTGATATGGTAAAGATGTATGCTGCAAACCCTAAAACAACCACTCAAGTAGCAAAGCAGAGTTACAGCTATATATTAAACCAACAAAAGAGCTCAAGTGGAATCATAAAAATACCCAATCTAAAATTAATGTATTTTATAAGACAACAACATTTTTATTACCCCATATGAAAGCAAAAGGCTTCGTATACATTGTAGAAATATTTTCACCAAGGGAAATTAATGTCATTTATATTGTTTCCCTCTGGTGTCTTAACTCGATAAAGGTATAGATGTAGACTGAGAGAATAACATAGTAAATATATTTTCCATGCCAGAAATCCTTTACCACTTTTTGCCACAATGCACAGAAAGGATGTTTTTAACAAGTGTGATGCATTTCCATATGCACATGTAGATGTGTTGCTAAAACACCTGTCCTTTCTCTGCCATATAAGAAAGAATTTAGAAACATGTGTGAGTGAGAGCTCCAGTATTGACCTCCAGTCTTCTTAGTTTATATCAGAATCATATTCACATACTCCAGTTAATTCTTACTAGTAGTAAATGATCAATGATACATCTCACCGCCTATGTAGGACCCAGTCTGTCTATAGTTAAGAATAGCTGTCTTAAACCTATTTCCCAAACTCAGACCCAGCTCTGGCAAGAACACTCTTGCTATGTAATGATTGCTTCCCCTCAGCCCCATCTTCAGTAACTTGATTACTTCCCTCCCGCATTGCCTAAATCCTGTTTCCCCTTTTGCCCAAATCATTGTGTCCATGTAAAAATTTGGAAAGTTGGCAAGTTTATAGAATAATTCAAGTTAGAAAACATTGCATTAGGCACTGTCTTTCAAATGTATTTTTTTAGTTGTCTTTTCAATGGGAACTGATGGCAGCCAGGACAAGGTGTAATTTACTAATGAGAGTAAAGTTCAGTTCGGTTCAGTCTCTCAGTCGTGTCCAACTCTTTGTGACCCTATGGACCGCAGCACGCCAGGCCTCCCTGCCCATCACCAGCTCCTGAAGTCCACCCAAACTCATGTCCACTGACTCGGTGATGCATCCCACCATCTCATCCTCTGCCATCCCCTTCTCCTCCTGCCTTCAATCTTCCCCAGCATCAGGGTCTTTTCCAATGAATCAGTTCTTCCCATTAGGTGACCAAAGTACTGGAGTTTCAGCTTCAACATCAGTCCTTCCAATGAATATTCAGGACTGATTTCCTTTATGATTAACTGGCTGGATCTCCTTTCAGTCGAAGGGGCTCTCAAGAGTCTTCTCCAACATCAAAGTTCAAAAGCATCATTTCTTCGGCACTCAACTTTCTTTACAGTCCAACTCTCACATCCATACATGACTACTGGAAAAAAAAAACACAACACAAAAAAACAGCAACGTACAGGCATGTAGTGTTCTTGATTGGGAAGAGATCAACCTTTCTGGTTCTCAATAGTCCAGTACCAGTGAAAGGCAGACTTTCTGTGGAGGGGTGTAAATCCCACGAAGTTATTGAATGACTGCTCTTACCACCCTCTGAGCTCGACTCTGGTGAGCTAGACAGACAGCAGGCTCTTGCACGCACTGTCTGGCACGTAAGTGCTGTGTGTACTATGCTCAGTCGCTCAGTCATGTCCGACTTTGCAACCCCATGGACTGCAATGGGATGCTCCAGGCAACAATACTGGAGCGGGATGTCATTTCCTCCTCTAGGGGATCTCCTTGACTCAGGGATTGCATCTGCATCTCCTGCGGCTCCTTCACTAGCAGGTGGATTCTTTATCACTGAGCCACCCGGGAAACCCCACAGCAAACGCTGGTTGAGGTGAAATCCTAGCGGGGAAAGACAGCATTGAGCAACTGTGTGCGTTAAAAAGTCATGTTGTGGGAATTTCTGGAAGTAGTTGGGGAAGAGAATACATAAGTGTTCCATCTCACACTATTCTCAGTTTTGAATTTTAAGGCCGTGAATTACTGTCATAACAAAAATCGTGTGTTTTGAAATGACTATTTTTGTGTCTCTTCTCTTTTTGTTGCTTTGACTGTGTTACTCTAATATTTTGTAATTGCCACTTTATTTCTAATTTTAGAAGTTGGTATTTGAAAGAGCTTTTCTGAAAGGGTAAATTTTTTTTCCCCAAATAAGAAAGACTTTGGGAATATGGAAATGGCAACCCACTCCAGTATTCCTGCCTGGAGAATTACGTGGACAGAAGAGCCTGGTGAATTGAATGAGGACCCAACAGTCCATGGGGTTGCAAAGAGTCGGACGTGACTGGGTGAACAACACACACAAATTTTTTTTACCCAAAATAAGAAAGACTTTGGGATATACTCAATAACTATGTCATATCTTTGTATGGTGACATAATGTAACTAAACTTATCGTGATCATTTAAACATGTTTAGAAATATCAAATCATTATGTTTTGTAACAGGAACTAGCATAGTGTTGTAGATCAGTTATACTTCAGAAAAAAAAAAAAACAGGTTAACTCATAGAGAAAGAAATTAGACTTGTGCATAACAGCAGTGGGGGACAAGGGAAAGAGAAAAGTGATGAAGGAGGTCAAACAGTAAAAACCACCAGATATAAGACAGATAAGTCTGAACGCTGTAAAGGACAAGATGATAAATGTGATTAACACTGCTCTATGTTTTCTACAAAAGTGTTAGTAAACCCTGTTCCTGGAAAAAGAAAAAAAATTGATTTCTTTAATTTTGTATTAATATGTCTATGAGATAATAGACATTTACTCAACGTATGGTGATAATCATTGGATGTTGTATGAAAGTCAGACCACTGTACTGTATACCTTAAACTTATACAGTGCTGTATGTCAATTATATCTCATTAAAACTGGAAGAAAAATACTGTGTATGTGTCGTCTGCCTGTGTGCACATCATGGTGTCTGCACATGTCTCTGGGTGTGTGTTAGTGTATGTTGATAGCAGAAGAGATGAAACTGTCATACTTCTTATAGTCTGTAGCCTCAGTAGAATTAAAATGGTGCTGACATAAGGGGCAGTGATAGGGGTGGTTCTTTAATATCATTTACTGTTTTTTTTTTTTTTTTTTTTCCAAAGATGCTGTCCTTCAGTTGGATGCTTAGGGCAAACCGCTGATTTTATGCAGCTCAGAGCTTCATGTTTAGAACTAGGCCTCCAAACTCAGACAGACTGGCTGAAGGCCAGCTGACAGGTGGAGCCCACCACGTACTCAAGGCAGCCAGACCCTGAGCCTGGCCTGTCACCTGCCAGGGGGAATCTGCTGATGAATTTGGGGTCTTTTTAGCAGCACACCCCATTTTTTCAATCAGACAGCCAGCCTCACGACCTTCTGTGTGACTCCAAAGTGCCACGGAATAAGCCACTTCTAAAGGTCCCCCCCGAAAGCAATACAGTTCTCAGAAACACCACCCACGAGCTAGTAAACGAACAGCCATAACTTCATTTGTACTTCCTAACTCCAGACTTCTTCTGAATGACAGATCCCCTGTCCTGGAGTGGAGCAGTGTAGAGAGACTGAGGGTGACAGCTGTCAGGTGAGGTGGGTCCTTTTGCAAGGCAAGCAAGCTTTCTGATCTTGGGCCAGTGGGTCTCACCTGTCAGCAACTGCTGACAGCTCAGGGCTTCCTGCCAAGAGCAGGAGCCCTGCGATTTTGACATGGCAGATGGGAGTCAAATATAATAGCTGACAAGTGAGATGGGCAACCCAGGGATCATTCTCCTGCATGTTCCAGGGTCAGAGTCTATGCAAAAGATCCATGGTATTGCCCAGCTTGATCAGTGGCTAGACCATCTTCTGTAGCCCAACGAAAGGGCAGGAACTGAACCTCTCAAGTAATAATCAGAAGGGAGTGCCTATTGTGTTGCAGATATTTACAAATATTTTCTGTCTCCAGAACAACCCTCCAAGGGGGTGGTCACTGTTTTACAGATGAGAAACCAAAAGTTGGTTGAATGAGCATCTCAGGGACACACAGCTTGGTGTGAAAAGAGCTGGGATCAGACAGAGATGAGCCCAGCTCCCACGCTGGGCCATTTCCAAAATTCTTTTGCTGGTTTCCCTGCAATTTCCTGTTTCTGTAGCCCAGTCAGTCATTTCTATTTCACTTTTGTAGTGAAAAGGAGGAATGAATAATAATAGGAAGAAAGTATAAGTGAAAAAACATTAGAAAGAATACAATACATTCATTTTACCATGGACAATGATTGGCTTATTACGAAGTTAAATTTTTTTTCTAAACTTAACACACACCAGGAAATTGGCACAGTGTTTGCAAGTTCCAGACCTAAACATGAACAGGAATAAGTTTAGGAATCCCCTTAGAAGTATATGTAATTCATAAGTAATATGAATATAGTTAGAACAAAGGACAGAATTTTTACATTCTCGGGACTGGCAGAATTTATTCTGGGATGAAAAACTGCTCTTTTGTTTAGTAAAGCATCTTATTAGAACTTTTGAATATACCATGATACTGTATGGAATGAGGAAGTTAAAAACAGTTGAATTGTGTGATTTAAAAAGATAGGCTCCTTGAGGTTGAGGAAGGTATGAGGTGTAGGGGCTGGGGTGGGAGCAGAGGACTGAGGAATGCAGATGAGGTTTTGGAGCAACTGGTGGAGAGCAACATCTGTTACCCTTGCTCAGGAGGGAGGAAAGTTCCAGAAGACTCAGATGAGCTTATGTCCTTGGGAAGTGATGATAGTGGACATTGATTTTTGTTTCCTTTTTCTGTAACATAATTTCCTTATGATAAGTGCAGTTGTTTGGCAGTTCTCTTAACATGCAACCACAGTGACTCAGATAATGAAGGGAAAAGGTTGTATTCATGCTCGGAAAAAGCCAGTAAATGGAGGGCCAACACAACTCACACTCTGAGACTAACATGATGCCAGTGGCATCCATGCAAGAAAATCCTGGACTCCTTTGTGAGTTTCAGGAAGTGACTGGTTGTCAAGATCACCACCCTCCAGAGTGGAACTGAAATCAAAGTTCCTGCCGTGAAGCAAGACATCTTGCCATTACATCGTCTCTTCTGTATGTAAATTACTCCCCTGGTGATCTCATCCTGTCTCATGACTTTAAATGTCATCCTCATACTGATGATACTTAAAGCTAATGTTTATCTCCAACCTCTCCCCCATCCACCTAACCTCTCCACTTGGGCATCCAACAGACATCTCAGACTTGATGTGTCCAATGCTCACCTGTGATTTACTAATTCTGCCCCAGCCCATCTCTCTCTTAATCTTCCTCATCCCAGTAAATGATACCACCACTCAACCTCAAGCCAACCAAAACACCCTATTATCATCCTCAACTCCTTGTTAGAATATGCATCCCACTTCTATCTCAAGTGCGACTACTTCTCATAATCTTCACAAATAACGCTCTAGCCAAGTGACTGACCTAAGCCCTGGCTCAACGGCCACTGGGAGATTCTCTGACCTCATTCTTGCCCGCTGTCCCGGCCACCTGCCCTCCGAGTCTCTTCACAGAGCAGTGAGAATGAGCCAGTGACAACCTAACTCAGAGTAGCCCTGTACTCGTTGCCCTGATAACCTTCTTGAGCAGGTGCGGTCAGCTCTTGTCTTATGTACCAGTGGCTAATGCAGTGCCTAGCACAGAGGGTTTAAGAACGTGAGTTTGTTCACAGACTAGAGAAAGACAGTATTCTTCTACCCAAATAGGAAAGCAGTGGGAATTGGGGAGGTGTGTACTACTGAAGAAGGTGCTATGTACTCTTCAGCAGCTTTCTTTTCAAGGCTAATTTCACAGCAAACATGGGATTATGTTTTAACAGTTTCTGAGAAATGATAGCAAATGGCAGGAAATCTGTACATTAGCAACATAGACAACTTCATGGCTCAGAAAATGAGAAAATGCAAAATTGTGATAGCATAAATAGGGGGTTTTCTGTATATATAGCTTCCTCTTAGCCCAATCTTGTGTTTATTGAATATTCATTGGGGTATGTTAGAACAGTGAACAATATTTTATGAGCTTGGCAAAAGGATAAATTGTTGAATGGCTTACATTTTTTTGCTACCAAGAAAGCCCCACAGAATCTGCCCAAAGTGTATTTTCACCAATCAAAGGTTACTGAAAAGTAAATTTATTTAATTGCTCCTATAAGTTCAGCCTCCTCTATTTGCTGATTCCTCTTATTTTGTAATTCTCAATGACTATCAACATCACTCTGTAAAGGTTTGTTCCTTTATAGGTGTCTTCAATCCCTTTCTTTACACAGTCACCCTGATCTCTTCTAATAACCGCATTTCCCTCAACAGCCTTATGTTTTCAACTATTGTTTCCAATAGTCTCAGTTATTTCAGAACATTATGGAAAAAGTCTAAATCTCTTTATTGCTGTACAAAATCTTGAGCGGTATTCTCGTGATGTTCTTACACTTCATTCTGAATTAAGACCTAAGGGAGTTTTCTTGATATCCTTAACCTAGTGGAATTGACTTACTGTACTAAAAGAAAAGTCATAGTGAATAGTTACTATGTCTATCTGTTAACAATTTGTTGAAGGATTTTTAAAGATATGATAACAGCCCTGTAAAAACAGTGAAGCAAAGTTTCTAGCACACAGTAGGCACATAAACAGTTTCTTTAGAATGAACAAAATAACTGTGAATGAATAAGTGAGTAAGTATGTTATTTAGTAGCATTTAGACTTGATATACTAGTCCATAGGCAGATGTGAAATTTGAATGCAATTTGAATATGATGGTTTAAGTAGCCAATAATTTTAATATTGTAATACAATTCAGAATGGTTTATGATGCAGGCTATAATACTGTCACAAAACATATGATCATCACCTAATATAGTGTTTGAAATCTTGCCAGCCAAAATTATCAATAAATAATTTTTATCCTAATTAAAAGCTAACTTTATTTTTATAACCATTGTATCATAATTGCTTAAAGAGATGTTAACAGATTTAATCATTTATCTAAAAATATTATCCTACATTTCTGAAAGGAATAAAATTCAGGAGAGCAATCTTTTAAATCTGCAAAAATGTGTGTTTTTTCTCAGTTAATTGAATAGCTGAATGTCATGATCAAACCAGAGACATTACTTTGCTGACAAAAGTCCATCTAGTCAAAGCTATGGTTTTTCCAGTAGTCATGTATGGATGTGAGAGTTGGACTATAAAGAAAGCTGAGCACCAAAGAATTGATGCTTTTGACCTGTGGTGTTGGAGAAGATTCTTGCGAGTCCCTTGGACTGCAAGGAGATCCAACCAGTCCATCCTAGAGGAGATCAGTCCTTACTATTCATTGGAAGGACTGATGCTGAAGCTGAAACTCCAATACTTTGGCCACCTGATGTGAAGAACTGACTCATTTGAAAAGTCCCTGATGCTGGGAAAGATTGAAGGCAGGAGGAGAAGGGGACAACAGAGGATGAGATGGTTGGATGGCATCACTGACTCAATGGACATGAGTTTGAGTAAACTCCAGGAGTTGGTGATGAACTGGGAGGCCTGGTGTGCTGCAGTCCACAGGGTCGCAAAGAGTCGGACACGACTGAGTGACTGAACTGCACTGAACTGATGTCATGATCAACTTATGCTCAAATTAGTTTGGGAAGAATTTTCTTGTTTTCTCTTTCTCTTCGGTCAGTCCTCACCTCTGGCTGTTAAAACTTCTTTCCCAAAGACTTTCACTTTTGTTTCCTCACCTATTACTCTATTTCATATCTTTTATTTTCCTCTAATAAAGTCTGCTGTTTAGTCAGTATATCACTCCTGTTATTATCATGTTTTTGCTTCTTTTTAATAATAACTGTGGGCCACGTGGTGCCTTAAAAGACATGACATAAATGTGCATAGCTCCCTGTGGCAGATTTTGTTACTGGCCCAGATGCTTCACTCCTTCCTGTACCCACCTCCGGGACCTCAGGCAAATTTGAAATGTGTAGCTCCTTGTTAAAAAGTGATTAAAAGTTTCAAGATCGCAACAGCAAAGCATTAAACTAACCATGGGTCCTTAGAAGCCTGTGGCTCTGCCTGTACAAACAGCATGAAGCCAGTAGCGTTCCAGCCTTTGCCAGGTGACCTCGCAGTCTCTTCTCCTAGAGTCACCGTATCTCCATCCTGTGGATATTGGGTACAGTGGTCTGAAGCTTGTGTCCCCCCAAATGTTCATATGCTGCTATCTTAGCCTCCAAGATAATGGTTTTAGGAGGCAAGGCCTTCAGAGAGTGAGGGATCATCAGGGTGGATCCCTCATGGATGGGATTAGCACCCTTATAATGTGAAAGTCACCCAGCTGTGTCCGACTCTGCAACCCCTCGGGGCTCCTCGGGGCTCCTCTGGCCATAGAGTTCTCCAGGCAAAAATACTGGAGTGGGTAGCCATCCCCTTCAGCAGAGAATCTTCTCTTTACTGCCTGAGCTACCAGGGAAACCCTCATAAAAGAGGTTCCCAAAACATCTTTGCCCCTTTTTCCACGTGAGGTCATAGTGGGAAAATGGTCCTCAGTGAGTAGACAGACTCTCGTCAGATTTCAAATCTGGTGGTGCCATAACCTTGCACTTCTTAACCTTTAGAACTCTGAGAAATACATTTTTGTTGCTGATAAGCCACCTGGTTCATTGTGCTTTTGTGATGGCAGTCCACGTGGACTAAGACATTGGGCTTGACCAGGCGATTTGCTTTGGCCAGTGGAATGCAGGCAGGAATGATGTGCACCCGGTCTGCCTTGGCCCTTTGAAGGCAGCAGGTGTCTCTGCTTGCCCCTCTGTTTTTTGGTGAGAGCCACATGAAGTGTATGTCTCAACCAGCCCATTGGAATATGAGAGACTCATCCCACAGCACAAAGGTAAGCCCACCTGAGCCCAACCTCGTTCAGTTAACTTCAGCCACTCTGCAGACCCATCAGTGAGAATAGGTGATAAGTAGTTTTATCTCGTGAATCTTGGAGTAATTTGTTACACAGCAGAAACCAACTAATACACTAAAGGGAACTAGTTCATCTGAGGCCCTAGCAGGCAAACTGGTTTTTAGCTGTTGATCCTAGCTCCTTCTCTCTAATACCTCACTGGCCCAGCTCAGACTGTGGCCCAGTTAGTTACCATATCAAGACTCTGATTGTACTTTTCCTCCAAACCAACCCTTTTAACTGCACTCTAAATTCTACACAAAGTGCACCCCCAGCTCCACTCTTGGCTCTGACAGGGCTTAGCATCCCCTCCTGCTAGGAATGCCATGTCACACATACAAAAAGCACCATTAACTCAAGGCATTTGTTGTGACTGTGCCTTTTATCTGATCTCCCTACTTCCCCTTTCAGTGGTTTTTGAACTATTTTCCATCCTGCGGTCACAGTGACCTTTGGAAAGCAAAAATCAGTGCACACCATCCCCTGCTTACACCCTTTTTGGCAACCTTTGTTATCGGAGTAAAATCTAAACTTCTTATACTGCCTACATGCTTGATTTCACTTCCCGCCATTCCTCTGTTGTGTGTTATCTTCCAACCACAATAGCTTTCCTGAAAAATGTCAAGCCTATTTCCATCTCAGCACCTTTAGTCATTCTGATAAAACCCCTCTCACTACCCCATCTTCAAGTCCTCCCTAGGTGCAGAGTGCTCCTACCAGTCAAGTCTCATCACTGTCCTACTATGTCCTGGAAGATGTTTGTCTGGACGGATACTGAAAATCAGGTGAAAAGGGAATAGCATGATGCACAACTTACAAAAAATAATAATATCAGAGAAAAGAGATCCGTGACCAGATTAGAGGTCATTGTATGCTCTGAGCTTTGAACCAAGGAAACAAGGTTCCTTCCTACACTCTCTCAAATAGAAGAATCCTAAGAAGGACTTCCATTGTTTCCTGCACTTTTTAATGAGATCAAACATGAGATGTCTAGTAACAAGTTTTTTATATTCCTGCCACCTTATATTTGTATTTGATGAAATATTCCTGAACTCCACATATCTTGATTTGGGATAATAGTGCTAATTATAAAAAAAATTCTATCTTCATAATATTTTAAAGGCAATTTTAGGGAGACTTTATCAAAAGCTATTAAGCAGATACTTTTAAACCGGAATTTAACTGCATCCTTTGTCATTTCATTGACTTTATCTTTCCAAAATTGACCTCATGTCTCCATTTTTCATTCACAAATCAGCATGCATGAAGATAAATTCTTATAAAAATTTCTGTTAGATTTTTTTAGATTCTTCACCAAGGAAGAATAATTGTGAACTTAAATTGTCATTTAAAAAGGAACAACCAATAATATCATTGCTTATAGTGTTTCCCTGGTTGCTCAGACGGCAAAGAATATGCCTGCAATGGTCGAGACCTGGGTTTGATCCTTGGGTCAGGAAGATCTCCAAGGGAAGGGAATGGCTACTCACGCCAGTATTCTTGCCTGGAGAATTCCATGGGGAGAGGAACCTGGCAGGCTTACAATTCATGGGGTCACAAAGAGTCGGACACAACTGAGAAACTAATACTTTCACTGTTAATATGAAAAATGCGAGAATATGTAAAGCATAAAGAAATATTATGCCAAACAATGATCATGAGGGACTTATGTGCAAAGCATATGAGCCACAAACAAGGTCAACAGGAATAATGATTAGAGCTGTGAGTTTGACCAAAGCACGGGACTGCTATGTGAAAATGCAATAAAGCTTTGTTAAGCTTAGGGAAGATTATAATAGAGAAGGTGAACAGAGTGAAGTGGAAATGGGTCCCATCCATTGATGGACAAGGATGAGACTGAAAGATTCCATGTGCAATTATAAGCAGTTGGGAAGGATTGAGCTGTACATTCATCATATGATATATTAGGAAACAATGATGTCCTCCAGCAGAGTGAGAAAGTAGAAGCTTGGCAGAAGCTGGTCCAACATGTGAGTAGAATTCAGTTCAGTTCAGTCGCTCAGTCGTGTCCGACTCTTTGTAACCCCATGAATCACAGCACACCAGGCCTCCCTATCCATCACCAACTCCTGGAGTTTACTCAAACTCATGTCCATTGAGTCGGTGATGCCATCCAGCCATCTCATCCTCTGTCGCCCCCTTCTCCTCCTGCCCCCAATCCCTCCCAGCATCAGGGTCTTTTCCAATGAGTCAACTCTTTGCATGAGGTGGCCAAAGTATTGGAGTTTCAACTTCAGCAGTCCAATGAACACCCAGGACTGATCTCCTTTAGGATGGTCGGGTTGGATCTCCTTGCAGTCCAAGGGACTCTCAGGAGTCTTCTCCAACACTACAGTTCAAAAGCATCAATTTTTCAGTGCTCAGCTTTCTTCACAGTCCAAATCTCACATCCATACATGACCACTGGAAAAACCATAGCCTTGACCAGACAGACCTTTGTTGGCAAAGTAATGTCTCTGCTTTTTAATACGCTATCTAGGTTGGTCATAACTTTCCTTCCAAGGAGTAAGTGTCTTTTAATTTCCTGGCTGCAGTCACCACCTGCAGTGATTTGGGGGCCCCCAAAAATGAAGTCTGACACTGTTTCCACTGTTTCCCCATCTATTTCCCATGAGGTGATGAGACCAGTTGCCATGATCTTAGTTTTCTGAATGTTAAGCTTTAAGCCAACTTTTTCACTCTCCTCTTTCACTTTCATCAAGAGGCTCTTTAGTTCCTCTTCACTCTCTTCCATAAGGGTGGTGTCGTCTGCATATCTGAGATTATTGATATTTCTCCTGGCAATCTTGATTCCAGCTTGTGCTTCTTCCAGCCCAGCATTTCTCATGATGTACTCTGCATATAGGTTAATTAAGCAGGGTGACAATATACAGCCTTAATGTACTCCTTTTCCTATTTGGAACCAGTCTGTTGTTCCATGTCCAGTTCTAACTGTTGCTTCCTGACCTGCATACAGGTTTCTCAAGAGGCAGGTCAAGTGGTCTGGTATTCCCATCTCTTTCAGAATTTTCCACAGTTTATTGTGATCCACACAGTCAAAGGCTTTGGCATAGTCAATGAGAGGGTAACAGGCAGGAAGGCCAGGGGTCTCCAAATGGAAAAAAGAAGCTGCAGGTGCCAGACATTTTTATCTCTCTTAAGCGGCTGGAAGAAACAAACCATAGTCAATGAGAGGGTAACAGGCAGGAAGGCCAGGGGTCTCCAAATGGAAAAAAGAAGCTGCAGGTGCCAGACATTTTTATCTCTCTTAAGCGGCTGGAAGAAACAAACCAGCGATATGTCTTTCCTTCTCTATACAAATTTAAAAGAGGTTTCACTTAAAGTGCTGTGTTGCCATGACACCTGGTCTCACCTGAAGCTAACTACTCTCAAACCTTGAGTTGACCAATACGTTTCTTTTTCGTATGGAAATGTTGTCTTAAGCTATGTTAATGAACCCCAGACTCTAGCTTCAAGTTGGTTCCGCCAAATGGCCTAAATTTACTTACTCAGGTATTGTTCCCCTAATCTATGTAAATGAAATTATTTGTTGGTATTCTGCCCTTCTACAAGATTCAAGTCAATCGTTTTATGGCCAGAGATGAATTATCTGGTGTCATTCTAAATTTTATGACATCCTTTTCATTAACAGACTGTGAGTGACTATATAACAGACAGCTAAAGACTAGAAGTGGGGTACCCTTTTGCCCCCTTCTGATGCCTATGTCAGAAGCTTTCCCTATCTCCTTTATACTTTAATAAAACTTTATTACACAAAAGCTCTGAGCGATCCAGCCTCGTCTCTGGCCCCGGATTGAATTCGTCTCCTCCGGAGGCCAAGAATCCCGCGTCTAATCGTTCAGCAACAACCTTTCATCAATAAAGCAGAAATAGATGTTTTTCTGGAACTCTCTTGCTTTTTCAATGATTCAGCGGATATTGGCAATTTGATCTCTGGTTACTCTGCCTTTTCTAAAACCAGCTTGAACATCTGGAAGTTCTCAGTTCATGTATTGCTAGAGCCTGGCTTGGAGAATTTTGAGCATTACTTTACTAGTGTGTGAGATAAGTGCAATTGTGCGGCAGTTTGAGCATTCTTTGGCATTGCCTTTCTTTGGGATTGGGATGAAAACTGACCTTTCCCAGTCCTATGGCCACTGCTGAGTTTTCCAAATTTGCTGGCATATTGAGTGCAGCACTTTCACAGCATCATCTTTCAGGACTTGAAATAGTTCAACTGGAATTCCATCACCTCTACTAGCTTTGTTCATAGTGATTCTTTCTAAGGCCCACTTGACTTCCCATTCCAGGATGTCTGGCTCTAGGTGAGTGATCACACCATTGTGATTATCTGAGTCATGAAGATCTTTTTTGTACAGTTCTTCTGTGTGTTCTTGCCACCTCTTCTTAATATCTTCTGCTTCTGTTAGGTCCATACCATTTCTGCCCTTTATCGAGCCCATCTTTGCCTGAAATGTTCCCTTGACATCTCTAATTTTCTTGAAGAGATCTCTAGTCTTTCCCATTCTGTTGTTTTCCTCTATTTCTTTGCATTGGTCGCTGAGGAAGGCTTTCTTATCTCTCCTGGCTATTCTTTGGAACTCTGCATTCAAATGGGAATGTCTTTGCTTTTCTCCTTTGCTTTTTGCTTCTTTTCTTTTCACAGCTATTTGTAAGGCCTCCTCAGACAACCATTTTGCCTTTTTGCATTTCTTTTCTCTGGTGATGGTCTCGATCCCTGTCTCCTGTACAATGTCACGAACCTCTGTCCATGTTCATCAGGCTCTCTGTCTATCAGATCTAGTTCCTTAAATCTATTTCTCACTTCCACTGTATAGTCATAAGGGATTTGATTAGGTCATACCTGAATGGTCTAGTGGTTTTCCCTACTTTCTTCAGTTTAAGTCTGAATTTGGCAATAAGGAGTTCATGATCTGAGCCACAGTCAGCTCCTGGTCTTGTTTTTGCTGACTGTATAGTGCTTCTCCATCTTTGGCTGTAAAGGATATGAGCAATCTGATTTTGGTGTTGACCATCTGGTGATGTCCATGTGTAGAGTCTTCTCTTGTGTTGTTGGAAGAGGGTGTTTGCTATGACCAGTGCATTCTCTTGGCAGAACTCTATTAGCCTTTGCCCTGCTTCATTCTCTACTCCAAGGCCAAATTTGCCTGTTACTCCAGGTGTTTCTTGACTTCCTACTTTTGAATTCCAGTCCCCTATAATGAAAAGGACGTCTTTTTTGTGTGTTAGTTCTAAAAGGTCCTGTAGGTCTTCATAGAACTGTTCAACTTCAGCTTCTTCTGCGTTACTGGTTGGGGCATAGGCTTGGATTATTGTGATATTGAATGGTTTGCCTTGGAAACGACCAGAGATCATTCTGTCGTTTTTGAGATTGCATCCAAGTACTGCATTTCGGACTCTCTTGTTGACCATGATGGCTACTCTATTTCTTCTGAGCGATTCCTGCCCACAGTAGTAGAAATAATGGTCATCTGAATTAAATTCACCCATTCCAGTCCATTTTAGTTTGCTGATTCCTAGAATGTCGACATTCACTCTTGCCATCTCCTGTTTCACCACTTCCAATTTGCCTTGATTCACGGACCTAGCATTCCAGGTTCCTATGCAATATTGCTCTTTGCAGCATCGGACCTTGCTTCTATCACCAGTCCCATCCACAATTGGGTGTTGTTTTTGCTTTGGCTCCATCCCTTCATTCTTTCTAGAGTTATTTCTCCTCTGATCTCTGCATGTTGGGCACCTACCGACCTGGGGAGTTTCTCTTTCAGTATCCTATCATTTTGCCTTTCATACTGTTCATGGGTTCTCAAGGCAAGAATACTGAAGTGGTTTGCCATTCCCTTCTCCGGTGGACCACATTCTGTCAGACCTCTCCACCATGACCCGTCTGTCTTGGGTGGCCCCACACGGCATGGCTTAGCTTCACTGAGTTAGACAAGGCTGTGGTCCTGTGATCAGATTGGCTAGTTTTCGTGATTATGGTTTTAGTGTCTGCCCTCTGATGCCCTCTTGCAACACCTATCATCTTACTTGAGTTTCTTTTACCTCAGACATGGGGTATTTCTTCACGGCTGCTCCAGCAAACTGCAACCATATTCCCAGTAAACAAAGGAGAACAAGTCAGAAAACACAGGAGAGGAAATGAACATTGTATTAATAACTTGAGAGTATGTTGTTTCCCAGAAGATGCCGGGATATAACTGGGGAGCAATGCTACTTTCAGGGATAAATTTGGAATACACTCTTTGCTGTGGCCTATATACATTTAAAGAGTACACTGTACTAACCCTAATAAAAGATATTAACTTTCAATACAAAAACATGTAAGTTAATAATAAATTTTTCCATTTATAATTTTATTACTTTGGCCCTCTGACATGAAGAGATGACTCACTGGAAAAGACCCTGATGCTGGGAAAGATTGAAGGTAAAAGGAGAAGGGGGTGGCAAAAGACGAAATGGTTAGATAGGTGGTTAGGTAGCATCCATCACACGGATGGATAGTCCATCCATGACTGAATGGACATGAATTTGAGCAAACTTCAGGAGGTAGTGCAGGACAAGGAAGCCTCAGGTGCTATAGTGCATGGGGTGGCAAAGACTCAGACAGGACTTAGTGACTGAACAATGTAAAATTATTATGTTATGCATGGCAACCCACTCCAGTATCCTTGCTTGGAGAATCATGGACAGAGGAGCCTGGCAGGCTACAGTCCATAAGGTTGCAAAAAGTTGGACACAAATAAAGCAACTGAGCACACATGCACTGATGCATGCATGTGCATTTTGTTTAAATAGGTTAAATATTCCTCTTGTAGAAAATTTGGGAAATGGGAGGAAAGGAGAGAAAAAAAGATGACACTTGTGCTTCCCCCAAGCTGAATTTGTATGTATAACTCTTGTTTATATACTCTGAAATTTTTATTTGGTCATTGGTTAATTTTCAGTTCAGTCGCTCAGTCATGTCTGACTCTGAGACCCCATGGACTGCGGCACGCCAGGCTTCCCTGTTCATCACCAGCTCTTGGAGCTTGCTCAAATTCAAGTCCAACAAGTCAGTGATGCCATCCAACCATCTCATCCTCTGTCGTCCCCTTCTCATGCCTTCAATCTTTCCCAGCACCAGGGTCTTTTCCAATGAGTCAGTTCTTCACATCAGGTGTCCAAAGAATTGGAGCTTCAGCTTCATCATCAGTCCTTCCAAAGAATATTCAGGACTGATTTCCTTTAAGATGGAGTGGTTTGATCTCCTTGCAGTCCAAGGGACTTTAAAGAGTCTTCTCCAACATCACAGTTTCAAAAGCATTTTACTATAAATTATATCTTATCTAACAAGATTTTCTTATTAGTGACTCTGCCTTGTTTTTTATAACCACATTAATCATAAATTTTGTATATAATATAGCATATTTAAAAACTTTTCATTTTTCTTCTAAAGCTAAATCATCCTCATTTTTTAATTCTGTACTTCAGTGCATTTTTTGATTATGTCAATAACATATTTGAGAACTTTTTTTCATGGAAATATTTTTACTAACAAACTTTGTAAATCATTAATTATTTGAGATTATCTCTCACGACAACTTGGATGGATATAAAATTCTTCATTACATCTTTTGCCCTTAAGTACTCTTAAAAGATTATTTCAAACTTTAAATATCATGGAGAAATTGGAAATCTGTATGATATCTTTCTTTTGCTTGTGACCTATTTTTTTCATGGATACTTGCAAGAGTATTTATTCTTAAAATTATTTCTCATCAGGAAATAACTTGATTTTATCTCTTCCCATTAATCTGTCTATATACATGCTAACCATCCATGGGGTTCTCCAGGCAAGGATACTGGAGTGAGCTGCCATTGTCTCTTCCAGTTACCACTCCAGTGGCAGAAAGTAAAGAGGAACTAAAGAGCCCCTTGATGAAGGCCAAAGAAGAGAGGGAAAAGCTAAAATTAAAAGACTTTTTCTCCTTGGGAGGAAAGCTATGACAAACCTAGACAACATATTGAAAAGCAGAGACATCACTATGCTGACAAAGGTCCATACAGTCAAAGCTATGGTTTTTCCTGTAGTCACGTATGGATGTGAGAGTTGGACCATAAAGAAGGCTGAGCGCTGAAAAACTGATGCTTTCAAATTGTGGCGCTGGAGAAGACTGGAGAGTCCCTTGGACTGCAAGAAGATCAAACCATTCCATCCTAAAGGAAGTCAACTCTGAATATTCATTGGAAGGACTGAAGTTGAAGCTGAAGCTCCAATTCTTTGGACACTTGATGTGAAGAGCTGACTCATTGGAAAAGAACTTGATGCTGAGAAAGACTGAAGGCAAAAGAAAAAGGTGCCAGAGGTTGAAATGGTTTGATAGCATCACTAACTCAATGGGCATGAATTTGAGCAAACTCCAGCAGGTGGTGGAGGACAGAGGAGGCTGGCATGCTACAGACCTTGGGGTCACAAAGAGTGAGACACAGCTTAGTGACTGAACAACAATAACTATACATGTGAACCTAGTTAATTAAAACCTGTTTTTAAATCTTTTGCCCTTTGTTTAACTCTATGAAATATTTCTTTCTCAGGAAAATTAGTATATTTGACGTATTAAGTCATTTTATCTGTCATAAGAATATGAGACTCAAACTAGTCCCAATATCCTCTGCTTGTGGTTGCTGCTGTTGATCGCCACCCCCATGGACTGCAGCATGCCAGGCTTCCCTGTCCTTTACTATCTCCTGGAGTTTGCTCAAACTCAAATGCATTGAGTTGATGATATCATCCAACAATCTAATCCTCTGTCATCCCCTTTTCCTCATCCTCTCTGTCTTTCCCAGCACCAGGGTCTTTTCTAATGAATCAGCTCTTCACATCAAGTGGCCAAAGAATTGGAGCTTTAGCTTCACCATCAGTTCTCCCAGTGAATATTTAAGGTTGATTTCCTTTAGGATTGACTAATTTGATCTGCTTGCTGTCCAGTGGACTCTCAAGAGTCTTCTCCAGCACCACAATTTGAAAGCATCAATTCTTCAGGGCTCAGCCTTCTTTATGGTCCAACTCTCACATCCGTACATGACTACTGGAAAAACCATAGCTTTGATTATATGGACCTTTGTTGGCAAAGTCATGTCTATGCTTTTTAATATGTTGTCTAGGCTTGTCATAGTTTTCCTTCCAAGGAGCAAGCATCTTTTAATATCATAACTGCAGTCGCCATGCATGATGATTTGGGAGCCAGTCTGACAAAAAAATCTGTCACTGCTTCTACTTTTTTCCCTTCTATTTGCCACGAAGTCGTGGGACCAGATGCCATTATGTTAGTTTTTAAATATTTAGTTTCAAGCCAGCTTTTTCACTCTCCTGTTTCACCCTCATCAAGAGGCTCTTTAAGTTCCTCTTTACTTTTGCTATTAGAGTGGAATCATCTGTGTATCTGAGATTTTTTATTTCTCCTGGAAATCTTGATTCCAGCTTGTTAATCATCCGACATGACATTTCACATGAGTACTCTACATAGAAGTTAAACAGCCAGGGTGACAACATACAGCCTCATCATACTCCTTTCCCAGTTTTGAACCAGTCCGTGTTCCATGTCAGATTCTAACTGTTGCTTCTTGATCCACATAGAGGTTTCTCAGGAGATGGGTAAGGTGGTTTGGCACTCCCATCTGTTGAAGAATTTTTCCTCAGTTTGTTGTGATCCACACATCAAAGGTTTTAGCATAGTGAATGAGGCAGAATTAGATGTTTTTCTAGATTTCCTTTGCTTTCTCCATGATCTACTGAATGTTGGCCCTTTGATCTCTGGTTCCTTTGCCTTTTCTAAACCCAGCTTGTACATCTGGAAGTTCCCAGTTCACATACTGCTGAAGCCTAACTTGAAGGATTTTGAGCATAGCCTAGGTAGCGTATGAAATAAGAACAGTTATACAGTAGTTTGAACATTATTAGACATTTCCCTTCTTTGGGATTGGAATGAAAAGTGATCTTTTCCAGTTCCATGGCCACTGCTAGGTTTTCCAAACTTGCTGACATATTGAGTGCAGCGCCTTAACCTCATCATCTTTTAGAATTTTAATTAATTCACCTGGTATTCCACCCCCTCTGCTAGCTTTGTTTGTAGTAATCCTTCCTAAAGCCCACTTGCCCTTAAACGTGAAGATTTCTGGCTCTAGGTGAGTGACCTCACCATTGTGGTTATCCAGGCCATTAAGACATTTTTTGTATTGTTCTTCTGTGTATTCTTGCCACGGCTTCTTAATCTTTTCTGTTTCTGTTAGATCCTTACCATTTCTGTTCTTTATTGTACTCATCCTTGCATGAAATGTTCCCTTGATATCTCCAATTTTCCTGAAGAGATCTCTAGTCTTTCCCATCCTATTGCTTTCCTTTATTTCTTTGTGTTGTGCATTCAAGATGGCCTTCTCATCCTTCTTTACTATTCTCTGGAACTCTGGGTGTATCTTTGGTTTTCTCCCTTGCCTTTTGCTTCCTTTCTTTCCTTAGCTATCTGTAAAGCCACTTCAGACAACCACTTTACCTTCTTGTATTTCTTTTTCTTTGGGATGGTTTTGGTCACTGCCTCCTGTACAATGTTATCAATCACTGTCCATAGTTCTTTAGCTACTCCATCTACCAGAACTTATCTCTTGAACCTATTAATCACCTCCATGGTATAATCATAGTGAAAGTGAAAATCACTCAGTCATGTCCGACTCTTTGTGACCCCATGAACTGTAGTCTGCCAGGCTCCTCTGTCCATGAAATTCTCCAGGCAAGAATACTGGAGTGGGTAGCTGTTCCCTTCTCCAGGGATCTTCCCAACCCCGGGATTGAACCCAGGTATCCTGCCTTGCAAGCAGATTCTTAACCATCTGAGCCACCAAGAAAGCCCTGTATAATCATAACGGATTTGATTTAGGTCACACCAAATAGCCTAGAGGTTTTCCCTACTTTTTTTAGTTTAAGTCTGAATTTTGCAATAAGAGGCTCATGATCTGGGCCATAATCAGCTCCAGGTTTTGTTTTTATCCACTGTCCACAGCTCCTCCATCTTTGGCTGCAAAGAACATAATCAGTCTCATTTTTATTATGACCATATAGTGATGTTCATGTGTAGAGTTGTCTTTTGGGTTGTTAGAAAAAGCTGTTTGCTATGACTGGCAAAACTCTGCTAGCCTTTGCCCTCCAAAGCCAAACTTGCCTGTTACTCCAATTATCTCTTGACTTCCTATTTTTGCACTCCAGTCCCTTATGATAAAAAGGACATCTTTTTTTGATGGTAGTTCTAGAAAGTGTGGTAGGTTTTCATAGAACCTATCAACTTCAGCTTCTTCGGCATCAGTAATTGGAGCATAGGCTTAGATTACGGTGATGTTGAGTGATTCACTTTTGATATGAAGTGAGATCATTCTGTTGTTTTGAGGTTGCACCCAAGTACTCTTCTGTACTCTTTCAGACTCTTCTGTTGAGTATGAGGGCTATTCCATTTCTTCTAAGGGATTCTAGTCCATAGTAGTAAATATAATGGTCATCTGGATTAAATTTGCCCATTCCCATCCATTTTAGTTCACTGATTCCTAAGATGTTGATATTCAATCTTGTCATCTCCTGCTTAACCACATCCAATTTACCTAACATGTTAGATTCATGAACCTAACATTCCAGGCTCCTGCAATATTGTTATTTGCAGCATTGGACTTTACTTCCACCACCAGACACATCCAGAACTGAACATTGTTTCTGCTTTGGCCCAGCCTCTTCATTCTTTCTGGAGGTATTTGTAAATGCCCTTCTCTCTTCCCCAGTACCATCAGAGAAGGCAATGGCAACCCACTCCAGTACTCTTGCCTGGAAAATCCCATGGATGGAGGAGCCTGATAGGCTGCAGCCCATGGGGTCACTAAGAGTTGGACATGACTAAGCAACTTCACCTTCACTTTTCACTTTCATGCATTGGAGAAGGAAATGACAACCCACTCCAGTGTCTTGCCTGGAGAATCCCAGGGACAGGGGAGCCTGATGGGCTGCCATCTATGGGGTCTCACAGGATTGGACGTGACTGAAGCGACTTAGCAGCAGCAGCTTTCCCAGTACCATATTGGACACCTTCCAACCTGGGGGTTTTCTGCTACTTAATGCTTTAACTCAATAAAACTTTAGCACAAATTTGGTGACATGTCCTGTGCTAGGTGAAGGAAAGAGGAATAATAAAACATGTTCTCTGGCTTCCATGTGGTGCTAGTGGTAAAGACACCCCCATACCCCACCACCACCCCCCAGCCCACCACAGCAGGAGACATAAGAGATACGGGTTCCATCCCTGGGTCAGGAAGATCCCCTGGAGGAGGGCATGGCAACCTGCTGCAGTATTCTTGACTGGAGAATCCCATGGACAGAGGAGACTGACAGACTACAGCTCATGGGGTCACAAAGAGTCAGGCACGAATGAAGCAACTTAGCACAGGACAGCACCTGGTCTCAGTAAATTTATAAATATTCTTATGTTGTGAATCTTGATAATCATGGTAGCTAGTCCATGAATGAAGAAAAAGGACTCAAATTTGTCTTTTAAGAAGAGAAATTCCGTTCTGCTCCTTGAATAAAAATCCCATCGAGTTCTGTTAAATGCTATACATAAATGTATGTGTAGCACTTTATAAATGTATGCATATTAACAGATGCTTTCCAGTAATAGCTTCTATGTTTATTATGTGGCACATACTGTAGTAAACCCTTTTTTCAGGTCACCTGACTATCTTCATAACAACCTCAAAAGATATTTTATCTCTCTTTTAGAGATAAGGAAGTGAAACTGTGTTGAATTCCCAGATCAGACAACGCTTAAAAATAATTAAGACACTGTGTCAAAATTCACAGAATTGAGAGAATGAAATGGAGCTTAAGGTCAAGAGAGTGTGAATACAAAGCCCTTGTCTTAACCATTATGCTAAACAACTCATCAAGAAGAAACAAAAATACACAAATAAAAACAAAAATTCTAGCTAATGTCTAAATGTAGGAAGTCTTCAGTAATCATAAATTATGATTCTGTAATAGAGATCAATTTTCTGTACTTTTCATTTTTAAGTACAATCTTAAACTTAATTAGATATAAAATGCACATGAAATATTTATAAAAACAACTGAGGGATGAAAGTCCAAATTTGAACTCCCTTAAGATTTTGATACCAAGTAAAGAATAATACAGTTAATAAAAGCTAGAGGAAAGCTTTAAATCACAATTAGATCTGTAAATTTATATTTAAATATAAAAGCTATTTATGGGCTTTAAAAGTGTATTTTGGAAGATTGTCCTGTATTTGGATTGATGCAACTGCCCTTAATTTATACCTCGAAAAACATGACAGCAGAAGAAAATTAACCATCTAAGTCGCTTCTGTACACAATGAGTCAGGCACTGTGACATGGGTCAACATTCAGAGCAAAAAAACCTTCTCATGAAACTAGTTTATGGAAAGTAATTATTTTTAGTTTCAAAATGTTATCAGCTGTTTGTACCTCTAAATTTATCTAAATAATATAAGTATCTAATACTTTACATCATAAATTTATTTAATAAATGCACAATGTAAATAATATATTATTTTTGCTAACAAAATAATAACTTCTTATGGAAAGTTTCAACATAGAAAATACAGGAAGAAATCAATGTGACTCATTATCCCATTTCCATTTAGATAACAACTGTTAACATTTTTTAGGATGTGTTCATTCATAAAACACCTAGCATTCAGTGGTGGATGCTGGCATAAGTCATTAGTAATGTAGCTGGACAATATGGTTACTACACTGACTGCTTTCCATGAACCAAAAAAAAAGTTTAATTTACACCATTTTTTTTTCAGTCCATTTTCTTCTGAGTGTTCTCTGTATTTGAAATATAGTAAGTAGTATTATGGAATATAATTTACAAAGATTCTACAAAGTGTAAGGAATAAAGAAAAAATTAAGTTAGAAGGAAAGAACAAGCCAGTACAATCATATAATGTAAATAATCCATATTATTTTTGAAAGCTTCTGAATAACAGTAGGAAAAAAAATGAATATGCTACGCGTTTGGACCAATACAGGAATTCCCACACTTCTTGCTTGAGACAATTCATTATATGGGCCTCTAAGGAGACTTAGAATAAAAACAAAGATCTAATTGTTTGCCTTAAAAACTGGTTACACAGTTTACATAGCTTAATAATCTTGAACAACAAAGGAAGAATTTTTCAGGGTGAACGAGGTTTGGGGTTTGGTTGATGATCCATGGCCTGAGGCATGGGAAAGAAGAGTTCAGTTAGGAAAAGCCTGCGTTGAGGGTGGGAGTGGATTACCAAGTGGATAATTGACGGAGGCAAAGAGAGGAGATGGTCCCTTCCTCCTTGGGCTCAGTCTCACACTGAGGCTATAGCCCTGAGCAAGGTTGTTGGCTTTCAAGATCATTCTTTCTGAAACTTTTGGTCTTTCCGGGTTTAATTGAGCTTCTCTCTAAGGTTCAACAGGGGTCAAAACAGAAGACATCTTCTCCAAGGCATTAAACAGACATTAAAGGAACAAAGTCTGAAGAGTTTTCACAGGATCTTCTTCAAAGATTTAATCTACAAAGGAGCTTTTTCTCCCCGACATAAGACATTTACTTAATGACCTTAGGAATCTTAATTTATATCTTTATCCCTTTCAGTAAACGTTTAAAACTGATCAAATTTGAGCACATAAATTAATATTAACAGTGTAGATAACCCTAAAGACTAAATCAAAAGTTTGAAGCTAGGACATTGTGATAGATTTGTCTTGATTCCTCCCACATATTGGAATTTTTTAGATGTATTAATATTATTAAACACTGTACAAACATACATAAGAAGGGTATATATGTGATTTTCCAAATTTGAATGACCTATGCATTACATACATACACAAACTTGTAAATGTTATTCTTAGATTATTTAAAATATTATGTCATTTTAGTAAATTGTTCTGTGTGTACAGGCAGCAAAAAACAAAAGACACATGAATTATCAAAGCTTTTTTATTTATGTCATTGCCATAAATAAATAAAGCCAGATAAACAGTAGGTAACATTAAGTGTATATTGATAAATATCTATCAATTTAGTCATTGAGGTATTATTGTAATAGTACAGTGGTAATTATCATGGTATGTTCTTATAGCCACACATATCACATGAATAAAAACAGCCTTGAAACCACTTGAGCACCACTAGGTCTTGTGTTTTTGAATCATAATGTAAATAATTACAGAAGAATACTTTTTAAATGTCCTATTTTTACTGCATGTGTGTGTATGTTCACACATGCACATAGATCATGTGTCTTCATTTAAAAGATGTGGCTTCTATAAAATTTAATTACATTTCCCTGCAGCTTTAAATTGTGAGTGGCTTTAAATCAAATGTGTCTTCAAACCAGAGGTAACTTCTATTAAATTTAATTATGTTTCCCTGCATATTGTACTGTGGAGGTGTTGCAGCTAAATGAGGGCACCATCTATTAAAATGGCACGGGGAAGATGTAGGAGCAAGTGGGATGGCCCTAATATCTTTTTGAAATGAATACAAATCCTGTTGTCTTGCCATAGTCAAAACTCTCTGGGACCAGCTTTGGTAATATAAAACAAAGCCAAGAAGATTGAATTTTTCATGCTATTTTCACGTGTGATATATACATTTTTGGAAATGTTCCATTTATGCTAATTTTTCAATACGTTAAATTTGAATTTAAATGATTGAAATGTAAAAAGTCTTTTGCATTATATTTGAATTTCAAAACCATATGCATCACTAATTTCCAGTCATACAAAAGGGACTAAAGAAGCAAAGCAGCCTTGAAGGCAAAGAAATTATACTTTCTTTTGTTAAAAAATAAACAAAAAGGAATACTAAGGATGCTCTTCTGTTATCTTCAAAGATGAAAACATTTTTCTTTTCAAAATAAAAAAATCATAATCTGATAGCTCTTAATAGTTGCTTGAGTATATGACCAATTTGTATGAGGGTCAGTATTTGATTATATATTTATTAAATATTAAAAAACTAGTAAAAACAGAGAACTCATGAATGGTTCACATGTAAAATGATATTGACTCAGAGTACCTGCTTTACTAAGTACTTATTGACTGGTACTATAAATCAGGGTTATAACATTGCAAATATAAAGTCTCCACAAGTACAAGCAAAGTAAAATGGGTAACTACTTCTATATGTGTCTCACAATATTTAATAATATATTTTTATATAATTTATTATGCTACTATTATTATTGTAAAATTGCTTCTGGGAGGGTGGCAAGAAGCAGATTATCTCAATATTCCTCTCCATCAAGGAGAGGGTTTCCATTTCAGGGGTATGATTCTTAGAGGAGATCTAATTAAACCAAGTATTACAGTAGGTCATGTTCTGAAACTCAATATAATACTCTTTTCTTTTTTTTTGCTTTTCCATCTTCCATAAACTGGGATCTTTTCCTAGAATGGATGCAGAAATAGCCTTTTATTCTTGAGCAAAAGAAAATCCTGGCAAAACATTTTCCTAACTTGTCTAGAAATAAAATTAACACACCTAGTTGGCATTTCTTTCAACTTGTAGACCTCTGTGCTGTTATGATCTGGTCCTGAGAGTAGTGATACACTGGAGCAGACATTTTTACATAAGGAAAAGCACAACCTATGATAATAGAGAAAGTACTCTTGTAACTTACTGATTTTCTAAACTGCCTAGAGATGTATTGGAGACAAGCAATACAGGTGAATTTACCTTAAAGTTAAGCATGTAACATTCTAACTCAGTTTAAAATAATAAATTTAGAAATCTTCGCAGGTATTGAAGGTATGCCTGTGTTGTGCTGTGTTTAGTCGCATAGCCGTGTCTGACTCTTTGCGACCCCGTGCACTGTAGGCCGCGGGCACCTCTGTCCATGGGGATTCTCTAGGCAAGAACACTAGCGTGAGCTGCCGTGCCCTCCTCCAGGGGATTTTCCCAACCCAGGGATCAAACCCACGTCTCCCGTACTGCTGGCGGATTCTTTACCATTCAAGCCACCAGGGAAGCCCCTCTGACCATGTAGAAGTGAAATTTGAAATGCTCATCTTTTAATTTAGGTGGAAATTGCGAAAAGTAAGGGAGAATTTCTATAAGGGCCAAATTTTTATTTTAGCTTATCTCCAGCTGCTGAAAAGAAGAATGAGGTTTTCAACACTAGAGATTCTATTTCCCACTCTAGCTCAGGTTGAGAATTCTCTGAGAATTATTTAATCAGTTGATTCTGTATGATTCAGGATGAATGTTTATTAGGGCCCCTCACATGCCTTTATATTTTCTGTTAAATTTATCAATACATCACAACCTAATAGGCATAGCCTGTAAAAATGATTTGTGGATTATTTGTTTAAATGATGTCCATTGAACTGATTGCCTGGTGGTTCTAGAATAAATGTGCCCAAATAAATTACAAACTGAGATGTTCATTAGTAGATTGGGGGCGTGAGGGTAGAAGAAGCAAAACCAGCTGGGTGCAAAGAGCTTAGCTGAGTTTGAGTGTACTCAGGTACCAACATCTGTTACCTACTCACCAGTGTTTAATGAGTATCCTTTTTCACGATATCACAGTAGAAAAAGTTCTATTCTTATGGCATGTAAGTGTATGCTATGTACATAGTGCTATATATATGCATTAAATTGCAAAGCTTTTCTCATTCCAATTCCACTATTTCTAAATACTGTATAAAATAAAATGATTAAAATGTCACTGGATCCACATGCATTCCATTTTTGCAATAAGCATTCCATGCTACAAAAGAGAAATGCTGTTTAATTTCAATATGATTGTGAATTTTGTAAAATGAGGATGTAATAGCATTTTACTTAAACTTATAGCATCTTCTACTCATATTGTGTTTCAGAATAGTTCCTTCATAATTAAAGTGTCAAAAAACACATTTGTAACAAGAATGATGAAATTCATTCTGAATAATCTGTCAGCAAATAATAACCTGCATTTCCTGCTCTCAAACAGAATCATTTAATACCTTTCAATCATTTGGTTCTTCCCTGTTTTTTTTTTTTTTTTCTTTTTTCTTGTTACTCTTAGAAAATAACTTCCTATAACAGCTTAAAAACTATTTTATGGGCTTAATGGAGGTTTTTCTTTAGCAGGAATGTTATATGGTTAGCAAATGTTTCCATAAATATGTAAAATGCTTTTTCCTGAGTTCCCACTGGATGCCACCCAACTAGAGCATTTCCAAAACAATAAACAATGCAAACAAAGAATGCTTTAAAATAATGTTAAGTTATTTCCTCCCAAACAATGTCCATTTATTTTTCATTTTCTTGATAAAAACAGAAATCATACTAAGTGGAGAATTCCCTCTTATCCAAAGATGAAGTCAGATTGACATTTAGATGCTTCAGCATATTATGTTTCTGGAATATTGAAGGGTCAGGTCAGATTATTCAAGAGGATTTTCTCCATCCAAATCTTTAAAACTGGTGCTGTCTTTAAAAAAGTGGCATTCATTGTACAGTTACAACTTTTAAAGTTTTACATTAAAAAAATGTATTATTTATGTATGTGTATTTACCAGGGATTGTAATCAAATGCTGCTATAAATAAGCACCTAACATCTATGTAAATAAATTAGCTTATATCATGAGGATCAACATTTTGGTTGGCCTAATATTTTAATGCTTAAGATTCAATACCTAATATTTTCATGGGCTTCCTTACTATTTTCTTACTACCTATGATTAAAACGTAGCTTTGGGAGAATTGTTGGATTAGACAGGATGGTACACATATTTATATAGTCCACGCATGCTAAGTTTTCCCATTTCTCTCTTTTGTGTGAAGTTTAGGACGATATTCAGACTGTGAAGAGCATGGAACTGGAACTGTAAATTATTTTAAAGCATATCTTATGATTTGAGCCCAACACAGGTCAAGCATAATTGTAAGAGGGAAAAAGAAAATCTCTTTAAATAATTTATTCTTTTAAAAATGCTTGTACTGTCCACTGCAGCTGCAGAACCATAATGCTTTCATTAAGGATCACATCTGGCCTGAATTAAAACAGGAGCCTTTCCCAGCCCTGGAGTGCTTGTCAGGTTGAAAGTTTTTCTCATAGCTCCTGAAGCTTTTCCAAAAATCTCGGGCTAAGACAGAGAACAGACCTTGTCACGAGCTGGTACCAGGCTTTAAGTACATTCCTGCTCTGTTATTCACCGTCTGGCTCTAATTTGGAGGTACATCTCCCTTGTGTTCACTTTATTAACTTACATATGACTAGCTCTTTTGTTTAATATGGAAATAAAGAAAACAGGGTTTGTTGAAGAATAGTGCTGTAGACTGAGGCTTATTTTTCCACAAACTGGTTTCCTCCCCCCACCCCATATTTGCTCTTTAAGGCAATTTCCCCATATGTTTAAATACACTTGTATAATAAAAAAAAAAGGTAGATAATATAGGGAATTCATAATAGACTTTGTTTTCTCCTTCACTTCATGAAAAAGGAAGGGGAAAATATTACATAGGTTTAAATACACTGCTTTTTTTCCATGCTGACCATAAATTTTATGTTAGAACCACAAGGAAAAAAGAAAATTCTATCAGTGTTATTCACAGATGCAATAATATTGATCTCTAGTGACCTCGGTCTGCAACAACTTGGAACAGGGCTTGGGCTCCCAGCCAGAGACTGGGCTGGGTCATGGAGGAGAAAGCCCCAGATCCTAGCCACCGGATCAGTGGTCAGTGACAAGGGCCCTGGCTGGCCCTTCGGGTTTATAGAAAAAAATTCCCATAAAGACGGAAAGTAGTGAAACAAGTCAAGCGATTATTAGGAGGAAAAGAGTACAGTCCGTGTGGATAGACGCATGGGTGGACTCAGGGAGAGAGTTGCTGAGTCGCAGCCTCGTGGCAGTTTGGATTACTTTTATGAGGTTATTTCTTCCTGGTTTCCTTTGGCCAATCATTTTGAATTGCCTGGTTCAAAGTTCAAATTTGGTGATCTCAGGATCCTTCCATGTGTGTGCACGTGTCTCTTAGCCAAGATGGATTTTACCGAAAAGGCGTCTGGGTAAAGCATCCCTTTGACCTGAATGCTCCCCCTTTGGCCCGAAAGGAGCCTTTTCTGTGCACGTATGATCAGGGAGGTCTCCTGACTTCGAGAACGAAAAATATGTGGTTTGGGCAGGGCCCAGCTTCCTCGCCTTAGTTGTCCTGCTATTCTCCTCTTGGAGTTTCGATCAGCAGGGAATAAATCTCTAATTGCTTTACCCTAGGGGGAACCATATGCCTCCTGCTTCAATCTGAAAGTAAAATTATGTAAATTTTGGAGAAATTATTTCAATAATAGATTGCAAAGTAGAATAGAATGTCAGCTAAATGTTGAGATGTCATGACATTAAATAAAGATTAGAAATATTTTCAAAACTTTCAAAAAATCCTAAGCCGTGTTAGGATGAAATAAACCACCAACCAAAGAGAAAGGGAGCTTTAAAAAATTATTGGAAACGTTTTTCTGATAACTGGAATATGTTATCAGCAGTACAGCATATCCATTCCTTACTAAAATCCAAATCTTGGGGCAAAAGGAAACACAAACTCTGCGAAGTTTAATATATCAAAACGGAGACAGGTGAAGAAATAATTGTAATAAAACATGACATATATTGGTATACAGGTAAATGCATAGCAGTGGAAGTGATTAACTGTGCCTGAGGAGGTCAGCTTTGAGCTGGTCTTTGAAGGATGAATAGAAGTCCACCAGACCTTAGAATCGTCACAGATTTTAGCAAATTTTTAACATTCACTCTTTAGCTGAAATTGCCAATTGATATTCTTTCTGAGATAAAAAATGCACCTCACTATCACATTAATCTATTTTCTACATTTATTTTTATTCCAAAACTAACATTATCATGACAGAGCTTTTTTTCAAAGTGCTTTAACAGTACTGTAAGTTTTAAATGTGCTTCTTCTCCCCCTGTTTAAGTAGAGCTTATTTTCAGCACATACAACAGGAAAATAAACTACAAGAGTGAAGTTGATCCAGATAATATATGAAAATGTCAGTTTAATTTCTTTGAACCTTACCTTGGCTCATTACAAAGAGATGTGACTAATACCTGTCTTATGAAATGATAAGGATATAACGAGATGATGCATTTTGTGAACTTTGACCACAGCTAGTTCATATAAACTAACAATCAGTAAATGGTAATTCTCTTTCCTAGCTTTTATGTCTAAATATGATAAACATGCCTTGGCTCAAACTTGGTCTTTTTGCTAGTTTGCTAATGCTTTATGATAAACATTAATGTTCACATTCTTGAACAAATGAATGAAAATTGTTTGACAATTAGCTTTGTATAAAGTAGATTCATGGAAGAACACAAAAAATATGGCCTTCTCTAATTTCACTACCTTTGTATTTAGAGCTAATTTCTTGATGGGCAGAACAATTTGTACATTTTTATGATATAGTCCATTTACTGAAAAAACCTTTCCCAAAAACAAAAACGAAGGTCATCTCTTCCATTGTTTTCACAGACATTCTCTTACTGCCTATTAAAATATTTCATTCAAACCTTCAAATTCAATAGGCATTTGCTGTTTTACTGCCTCTTGTTCTCAAAACTTAGACTTATTTCCCAGAGAGCATTATAGTAGTTTAGTCCAGTATGAAAGATGAGCCCAGAGCTTCTAAATCAGGTCACCTATGTCTACATGTAAAAACAATATGACATAAAATGTTAAACCAACAAACAAAAATTTTCAAGTGGAAAGAAAATTAAAGGCTGTAGTACCACTGAGTACTATATGAAATGACATGATTGATGTCCTAGCTATATGAAATATAAGTATTTAAGAGGATGTAGGGCGTCCCTGGTGGCTCAGACGGTAAAGAATCTGCCTGCAATGCAGCAGACTCAAGTTCAGTTCCTGGGTTGGGAAGATCGCCTGGAGAAGGGAATGGCAACCCACTCCAGTATTCTTACCTGGAGAATTCTATGGACAGAGGAGCCTGGTGGGGTTGCAAAGAGTCAGACGTGACTGAGCAACTAACACATGCAGGTTGGAAAACAGATTCCTTCCTATTCACTGATTTTTACTTGTACCATCAGACTGTGAAGGTAAATGAACCTGTTTTACTTAACAAAACTGGCTAGCTATTTTTATGGAAATTCTTTTTCAGTTTGTAACTCATGTTAATGTCAATGTCAAAGTAACAACAGCACCACTGGGATGAAATGGATAAAAGACGACTTGGGCAGATGAAGTTCTCTTTCCATTAAGATTTAACCTTCACGTTTTCCATTAAGCCATGTTGTCAGCTCAGCTTCTTTCTTCTTTCAGAATGGGCTGCTGATGGATATTTATGTATAGTGTAGCTCAAGACAGAAAAATGCTTCTATTTCTATTTTTAAAAAATGCTTTAAAAATCTTTGTATGAAAAAGAAATTTGACTATTTTTAAGTGAATTTGTTTTACATGTAAATTGTGAAATATTTCATGTATTAGTTATAGCTCTTGATGCTATATGTGTATGTGTATGCACACCCACAAGAGCATTTTAATCTTCCTAATACTTTACCTTGTTCTTTTTAAATTTTATACCTCATTCAAGTTTATCTTGTGTGAAGTGTTTGGTATACACGACTGGACATATTTCATCAACTCATAAAACCAGGTTTAGAAAGTACAGTTTTAAGGTGATATTTGGAAACTAAAGCTACAAGCCCAAATTCAGCACAATTTATTCACATGTATCAGAGAAGGCAATGGAATCCCACTCCAGTACTCCTGCCTGGAAAATTCCATGGACGGAGGAGCCTTGTAGGCTGCAGTCCATGGGGTCGCTAAGAGTAGGACAAGACTGAGCAACTTCCCTTTCACTTTTCACTTTCATGCATTGGAGAAGGAAATGGCAACCCACTCCAGTGTTCTTACCTGGAGAATCCCAGGGACTGGGGAGCCTGGTGGGCTGCCGTCTATGGGGTTGCACAGAGTCAGACACGACTGAAGCGACTTAGCAGCAGCAGCATTCACATGTATACTTCAAAATTGTTTTCAGCCTGTGATTGTTACTTAAAATGAACTATTAAAGATGATTAAATGTCATGTTCTTGAAAATTAATTTACCTTTGGCGTGAGGGCAGTGGCCCTGCAGTTCCTCTCATCCTCAGTACTAATAATCAAGTTTAGAACTTGGATTCTAGGAATAAAATTTTACTATAATTTAAATTATAAGAAAATTTTTATTTCGTTTCATAGCCAAGCATTAGATTTTTCCTTTTAAAAAGGAAAATCTTAAATAACTGTCTCTGATTGTGCTTGATAGGTTTTTGGCCTCAAAAATTTGTCAAATGTTTAAATGGTTTTCTGTGGACAGGTTGGAGATATCATCAGGAGTTCCTGTCTTTGAGAATTAACAAATATCATAATCACATATGATATTTTTGCTATATGTGTAACCATATGGTAGTGCCACAAGTGTTAAATACACCTGTGAAATCATCTCCATGACCTTAAATAAAGTAAGGAGGAATGTTTCCTACCTTCAATACTTTAGAAAAAGTTACAAGAAAATATTATTTTCTCCTTTCTTTCTTTCTCTCTTTTTTCCTTTCTTCTACTCTGCCTCCCTCCCTCTCTTCCTTCCTTCTTTCTTTCTTCTTTAAACTATCTCTAGGATAAATTACATACTTAGGATGAAGTATGTGCATGTGCGTGCTCAGTCACTTTAGTCGTGTCTGACTCTTTGCGACCTCGTGGACTGTAGCCCGCCAGGCTCCTCTATGGGATTCTCCAGGCAAGGATACTGGAGTGGGGTGCCATGCCCTCCTCCAGGGGGTCTTCCTGACCCAGGGATCGAACCCATGACTCTTGCATCTTCTGCATTGACAGGTGGGTTCTTTATGACTAGCGCCAACTGGGAAGCCCTAGAATAAAGTATTGCTGCTGCTGCTGCTAAGTCACTTCAGTCGTGTCCGACTCTGTGCAACCCCATAGACGGCAGCCCACCAGGTTCCTCTGTCCACGGGATTCTCTGGGCAAGAGTACTGGAGTGGGTTGCCATTTCCTTCTCCCAGAATGAAGTATGCTGCTGCTACCGCTAAGTCGGTTCAATTGTGTCCGACTCTGTGCAACCCCATAGACGGCAGCCCACCAGGCTCCCCCGTCCCTGGGATTTTCCAGGCAAGAGTACTGGAGTGGGGTGCCATTTCCTTCTCCCAGAATGAATTATGCTTAACCCTAGGAAGAAGACAATTAAAAAAACGAGCACATCAAATTAAGGAATATGAGGGAAGGTCAAGAAGAGTGTTGTAGTAAATTTGCTGTGACAAAGTGGCAGCTGGAAAAACAGAGAGGCCTATCTAAAAAATATCTTGAAGTAAAGAAATCAGTAAATTTTGTGATGTATTGGATTTGAGGTGCCAAAGAGTCAGGGTAACAGCCAATACATGTACCACTGGGTACTTGGGAAACACTTGATTATCGAGGTCATATTCACCGCTTGTGTATTAGGTAACAATAATGTGATTTCTCCCTGTTTAGTCAGTCACCAAGCCAGGCTAATTTAAATACCAGCATATTTCTCAAATCTGTCCCTAAGTTTCTACACTTACGAGCACCACTTGAAATGACCTTTGAACCAATCTCCCCACTTCTAGATTGGCCCAAGGTTAAATAACCATACTATTGCTGGAGACATTCCAGTTTAGAAAGTATAGACATGTCATGTAATTTCATAGCTTCCCATGACTATCGGGACAAAATCAATCTCTTCCCTGACCAATATATATATATATATTAATATATGTGTATCTCCCACAGGGTCCAAAGTTCTTGCTTCACTAACTGCTTGTATTTCTCCAAAGGTCTAAGGTGATTTCATTCCTCTGTCCCCTTTCATATGCTACTACCCCTAACACTCCCACTTGCATTTAAGCGTCACCTTTTCTGGGAGTCCTTCCTAGGGCTGATTTAGACACACTTCTCTCTGCTTCTGTGCATATTACCACTGACACTGCATTGAATACAGATGGAGTCTAAGGATTTTTAAGACAATGTGTTTCTTGGAAGGAAGAAATTATCTTTTGCATTTTGTAAACTCATGCAGTACCAATCCCAAGATTTTGCTAATAATGAGTGTTCAAAATACTTATTTAATGTGTTAATTAATGAATGAGTGAATTCATAATTAATTATAAAAGGTATAAATCAGAGCTTATACTTTTGATTTTCTTCATGAGGCCTGTAGGCAGTATTAAAAAAAACAAAAAACAGTGTTCAGCATTCAGGGCCATTTATAAGATGTGTATTTTGGAGACACGAGTTCGGTCTACCCATGTGGCATTTTCATTTTGAAGGTTTCGATTCCATCTAAGAAAAAAGACATTGTCTATTTGTGCTGTGACTAACTCTTTCATTTATTATGTTACTATGAGAAGGCTACTTAATCTGACTTTTTATTTTCCTTCTTGAGAAAGTGTATTATTAATTCCAGATCTCTACTTCCTTAAGAAAGAGGTCAACACATTAAGCAGTGTGGGCTGCTGAAAAAAAGAAAGAAATCATGTGTTTATGTGTGGTCTGTATATATCTGGAGGCTTCCCAGATGGCTCAGTGGTAAAGAATCCACCTGCAAGCAAGAGATGCAGGTTCCGATCTCTGATCCCTGGGCTGAGATGACCCCTTGGAGAAGGGAATGGCAATCCACTCCAGTATTCTTGCCTGGAGAATCCCATGGACAGAGGAGCTTGATGGGCTACAACTGATAGAGTCACAAAAAATCGGACGTGACTGAAGAGACTTAGCATGCATGTATATCTCCATACATCTAAATACATTCTACATATATATATATATATTTGTTCTTTTAGTCACTAAGTCATGTGCAATTCTGTGACCCCATGGACTGTAGCCCACCAGGCTCCTCTGTCCGTGGGATTCTCCAGACAAGAATATTGAAGTCAGGTGTCATTTCCTTCTCCAGGGGATCTTCCCAGCCCAAGGATCGAACCTGCATCTCTTATATCTCCTGCACTGGCAGGTGGGTTCTTTACTAGTAGCACCACCTGGGAAGCCATATATATATTCTACAGAATTTCAATCAATTTTTATTTCTTTCCAATTATTTTTTGTTTTGGCCATGCGGCAGGGGCTGTGGCTGACCAGAGATTGAACTTGTGCCCCCTGCATTGGAAGTGCAGAGGCTTAACCACTGACCTGCCAGGAAAGTCTCTCTAGCCCAGTAGAAAGCACCCCACCAAGTTGGGGAAAAAAGCAACAGGATTTTTATTCCTCTTTCTTCATCGTGTTATATTTGTTTGCCATTTCATGTCCTAAACCATGCCCATTCCTAACTTGCTACCCCAGGCCACCAGTGGTTCTCAGCTGGACTGTTGCAGGAGGTTTCTAAGCAATTCTTATGCACCCAGTCATGCTTTTTCTAAAATATTCTTGAAACTGTAGTCAGAATGATATCCCAATGCTCACATCTTATGTTACTCTTCTACAAATTTTCAATGAGATCAGTAGCTTCTGATTTCTAAGTGGATTAATCTCTAGCTTTCCAGGATTTGGGCAGTTTTTGATTCTTTATCCTAATACTGTCTTCCCCAGTCTCTCCATTAAGCTAAATTTCATTCATCTTTTAGTTAGGAATTTTAATTTTAATTCTTCCATGAGATCTACCTGATTCCTGGACCTTTAGACACCCAATCTCAGGAAACATCATACTCTCGTTTTTAACACTGTAGCACACTGTCATTATTTCTTGCATGATGTCTCTTTCTAGATGGACAAAATGGTCTGTGAGAACAACACTCTTTGCCTTGTGCCTGGCAAAATGCCTGACATACAGGATGTGCCCAGTAAATATTTGTAGACTATAGTAAATTAACTACATATATACATGACATCCTTCCCCTGTATTTAATGTCACTCTAAGCAAATTTTTAGATATTATTTAAAGTATAAAGAAAATGAAACAATTAAATCTCTGAAAAAGTTGTTGCTGCTTAGGATTTTTAAAAAATGGTATTTAAGGAAACTAAAAATCAAGCTACAAATACTGCTTTATTTGAAGTAACCCAGCCCTCCTTAAATTTAGCAGATCAACATGTCATCTATAAAATCATTTATCCCTTTCATCTTAAGAGTAGCCTATATTTTCTTACTGACTTTTTCGTCTCAGTACAGTGAGCTTGTTTAATTTCTCTAACTTAAGGCTGCTTAAGCTGAACTAAAATATCAGATTATGGTATGATGCTTGAATACTTTCCAGTAGTCTCCTTAAAATCCCTTCTTACTTGGTTTCAATCTTGTTGCCACCCCTTTGACTGGAGTGACTGCAAATTACAGTTTGAAAATGACCGACCTCTTCGTCTCTGCTAATATTGTTAGAATGAAGCTACAATGGCACCTATCAGGATAACCAAATTAGAGTGGTTCATATAAGGCAGACACGCATACAAATGTACTTATGTACCAGATGTACCCCTCAACAGGAAAATGACAGCCATTCAGATAAAGTGCTTTTATTATTTACTTTCAACAAGTATCTATAGCTGTGGCATGACTATTGTCAAATCATTTCAATAATCTTGTTATAGGGTTGGTAATAAAAGAAACAAGCACTTCAGCAGAGAGAAATGACCTGCCTCCTGACATCTTCAGAGGTACCGGATGACAGTGATATGTAGATTACTTTTCTGTTCAAACACACAAGAGCATTGCCAGACCTTTTTTAAGCCTAGTTTATTTCCTCAAAGCACTGATGTAGGTTTGACGGGAAAGATGTGAGGCGACCCCTGCAATTTCACCACTGCCAGTAGGTGTAGCAGTTGGTGTAGCTTGACAAGTGAAGTAGAAGATGGAGGCATCCTTGGAAAAAGTTGCATAGTTACCAGAAGATGTAATGACTTCTGCAAAAACCGTAACTTTGACACATAGCAAGCACTGATGAATAACGATGCTTGGAAATGTAAAAGGATTTTGACCTTATTAAGCAGGGGCAGATATCTCACAATTTATATGTATACTTTGCCTTTCAAAGCCTTATATGTAGGTAATACATAAGTATTTTGTCCTATAGTCGTAGCTAGAACACAGATATTTCTTTGAAATTGATATCTATTCATACACAGCTAGGAAGGTTTAAGAAAATTAGCCAACTTTGACATTTACAAATTGTACTATGTTCCCTCCTCTCCATTGGATCTCTACTTTATCCAATGATATCATGAAAGGGAGAGAAGCATTTCATCTCCTTTTTGTCTCATCTTTTTCCAGTAATATCACACTTTTCTACTTGACACATGAAATACTATCACATTAAAAAATTTAGAGTCAAGAACCAGCATAGATAAAAGCAGTATATCAGGGGGAAGAAAGAATCAGTGATTTTAAGCTTGTATAAAAATGTGGTTTATCTCTTCATCTTTAAAACATAATGATTGCCAGCTTAACATCATATCTCAAATCTAAAATTTCTAATTGAATTGGCCCTTTGAGTATCTGTGCTGCACAGCAGACTCTGTTCTCCTTTCAGGGAACAGGAAGAAAGAAATTAAGTTGGCAAATTAACTGGACTCTTCCAAGGCCCTTTGTCACTGAATGTATGCTTGACTATATTCAGGCATACATTCAGTCTATGTCTGTTACTATAATGCACTAGTATTTTGGGATGAATATAATTTAATTCTGTCTAGTAGACCAATGATTCCTAAGACAACCTATTTCTCCAGATATGAAAATTTGAGAAATGTTATTCAGTTCAGTTCAGTCACTCAGTCGTGTCCAACTCTTTGCGACCCCATGAATTGCAGCACACCAGGCCTCCCTGTCCATGACCAACTCCCGGAGCTTACTCAGACCCATGTCCATCGAGTCGGTGATGCCATCCAGCCATCTCATCCACTGTCGTCCCCTTCTCCTCCTGCCCCCAATTCCTCCCAGCATCAGGGTCTTTTCCAATGAGTCAACTCTTTGCATGAGGTGGTCAAAGTACTGGAGTTTCAGCTTCAGCATCAGTCCTTCTAATGAACACCCAGGACTGATCTTTAGGATGGACTAGTTGGATCTCCTTGCAGTCCGAGGGACTCTCAAGAGTCTTTTCCAACACCACAGTTCAAAAGCATCAATTTTTCGGCACTTAGCTTTCTTCACAGTCCAACTCTCACATCCATACATGACCACTGGAAAAACCATAGCCTTGACCAGGCAGACCTTTGTTGGCAAAGTAATATCTCTGCTTTTTAATATGCTGTCTAGGTTGGTCATAACTTTCCTTCCAAGGAGTAAGTGTCTTTTAATTTCATGGCTGCAATCATCATCTGCAGTGATTTTGGAGCCCAAAAAATTAAAGTCTGACACTGTTTCCACTGTCTCCCCATCTATTTCCCATGAAGTGATGGGACCAGATGCCATGATCTTAGTTTTCTGAATGTTGAGCTTTAGGCCAACTTTTTCACTCTCCTCTTTCACTTTCATCAAGAGGCTCTTTAGTCCCTCTTCACTTTCTGCCATAAGGGTGGTGTCATCTGCATATCTGAGATTATTGATATTTCTCCCAGTGATCTTGATTCCAGCTTGTGCTTCTTCCAGCCCAGCGTTTCTCATGATGTACTCTGCATATAAGTTATATAAGCAGGGTGACAATATACAGCCTTGACGTACTTCTTTTCCTATTTGGAACCAGTCTATTGTTCCATGTCCAGTTCTAACTGTTGCTTCCTGACCTGCATGCAGGTTTCTCAAGAGGCAGGTCAGGTGGTCTGGTATTCCCATCTCTTTCAGAATTTTCCACAATTTATTGTGATCCATACAGTCAAAGGCTTTGGCATAGTCAATAAAGCAGAAATAGATGTTTTTCTGGAACTCTCTTGCTTTTTTGATGATCCAGTGGATGTTGACAGTTTGATCTCTGGTTCCTCTGCCTTTTCTAAAATGTTATTAGGCCTTAAGAGACTAGATTATAGGATCACCATACTTTGTCAGAAGACTTGGGTTCAGTTCCAAAATATGTTGTTAACTGTCTATGTGATTTTAGGCAGGTCCTTCAGGCTCTCTGAGCCTCGATATCTTTTCAATGGTAAGATGAAGAAAACAGTATTTTATGAGGATTAAGTGCTATTATTAAGTCAGTTGTATAATTTTATGCAGAAGGTGCTTTTTATTGTTCTCACCACAGTAATTGTGGGAATTTTAATACTAATGATTGATAAGGCTTCCCTGATAGCTCAGCTGGTAAAGAATCTGCCTGCAATGCAGGAAACCCCGGTTTGATTCCTGGGTCAGGAAGATCTGCTAGAGAAGGGATAGGCTACCCACTCCAGTATTCTTGGGCTTCCCTGCTGGCTCAGCTGGTATAGAATCTGCCTGCAATGTGGGAGGTCTGGGTTCAATCTCTAGGCTGGGAAGATCCCCTGGAGAAGGGAAGGGCTACGCACTCCAGTATTCTGGCCTGGAGAGTTCCATAGACTAACCATGGGGTCACAAAGAGTCGGACATGACTGAGTGACTTTCACTTTCATTGATAAGGCTACTGCTATCATCTCCCTCAATGATACTTGGTTTTTAAAATATATTTATTTACTTTAATGAAGCAAAGATGAATATTTTTTAATGATAAAATATTAAATTCACAAAGAAGATAGACATCATAAACCATTAGACACCTTAACAACAAAGAAACAAAGATTCATAAAGCAAAAATCAGAAGAAATATAAGGGAAAAGAAAAAGATACAAAATCATAGTGAGACATATTAACATTTCTCTGAGAATATTTTATCAAGTGCAGAAAAAATAAGAATAGGAGCATCTTGAATGATGTCATTAATAATTTAAATATAATAGATTTATATTTAATTAATTTATATTAATCATATCCTACACAAATATATTTAAAATTTTGTATCTCATACATTGTTATTAGATGTCCATAGGACATTTAGAAAAACTGGCAAAAAGATAAACATTACTAAATATCAAAAAATATGATTCTTTTGTGTGTGTGTGATTCAGTTACACATGTACAAATATTTTATTTTTGAAGTTATTTTCCATTATATGTTATTATGAGATAGTGACTATAATTCCCTGTGCTATCTAGTAAACCTTTGTTGCAAATCTATTTTTTTAATTATAAATCTGGCAGTCTATCCATACTAGTCAAACAAGTGGAATCAAAATGTCAAAAATTTTTTAGTTAGGCAAAAATTCATAAGTTTTCTAAAATATATATATTATACATTATTTATATACATGTACACAAAACTCTTCTACTGTACTTGATTAAGGCTTGAGAAAGAACATCAAAAAAGCAAAAAGAAGAGATGGAGAAATTGGAAAACATAAGTGAAATGAAACTGGAGCACTGAATATGAAATAGAAAAAATGAAACAAACTAGACAAAAGTAAAAGATCCTCATAGAGCCCAGTTGTTATAAACATGACTGCTCATTAGAAACATATCTGGAGCTCTGGCAAAAAAACCCCAAAAAACCAAAAACCCTGCATATTTGTATTTTTCAAAAAATACCAAGATAATTCTGATGCACCTGGCTTTTATTTTTTTATTTTATTTATTTATTTATTTTTTGCACCTGAATTTTAAAAAGTGATCATAGGATTTTCTATTAATGGTAGTTTTGGTGATATATAATTCTATTATTTTTCTGTTGGCCAATCATGATAAAATGGTATTGAGTAATAGTTACATAATCATAATAGTAAAAGATATTTCTCAGTTTTCACAATCAATATCCACAGAAAATAAAAGATAATTACTATTGCAAGCCATAATGTGAACATGATTAACCTAATGATATAGAATAATTACATACAATTTGGGAGGTCAAGCAGAATGACATGGTAACTTACATGCAGATGTTTTCATCTGCTCAGCCAGACTATGTCTTTTGGTTGGAGTATTTAATCCATTTACATTTAAGGAAATTGTGTGATCCTAGTACAGTTTTCTTAATTGTTTTAGGCTTATTTCTGTAGGTAGGGTTTTTCCTTCTCTTGTTTTCTGCTTAGAGAAATTCCTTTAGCATTTGTTGTAAAACTAGTTTGATGGTGCTGAATTCTCTTAACTTATGCTTGTCTGGAAAGCTTTTGATTTCTCCATCAAATCTGAAGGAGAGTCTTGCTGGGTATTCTTGGTTATAGGTTCTTCCCATTCATCACTTTACGTATGCCATGGCATTCCCCTCTGGCTTGTAGAGTTTCTGCTGGGAAATCAGCTGCTAGTCTGATGGGAGCTCCCTTGTATGTTGTCATTTTTCCCTTGTTGCTTTTAATATTTTATCTCTGTCTTTAGTTTTTGTCAGTTTGATTACTATGTGTCTTGGTGTGTTCCTCCTTGGGTTTATCCTGCCTGGGACTCTCTGTGCCTCCTGGGCCTGGCTGATTATTTCCTTTCCCATGTTAGGGAAGTTTTCAGCTATTATCTCTTCAAATATTTTCTCAGGTCCTTTCTCTCTCTGATCTCCTTCTGGGAATGTGATTTTTCATGCATTTAGTATTATCCCAGGGGTCCCTTAGACTGTCTTCATTTCTTTTCATTCTTTTTTCTATTTTCTGTTCTGTGGCAGTGATTTCCACCATTCTGTCCTCCAGGTCGTTTATCTGCTGATGCGTGGGGATGCCCTCCCTCCCTGGTAGGTTTTTTAGCCTGATGTGACCCAATCCTGGGGCCTACAGGCTCTATGGTTGGGTTAATGGTAGCCTCTAAGAGGGTTTACACCAAGGGGGACCTTCCCAAACAGCTGCTGCCGTTCCACCCTTCCCTGTGGTGAGTCCCTGCCAATGCATGACTCCACAAGAGGCCCTCCAACACTAGTAGGCAGATTTGGCTCCGCTTCCTGTGGAGTCACGGCTCCTTTCCTCTGAGTCTTGCTGCATGCAAGGCTTTCAGTGTCCCCTCCAAGACCAGAGTCTCAGTTTTCTCCAGTCCTGTGGAAGTTTTGTAATCAAATCCCACTGGCCTTCAAGGTCAGATTCCCTGGGGATTCCCAGCCCCTTTGTCTGGTCCCCAGGCTTGGAAACCTGGCCTTCACAACCTTGGGAGAACTTCTTTGGTATTATTATTCTACAATTTGTTGGCCACCCACCCAGCAGGTATGGGATTTGATTTTATTGTGATTGTGCCCCTCCTACCATCTCGCAGTGGCTTCTCATTTGCTTTCGGACATGGGATATCTTTTTTTGATAGGTTCCAGAGACCTGCTCTCCATGGTTGCTCAACGGCTGGTTGCGATTATGATGTGGTCACAGGAGGAGAAGCGCCTCCTTCTACTCTGCCATCTTGAACCCAAAGTACTCCCTCCGTAGTGCTTGTGATTCTGGGAACGAGGAGAAGAGATTAAGGTTTACTGAGTGTCTCCTTGTTACACAGAACTGTTGCTTTAGTTCCCCTGTCTTTCTCATAATGCCTCCCTGAGGTGGATTCCTTTCTCTTGTATTTATAGAAGAAACCAAAACCTGGAGTGTTCAGTTACTTTCCAGTCATTGATAGGTATTTGGCAGAGTCAGATTTGGGCCTCTTCCAAGCTATCTTTATTGTACTAATTACATAAGAGCCATTCAAATAGTTGGTATAAAGTACCGTGAACTAACATGGACTTAAGTAGAAGAGGCGTCTGGATCGTCTATTGTGGTAGCAACAAACCCACCAAAAGATGTACCAGATCTTTGACAAATCAGATACATAGTGGAGAGTTCGTAGCCTAACACTATAAAATGCTGTTCCAAAATATAGTATTATACATCATTGGCTAGCTTATATATAAACTATTTTGTAGTATGAAATAGAACATTTTGCCTCAACTATATTAGCAGATATTTATAAATCTAAAGGGCTTTCCCCAGTGGCTCAGTGTTAAAGAATCTGCCTGCCAATGCAGGAGATACAAGTTTGATCCCTGTGTTGGGAAGATCCCCTGGAGAAGGAAATGGCAACCCACTCCAGCATTCTTGCCTGGGAAATCCCATGGACAGAGGAGCCTGGCAGGCTACACAGTCCATGGGGTCACAGGATTCAGACACAATTTAGTGACTAAACAACAACATAAAACTAAAATATTCAATGCATCTAAGTTTATTATTTATACATGCTACTGATAGGTGTTAACATAGCTTATTGCAGTTGAGTTATATTAAAATTAAGATGAGATATTTGACATTTCTTTCAGTTATCTTTCAAGCCTTGAAATGACCTCATGATGAAGCTGAACAATGTACATGGAGAGCAAATAATCTTATTTGATTTGAAACACACTGAGGAATGATTTGTGAAGGAACTGGAGCTTTAAGAATATTGTGAGGTTCATGGCAATTTTCTTAGAAGATGTTGTGGTCTTTTAATTGAACAGCAAGAAAATTGATCAAATTCATATCCTGACCTCATCAGTCTTTCTCTAGGGAGATGACATCTCCTAGGAACTATAGCAGACAGCACTCTCATCTCCACAGAGTAAACAGAATTGCAGCATTAGGGTTTATAATTATCCAGGCAGCTTCCAGGAGTTGGGGGGTCAAAAGGCAAAAGACCTTTCCCCAGTGGCCAATCATTATGGCTTGGGGCACCGTGTGGTGACTCAAAACCCTCTGAACCTAGGGCTGGAGCTTTATCAGTGGCGTTGCCGTTTGGAAGCCATCCGTGCTGTCCCATGCTTGACGCTTTCGAGCCTTGACTCACTCTCCTCTATGACCATAACTACAACGTGACTTTTTAGATACACCTGGATATAGTGTTTGAACTTTCCAACTTCAACTTAGTGGCCAGATTCTGGAACAAAATAATGAACTCCCAGACGCAACCCTTGGTTGCTTGCTTATACTCAACCATTGCTTGCTTATACTTGACTTTGTTTCTGAACTGTTTCCTCTTGAATCAAGCATCCAGTCCAGACTTATAGAACAGGTAGTGCTGTCTGAACTAGGGTTACTGCTTAGTAATTTCTCACCTGGCCCCATCAGGTAAAAAATGAGATGATATAGAAGCAGCGTTAGAATGCAAATTACCATACGATACATCTCTCTTCACAAGAACCAAGCCTTGATAATTATATTTTTATATTAGCATTTATGTGCATGTAATTAACATATTCCAGTCTCTGTGTTGACTGGTTTATCTACATCAATTTATTTAATGCTTCTTATAGTCTTGTGATATGGGTTTTATTATTAGAAAAAATATTGTATAGCTGATGTTTGACTTTTTATTTTAAAAATTGACATTTTCCATATGTTTCATGCAAATGATATTAACCCCATTTGACAGATGAGAAATCTGAGGCATGAAGAAATTAACTTTCTGTAGGTCTCAGTTGTAACTGAAAGAAACAAAATGAAGTATACAATGGCTATAGCCTTTTCTTTCCTGTCCATTTCAAGGTTTTGCAGTACATTGGTTTCTCAGTCTTGAGAAGGATTCCATACACCCTTACCCAACTTGAAATTACTGTTTTGATCAACTGCTTGGAGCCAAAAAACCAGCTGTCAAACACATAATTCCAAACTTTCATTGATTAGAATAACTTATGTGAGAAAGAAACACATAAAATGTCGAGTGGGGCAATTTAATCAACTCAACTATAAACAAGCCAGAGAGTTGCATATATCAGTTTAAACTATTTCAAATATTCAACACATGGGCCATAAATATAGCACTTATCCAAAAATAAGGGAAAGGATCTATATAAACACAGTATAGATTAGCTAAGTTAGACTATACCTAATGAGCGAAATGAGACAACTCTCAGCTATTCTTACATGTTTACAGCAGACTGTAAAATAATTTCCTCTTTGTTGAGAAGTTTGAGCACACGTTTTCCTGTCAGACTTCCTGACTGTACAGGTTGGAAGTGGAGTCCAACTGAGAATTCTGCAGGTGATGCAATTAGTGTGGGGGCACTGTGGAATCTTTGCAGAACCGCCAATTAGCATTTTAAAAAACACGATTCGTTTCAATACAAAGAAAAAGGGACAGATAATAAATTTGGCAAAGCTGTTTTTACATTTGAGAACCTCATAGTTTCAGGACAAATGATATTTTCAGTCTCTCAGTGCTGGTCCTGCTAAGTCATGAATTCAGCCAAGCCTATGATGTACATTTGGATGGAACTCATTTGATGCAAGGTGTGCTTTTGTTTTTGGATTATTTTAAAATCTTCCTGGGCTATCATTTTTACCTTTTATACACTTATGAGGTAGAGCCTGTAATCACTTGGGAAAATCACGGCTATATCTTCTGATATAAAAATAAACAATTCTAGTCCCTTTATTACACTTTATCTTTCAGCTGCCTAATACTTTACCTCTTCCCAAGAAAGCCCAAGCTATTCGTGCTGTTAAAAATCTGATCTCCATGACAAACCTAAATATAAAAACAAGGCTATCATCATTCTTCACTCACCTGGAAAACCAGTGACTGCATTGTAGATCTAAAAGTCAGATTATGTGGACTGGATCATCATTTGTTCTTATTTTGTTCTTTAGAAAAGGTTCTGGATCTTTCATGTAAGAATCAGGCTCTGACCTCCCCTCCTGTTGTTCAGTCGCTCAAAGATCATTTAAAACTTATGGGAATGCAGTGAAGTTAAGCCAAATGAATAATTTTATAAACTTAAAAAACTTTGAGTAATCTGCAACCCCACGGACTGCAGCACATCAGGCTTCCCTGTCTTTCACTGTCTCCTGGAGCTTGCTCAAACTCATGTCCATTGAGTCAGTGATGCCATCCAATCATCTTGTCCTCTGTTGTCCCCTTCTCCTCCTGCCTTCAGTTTTTCCCAGCATCAGGATCTTTTGCAGCAAGTCAGTTCTTTGCATCAGGTGACCAAAGTATTGGTGCTTCAGCTTCAGCATCAGTCCTTCCAGTGAATATTCAGGGTTGATTTCTTTTACCATCAACTGGTTTGTTCTCCTTGCTGTCCAACGGACTCTCAAGAGTCTTCTCCAGCACTACAGTTTGTAAGTATCAGTTCTTCGGTGCTCAGCCTTATTGTCCAGCTCTCACATCTATACATGACTACTAGAAAAAACATAGCTTTGACCAAATGTACCTTTGTTGGCAAAGTGATGTCTCTGTTATTTAATATGCTGTTTATGTTTGTCATATCTTTTCTTTCAAGGAGCAAGGGTCTTTTATTTATTTATTTTTTTCCATTTATTTTTATTAGTTGGAGGCTAATTACTTTACATCATTACAGTAGTTTTTGTCATACATTGAAATGAATTAGCCATGGATTACAAGGGTCTTTTAATGTCACGGCTGCAGTCAATGTCCACAGTCACTTTCTGCCATTAGGGTGGTGTCATCTGCATATCTGGGATTATTGATATTTCTCCTGGCAATCTTGATTCCAGCTTATGTTTCATCCAGCCCAGTATTTTGCATGATGTACTCTGCATATGAGTTAAATAAGCAGGGTGACAATATACAGTCTTAACATACTCCTTTCCCAAGTTGAGACCAGTTCATTGTTCCATGTCTGGTTCTAACTTTTGCTTCTTGATCTGCAACAGATTTCTCAAGAGGCAGGTCAGGTGGTCTGGTGTCTCCCATCTCTTTAAGAATTTTCCACAGTCTGTTGTGATCCAGACAATCAAAGGCTTTAGCTTAGTCAATGAAGTAGAAGTAGATGTTTTTCTGGAATTTACTTGCTTTTTCTATGATCCAGCAAATGTTGGCAATTTGATCTCTGGTTCCTCTCCTTTTCTAAATCCAGTTTGTACATCTGAAAGTTCTCAGTTCACATACTATTGAAGGCTATCCTGAATGATTTTGAGCATTATCTTGCTAGCATGTGAAATGAGTGCAATTGTGTGGTAGTTTGAACAGTCTTTGGCATTGCGCTTCTTGGGGATTGAGCACCTCCCCTCTTAGAGGAAGGAGTATACTGTAACTTTATCCATTGTTTGAAAAATGTGCTAATGAGGTCAGGGTCATTGATTTGATCTCACGTGAGTGAGTGAAGCATGCTTCACTCTAGCTCTAGGCTTCTAACAGCCTTGGTAACCAAAGTCCACCATTTGTAAATATGTGCAGCCAGTTGTCCAGAAATTTGAAGAGATTACACACTTATCAGAAAACACTGTCAATGCTGAAACAAAAGTCATTCAAAGAACATATCTTACCAATGATAGGTCAATGATATCATCTTTGCTTCAGAAGCACCACAGCTCATAAACTTCCAAAAAGTGTCTATTTAAAAAAAAAAAAGAAAGATCATTTAAAACTTATGGGAATGCAGTGAAGTTAAGCCAAATGAAGAATTTTATAAACTTAAAAAACTTTGAGTAATCTGTTAAATAATTCTATTTGAAAGATCCATTAATTTATAATCCATTTTAATCCATTTATATGTATTATATATATATAAATGTTCCATCATTGTTTCCATTTACTCTGTTTTTTGAAAAACAAAACCAACTTTCCTTCTTCAGTCTCAAAGAACCTATATTTCACATCAACTCTGTATTAATTTTCAGTTGAAGTAAACTCAAGAAAATGCATTATATTTCACATTTAAAAAAAATGCCAAATAATTGCATTGACATGTGAATACTACTAATATATTCTTGTGAGTGAGAAGCTCTGCCTGAAAGACTGATACATCCCAAGATGCTGATTCCAAATTTGTATCCCAAAAGTTTGACAAAGAAAGCTAATTGGGATTATATCAAATGTAGCCTAATATATGTTAAATGTCAGCATACAGGCCAGCCCTTTAGGATGGTTATCTGTATTTCTAATAAATAACATATCTTTCTTTGGATGAAGTCAAGTGTTTCTGAAATCTTTGTTCATTGTGTAGACAAGAAACTTGAGGACTCTAGAGAACTGGATTTCTAGTCAACTGACTGCTTTAACAAACCAAACTGCTATGGTCTGAATGTTTGTGCTCCCACAAAACCCATATGTTGAAACCTAACCTGTAAGGTGATGATATTAGGAGATGGGACGTTTGAGAGGTGACTACGTCATGAGGAGAAAGCCCTCATAAGAGGAACTAGTGCTTCTATAAATGGGACCTAAGAAAACCCCTTCCCTCTTCTACCAGAGAAGACATGGCAAAAAAGATAGCCATAAACTAAGACGCTCTCACTGGGCACTGAATCTGCCACCGTCATGAACTTGGACTTGGCAGCCTTCAGAACAGTGAGAAATCAGTTTTCATTATTCATAAGCCACCTTTTCTGTGGTATTGTTTCAATTGCAACTCAAAAGAACTAAGACAAAAACCACCCCTTTTTTTTTCTATAGTTTAAATTTAACTCAATATCTACTTCAAAAATGTGGCATGTAATTTATACATGTAATTTATAGCAATGCCTGTTACCATACAGCCCAGTTTTCTTCAAACCCTACCATGTAATGAGAAGTATTTTTCCTGCTAGATATTGAAGCAGGCATTTTACTTACATATGTCCTCTGAAGATTTGATTTGTTGGAGAGATGTCATTAGTCACATTGTAAAGATGAGGAAGTGAGCCAGAAAACACACAGGCAACCAGTGGTCAAGCTTCAAGCTGAATGTGCCTTCCCCAGCCCCACACTCATCTCTTCTACTGCACTGCCCTCCCTCCTTGATTGCTCTGGAAGTTTGTCCAGAACTAAGCAATGCCTTGGCCCTGCCCAGCTCATAGCAACATGCTGCTCATTGAGCCTGGGTCCTACCACCGTTTTCAACAGTCCTGGACTAAGGGTGGTAAAGCAGAGTGAAAACGTATGATGCAGACGTGAAAAACCTCAACTAAGAGTCAGAAATATTTGAGTTTGAATCTTGTTTTTGCCACTTACTATCTGTTTGATCTTAGACAATCTACATAATCTCTATTACTTCAGATTTCTCATGTGTAAAATGGAAAAAAATAAAGCCTACTTGATAGGTTGGTGGTAGTTCAAAACCTTGCAAACTGACTTTCCAATGAATATTCTCTTCTATTGATATTTGTAATTAGCAAACCACGATTAATGGACATGAACTTGGGCAAACTCCGGGAGACGGTGAGGGACAGGGAACCTGGTGTGCTGCAGTCCATGGGGTTGTGAACAGTCAGACATGACTAGGTGATTGAACAATAGCAATCACAATTAATAGTCATGACAACCTGACAAAAAATACTCATAGTTTTTTTTTCTGCCACCTGAATTACTGCTACTATTTCCTCCTCATTATTTTTAGCTCCCTCACATATTGGTGCTTGCCTGGATCACACTTGGTTTGCTGTTTCTCTGTGTGGAATACCTACTTTCCTCTAGCTGCTGTAACAAATTGCCACAATCTGGGAGGCTTAACAAAACAGAAGTGTGCTCTGTCACAGTCCTGGAGGCCATAAGGCTGAAGTCAAGGTGTGGGCAGGACTGCGGTGTCTCCAGAGACGGAAGGAGAATGGGCTCCCTGCCTTTCCTTATTTCCGACAGTTGCCTGGCATTTTAGTTGGTTTGTGGCTATATCATTCCAGACTCTGCCTCTGTGGTCATATTGCCTCTTTCTCCTTTGTGAGTGTCTCAATACCCCCTCTGCCTCACTCTAAAGACGCAGGTGATTGCATTTAGAGTATATGGGATAATCCAGAATAAGCCCCTTCTGATCTTAATCACATATTTTGCCATATAAGGTAATATTCATTCTTGCCATATAGGGTAATACCCACAGGTTCTGGTGATTAGGAAACTGATATATTTTAGGGGAGCCACTGTTGAACCCACTACAGTCAGGCTTGGAAAGTTTAAAAAAAAATCCAAATACCCACAATTCAGTTGGCTAAATAGTTATGGACCAGCTCCTAAGCACTCTCACACACAGCACATAAATTCCCTCACGTACCTGAATAAGAGAATTCAGAACACACACATTCACATTTGTATTCATTTCTCACAACCACATGGGACAGTGTATTAGAAGGAAAGGGGTCTGTCACAGACTGAGGGAGAGAGAGAGAAGCAGAGAGACAGAGAGAGGCGGGGAGACAAACGGAGGGAAGCAAAGCCTGGTCTGTGCCCTCAGACTGACGCTCGTTCATTGCCAGAGCCGGACACATCTCGTCTCAGTTATCAGAGCGATGCATACTTGAGAACCATTTTGGTTTAAAAAATGGACACTCTATTAATCCATGTGGACAGCATATGTACACATGGGAAGCCCGTGGATTTGGGAATAGAACCCCCTTAACACATTAAATCGTATAGGCCTGATCATTCATTAAGTATGCTTTTGACAACTGATTGTAAATCAAAGCAAGGACCATGAATTATAAATGTGGAAGTTGATGCTGTATCAGAAGGCTCTGGCAAGTGAAGGGAAAAAAAAAAGGTTTATGCATTCTGCCTATGAGAATTATGTAAAGAAAAAAACAAAGCTTCCCCAGCGCCCCGGCATCCCTAGAAGAGAGAACACAGGACTGGCAAAGAAGCAGCGGTGTAATGGAGACAATTTCTAGGCCACCCAGCTGCCTAATTACTGGCAGCGTCTTTGGATTTTACAGCATGCCTCTTGTAACACCACCCTTTGAAAAGCGATAATCCACCATTGTCACAAAAACAAATAAAAAATATATACGCCGTCACAAAAAAGCAACCCTAAACCTTCTAAGTAGAATAATTCAGCAAAGGATTTCATGTCATGAAAGACAAAGCAGAAGAATAAATAATTACTCTGCAATTTCCCTCTCTACTGTAGTGTTTTGAAAAGCCTATCCCATGTGTTAAGTTGAAACATCACTTTTAAAATTTTAAACTTATTACAATTTAATCCAACAAAATGAAAGCTTTGAACATCAGATTTCTTTCAACATTTTATCTGGAAGGACAACAGTGGAGATATTGACACTGTTTCATGCAAAGCGGAAAACAACAGTAAGAAGGCAGTGGTCTTACGTAGCCTAGCACTCAGGGCGTTTAAGCAAAACTACTATGAAATTATTTAGCAATTCCCTTAAGTGTTCTCAAAAATTTCTTACAATGGATTCTTTAGCAATATTATTCAAACTTGAGAGGAAGTATATGGGCTTAGCTGTGTCCCTGTGGAAGGGTCTCTGAAAAGACAAAGCAAAGGCATATGCAGCTTAGGGACAGACAGGGTGCTTTAGACTGATTTCTTCCAATTTGCAGAGCCTGCTGTTTATCGGAGAGTGATGCTCTTCAACGGGGCTTATACACTAGTGAATAAGCAGCTAGTGAAACAGATGTGTTCCATTAAGAAAGCATCTCTAAAAAATGTTTTTAGCATTGCTGGATGCGGTCTTATTTCTTCTTTGGAGGTTAACAATCCTTGATCTGTTGATTGGAGGAAATACTGATTCATGAGTTCATTTAAGCATTCATCAGATATTTGTGTTCCTTCCACAGTAGACCCTGAGAAGATGCTGGAGACATACAGGTAAATCTCCTTTATGCTTCCTGTCCTGAGGAGCCCACAGCCCAGAGAAAATGACAAATATAAAAGCCATTATTACTACCCAGTGTGCCCAATGTGATCTGTGCTCTAAGAGCAGCAGGAAGAAAGGTGCTCAGGAGGCACTGAAAAGAAATTGATCAGTTTTCCAGGAGAGTGAGAAGAAAGTTTGAAAGAGTTTTGAAAAATCTACAAGTAAGTTTGTCTTAGTCTGTTCAGGCTGCTATAACAAATTACCACAGACTGGGTGGCTTAAACACCAAAAATTTATTTCTCCCCATTCTGGAGGCTAGGAAGTTCAAGTACATAATGCTAACAAGTTCCTGTGTCCTCACATGGCAGAAGGGGTAAGACACTTCTCTTTTATAACAGCACTAATCCTGTTCATGAGGGTCCATCCTCATCACTTAATCACCTCTCAAAGATTTGCATCCTAATACTACGATGGGGGCTGGGATTCCTACATGTAAATTTGGAGAGCACAAGAGTATTCAGCCCACATCAAAGTTCTTCTGGACAAAAGGAAAATGTCTTTTCTTTGGTAACATATCATATTTAGTTACAACTAGACAAATATAGGGGACTTCCCCGATGGCTCAGATGGTAAAGAATCCGCCTGCAATGCAGGACACCTAGGTTTGATCCCTGGGTCGGGAAGATCCCCTGGAGAAGGAAATGGCAACCCACCCCAGTACTCTTCCTGGAAAATCTCATGGACAGAGGAGCCTGGAGGGCTACAGTCCATGGGGTTGCAAAGAGTAGGACATGACAGAGCAACTAGCATATCTTCTCTTCTGTGCAAACATAGCAAGAAGTTATCTTCTGTATTCCTTTGTAGCATCAAATCTCTATTACTTTTGGTTGTTGTAAAGGTAAATAACTCAAAGACTAATTTTAGATACCACATACAGTATGATACTGAATATGCAGTCTGAGAAAAAGAGGCATAAATGATGTAGTTTCCTTAGGATAAGAATGTTATTTAAAGATAAGAGCTCAAAGAAGACTGCCTTGGTTTGAATATTTCTAGCTGTGTGCTTTTGTGGCAGCTACTTGACTTCTCTGTGTCTTTGTTTTCTTTAATCTATAAAATAGGTGATAATTATATTTACCCCAATAGAGGTGTTATAACTAATTATTGCCAGACATATAATATGTTTTTAATTAGTTGTAGCTCTTAAATGACAAACCTAGACAGTGTGTTGAAAAGCAGAACGTTACTTTGTCCACAAAGGTCCATAGAGTCAAGGCTATGGTCTTCCCAGTGGTCATGGACAGTTGTGAGACTTGGACTGTAAAGAAGGCAGGACACTGAAGAATTGATGCTTTTGAACTATGGTGCTGCAGAAAACTCCTGAGAGTCCCTTGGACAGCAAGGAGATAAAAGCAGTCAATTTTAAGGGAAATCAACCCTAAATACTCGGAATGACTGATGCTGAAGCTGAAACTCCAGTATTTTGGTCATTGATGTGAACAGCTGACTTGTTGGAAAAGTCCCTGAGGCTGGGAAAGATTGAGGGCAGAAGAAGAAGAGGGTGTCAGAGGATAAGATGACTGGGATCACCAATGCAATAGACATGAACTTGGGCAAACTTCAGTAGATAATAAAGGACAGAAAGGCCTGTTGTGCTGCAATCCATGGGGTCACAAAGAGTCAGACACAATGGGCCACTGAACAACAACAAGCTGTTAAATATTATGAAATCTTTTTCTATTTTCCTAATTATTCACTGGGACTATTATAGCTAAGAGAAAATTCTGAAGTGTGAAGTCAAATAGGCCTTTGAAAGCATTACTATGAACAAAGCTAGTGGAGGTGATGGAATTCCAGCTGAGCTATTTCAAATCCTAAAAGATAATGCTGTGAAAGTGCTGCACTCAATATGCCAGCAAATTTGGAAAACTCAGCAGTGGCCAAAGGACTGGAGAAAGTCCATTTCATTCCAATACCAAAGAAGAGCAATGCCAATGAATGTTCAAACTACTGCACAATTGCATTCATTTCACATGCTAGCAAGGTAATGCTCAAAATCCTTCAGGCTAGGATTCAACAATACATGAACTGAGAACTTCCAGATATATAAGCTGGGTTTAGAAAAGGCCGAGGAACCAGAGATCAAATTGCCAACATTCTTTGGATCAGAGAAAAAGCAAGAGAATTCCAGAAAAATATCTACTGCTTCATTGACTACACTAAAGCCTTTGACTGTCTGGATCATAACAAACTGGAAAATTCTTTAAAAAATTAAAATACCAGACCACCTTACCTGCCTTCTGAGAAACCATATGCAGGTCAGGAAGCAACAGTTAGAAGCAGCCATCAAACAACAGACTGTTTCAAAGTTGGGAAAGGCAAAAAAAAAAAAAAAATTGGGAAAGAACTATGTCAGGGCTGTATATTGTCACCCTACTTATTTAATGTCTATGCAGAGTACACCAAGTGAAATTCCAGGCTGGATGAAGCTCAAGCAGAAACCAAGATTGCCAGGAGAAATATCAATAACCTCAGGTATGCAGATAACACCACCCTAATGGCAGAAAGTAAAGAGGAACTAAAGAGCCTGTTGATGAAGGTGAAAGAGGAGAGAGAAAAAGCTAGCTTAAAACTCAACCTTCAAAAAACTAAGATCATGGCATCCAGTCCTATCACTTCATGGCGTGTAGATGGGAAACAATGGAAACAGTGACAGACTTTATTTTCTTGGGCTCCAAAATCACTGCAGATGGTGACCACAGCCATGAAATTAAAAGACACTTGCTCCTTCAAAGAAAAGCTATGGTAAATCTAGGCAGCATATTAAAAAGCAGAAACATCACTTTGCCAACAAAGATCTGTGTAGTCAAAGCTATGGCTTTTCCATGTATGGATGTGACAGCTGGACCATAAAGAAGGCTGAGCACCAAAGAATTGATGCTTTTGAACTGTGGTGCTGGAGAAGACTCTCACTGAGAGTCTTTTGGACAAGGAGATCAAACCAGTCAATCCTAAAGGAAATAAAGCCTGAATATTTATCAGAAGGACTGTTTCTGAAGCTGAAGCTCCAATTCTTTGGCCACCTAATGCCAAAAGCCAACTCATCATGGTCCGTTGGAAATGATCCTGATGCTGGGAAAGATTGCGGGCAGGAGAAGAAGAGGACAACAGAGGATGAGATGGTTGGATGGCATCACTGACTCAATGAACTTGAGTCTGAGCAAACTCCAGGGGACAGTGAAGGACCGGGATCCTGTCATGCCACAGTCCGTGGGATCGCAAAGAGTCAGACGTGACTGAGCAACTAAACTGCCACCAGCACCTCCACCACCATAAAATAATTGATGCTAACTTACACTACTAGATTTTCTGTAGATTATTACTCTGAAAAAGTTTCATGCCTTAGTTGACTGGTCTACAAATTATAGCCTTTCGACCAAATCAGATCTACAGCCTGTCCTTGTAAATAAAGTTTGATTGAAACACAGTCGCACTCATTTTTTTACATGTTACCTGTGGCTGCTTTTACGCTACAAAGGCAGAGTCAAGTAGTTGAGAAAGAAACCTTATGGCTCACAAAGCTTACCATTTTTATTAACTGGACTTCCACTAAAAGTTTCCTTATCCTCGTTGTAAGTTCTAGAGTTGATTTTTGGAAGGAAACAAATGATGAATTGGACATTGACTTTCTTATCCATCTTTTAAAAATTTCTCTTTCCTTATACTTGTATGTGTGCAAAAACACACACACACACACCTGCTTTACCTAATCATAAACTATAAATCTTGGGCCTCACTAAAGAGTTGTTATCAACCAACTAGCCAACTGAATATCCTTGATAATCACCTTATTTATTCTTTTAAAGTATACTACAAATACATTGATCCCATTTTGGCTTTCTATTTTAGCACAAAATTAAGTCTTATCTTTTATATTTTACACTAATTCTGTGACTAATTCTTTAGTCTGTGATCCCTCTAGGATGTATAGGGACCATTTTGTCTTCATCTTTAAATTCAGAGCTCCCAAAAGGTAGTAACAGAAGAGATGTAATAAGAAAATGTATGAAATAAAAAATAAGCATAATCTTTATCATGTTATCCAACTTCTTTAAAAATTTCTGAAAGTGGGAAAACACTAAATGTAGGTATAGATGTGAACCAAATGTGATCCTTATTCACTATTGCTGTGCTAAGTCGCTTTGTGACCCTATGAACTGTAGCCCACCAAGTTCCTCTGTCCATGGGATTCTCCAGACAAGAATACTGGAGTGCATTGCCATGCCCTTCTCCAGGGGATCTTCCCGACCTGGGATCAAACCAGGTTGCATCTCCTGCATTGGCAGGTGGATGCTTTACCACCTGGGAATGGGGTTGGAGTTTAGATTGTCATGAGGACTTCATGTATCATCTAGTATATTGAAGTTACATATACCACATGACTCAGGAGTTATACTCCTAAATATGTGCCATAAAAGGAAGAATATGTGTCCACGTGCACCAGGAACCACAAACAAAAATATTCATCATTTAAAAAATTAACAGCCAAAAACCTGGAAAAAATGTTCATAAAGGGTAGAATAGGTATACAAATTGTGTCATATTCCCAAGTATTTGTGATATGACTTGTTTTGCTTTGATTATTTCTTCACTTATCTACTATAAGTTATCTACTTATATATCTATATCTACCTATTATCTACAATTGATAGAATTTTACCACTTTATGATGAGCATTAATGGCTGAGTATAATGGCTTAAAAGCTTGGATCTTTGTGATAATTACAGACATTTTCTTCAGTCTGTGTAGATTCAGTTTTCAGATAATCTGGAAATTTTCAGCTTCCCTTGAAAATTTGAAAAGTGTAATTTCATAATGTCTGCTTTTTGAAGGCAACTATTAAAACAATTAAAGGACAACTAACAGATTGGTACAAAATGTTTACAAACCACATATTTGACAAAAGGCTGATATCTAAAATATATAAATAGCTCTCAAAATTAAACAGTAAGAAAATAACCCAGTTTTTAAAAAATGGGCAAAATATTTGAACATATAATTTACCAAAGATGATATGTTTATGGCAAATAAACACATAAAAATGTGTACAACATTATTCAGTTCAGTTGCTCAGTCGTGTCTGACTCTTTGTGACCCCATGAATCGTAGCACATCAGGCCTCCCTGTCCATCACCAACTCCTGGAGTTTACTCAAACTCATGCCCATTGAGTCAGTGATGCCATCCAGCCATCTCATCCTCTGTCATCCCCTTCTCCTCCTGCCCCAATCCCTCCCAGCATCAGGGTCTTTTCCAATGAGTCAACTCTTCGCATGAGGTGGCCAAAGTACTAGAGTTTCAGCTTCAGCATCAGTCCTTCCAATGAACACCCAGGACTGATCTCCTTTAGGATGGACTGGTTGAATCTCCTTGGAGTCCAAGGGACTCTCAAGAGTCTTCTCCAAGACCACAGTTCAAAAGCATCAATTCTTCGGCACTCAGCTTTCTTTATAGTCCAATTCTCACATCCGTACATGACCACTGGAAAAACCGTAGCCTTGACTAGATGGACCTTTGTTGGCAAAATAATGTCTCTGCTTTTTACTATGCTGTCTAGGTTGGTCATAACTTTCCTTCCAAGGAGTAAGTGTCTTTCAAAATTATTAGTCACTAGAAAAAAGAAAGAAAGTGAAGTCACTCAGTCGTGTCCAACTCTTTGCAACCCGATGAACAGTAGCCCGCCAGGCTCCTCTGTCTATGGGATTTTCCAGGCAAGAATACTGGACTGGATTGCCATTTCCTTCTCCAACAGATCTTCCTGACCCAGGGATTGAACCTGGGTCTCCTGCACTGCAGGCAGACTTGTTTCCATCTGAGCCACCTAGGGAAGTGCAAAGACAAAATGATAAGCCAGTACATTACCTACTAGAATCACTAAAATGAAAAGACTGAACATACCAAATGCTAAGTCTAGTAACTGGAATTCTCATACGTTGTTAGTGGGAATGTAAAATAGAACAAATTCTTTAGAAGAAAAATAGACAGTTTCTCAAAAATTAGCATACATCCAACCCAGTCATTTATTCCTATGTAATTACCCAAGTCAAATGAAAACATATGTTCATATAAAGGCTGTACATGAATGTTCACAGTCACTTTGTTGTCTGTAATAATTCCAAACTGGATGCAGCACGAATGTCCATCAACAAGTGAATGAATAAAGAAACTGTATAATACAATGGAGCACTACTCAGCAACAGAAGAGAATGAACAATTGATAGAAACTAAAACATGGACAAATCTCAAAATAACTATGCTGAGCAGCAGAAGCTGAAGAACAAATAGTATGGATTGTATGATTTCATTTACTGAAGTTTCTAGAAAATGTAAACTAATTAATAACAGAAAGCAGACCAGCGGTAGCCTGGCAATGGAGGGGGATGACTGGGGAAGGGAAGAGAACAAGAAATTATAAAATGTTCACTACCTTGATGTGACAGTTTCACAGTGTATTCATATGTCAAATTTACCAAATATTATACTTTCAATATATGCTGTTTATTATATGGTAATTATATATCAATTAAGTTACTATATAAATACGAAAAAATAAAAGTGCTTACTTGAAATGGGCTGGACTTTAATATTAATAACCTGAAAATCCATACATAGCATACACATAGATATACTTACTTTAGCACATTTTCTGTCAAAAATGGACTCTTGCTGGTATCACTGGGAACATAATAGATTGAGGGAATAAATTTACCTTGCGATCCTGACACATTTCCTTAAAATATTTATCTGCAACTTAAAAATAGCTATGGGATCAGATGATATGGTAGTTGCTATGGAAACTGCGCATTTGAGGTAAAATCACAGCGTGTAAAAGTTGTAAGCTATGAACACCTTACGGTAACTGCTGCCCTGTAGTTCTTGTCACCTATCCTCCTGCTCTGGGGAGAAGAAATAATTGAACTTAATGAAATTTATAGTCTTTTAGAATATTTTTTTTCTCCAAAACATTCTCGTCTGCTGTGTCCTTTACTTGAGTTAACACCCCTGTGGTTCATAAATAAAAGTTGACATTTCAAGTGACAGAGAATGAAGAGTTTGCCATCAAGAATCATTTACAGGGAACCAGTGTGGAAAACTGCAGGCAACCTGACCAACAAGTAAAAGACAATTTATAGGAGAGGTCAATTTACACTAGTGAATGAGAAGGCAATGGGAAAGAGTTTGAGGACGTCCATAGTTTTCCTGTTAAATTTAATACTGGACTCGATTATTTTCAACACATGTTTAAGAACTAGTTTTCCTCTGGATAAATGTAGGAGAGTACATAGGTTTGAAGAAAAGTTATGACCAACCTAGACAGCATATTAGAAAGCAGAGACATTACTTTGCCAACAAGTCATGTATGGATGTGAGTTGGACTATAAAGAAAGCTGAGTGCCGAAGAATTGATGCTTTTGAACTGTGGTGTTGGGGAAGACTCTTGAGAGTCCCTTGGACTCCAAGGAGATTCAACCAGTCCATCCTAAAGGAAATCAGTCCTGGGTGTTCATTGGAAGGACTGATGCTGAAGCTGAAACTCCAATACTTTGGCCACTTGATGCGAAGAGTTGACTTATTAGAAAAGACCCTGATTCTGGGAAAGATTGAAGGTAGGAGGAGAAGGGGACGACAGAGGATGAGATTGGATGGCATTACTGACTCAATGGACATGAGTTTGATAAACTCCGGGAGCTGGTGATGGACAGGGAGGCCTGACGTGCTGCAGTCCATGGGGTCTCAAAAAGTCAGACACGACTGAGTGACTGACTGATGACATAGGTTTGAACTACCTAAGGAGCCAGTGAAAAACCTTGTATTCTTAGCCCTTTACAGGTGGTGACTTTCTGGCCCACAAGAAGCAATCATTATATTTCTGCTCTACCCACAATCCAACTGATATATTTCTTTCAGACCCTAGAATCACAGAATCTGGCTGAACATCAAACATAGCCTCCATCAAAGATATTTTTACCACTTGGTTCACTTGCTTTAATTATACCAGGTGTCTGGGATATTTTATTTTATTGAATCAACTAGATTTTCTGAAACCCACATAAAAAGACTATAAAATTGAGCTTAAACATGAGCTCATTTCTAATTTTAATGGTTTGAAATTGTCTCTGTTTTGCTAGTTAGTTTTGTTTCATTTTTAGGGGGCAATTAAACTAGAATTGTGTTTAGAGTACTCTGTCTTTAAGTTATTTCTCATGGTTAAGGCAACACAAATTAATATCTTTATCTTTCCTCTAAGGAAATTTCATCCTTATACTTTCAGTGTTCAAGTCATCCTCTGGAAAAAAATTTCAAGCTGGGAAGTGTATATTCTTTCTCAGACCACATCCCCTCTAAAAGGCTATAATTTAACAGAGCTACTTCAAACTCCCTTCTGATAGGGAGTTTCCTCATCCCTGATAGGATAAAGTCCAAACAGATGTAGCCTTCCATGCCCCCTGCAACTACTGCCTACTTTTCCAGGGTCACCAATAGCCAGGTCCTTCATGGCCCTCTTCCCTAAAGAAAAATAAAATTACTTCTATTTCCCAAAATCCGTCTTGCTGTTTAATCTTTCCGTTATTTGCCCATGATTTCTCTGAGAACATTTAACTCTTTTTTTTTTTTAGATCTAAACAACTCCTGCTTATTCCTCTAAAGCTTTTTCTGACTTCATCAAGGAGAGCTGACCATTCCCTCTTACCTCTCTGTCTATGCGTGTGTCTATAAAACGCTCTCTATAGTATTGCACATAACCATCCACCTTATGAGATTGTTCACCCTCTAAAAGCAGGGTCATCCTACTCACTTTTTTGTTTTTTTTAATTTATTTATTTAAATTGGATGATAATTGCTTACCATCACTTTTGCATTCTTTACATATAAAGTAACACCAAAACCCAGATCATCTGCCAGTCTGAGTCTGGCGCCCCTGGTGGACGTTGTGTATTCAGAATGTAATTGTTATTTTTCTCCTTTATGACAGTGTTTTAGTCAAAGTCATGGGAATGCTAGACTCTTATCATATCGATTTCCCAAGGCATTCTGTATGATGCAGAAATAGGTGCAGAACCACAGTGAATCAGAGAACCATAATTGTTATGCATGTACATTATTCGTAAAAGAAGAATTCTGGTTCTCAGCTATTTGGAATGTATGGTTTATATTCAAAGCCCAAATGAGATCTCCTTCTTTCACTCTGTCTATTCAGTTGGAGGAAGACAATTTCAGAGGGTGGATGCTGAAAATTCAGAGCATGTCTCTTCATCTAGTTTTATGAAATGATTGAGAGGCCTACAGAGTAGATATGGTTTAGTCATACAGGGACTCTGACCAGTCAGGTCTTTCCTTGCAAAAAGTAGAGGGGTCTAAGCAGGTAAGTCACAGAGAGGCTATAAAACTGATTCCCCCTTCTCTATGCACCTTATAACGTGGATGATGTAGTCAGCAATAACTTCTGGCTACCAGTAGTCATGTATGGATGTGATAATTGGACTAAAAAGAAAGCTGAGTGCCAAAGAATTGATGCTTTTGAACTGTGGTGTTGGAGAAGACTCTTGAGAGTCCCTTGGACTGTAAGGAGATCCAACCAGTCCATCCTAAAGGAGATCAGTTCTGAGTATTCTTTGGAAGGACTGATGTTGAAGCTGAAACTCCAATCCTTTGGCCAACTGATGTGAAGAGCTGACTCATTTGAAAAGACCCTGATGCTGGGAAAGATTGAGGGCGGGAGGAGAAGGGGACAACAGAGATGAGATGGTTGGATGGCATCACCGACTCAATGGACATGAGTTTGGGTAAACTCTGGGAGTTGGTGATGGACAGGGAGGCCTAGCGTGCTGCGGTCCATTGGGTCACAAAGAGTCAGACACGACTGAGCAACTGAACTGAACTGAGAACATACTGTCTTCCCAGGCCACACGATTCTAATGCTCTTCATTAAAGTTGTTTGTGGTGAATTTGTTGCTTAATAGGGACAGCAAAAACACTATACAAGTAATTTTCAGCTGGAAATAGTAGCTAATCTTTGTTCAGCACTTCTTACATGTCAGGCACTAATTTTGCACACTTCATAAAGATTAACTCATTTAATTCTCTCACTAATTCCATAAACACAGTTATACACAATCTGGATACCAAGATGTTCAGTAGTTTGTGCAAAGTTGCGTAGAATTAGGACTTTAATCCAGGCAATTTGCTTTGGCTTCTTAGCCTTTAAACACTATATGACCTTGTGCCTTTTTAGAACAGCTCCTAGGTACCAGCTACTGTGTCAGGTGTGGAGACACAATGGGAAACAGCACAGATACAGCACCGACTTTCACAAGTTCCACAGTCTAGTGAAGGACAGGCACTGTGATACAGTGTGATGGAAGTACCTGTGCGAATTCCAAAACCATACTTTGTGGCTATTAATTGTGAAAACTGATAAGCCTCTTTTACTATTGTGATTATGTAACTAGTGCTCACTTAATACCATCCTATCATGATTGAACAACAGAAAAATTATAGAATTCTATATCACCAACACTACCATTTATTAGACAAACCTGTAATCACTTTTTAAAATCCATATGCATATCAGAATTATCTTGGAATCTTTTGAAAATTATAAATGTCCAGGTACTGAGCTTTTTTTTTTTTTTTTTGCCAGAGCTCCAGTTATGTTTCTAATTAGCACCCACATTTAATAAAATCTGGACTCTATGAGAATCTTTTACTTTTACCTAGTTTGTTTCACATTTCATATTCAGGGCTCTGCTTTCATTTAGTTTATGTTTTCCAGTTTCTCCATCTCTTCTTTTTTTTTTGTATGTTTTATCTCAAGCATAGTAGAAAAACTTTTGTATACATGTGTATATAATATGTATAATATATATATTTTTGAAAACATGAATTTTTGCCTAACTAAAAAATTTATGACATTTTTGATTCTACTAGTTTGACTTAATATGAATGGAATGCTAGATTTGTAATTTTAAAAAATAGATACACAACCCACAACAAGGGTTTACTGTATAGCACAGGGAACTATAATCAATATCTTGTAATAAACTATAATGGAAAATAATTTCAAAAATAACATATGTGTACATGTATAGTTGAATCACACACACAAAAAAGAATTCTATTTTTTGAAGTTTAGTAGTATTTATCTTTTTGCCAATTTTTCTGAATGTCCTATGGACATCTAATAACAAGGTATCGGATATAAAATTTTAAGTATGTTGGTGTAGGATATGGTTAATATAAATTAAATGTAAATATGTTTAAATTATTAATTACATCATTTCATTCAAGATGTTCCTATTCTTATGTTTTCTGCATTTGATAAAATATTCTCAGAGAAATGTTAATATGTCTCACTGTGATTATATGTTTTTTCTTTTCCCATGTATTTTTTTCTGATTTTTGATTTATATATCTGTTTCTTTATTGTTAAGGTGACTGATGGCTTATGATGACTATCTTCTATGTGAATTGTACATTTTATCATTAAAAATATTCATCTTTGTTTCATTTAAAATAAATAAATAAACAGGACGAGCTAAAAAAAAGAGAAATATCTGTCATATATGATCAGCATTTGTACCACAGATTCATACTAATCTTCTATATATTCTAGTGTACATAACCATGCAATTGTAGTTAATATTTATGATATCCCTGTGTCAAGAAAAGAAGCAAAGACTTCAAAAAGAACAAAAATAAAATATACCCATTATTGGAGTTAAGAATTATATTTCATTCTATTTTTCAAATGATAATTTGTATGTAATACATGAGTCATTTAATTGGCATATCAAATGAAACAGAATATTTAATTTCCTATCCCTTCTTAAGGAATGAGAATTTATTAATATGTAAGATTTTACATTTTGAGAAATTACCAATGGCAAATTTTAGTCAACATACTGTTGTTTAGATATATGTGTGACTTGAGAAATTACAATGTGTAAGAAGAATCTAACTTACGTACATCTCAAATTGAAATTGGGAGATTTTAACATTTTATTTACACGTGTTTTTATTAGAAACTTTTGATGATCTTTATAAATATAATGGAATCATATTTATTTATAATGATGGTCAATTGCTGATATTACTGATGTTTAATCTCTAATTATGTCCAACTCTTTGAGACCCCATGGACTGCAGCATGCCAAACCTCCCTATCCTTCACTATCACCCAGAGTTTGCCCAAGTTCATGTCCATTGAATTGGGGATGACATCCAACCATCTCATCCTCTGCCACCCTCTCCTCCTTTTAGCTTCAATCTTTTCCAGCATCAGGGTGTTTTCCAATGAGTTGGCTGTTTGCATCAGGTGGCCAAAGTTTTTTTTTTTTTTTTTTTTTTTTTCATTTATTTTTATTAGTTGGAGGCTAGTTACTTTCCAGGAGTTGGTGATGGACAGGGAGGCCTGATGTGCAGGGATTCATGGGGTCACAAAGAGTTGGACACGACTGAGAGACTGAACTGAACTGAACTGAATTACTTTACAATATTATGGTGGTTTTTGCCATACATTGACATGAATCAGCCATGGATTTACATGTGTTCCCCATCGTGATTCCCCCTCCCACCTCCCTTCCCATCATCCCATCCCTTTAGGTCTTCCCAGTGCACCAGCCCTGAGCACTTGTCTCATGTATCCAACCTGGACTGGTGATCTGTTTCACACTTGTTAATATACATGTTTCAATGCTGTTCTCTCAGATCACCCCACCCTTGCCTTCTCCCATAGAGTCTAAGAGTCTGTTCTATACATCTGTGTCTCTTTTTCTGTCTTGCATATAGGGTTATCATTGCCATCTTTCTAAATTCCATATATATGCATTAGTATACTGTGTTGGTGTTTATCTTTCTGGCTTACTTCACTCTGTATAATTGTCTCCAGTTTCATCCATCTCATTAGAACTGATTCAAATGTATTCTTTTTAATGGCTGAATAATATTCCATTGTGTATATGTACCATAGCTTTCTTATCCATTCGTCTGCTGATGGGCATCTAGGTTGCTTCCATGTCCTGGCTATTATAAGCAGTGCTGCAATGAACACTGGGGTACACGTGTCTCTTTCAGATCTGGTTTCCTTGGTGTGTATGCCCAGGAGTGGGATTGCTGGGTCATATGGCAGCTCTATTTCCAGTTTTTTAAGGAATCTCCACACTGTTCTCCATAGTGGCTGTACTAGTTTGCATTCCCACCAACAGTGTAAGAGGGTTCCCTTTTCTCCACACCCTCTCCAGCATTTATTGCTTGTAGACTTTTGGATAGCAGCCATCCTGACTGGCGTATAATGGTACCTCATTGCGGTTTTGGTTTGCATTTCTTTGATAATGAGTGATGTTGAGCATCTTTTCATGTGTTTGTTAGCCATCTGTATGTCTTCTTTGGAGAAATGTCTGTTTAGATTTTTGTGGCCAATGTTTTAGAGCTTCAGTGTCAGTCCTTCCAAAGAGTATTCAGGGTTGATTTATTTTACAATTGACTGCTTTGATCTCCTCTCTGTCCAAGGGACACTCAAAAGTCTTCTCCAGTACCACAGTTCAAAAGTACCAGTTCTTCAGTGCTCAGCCTTCTCTATGGTCCAGCTCTCACAACTGTACATGGCCACTGGAAAGCCCACAGTTTTGACTATGTGGACCTTTGTTGGCAAAGTGATGTCTCTGCTTTTTAATATGCTGTCTAGGTTTGTCACAGCCTTCCTTCCAAGGAAGCAAATGTCTGCTACTTTCATGGCTGCAATCACCACCCACAGAGATTTTGGCGCTCAAGAAGAGAAAATCTGTCACTGCTTCCACTTTTTTCCCTTCCACCTGCCATGAAGTGATGGGACCAGATGCCATGATCTTCATTTTCTGAATGTTGACTTTTAAGCCAGCTTTTTCACTCTCCTCCTTCACCCTCATCAAGAGGCTCTTTACTTCCCTTTCATGTTCTTCCATTAGAGTGATATTATCTGCATAATGTGAGGTTGTTGATAAATCTCCTGGCAATCTTGATTCCAGCTTGTAACTCAACCTGCTCAGCATTTTGCATGATGTACGCTGCATATTAGTTAAATAAATAGGGTTACAGTATACGGTCTTGTCATGCTTCTTTCCCTATTTTGAACCAGTCAGTTGTTCCATTTAAGAATCTAACTGTTGCTTCTTGACTTGCATACAGGTTTCTCGGGAGACAGTTAAGATGGTCTGGTGTTCCCATCTCTTTAAGAATTCTCCACAGTTCATTGTGATCCACGCAAAGTATTCTTGCCTGGAGAATCCCATGGAGAGAGGACTGGGGTGGGGCTACAGTCCATGGGGTCTCAAAGAGTCATACACAACTGAGTAGCTAACACTTTCACAGTCAAAAGCTTTCGCGTAGTCAATAAAACAGAAGTAAATGTTTTTCTGGAATTCCATTGCTTTCTCTATGATCCAACAAATGTTGGCAACTGGATCTCTGATTCCTCTGCTTTTTCAAAACCAACTTGTACATCTGGAAGTTCTCAAGTACCGCTGAAACCTAGCTTGAAGGGTTTTGAGCATACATTACTACCATGGGAAGTGAGTGCAATTGTCTGGTAGTTTGAACATTCTTTAGCATGGCCCTTCTTTAGAATTGGGGTAAAAACTGATCTTTTCCAGTCTTCTGGCCACTGCTGGATTTTCCAAATTTGCTGATGTATTGAGTGTAGCCCTTTAAATGATGGTCAAGTGGGTAGTTTAATAGAGTTTCTATTATTTCAAATTAAGCTTTTTTTGGTCATATTACCCACACATTGCAATTTTAATCATTTATGTTTTACTCTATCTTTTTTAAAAAGAATTAAAAATCAAAGATATGGCTCTACAATTTTTGAGGATATTATTTTATCACTTATGAAATTAGGAAATTGCATTTCAGGCAACTATCTGCTTATTGGAAATTATCCAATAGAAACAATAGCTCTGATTTGAATGCTCACACATTGTGTTGTCTAGTATGATGATATGCTTGTAATTACATTGAGTCAGTTGTTTATGATTTTCTGGATCACAGAACAACTTGTAAAATTTTACCAGCTAATTAACTGTATTTTTTAATAGAACATTTTGATCATATATAGGGAGTGTTGATTTTCAGAGAACAAAAGTAGCTAAAGCAAAAAGAGAAATTCATTGGAACATTACAGGGATTCTAAGGAAGTATTATAGCAAATATTCACTGACTACATGCTGTGTGCCAAGAGCTATTCTAAACACTCCCCTCATTAAAGTATTTCCATAATAGCCAGTTTTTGCCAAGTTCTGCTCTGGTGACAAATAACTCCGAATATAAGTAGCTCACAGCATCAAAGATCTACTTCTTGCTCCAGTTACATGTTGGATATGCCACTTTATTTAGGGGCCCAACTCTGTTTTAGATTCAAGGCAGAGAAATAAAGAGAATTAGCCAAACCATGCAAGAGCTCCTACAACTTCCATGAGGTCACAGTAGCGAACAGAACAAGTGCCATGTCCAAGCTTAACAGTCAGTGGAGAGGGGAAATAAGCTCTTCCCATAGATGGCACTGTAATCAGATGTCAACAAGTAAGGATGCATGAGAGGGCAGGAACTATTTGGCAATAATAATACAATCATCCTCTGTCTGCTTCTCTGTATCATCTCTGCCTCATAATGTCTGCTTCTCTGCATTCTGGTATTCTTCTCACATCATTGCATACAATGCTGCATTTCTTGATTCATAAATACTTTTTCTCTTAATCACACACAATCTGAGTTTATCGGGTTTTTGTAGTAAGTCGCAGCTTTAGTTAGACTTTTATCATGAGTATTTTTTATTTTTAAAGAATTTACTGAGTTTTACCTTGGCAAATTCACAAATTCCAAACAAAGTTTGATTAAGCAGGCCAATATTTTACTTCTTGCCATGGATTGTCTTAAATTCTGTCACTGAGAGTGTTATACAGTGTTATCTTTTATCTAAGTTGATGAGGTATATTTCCATTTGCAAGTCCACAAATTCTGGAATTTCTGAACTTTCTGTATTCTCCTTCAACTCCACTTTGAAAACTGATATTATATTTTGGAGCCTTTGCGCTTGCAATACTTTTTGACCTTAAGCATTTCTATTCTTATATTGTCCAAAGCATCCAAAAATACCTGATTGACACTATCAACATTCTAATGTTTCATGTTTTTATCTAAAGGAAAAGTTCTTATTGTGTAATCTGTCTTTCAAATTATAGAGGCAATATTTTTGCCAAATATATTAAATGTTTAGCAGTGGTCACAGGACTGGAAAAGGTCAGTTTTCATTCCTATCTCAAAGAAGGGTAATGCCAATGTTCAAAGTACTGTACAATCACATTCATTTCACATGCTAGTGAGATAATGCTCAAAATCCTTTGATCTAGGCTTCAAAAGTATGTGAACCATAACTTTCAGATGTACAAGTTGGGTTTAGAAAAGGCAGAGGAACCAGAGATCAAATTGCTAACATTCCTTGGGTCATAGGGACTTCCCTGGTGGCTCAGATGGTGAAGAGCCTGCCCACAATGCGGGAGATCCGGGTTCAATCCCTGAGTCAGGAGATCCCCTGGAGAAGGAAATAGCAACCCACTCCAGTATTCTTGCCTGGAAAATCCCATGGATGGAGAAGCCTGGAGGGCTACTGTTCCTGGGGTCACAAAAAGTTGGTTATTACTGAGCAACTAACACTTTCACTTTTCACTTGGATCATAGAGAAAGCAAGAGACTTGAAGAAAAACACCTACTTCAGTTTCATTGACTATGGTAAAGCCTTCGACTGTGTGGATCACACCAAACTGTGGAAAATTCTTAAAGAGATGGAAGTACAGGACCACCTTACCTGTCTTCTGAGAAACATGTATGCAGGTCAAGAATCAAGAGTTAGAACAGGAAATGCAACAACTGACTGGTCAAAAACTGGGAAAGGACTAGGAAAAGGCTGTATATTGTCAACCTGGTTATTTAACATAGAAGTTGGCCATAGAAGTTAAAAATCCAGGGTGACAATATGCAGCCTTGTCCTACTCCTTTCCCAGTTTTTGACCATCAGTTGTTCCATTTCCAGTTCTGACTCTTGCTTCCTGACTTGCATACAGGTTTCTCAGGAGACAAGTAAGGTGGTCTGGTACTCCTATCTCTTTAAGAATTTTCCACAGTTTGTTGTGATCCACACAGTTCAAGGTTTACAATAGTCAGTGAAGCAGAAGTAGATATTTCCCTTGCTTTCTCTATGACCCAACAAACAGTACATCATGCAAAATATCAGGCTGGATGAATCCCAAGTTGGAATCAAGATTGCCAGGAGAAATATCAACAATCACAGATATACAGATGATATCACTCGAATGGCAGAAAGTGAAGAGGAACTAAAGAGCCTCTTGATGAGGGTGAAAGAGGAAAGTGACAGAAGCTGGCTTGAAGCTCAACATTCAAAAGATGAAGATCATGGTATCTGGTCCCATCAGTTCAGTTCAGTCACTCAGTCACGTCTGAATCTTTGCAACCCCATGGACTGCAGCATGCCAGGCCTCCCTGTCCATCACCAAGTCCTGCAGTTTACTCAAACCCATGTCCATTGAGTCGGTGATGCCATCCAACCACTTCATCTTCAGTTGTCCCCTTCTCCTCCTGTCTTCAATCTTTCCCAGCATCAGAGTCTTTTCTAATGAGTCAGTTCTTCACATCAGGTGGCCAAAATATTGGAGTTTCAGCTTCAGCATCAGTCCCTCCAGTGAATATTCAGGACTGATCTCCTTTAGGATGGACTGGTTGGATCTCCTTGCAGTCCAAGGGACTCACAGGAGTCTTCTCCAACACCACAGTTCAAAAGCATCAATTCTTAAGTGCTCAGCTTTCTTTATAGTCCAACGCTCACATACATACATGACTACTGGAAAAACCATAGCCTTGACTAGATGGACCTTTGTCAGCAAAGTAATGTCTCTGCTTTTTAATATGCTGTCTGGGTTGGTCATAACTTTCCTTCTAAGGAGCAAGCATCTTTTAATTTCATGGCTGCAGTCACCATCTGCAGTGATTTTGGAGCCCAAGAAAATAAAGTCTGTCACTGTTTCTGGTCCCATCACTTCATGGCAAGTAGAAGTGGAAAAAGTGGAAGCAGTGACAGATTTTCTCTTCTTGGGCTCCAAAATCACTGTGGTTGGTGATTACAGCCATGAAATTAGAAGACACATGCTTCTTGGAAGGAAGGCTATGACAAACCTAGACAGTATATTGAAAAGCAGAGACATCACTTTGCTGACAAAGGTCCATATTGTCAAATCTGTAGTTTTTCCAGCAGTCGTGTATGGATGTGAGAGCCAGACCATAAAGAAGGCTGAGTGCTGAAGAACTGATGTTTTCAAATTGCCATGCTAGAGAAGTCCTTTGGATTGCAAGCAGATCAAGCCAGTAAATCCCAAAGGAAGTCAGCCCTGGATATTCACTGGGAAGACTGATGCTGAAGCGGAAGCTCCAGTACTTTGGCCACCTGTTGCAAAGACCTGACTCATTAGAGAAGACCCTGATTCTGGGAAAGAATGAGTCAGGAGGAGAAGAGGGTGACAAAGGATGAGATGGTTGGATGGTATCACTGACTCAATGGCCGTGAATTTGAGCAAACTCCTGGAGGCAGTTGAGGACAGAGGAGCCTAAAGTCCTGCAATCCATGGGGTTGCAGAGAGTCAGACAGGACTCAGGCATTGAACAGCAGCAACAACTGCATACAAGAGTCATTATTTTTCTAGCCATTACAGTTCCAGCCAATAACCATTTCCTTTCCCCTTACTAGCTAGCCCTGAAGGTAACACCACATTATTTAGAGTTTGTTTATAGTACGTTCCTACCACCAATTTCTGTGTGCTTCACCCTTGCTAGACTTTTCTGTAGTACCAAACAATTACTAATTTTTAGTGATTTATCACATCAGTGTTGTTTTTTTTTTCTTTTTTTCTTGCTTATGTTACACGTCAACTGAGGTCAGCATGGACTCTACTTTGTTCTTTGATCAAAATGTCCTGTTTATTTGAGGATTCAGGTTTCCAGGGCAGGGTGATTAGAAGCAGTGATTAAACAATATTTCTTAGAGCTTCTGCTCAGCTGTCATTTGTTCATCTTGCTCATATCCCACTGGTCAGGGCAAGTCAGGAGACCAAGTTTGACTGTCAGTACAAGAGTGCACTACTGGCCACCCATCAGTGAGCAAGAATGTGTAATCCTCTTGCTGGGAAGGCAACAAAAAGCTGGAAACAAACAAACAATCTAGTATACTCACAATAGCCTCATTTCACACATGAGAAAAGTGGAGCGAGTTAGCTTAAATAGCTTGGGAGATCACATTGCTGGTGAGACGAAGATTTTAAGTCTGATTTGAGGGCTAACTATTTTAGCCACAAAAAATGATGTAAATACAGCTGGGCCTCACAGAGACTTTGTAAGTCATCAGGCACTACTTCTTTCAGTGAGCGAATAGTCTCTTATCAACTAAAGCATACTCATGCCTTCTGTAGACACAGAGGAAAATGAATTCATGAATATCTATCCTTACCCTTCATAAACCCACGATCTCAGCACTCAACTTTAACTTTTGCAGGGTCTTTCTTTTCTAGTTTCAAATTTCCAGGGGGGAAAATAAATGATGTCAGTATCTTAGTTATGGGGATAGGTTTAATGAGTTCCAGCTGAGGATTCAGTTTTTTGTTTGTTTGTTTGCTTTTTCTGGCCTTGAGAAGGGTCTTTAACTTTGCTACAGAATGAAACATGCAGAACTCAAACTAAGCTACAGAAGCCTGAGAGGGTGGGCCCTTAGCATTTGAGTGCAGAGACCACGTTCACAGCCGTGACCCTTCCAGGCTTGGCAGCTCAGTGTAGGTGGTGGTGTCCCTGCCGGATCACATTCTCCGGGAACGCTTTCAACTCCCTGGGGACCTCCTTGTAGATGAGACCAGGTTTTGTTTTATAATGGGTTACATGTTAGAAGAGTCTCATTTGCTTCATTTGGAAATATGAATTATGTGAATTATGGACTGATCTAGTCACGTTCATATTTCCTCTTTCGGAAATGACTTCTGGCAAGAATGAGAACCTCAGTTTCTAGTCAGGTTTATGCAAAGAAGTAATAAATAAATAATAAGTAATAAATCTTCACTTATTAATACATGTACGTGCAGTTGAATAAGCAAATGTTGGTGAAAGGGTGAAATAAAAAAGATCAGTACCTATTACATTCATAAGAATAGCAAACTGGAGACCCTGGTGACTGAAAATGACTCATCCATTTCTAAAAGGGAATCCATAATCTTGTTAGAAGGTAAAGAACTCTCAGGACTTCCCTGGCAGCCCAGGTGGTAAAGAATCTGCCTGCAATTCAGGAGACCCCGGTTCGATTCCTGGGTCAGGAAGATGCCCTGGAGAAGGGCTAGGCTACCCACTCCAGTGTTCTTGGGCTTCCCTGGGGGCTCAGATGGTAAAGAATTCACCTGCAATGTGGGAAGTATTGGTTCAGTCCCTGGGTTGAGAAGATCCCCTGGAGGAGGCCATGGCAACCACTCCAGCATTCTTGCCTGGAGAATCCCCATGGACAGAGGAGCCTGGTGGGCTACAGTCCGTGGGGTCGCAAAAAGTCAGACAGGACTGAGCGATTAAGCACAGAGCAGCAAAGACCTTTCAGAGGCCAAACCAAAAGGTAAATTAAAACGGCAACCTGGCTTGATAAGTAGCCCCATATCCTGAGGTTGCTGCCAAATGAAATCCAATTTTCACAGTTTCTTAGCAGCTGTACTGGGGAGGGTCAGAAGAAAGAGTCAAGCCTCACCTGGAGCGGGGGGGCCATAGGCAAGCTCAGCACATGGAGTTACACTTTCAAAGCTGAAATGAACTAGGCTAGACTGCCCTTCTCTCTGCACCTGAAGAGTGAAGAGGAAAGGGGCATGTTTTGACATTTCTCTCAGTGGAGAACAGATATTCCCTGAGATCTGGTACCACAAGCCAACTTTGGTCGTTTGTAGTTAGAATCTGCAGCGACCAGGCTGCCTGAAATCTCGCTTTTCACGCTCCAGTCGCTCTGTTTGTGTGGCTCTGGGACTTGTCTTCAGTGCTCTCCCTTACAGCTCCCGGGTCTTAGGTTTCATGGCTTCATCTTTCGTGGATGGCTTCTTTTGCATGTGTCTTAGTAATTTTCTACAAGAGTGAGTAGTTTACGTATATGTTGGAGACTGTAAGGCAAAGACTGCCTGCTGTTCACCAAAATCCACTTCTTCTTTTTTCTTGGCATATGACTAGACTACAGTCCATCTCCTTTGAAACTAAATTATAACCATTGGAATATGAGAATGGTATTTGCCACTTTCAGGCCTTGAAAAGGAGTACGTCAAGGCTGTATATTGTCACCCTGCTTATTTAACGTATATGCAGAGTACATCATGAGAAACGCTGGGCTGGGAGAAGCACAAGCTGGAATTAAGATTGCCAGGAGAAATATCAATAACCTCAGATACGCAGATGACACCACCCTTATGTCAGAAAGTGAAGAAGAACTAAAAAGTTTCTTGATGAAAGTGAAAGAGGAGAGTGAAAAAGTTGGTTTAAAGCTCAACATTCAGAAAACTAAGATCATGGCATCTGGCCCCATCACTTCATGGAAAATAGATGGGGAAACAGTGGAAACAGTGTCAGACTTTATTTTTTGGCGTTCCAGAATCACTGCAGATGGTGATTGCAGCTATGAAATTAAAAAACACTTACTCCTTGGGAGGAAAGTTATGACCAAACTAGATAACATATTAAAAAGCAGAGACATTACTTTGCCAACAAAGGTCCGTCTGGTCAAGGCTATGGTTTTTCCAGTGGTCATGTATGGATGTGAGAGTTGGACTGTGAGGAAATCTGAGTGCCAAAAAATTGATGCTTTTGAATTGTGGTGTTGGAGAAGACTCTTGAGAGTCCCTTGGGCTGCAAGGAGATCCAACCAGTCCATCCTAAAGGAGATCACTCCTGGGTGTTCATTGGAAGGACTGATGCTGAAGCTGAAACTCCAATACTTTGGCCACCTCATGCAAGGACTTGATTCATTGGAAAAGACCCTGATGCTGGGAAAGATTGAGGGCAGGAGGAGAAGGGGACAACAGAGGATGAGATGGTTGGATGGCATCACCGACTCTATGGGCATGAGTTTGAGTAAACTCCGGGAGTTGGTGATGGACAGGGAAGCCTGGCGTGCTGTGATTCATGGGGTTGCAAAGAGCCAGACACGACTGAGCGACTGAACTGAACTGAACTGATGCTGTATATTTTATATATATATATATATATACATGTGTTAGCATTCTGTCTTATTTTAGCAAGTTATATTATCCTAACAGATTACCTAATGGAGTACATTTTCTGTGTTTACAATTATCTTTATTTCACCTTCACACTTAAGTGATACTGTATATAGAATTTTGGGTTAACAACAATTTTTTTTTTCTATAGAATGAAAACAATTGTCTTCTATGATCCATGCTGCTGTTGAGGATTTGATATTCCTCTAGGAGAGCTCTTTCTTTTCTTTGGAAGTTTTTCTTTTTAGTTCCTGCATTCTGAATTTCCAAGATTGTTTTTGGGTCCATAAGGTCAGTTTGGTCACTTAATGAACACTTTTAAACTGAGCATTTATGTCTTTTACTTTTAAAATTATTTCTTCCATTTTCTGTGTGATAATTCCCTCCTCTTTTTTTTCCTGATCTTTCTTCTAAATGTATTATTAGAAAGATGCTTGAAAATTGTTATTACCTTTTCTTTTATATTTTTCATATATATTATCTTTTTGATCTATGTGCTGGATATTCCTTTGATTTTTATTCAAATATAATTTTAACCATCTCAAAATTCTGTAATTTTTAAAAAGTCATTGGCTTTCCCTATTCCTGTTTCAAAGCATCCTTTTCTGTTGTGTCTCCTCTTATTGTCCTTATAGGTTAATTCCATTTTAAACACATGTACTGTTCTTTCAGTTCAGTTTTTATAGAGAGAAGAAATAAATGTGTAATCAATCTGACATTTTAGGTAATGGAGTCTTTATGAGCAAAGTTTAAGGTAAAATACAACTAGAAATGATTTGTCGCTGAAGCCTAGTGACAGGTTATGTTTACATCTAGGTAATTTCAGTATTTATATTGCTTAGTGCCATTCAGCCATACAGCTCTAGGGATATGGGAAGAGCTGCAGGAAAGATTGGAAAATTTCTCTTTGTGTGAGGTAGGACATCTGGTCTCACACTCTCTAGCATATTAGATATTTTCAAATAACATATATCAAGTCAAGAGAAATAAGTTTCAGTGTATTCTAGCATTTAAAAATACAGGCTTCAAAGTTGTGAAGAGTTTAATTCAAACCCTGTTCCACTTTGATTATGTTTCTTAATTTCTCTGAGCTACTCAATTCTCATCTGTAAAATGGGGATTAATTATTATCTCTCCTTCATAGGCCTGTTGTGAGGATTAATTGAGATAATGTAGGCAATGTGTTTAGCACAGCATCAGGTATAGGAGGTACTGAATGAGTGACAGCTCTTATTATTTTAATGGCACATAATTACAAGTTAACAAAAGCTGTAACACTCCACATATGGGGATTGCTAGAATGAATGAAGGCATACACATACTCCTGAAATGAAGAAACATAAGTATATAAAATATTACTAGCTTACAATGAGTATTTAATTTTTAGAGAAAGAATTCATTAGGAAAAAAAGCATTGAAAGATATGTTCAAATTTATAGTTGTGCCAAAGGTCCTGGAGAGAAGTCGAAATGCCCTTTATTGATATATATAATTTATATCCTATAAAGGCTTAAACCTATTGTAAATAAATAATAAGTTTTGGTAAATCATTTTTCTTTGATTTCCTCTTATTTTAATTTCTATTAAGCCTAGTTTCTTTGCTTATTCACAAAAGGAAATGTTTCCCTCTAATTTAGATTCTTTAAAAACAGAAGTTACATATGAATGTAGCTTTAATCTATTATAAAATAAAAGGTAATTTATTATATTAACTTTCTCACTATACAAAAATAGAAAATTTAATAAATTAAAATTATTCTTTAATATCTTTCTTCCTCACTTTAATCTCACATTAAAATAAATGAAACATGTTCAAACTACTTTCTTAATCATTAAGAAGAGAACATGTAGAATTTATTTTATTATACCGAGTCTATGTTCTCACTATTGAGACCACCACAAGGGTGAATAATTTTAAACATTTTTTTTTCTAGAATGTGGATAAACTATTTAGGAAAATTGAGAGCTGTTTCTATATCCAGACAATACAAAAAATACAACAAGTTAAACCATGTTTATATATGTGTGAGAATGTATATGTATACATATGATGTTTATCCTTGTAATTCCTGAGTAATAATTCATTGTCAGAATAGAATATATCTTGTTATCTTTTTACCAGTTGACAGACATTTGTATTGTTTTCAGTCTTCATGTATTATGAATGTTGACTACAGACATTCATGTGTAATTCTTCATGTAGAAGTATGTTTTTCACTTCCCTGGGGTAAATAAGCAGAAGTGTAACTGCCGTGTCTTACAGTTGGTGTGTATTTAACTTAATAAGAAACCATCAAACTGTTTTCTAATACTGCTCTTCTATTTACACCCCTACAGGAATGTATGGGAATTACAGGTGTGCCACATCCTCCTTAGCATTGGGTGTTGTCAGTATTTTTTATTTTAGGCATTCTGGTGAATGAGAAAAAGAAATTAATTTTGGTTACAGTTGAGGAATTTCCACCATAACTGATTATACTGAGCACCTTTTCATTTGTTCATTAACCATTGATATATATTCAATTCTTCTTGCCATTTTTTATTGGTCATTTGCATTTTTCTTATTGATTTAAGAATTCTTATATTTAAAATATGAGTAAACATGATAAATATAAAATGTAAGTAAAAATACAATATAATATGTATATGATTTGAAAATATTTTATCCTTGTCTATATATGATTTGCTACTTCTTTTACTCATTGGGTGACACAGCTGAAATTTTAATTTTGTTAATGTATAATTTATATTTTTTTATTTTATGTTATTACTTTGTGTGTCTTAAGAAATCTTTAGCAAATTCAAGATTATTAAATTGTTCTCACGTTTTCTTCTAGAAGTTTTAAAATTTTCACTCTTATTTTTTGGTCTCTGGTCCATTTCAAGGTAGTATTTGTTTATGATGTCATATAAGGGCTGAGGTTCATTTCTGTGTATATGTATTATGGCTTCCCTGGTGGCTCAAATAAGGAAACTGCCTGCACTGGGGGAGATGTGTTTTCCATCCCTGGGTCGGGAAGATCCCATGGAGAAGGAAATGGCAATCCCCTCCAGTGTTCCTGCTGGAGAATTCTATGGAGAGAGGAACCTGGCTGATTGCAGTCCACAGGGTCACAAAGAGTTGGACACAACTGAGCAACTAACAATATGACTATCCAGTAATTTTAGCAACATTTATTGAAACACCTCTCCTTTCCCCATTGAATTTAACGTACCCTTTGTCAAAATTTAATTGACCATGTATATTTGGGCCTATCCCATTTATTTGTCTATACTTATGTCAGTACCATATTATTTTGATTACGATAGGTGTAAAAGTAACTGGGAAAATCAGGAATTGTGTGTCTTCTGAGTTTGTTCATTTTCAAGATTGTTATGATTATTTGATTTATAATGGAAATTTTATAATTACTTGGTCAATAATCTACCAAAGAAAATTTCCATTGGGATTTTGATTGGGATCACATCGAATCTATAGAACAATTTAGGAAAAACTGATGTGTTAACTCCATTGAATCTTTCAATTCTTGAACATAATCTGACTTATTATTTAGGTCTCCTTTAATTTCTCTCAGAAAAGAGAGAAATTCTATATCTTTCTCAGCATTTTATGGGTTTGGATGCTATTGTAAGTAAATTTTTTCAATAAATTTTGTTTTGCATCTTTTCTATTTATGTATAAAATAAAAGTTACTTTTTAAAATGATATATTTTTTATTCTGATGTATTATTAAATTTATTTATTAGCTCTTCTTAGTAGGTGAGTTGAGAATTCCTTAGGATAGTCCATAGTCTATGAATAGAAGCAGTTTACTTCTTTCTTGTAATTCTTTACATCTTATTTTGCTTTTTGTTGCCTTAATTGCACTGTCTAGGACATCAGTGGTAAGAGCAGACCATATCATTCTTATGCTCAAAGCACATATTTCTTAGGAGATTAATGTTTGATTATGGGAAATATAAAAAATATACTGAAGCAGACCAAAAAGCAAACTGAACTTCCACTTACTCTCATGAAATTGACCAACTAATTACAAACTAAAGACCAGTCTTGCTTCATCTATGTTTCTACTCATTCTTCCCTATTTGAAGCAAATTTTAGGTATCATATCATTTTATTCAAAGACATTTCAGTACCTTTTTCTGTAAGATGTGAGCTTTTTTTTTTAATACACACTATTATCATTACATCTGAACAAAAATACTAATAAGTCATTTATTCAATTAGTGTTCAGAATTTTAACTGTCTTCCAAATGTTCCAAATTTTCTTTGTTTTTGTTTATTTTCACCTTGCGTTTATTTGAAATGGGAATCAACTAAGTTTAAACATTACATCGGTGGTAAGTGTCTCCTACTTTCTTTGAATCTACTAAAGCTTTCCCTTCATCTCTTTTTCCCAGTCTGGATTTTGCTGACATGATGTTATGGCATTCTCATAATGTAGTTTACCAGAGGGGTCCCCAGCCCTCCATCCACAGACCAGTGGTGGTCTGTGGCCTGTTAGGAATGAGACCACACAGCAGGAGGTGAGCCGACAAGCAAGCAAAGCTTCATCTGTATTTATAGCCATAGCTGTTCCCCATCACTCATGTTACTACCTGAGCTCTGCCTCCTGTTAAATCAGTGGTGGCATTAGATTCTCACAGGAGTACAAACCCTACTGTATGCCTACTGTGCATGAAAGGAATCTACATTGCTCACTCTTTATGAAGATCATCCCTAAATCATCCCCCCATCCCCACCTCAATCCGTGGAAAATTTGTCTTCCATGAAACCAGTCCCTGGTGCTAAATAAAAGGTTGGGAACCACTGTTCTAACACATTTCTCTGTAGCAGACTCCTTTCTGAGGGGAGTCCAGACATATGTATATTCTTCTAAGGTGCTCAGGTGAATTTGAGCATAGTCAGGCATGGAAAGCCTGGAGAAGCTCCATGTCTTATATCCAGATTTCTTTCAATTTCTTTTTCCTAATGTTTTTTGTTGGAGTATAGTTGATTTAGCAATTTTTTTGTTAGCTTCAGATGTACAGCAAACTATAAGTTCTACATATTCACACATCCACACTTTAGATTATTTTCCCATAGAGATCATTACAGAGAATGACCTACCTGTCTACCTACCTTAAGTAGACTTACCTGTGCTATTCAGTAGGTTATGGTGGTTGGTGTCAAGTTCATGGTCTCCAAAGGAGAAAATTTCACTCTGGGACCAAAGATGTGGTCTCAGTCACTCAAAGTTTTGTGCAGTAAAGCTTTTACTAAAGTGAAAGGATAGGGAAAGCTTCTGACATAGACATCAGAAGCAGGTAGAAAGAGTACTCCCCTCGCTAGTTTGGGCCGGGCATTCTATACTCTTCTGCTAGCTGCTGAAAATACATGAAAAGAATGCCTCAAGGTTGTGAAAGTTTTACCCAGACTCTCTCACACAACATACATTCTGAGATAACATTGGCCCAAGATTAGCCAGGGAGAACGGGTTCTGGCAGCATGTCCCTGGATGAGATATATTGTTTTGTTGTATAATCAGGAGTATAAGTCTTGAAGAAGAATAGGTTCCCGAGCAAGATGTATTGTGACAGATATAATCGTTGACATAGGGCCTAAAGAAAAGCATTTCCATGAGCAAGATATATTGTTTTGCTGTGTAATCATTAGCTCCAGGCTTAAAGAAATCTAGTTTTCAGGTGAACTAGATTGTTGTCATAGCAACCCAGAGAAACATGTCCTATGTGACCAAGGCAAAAGAATTTAAAAAGGAAATGTTTGCCTCCTCCTCCTCGACGGTGCTTGGACTCCCTATCAACCTGCCTAAGCTTTAACTCTCTCAGCTCTTATTAGTTATCTATTTTATATACAGTAGTGTGTATATGTCAGTCATCTCCCAGTTTATCCTTCTCTCCCGTCTCCCTCTGTGGTAACCGTAACTTTGTTTTCTAGATTAGTGACCTTGTTTCTGCTTTGTAAATAAATTCATTTGTACTATTTTAAAAAGATTCCTCATGTAAATGATATATATTTGTCTTTTTCTGTCAGAATTGCTTCACTCGTATGACAGTCGCTAGGTCTATCCATGTTGCTGCAAAAGCATTATTTTGTTCTTTTTGATTACTGAGTAATATCTCCTCGTATATACATACCAAATCTTCTTTATCCATTCCTATGCTGATGGGCATTTAAACTGCTTCCCCATGTTCTAACTATTGGAAATAGTGCTGTAATGAACATGGGGGTGTATGTATCTGTTCAAATTATACTTTTCTCCAGATACATACCCAGGAGTGGGATTGCTGTATCATATGGTAGCTTTATTTGCAGTTTTTTTTTTTTTTTTTCGTCTATTTTTATTAGTTGGAGGCTAATTACTTTACATGATTGTAGTGGGTTTTGTCATACATTGACATGAATCAGCCATGGATTTACATGTATATTTGCAGTTTTTTAACGAACCTCCATACTCTTCACCAGTTTACACTCCCACTAACAGTGTAGGAGTGGGATTTACCATTTGTAGATTTTTTTGATGATGGCCATCCTGTCCAGTGTGAAGGGATATTTCACTGTAGTTTTACTTTGCATCTCTCTAATAATTAATGATATTTAGCATCTTTTCATGTGCTTTATGGACATCCATATGTCTTCTTCAGAAAAATGTATATTTAGATATTCTGCTCATTTTTTTATTTGACAGCAAGGGCTGTCTGTGTATTTTGGATATTAATCCCTTGTTGGTTGCTTCATTTGCAAATATTTTCTCCCACTGTGAATGCTGCCTTTTTGTTTTGTTTATGGTTTCCTTTGCTGTCCAAAAGCTTTTAAGTTTAATTAGATCTCATTTGTTTATTTTGTTTTTGTTCTCATCACCCTAGGAGGTGGGTCAAAGAGATCTTGTGGCAATTTATGCCAGAGAGTGTTGTGCCTATATTTTCCTCTAAAAGTTTGATAGTACCAGGCCTTACATTTAGGTCTTGATCCATTTTGAATTTGTTTTTATGTATGGTGTTAGAATGTGCTATAATATTATTCTTCTACATGTAGCTGAACATTCTTCACAGCACTACTTCTTACATAATCTTGCCTCCTTTGTCATAGATTAAGTGACCATAGGTACATGGTTTTAGAAAGTCTCTGGATTTAGCATCCTGTTCCATTAATCTCTACATACTGCTTTGATAACTGTAACTTTGTGGTATAGTATGAAGTCAGAAAGGTTGATTCTTCCAGGTCCATTTTTCTTTCTCAAGATAGCTTTGGCTATTTGGGGATCTTTTGTGTTTCCACACAAATGGTAAGACTTTTGTTCTAATTCTGTGAAAAATGCCACTGGTAATTTGGTAGCGATTGCATAGAATATGTTTTGGTTCTATAGCCATCTTCACAGTATTGATTCATCCAATCCAAGAATGTGGTATCTGTTTGTGTCATTTTTTACTTCTTTCATCAGCATCTTATAGTTTTCTTAGTACAAGTCTTTTGCTTCCCTATGTAGGTTTATTCCCAGGCATTTTATTCTTTTTGATACAATGGGAAGTTGGAATTTTAAAAAAATTTCTCTTTATGATATTTCATTGCTAGTGTATAGGAATGCAAGGGATCTCTTTGTATTAATTTTGTATCCTGCAGCTTTACCAAATTCATTGATGAGCTCTGTTGGTTCCTTGGTAATATTGTTAGGATTTTCTGGAGTATCATATCATCTGCAAACATTGGCAGCTTTACTTCTTTTACAATTTGAATTTCTTTTATTTATTTTTCTTCTCTGATTATTGTGTCTAGGACTTCTGAAACTATGTTGAATAAAAGTGGAATGAGTGGATATTCTTGTCTTATTCCTGACCTTAGAGAAAATGTTTTCATTTTTTCACTTTTTAGAATGATGTTTGCCATGGATTTGTCATACATGGCCTTGATTGTGTTGAAGTAGGTTCCCTTTATGCCCACACTCTGGAAAGTTTTCATCACAAATGTGTGTTGAATTTTGTGAAAAGCTTTTTCTGCCTCTATTGAGATGATCATATGGCTTTTATTCTTCAGTTTGTTAACATGGTGTATGTATCACATTGATTGATTTGTGTATATTGAAAATTCCTTGCATCCCTGGGATATATCACACTTGATAATGGTTTATGATCCTCTTCATGTGTTGTTGGATTCAGTTTGCTAGTATTTTGTTGAGGATTTTTACATCTATGTTCATCAGTGATATTGGCCTATAATTTTCTTTTTCGCGTGATAGCTCCATCTTGTTTTGGTGTCAGAATGATTGTGGCCTTGTAGAATGAGCTTAGGAGTTTTCCTTTATTCCTTTCTGAGCAATTTTTTGGAAGACTTTCAGAAGGATAGGTGTTAACACTTCTCTAAATTCACCCATGAAGCCATCTAGTCCTAGACTTCTGTTTGTTGGAAATTTTTAAATCGCAGTTTCAATTTCATTGCATTGCTTCTGATTGTTCTGTTTATATTTTCTGTTTCTCCCTGGTTTGGTCTTGGAAGGTTGTGTCTTTCTAAGAGTTTGCCCACTTTCCAGGCTGTCCATTTTATAGGCATATAGTTGCTGGAGTAGTCTCTTATGATCCTTTGTATTTCTATGGTGTCTGCTTGATTTGAGTCCTCTGTCTTTTTTTTTTGATGACTCTGGTTAAGGTTTATCAAAGTTTTTTTTTTTTTAATCTTCTCAAAGAACCATTGGTTTAGTTTCATTGATATTTGCCATTGTTTCCTTCATCTCTGTTTCATTTATTTCTTCTCTTACCTTTATGATTTCTTTCATTCTTCTTTTCTATCATTCAGCTTTGGGTTTTGTTTGTTTTTCCTTCTCTGGTTGTTTATTTGAGATTTTTTTTTTGTTTCCAGAAAAGTTTTCACCTATTCCAAAGGCAAAAAATGTGACTAAGAGACAGTTTCTAAAATAGGAAACCTGAATGTCAGGGTGATGTGACTGCAGTCTCTGGGGAGCAGGGAGGCCATGTCTCTGCACTGAAGCAGGACATCAGAGGTGCTGGCAGTCAGCAGGGGCCGCCCCTCGGGGCAGCAATGCTCAGACTTCAGAGTAGTTGAGTTGAGAGGTAGTTCAGAGGCAGAGAGAGCGGGACTCGAGCAAAGTCACAGCGTTGTGGTCCCGTGGCCACGTGAGTGGGCCCTCCTTGGGCTCTACCATGCCCCCCCACCAGAGTAGAGTTGGTAGCAGTGTTTGATCTGTTGCTTAATAGTTACTCAGACGAGGCTTAATGCAGGATTTCACCTTAACCTTCAGTGCCTCTTTTGTCCCAAGTCAACAAGACACTGGCCATTGATGTCCAGACATGCTGGTACTCCTAAACTGGGCTCACCCCACTGTGGGTGTGGAGCCAAAAGACACAGCAGACCAGAGCTCTGGAGCAGGAAGATGTGTTTCTCACAGAAAGATGGAGAACATAGGGGTCTTTCCTGGAGCCATGACTCCTCAACAGCAAATGGGAAGTTGTAAGCTAAGGGTTCGAGTGTCCTCCTGCAAGGGCTGGAACAGAGAAGGATCAGCACAGACCAGGGGCCAAGGTCCAGAGCCCAGGCTTGGGTCAACTGAAGTCTAAGGGTCAGAAAAGGTCAACACTATCATCCCTTGCTGCTGCTAAGTCGCTTCAGTCGTGTCCGACTGTGCGACCCCATAGACGGCAGCCTACCAGGCTCCTCTGTCCACGGGATTCTCTAGGCAAGAACACTGGAGTGGGCTGCCATTTCCTTCTCCCGTAGATCCCCTTTAACCTGCTGGTTGAACACTCGAGGGAGTATGAATTCTGAAACACTTCAAAAAGGTGCTTCAGGCTGATTTTTGCTTTTGAAACAGAAGCGGGAGTCTTCACTGACTTATTTCTGTATGGTTCAGTTATAGCCCTGGCCTAGTCATAGCTGTATGTTTTGACATTCTTTTGTTCCCTTAAAATCTGTAACCAGGCTTCCCTGGTGGCTCAGTGGTGAAGAATCTACCTGCCAATTCAGAGACTTGGGTTTGATCCCTGGGGTCAGAAAAAGCCCCTGGAGAAAGAAACGGCAAACTACTCCAGTATTTTTGCCTGGAAAATTCCATGGACAGAGGAGCCTGGTGTGCTATAGTCCATGGAGTTACAAAAGAGCCAGACATCACTTCGTAACTAAACTACTACTAATTATTTCTTGAGGTAAGACTGTGTTGTAATAAACTTCCCTCTTAGAACAGCTTTTACTGTGTCCTAGGTTTTGGATAACTGTGTTTCCATTGTCATTTGCCTCTAGGTATTTTTTGATTCCTCTTTGATTTCTTCAAGGATTCATTGATCATTTAGTAACATGTAGTTTAGCACAAAAGCCTGATTGTGCTTTTTACAACTTTTTCCTATATTAATGTCTAATCTCATAGCATTGTGATTGGAAAGGATGATCAATATGATTTCAATTTTCTTAGATTTATCAAGGCTTGATTTGTGGTCTCTGATGTGATCAATCCTGAAGAATGTTCCATGTGTACTAGAGAAGCATATTCTGCTGGTTTCAGATGAAATGTCCTATGACTATCAGTTACATCTATCTGGTCTAATGTGTCATTTAAGGCTTGTGTTTCCTTATTTATGTTCTGCTTGGATGATCTGTCCATTGGTGTAAGTGTGGTGTTAAAGTTCTCCAGAATGGTCATGTTATGGCTGATCTCCCCTTTTATGGATACTAGGATTGCCTTATATATTGAGGTGTTCCTATGTTGGGTGCATTTATCTTTACAATTGTTTATATATTCTTTGATTTATCCTTTGATTATTATGCAGTATCTTTCTTTGTCTCTTGTAACAGTCTTTATTTTAAAGCCTATTTTGTCTGATATGAGTGTTGATACTCTATCTTTCTTTTGATTTTCATTTGTATGGAATATCTTTTTCCATCTCCTAACTTTCAGTCTGTATGTGTCCCTAGATCTGAAGTGGGTCTATTGTAGACAGCCTATGTGTGGGTCTTGCTTTTGTATCCATTTTGCCAATCTATGTCTTTTGATTGAAGCTTTTAAACCATTTATATTTAAGGTAATTATTGATATTTATATGTTCCTATTGCTATCTTCTTAATTGTTTTGTTTTTTTCTAGGTCTTTTTTATCCCCTTATTTTGTTCTCTTCTCTTGTAGTTTAATGATCATTTTTAGTGTTTTTTTTTTTTCTTTTTAAGTTTCTCTCTCTTTTTTGTGCGTATCTACTGTAGCCTTTTGGTTTACATTTCCCATCAGGTTTTGATATAGCAGTCTGTATATAAGCAAGGTTGTTTTAAGTTGCAGGTCTCTTAATTTCAAGTGCAACTCCCATTCCCTGAATTTCTATTCTTCTCTTCCCATGGTTGCTGGTTTTAATATCATATTTGTGTGTGGATAGTTTCCTGAAATTATGGATAAATTTCTAAAATTGTTTGCCTTTTCCAGTAACCTTTTCCATTTGTGATTTTCTTGTTTCTAGTTGTGGCTTCTTTTATTTTTCCTGCCTGTAAAAGTTCATTTAGCATTTTATTCAAAGTTGGTTTGGTGGTGCTGAATTCTGTTATCTTTTGCTTGTCTGTAAAGCTTTAAATTTCTCCATTGTAGCTAAAAGAGAGCCTTGCTGTATAGATTATTCTTGGTTGTATATATATATTTCCTTTCATCACTTTAAATACATCAATGCACTCCCTCCTAGCCTGCTGAGTTTCTGTTGAAAAATCAACTGCTAACTTTATGGTGATTCCCTTGTATGTTATTTCTTGTTTTTACCTTGTTGCTTTTAATATTTTTATTTAATTTTTGTTAGTTACATTACTATTTGTCTTGTTATGTTCCTTCTTGAGTTTGTCCTGTATGGGACGCTCCACATTTTCTGCACTTGGGTGACTATTTCTTTTTACATTTTAGTGAAATTTTTGACTATAATCTCTTCAGATGTTTTCTCAGACCCTTTCTCTCTTATTTTTTGGGGGTCCTTATAATTCTAATCCTGGTGTCTTTAATTTTGTTATAGAAGTTTCTGAGACTGTCCTCATTTCTTTTTCTTTTTTTCTCTTTTCTATTTTTTGGCAGTAATTTCCACTACTCTGTCTTCCAACTCACATATTCGTATTTCTCCTTAGTTACTCTGCTCTTGATTCCTTCTAGTGTATTCTTCATTTCCATTATTGTATTGTCCATCTCTGTTTGTTTGTTATTTAAATCTTCTATCTCTTTGTTAAACATTTATTGTGTCTTCTTGGTCTGTGCCTCCATTCTTTTCCCAAGGTTTTGGATCATCTTTGCTCTCATTACTCTGAAATCTTTTTTCAGGCAGATTGTCTGTGTCCTCTTTATTAGTCGCTCTTATGGGTTTTACCTTGTTACTTCATTTGCAACATACTTCTCTATCATCTCTCTCTCTCTCTTTATTTTTTTTGGATTCTCTATGCTTATGTTCTTTTCTGCAGGAGAGGATCCACTTGCTAGTTGTTGGAGTAGAAGCCCAATATCTGTTTCTTAGCTGTGTTTATGATCTTTGGGATGCTTCGTACTCTCCGCTCCTCAGAGATACTCAGATACGCTTTATCTGGTCAGCCTGTGTCAAGTGGTACTCACCGCGTTTTTACTGAATCTAGTACCTTGCTTGTTCTCAACAGACTATGCTTCTCAATTTGTGATTGTATATATATTCACTTTCTCATGTAATTGTCACACTAAACAAACAGAAATCATTTTTGTCTCACACTGTCCCTTTGGGTTCCTCATTTTGTTAGCTATTTCCTTATCACTGGATAAAAAATTTAGGGGCAGCCATAACCGTCTCAAATATCAAAAGGACCTATGATTACACTAAGACATAAAACACAGACAACATGGTATCGTTAGCACTTATTACACCCAGCACTCACTCATCTCCTCCACTTACTAGCTGCAGTGTCTGACCCCAACAGTAAAGGGAGATGGTGGTTGTATTGGGAAAGGAAGAGGGATGAAACAAGGAAACAGCCCATTCTTAGCTTCTGGGTGGGAAAGGAAGAGGGATGAAACAAGGGAACAGCCCATTCTTAGCTTCTGGTACTAGAGTAAGAAAGTATCACTCTTTCTGGTCTGGCTGATGTTTATTTTATTTTTTTTCCATTTATTTTTATTAGTTGGAGGCTAATTACTTTACAATATTGTAGTTGTTTTTGCCATACATTGACATGAATCAGCCATGGATTTACATGTGTTCCCCATCCCGGTCCCCCCTCCCGCCTCCCTCCTCATCCCATCCCTCTGGGTCTTCCCAGTGCACCAGGCCCGAGCACTTGTCTCCTGCATCCAACCTAGGCTGGTGGTCTGTTCCACCCTTGATAAAGTAGATCTTTAAAGTAGATTCTTTCATAAGTATCTTTTTGAGTCTTCAGAAGCCCTCCCTCAGAGTATTTCTGCAAGGTCAGGATTAGATTGAGGCCAAACAGTCGGGGATATATAAGCACAGGGTTGAACTTTTTCCATTTTAAAAGACGTTTGACTTTTTTTTTTTTTCCTATCATGAAATCTTTTGCATTAATTCTGGTATTTTTACAATATTGCATTAAATATTTATTTAGATTACTGGCTTTTTGCTTTTTTGGCACTCCATTAAATTATGTGCCTAAGAGAATGACTTTACTCCCATCACCGTGCTCTCCTTCTTGTGACATAGGAAATGCATTTTTCTCTTTCTGGTTTATCACCTTTCTTTTTTTCTTCTTGGTCTATGTCACATAAAATTTATCTTTGGGGTCCTGTCACCCTCCTCTATTTCCCTCCAAGGTGGAATTTAGCACAGGTTCAGGCCAGCTTTTCTCCTCTGGCCCATATCTGAAGAACAGAAAAGTCTTATATTTCCTTTACAGAACAAATTCTGGGCAAGGAAGCCAATCCCAGGAGAGCATCACTTCTTTGTTCTCTTACAGAACCAGCTGGCCAGCATGTTTCCACAGTGTGACTTTCTGGGCTGCCGTTAGACATCAGTCTATTGCGCCTGAAGGGTTGAAGTAAGGGCGCTGAACATGCCCCCTTCTGTGCCTGGGAGACTAATAGCACACTCTATTTCAAAGAAACCTCTACAACAAATCTCTCCTCCATCTCAAACTCCGTGGCTTCCACTGTGAAGGAAGGGTTTCCAGAGCGAGAGCTTGAGTGAAATCAGGCTTTAATTCAGCTGCGGTCTAACACATGGGTATTATGGCTGAGACCGCCAGCCTGCTTCCAGCGGCCGTCTGCCTCCCGTGTGCACTGTAAACTTCATGAAGGCAGGAACCATTTCTGCTTCGATCACTCTTAATATCCTCAGCATCCAGCAGAGTGTCTGGGAAACTCCAAATGCTCCATAAAATTGTGAATGAATTCTTTTTTCAGTGTCATTCTAAACCATATGTAAAAATAACAAGCTTCTTGGTACATTTTATTACTTGTCAGTAACAATTGTACATGTTTACTTTGCAACACTGATGAAGAGCTATGGATGCAGAGTTGATGGTGAAAGATGTAAAAATGTAAGATGCAATGGGATTCAGCAAAGATTAGTAAGAAAGTTTAATGAGTAAGTGAAGGTTTGCTTGTATTTTCAGAGTCAGAATAAGAGATTCTTTAGAAAACAGCATGAACGTGGCTAGTGGCAGATTTTCACTGTAGCCTGTAATAGCCTCTGCACCTCTCTATCCTGAAAGGATAAACCTTATTCTTTGTGGATTTACCTGGATGAAAACCAATCAGGCAACTGTACAAATACTACAAACACCTGCACACTGGAAAAATTTAACAGTACCAGCCCCAAATAGTTCTTTTAGTTTATCTCAAAGAACGTTCCTGGCTAATCCTCTCTTGGGGACATAGATAAACACTCTGAAGCTAATACAGTCTTAACATAAATTAAAAATAAAGCAGAAAAGACATTTTAGAGCTTATAATATTTTGTTACCTTTGGATTTCTATTCCCATTTTGTGAGTCTCATTGTTGAAAAGAAAACATGTTCATGTTATTGTTCTGAAGAGACCAGTAACCTCAGCACTACACACGGGTAGAATTTTTCCCTCTCCTCTCTTGGTAACAACTTAGAAAACCCAGATGCTAAGCTATGGAAGAGGTTCCCACAAAGCACCTGGCTTCTTGGCACATATCTCAGGTAGCTGGGCTGGTAGCTGCTTTTCCATCTGAAAGTTTCAAAGTTGGTTTCAGATCCAAGATTTACTTCTAAATTTAAACAACCTAGATTCTTGTCATATTGTCATTTTAAGAAATTGAAATTATAAATGAAAATATAATAAAACTTTATCCAAGTAAAAGTTATATATTATATAACATATTACATGTAAAAGGTTGTTATTTTATATCATGTAAATTATAAGGTAAAATATAGTAATGTTATTAGATTTTATTATAATTTTATTTCTTAATACAATTAAATAAAATTTAATATAATTTTATTTTTATGTATTATAATGATAAAAGCATAATTCTATAATTATACTTATAGTAAACCTTTTTCCTCCTGGTGTATATAAGCACTGTTATCTAACAGTTATCCTTTGCTTCTAAAACTGGTCTAATCCATGAAGCATCATTGTAGGAGACCACTTGTATCAAAATATATCTTAACTAGCTCTTTGTTATATACTACCTTGTCTAGAAATGATTTGAGATAAGATACACTTTACAAATTTCTTTTGTGTGGGTATATATCTCCCAATGTGAGAACAATTTTGTTTATCTTTTTTATGTCTTCTGAAATCCTTTTGCATTTCTAAAATTCTGTACCAAAGCTGCTTGAAAGGCTTGTTATTAATAATTTCATTTATCTATAAATCATCAATATCTTGACATTTTAATCATTTTTGCAATAACTCTTTATATCTCATCTATCTAAATTCTGATTTTATTTTTTCTTCTGTGATTTCATATGAACTATGTTTTTCTATTTCTTCGTTCTTATCTATTCAGTAATACTATGCTCCAAAACCAAACTTAATTTTCTGAGTGTTTAGTTCTATGCTATATATTAATAATGCCATGTGAATGAAAATTGCTATAATCTTTTCATAGCCTAAATGGTATATTCCTAACATGTTTCTATAGTTTTACATTTCAGATGGGGTAATTTAAGAGGGCCTCAGTAATATAAACATATTTGGTTAGAGGCAATGATGATATGCTGTCTACTTGTGACAAACTGGAATCTTACAATCTATAAAGTAAGGAAGGATTAAGTTGTATGGTTATTTAACTTCAATATTGAGTTTGTTTCTTCTTGCTGTTTGTTATTTGTCATCTAAATATTTGTCACATCTGGGAGCAGCGAATCCCAAGAGTTAAAAAAAAAATGCAAACAAACAAACAAAAAAAAACAGTGCAGAGACCAAAGGATTGTGTTTATTCTACATGTGAAAACTTCCCAGAATGAATATGGGTCATGTAACCACTATCTCCATCAACATCAGCGTGTGGAACACTCAAGATGTTTCAAATTAGGACAAACCATTTTTGGGTTTATTTGTTACTGTTATTAAATGCTCATTTAATTTTACTTTAAATACTCAATCTCTTTTATTTTCTGGCCTAAACTGCATCCTGAAGCTCCAAACACTGAAGAGTGACTGCAATTTTAAAGTCTCACCTTGGGCAGCAGAGACTCTGAGCTGTCATTTGCTTTCTTTGCTTTAGATTGAATTGGGTGGCCTTCACTGTCTGCTTTCTCTGAATGCACTTCAGCTTTTATTGGCCACATATAGACCTTGTGTAGTTCATAAACTATTAAGTCTACCCAAAGGTTAAACTTTCATTTGACAGAGAAGAAATAAGTAATTCGATATGAATGCTGTGTGTGATATGAGCATGCAAATTCAACAAAAGTGACAAGGAATATATAATATAGATCAATACCTATTCCAGAATTTATGGGCATTCTAAGGCTACCTGAAGCTGATCATGAGAGTGGACTCTCTGTAAACGCCACTTTTTGGTTTTAGACATAGTGTGTATACTTGGGATGTGACATGTTGTACTCAGGTATATATTAGGCATCTGCATTGATTCTTAAAGGACCGCATTTGTTCTAGAGAATTTCCACAGACAAACCTGAGAATCTTGAATAAAAGTTAAAAAAAATAAAATATGAACAAACAAATCTAAACGTTGAGAATGCAGTAAATTAGCTACCTTTTCTCAAGAAGTCTGGGCTAGGTTGGGTGGTTTCTGTGAATCTATGTATACATAATATGACTAGGAGATTGAAGATGTAATTTATATGTGTTTCAAAAATATTTTGTGAATATGAACATGAATGATTCTTTCAGAAAAAAAGATATATCAATTAAAAAAAACTGAGAAGCCATACTTCCATGCTTCAGCTTGGAAGGCAGCGTGTCTTACCTGGCCATCTAACTATAACAAGGACAGAAGCATAAGTTCTAAGGTAGAACTCATTATTTTCCTCCTAGACATTTTTCCAAGTTTATTTCATTTTTTCCTTCTTTTCAAATTCCTTCATTTCCTTCCTGGTCCTTTACCACTGTCCCTCCCTTCATTATATCTCTATAATCTTCTATTTTCTCTTTGCCTTCTTGAGACTCAAAGGGAGCTCATATCTTTCCATGAATCTTATTTCCATTGCACTAATAATAAAAATGACCCAGTTCAGTTTACTTAAATCTAAATGCTATTATAATTCATTTTAAATATTCATGTAATTTTAGTTAAAAATTCCAATTGATTAATACTGTTTAATGATGAATAGATATTCTCTTTGCATCCAATATCCTTCATAATGTTTGCCTCTTTCTTAAGCATCACTGCCAGATTTTCAACTTTATAATTTTTTTACAATTTTATTAAGATACATTCCATAAAATTCACCAACTTAGAGTATATGGTTCAATGACTTTTTATTATATTCAGACTTGTGTAAATAGCACCAAAATCTAATTTTAGAATAGCTCAAAATCTCAAAGAAATACAATATCTATTAGCCATCATTCCTCATAGCTGCTCCCTGCCCTACCCCTAGGCAGCTCCTAATCTCTCTGTCTCTTTAGGTTTGCCTATCTTAAACATATTTCATGAATAGAATCATGCTACATGTGATGTTTTATGACTGGCTTCTTTCACTTAGCATAATATTTTCAATTTTCATTCATGTTATAATATATATCAGTACTTCAAACCTTTTAAAGCAAGAGTAATAATTTAACAGTTTTAAAATGTATGGTTTCTTTTTGAACAATGCTATTCTACATCAATTTTGTCTCAGGCACATAAAAAAATTCAACATGATTTAAGTAATGTCTTCAGTTTTAATAATGAAACAAAGTTCATTAACATGTTTTTCCTAATTCTAAATATTATCTTACTATCTCAATGGACAACTATATAGTCTTTCTTTCCACCAACTAACAGTTTTCTGATTTTCATCTGCTAAGTTACCTTAACTAATATTCTCCTCAATCTTATCATATTAGTGAGACTTCTCAGATAAGATAGATTTTTGTGAAAAGAATATATGATATACTTTTTCCCCCCACTGTTTCTGCCCATAACAAAAATTAGTCTGCTGGTAGGGAGAAATAGAAATGCATACATAATCTATTCCTGTTGGGATGAATTAGAAGGCAGAAAGATTTCTGCTATTAATTTGTTGTAGCACATAATTGAAATATCAATTGATTAAACCCAGCATTCACTTACTCACTGAGCATTTATCCATCCTGATGCTCTCATGGAATTAGTTTTATATGAAATTAACTTTGTGTTGGATGATAAAATGCAAGCTTAAAAATAAACTGTAACAAAGACTTGTTATAAAATACCAGATGCTCTTTTCAATTTTGGTTCTGAAATGAATACATGTCAGTCAAGGCCAAGAGAAAAATTTTCTCCAGCTATATCAGATTTGTTCAGCTGTATCCCAATAAATGCTTCTTCCATAATGTTATTTTTCCATTTGTATACAATATTTTTCTGGCTTGTCTCTACAAGTGGAATTGTAAAGAAGTATCAGAGGTGTTATCTTTCCCAGGTTTAATAGGTTTCTCAAGTGTGCTTGCCAATCAGTGTGTTAACAACAATACCAGCTCTGAAACCTAGAATAACACTCTAAAAATAGAAAAAAAATGTATAAATGTTTTCTATAGAGTGGAAGACTGCATTATTGACCAAATCTAGCACATCCTTCTGCAGCCACATCCATTGCTATGTAACTGTTGTGTCTCCTCACTCTGGCTTTGGACTTGACCATGTAACTTGGCTTGGCCAATGGGGTGTGACCCAAGAAGAGTCTAGAAAAAGCACCAAAGCACCTCACTCATTCTTCCCTGTGCCATCACCATGAGAAATGACTATGTGACCAGGCAGCTTTCTGGGTGTGAGAGACAGTTGGGGAACTCGGAGTAGCTACAATTCACCCAGCTAAGACTGCACATAACTGCTCACCACTAGTTATGAGTGAACTTATTTAATATTAGAAATTCTCAACCTAAATTTCTGACCCACAGACCCAAAGTAAATATTTAATTGTGTTTGATACTTGATGTGATCATTTTTAATGTAGCATGGTTGTGGCAATGATAATTGATATCATAAATGGAACCTCAAAAAATGATCAGTTCAATTCAGTCCCTCAGTCACATCTGACTCTTCATGATGCCATGGACTGCAGCACGCTGGGCTTCCCTGTCCTTCACCAACTCCTGGAGCTTGCTCAAACTCATGTCCATTGAGTTGGAGATGCCACCCAACCATCTTATCCTCTGTCATCCCCTTCTCCTCCCACCTTCAATCTTTCCCAGTATCAGGGTCTTTTCCAAGGAGTCAGTTATTCGCATTAGGTAGCCAAAGTATTGGAGTTTCAGCTTCAACATCAGTCCTTTGAATGTATATTCAGGACTGATCTCCTTTAGGAAGGACTGGTTTTATTTCCTTGCAGTCCAAGGGACTCTCAAGAGTCTTCCCCAACACCACAGTTCAAAAGCATCAATTCTTTGGTGCTCAGCTTTCTTTATAGTCCAACTCTCACATCCATACATGACTACTGGAAAAACAATAGCTTTGACTAGATGGACCTTTGTTGACAAAGACACGTCTCTGATTTTTAATATGCTGTCTAGGTTGGTCATAGTTTTCTTCCAAGGAGCAAGTGTCTTTTAATTTCATGGCTGCAGTCACCATCTGCAGTGATTTTGGAGCCTCCCAAAATAAAGTATCTCACTGTTTCCATTGTTTCCCCATCTATTTGCCATGATGGGACCAGATGCCATTATCTTAGTTTTCTGAATGTTGAGATTTTTTTAAAGAAATTGTGTTTATTTAGTTTAATTGGAGGCTAATTACTTTACAGTACTGTAGTGGTTTTTGCCAACATTGACATGAATCAGCCACGGGTGTACATGTGTCCCCCTGTCCCATACCGCGCCACCACCTCCCTCCCCATCCCGTCCCTCAGCATCATCTCAATGCACTGGCTTTGAGTGCACTGTCTCATGCCTTGAACTTGGACTGGAGGTCTATTTCACATATGCTAATGTACATGTTTCAAAGCTACCCTCTCAAATCATCTCACCCTCGCCTTCTCCCACGGAGTCCAAATGTCTGTTCTTTACATCTGTGTCTCTTTTGCTGTCTCACATATAGGGTCATTGTTACCATCTTTCTAAATTCCATATATATGTGTTAATATACTGTATTGGTGTTTTTCTTTCTGACTTACTTCACTCTGTATAATAGGCTCCAGTTTCATCCACCTCATTAGAATTGATTCAAATGCATTCTTTTTAATAGCTGAATAATATTCCATTGTGTATATGTACCACAGCTTTCTTATCCATTCATCTGCTGATGAACATTTAGGTTGCTTCCATGTCCTGGCTATTGTAGACAGTGCTGCGATGAACATTGGGTTACACGTGTCTCTTTCAGATCTGGTTTCCTCGGTGTGTATACCCAGCAGTGGGATTGCAGGGTCGTATGGCAGTTCTATTTCCAGGTCTTTAAGGAATCTCCACACTGTTCTCCATGGTGGTTGTACTAGTTTGCATTCCCACCAACAGTGTAGGAGGTTTCCCTTTTCTCCACACCCTCTCCAGCATTTATTGTTTGTAGACATTTTGATAGCAGCCATTCTGACTAGGTGTGAGATGGTACCTCATTGTGGTTTTGATTTTCAGTTCTCTGATAACAAGTGATAATGAGCATCTTTTCATGTGTTTGTTAGCAATCCATATGTCTTTGGAGAAATGTCTGTTTAGTTCTTTGGCCCATTTTTTGATGGGTCATTTACTTTTCTGGTATCGAGCTGCATGAGCTGCCTATGTATTTTGAAGCTTTATTCTTCGTTAGTTGTTTCAGTTGCTATTATTTTCTCCCATTTTGAAAGCTGTTTTTTCACTTTGCTTATAGTTTCCTTCATTGTGCAAATGATTTTAAGTTTAATTAGGTCCCAGTTGTTTATTTGTAGTTTTATTTCCATTACTCTGAGAGGTGGGACATAGAGGATCCTGCTGTGATTTATGTCAGACAGTGTTTTGCATATGTTTTCCTCTAGGAGGTTTATAGTTTCTGGTCTTACACTTAGATCTTTAATCTATTTTGAGTTTATTTTTGTGCATGGTGTTAGAAGTGTTCTAGTTTCATTCTCTTACAGGTGGTTAACCAGTTTTCCCAGGAACACTTGTTAAAGACATTTCTTTTCTCCATTATATATTCTTGCCTCCTTTGTCAAAGATAAAGTGTCCATAGGTGCATGGATTTATCTCTGGGCTTTCTATTTTGTTCCGTTGATCTATAATCTTGAGTTTTAAGCAAACTTTTTCACTCTTCTCTTACACTTTCATCAAGAGGCTCTTTAATTCTTCGCTTTCTGCCATAAGGGTGGTGTCATCTGCATATCTGAGGTTATTGATATTTCTCCCTGCAATATTGATTTCTGCTTGTGTTTCATCCAGCCCAGCGTTTCTCATGATGTACTCTGCATAGAAGTTAAATAAGCAGAGTGACAATATACAGCCTTGACGTACTCCTTTCCTGATTTGGAACCAGTCTGTTGTTCCATGTCCAGTTCTAACTGTTGCTTCCTGACCTGCATACAGATTTCTCAGGAGGCAGGACAGGTGGTCTGGTATTCCCATCTCTTCCAGAATTTTCCACAGTTTATCATGATCCACACAGGCAAAAGCTTTGATGTAGTCAATAAAGCAGAAGTAGATGTTTTTCTGGAACTCTCTTGCTTTTTCAATGATCCAGTGGATGTTAGCAATTTGATCTCTGGTTCCTCTACCTTTTCTAAATCCAGATTGAACATCTGGAAGCTCAGTTCATGTATGGCTGAAGCCTCGCTTGGAGAATTTTGAGCATTACTCTGTTAGTGTGAGAGATGAGTGCAATTGTATGGTACTTTGAACATTTTTGGCATTGCCTTTCTTTGGGATTGGAATGAAAACTGACCTTTTCCAGTCCTGTGGCCACTGCTGAGTTTTCCAAATTTGATGGCATATTGAGTGCAGCACTTTCACACCATCACCCTTTAGGATTTGAAGTAGCTCAACTGGAAATCCATCACCTCTACTAGCTTTGTTCATAGTGATGCTTTCTAAGGTCCACTTGCCTTTGCATTCCAAGATGTCTGGCTCTAGGTGGGTGATCACACATTGTGGTTATCTGGGTCATGAAGATCTTTTTTGTGTAGTTCTTCTGTGTATTCTTGCCACCTCTTCTTAATATCTTCTGCTTCTGTTAGGTCCCTACCATTTCTGTCTTTATTGTGCCCATCTTTGAATGAAATGCTCCCTTGGTATTTCGAGTTTTCTTGAAGAGGTCTTTAGTCTTTCCCATTCTATTGTTTTCCTCTATTTCTTTGCATCGATCACTGAGGAAGTCTTATCTCTCCTTGCTTTTCTTTGGAACTCTGCTTTCAAATTGTTATATCTTTCCCTTTTCCTTTGCTTTTCACTTCTCTTCTTTTCTCAGTTATTTGTAAGTCCTCCTCAGACAACCATTTTGCCTTTTTGCACTTCTTTTTCTTGGGAACGGTCTTAATCATTGCCTCCTATACGATGTCACAAAGGTCCATCCATAGTTCTTCAGGCACTCTATCAGATCCAATCCCTTGAATCTCTTTGTCACTTCCACTGAATAATTGTAGGGGATTTGATTTAAGTCATACCTGAATGGCCTAGTGGTTTTCCCTACTTTCTTCAATTTAAGTCTGAATTTGGCAGTACGGAGTTCATGATCTGAGCCACAGTCAGCTCCCAGTCTTGTTTTTGCTGACTCTATAGAGCTTCTCCATCTTTGGCTGCAAAGAATATAATCAATCTGATTTTGGTATTGACCATCTGGTGATGTCCATGTGTAGAGTCTTCTCTTGTGTTGTTGGAAGAGGGAGTTTGCTATGACGAGTGCGTTCTCTTGGCAAAACTATATTAGCCTTTTCCCTGCTTCATTCTGTACTCCAAGGCCACACTTGCTTGGTATTCCAGGTATCTCTTGACTTTCTACTTTTGCATTCCTGTCCCCTATAATGAAATGGATTTCTTTTTTGAGTGTTAGTTCTAGAAGGTCTTGTAGGTCTTCATAGAGCCATTCAACTTCAGCTCTTCAGCATTATTGTTTGGGGCATAGACTTGGATTACCATGATATTGAATGGTTTTCCTTGGAAACAAACAGAGATCATTCTGTTGTTTTTGAGACTGCACTCAAGAATTGCATTTCAGACTCTTTTGTTGACTATGAGGGCTACTCCATTTCTTCTAAGGGATTCCTGCCCACAGTAGTAGATATAGTGGTCATCTGAGTTAAATTCACCTTTTCAATCCATTTTAGTTCACTGCTTCCTAGAATGTCGCTGTTCAGTCTTGCCATCTCCTGTGTGACCACTTCCAATTTAAGTTGATTCATGGACCTAACATTCTAGGTTCCTATGCAATACTGTTCTTTATAGCATTGGACTTTACTTCCATCACCAGTCACATCAACAGCTGGGTGTTGTTTTGCTTCGGGTCTGTCTCTTCATTCTTTCTGGAGTTATTTCTCCACTGATCTCCAGTAGCATATTGGGCACCTACCGACCTGGGGAGTAGTCATCCCCAGTGATCCCCACTCATCTTTTGTGGCATATCTTTTTGCCCTTTCATACTGTTCGTGGGGTTCTCAAGGCAAGAACACGGAAGTGGTCTGCCATTCCCTTCCCTAGTGCACCACTGTTTGTCAGAACTCTGATGATCAGTCATACTTATTTATAATACTATCACTAGAATATCAACTAATCTAATTGAAATTTTGTGTTGCTTAGTTGCTTTGCAATCCCATGGACTATAGACTGCTAGGCTCCTCTGTTCATGGGATTTTCCAGGTAAAAGTACTGGAGTGGGTTGCCAGTTCCTTCTCCAGGGGATCTTCCTGACTCAGGGATAACCAGCATCTCCTGCTTGGCAGGCAAATTCTTTACCACAGAATCACCTGGGAAGCCCGATTGAAACTTACCACTTAAAAAAGAAAAAATATGTTTATTAGCTTAACTATTTAGTAAACTTTTATGCAATACCTGAGATCCAAAATTCATATGATGAAACCTAATCCCCACTGTGATGGTATTTTGAAATAGGACAATTGAGATGATTAGGTCATGAGGGTGATTCCTCATGAATGGGACTAGTGCCCTTATAAATGACATCTATTGAGAGCGCCTTGCCCATTCTGTTATGTGAGGATACAGTGCAAAGATGGCCGTCTGTGAACCAGGAAGTAATCTCAGCAGATACCAAACCCACTGATAACCAAAGTCTTGGGCTTCGCAGCCTCCAGAACTGTAACTGTTTATATAAGTCATCTGGTTTATTAAAGCAGCCCAGACTAAGATAGAGGTATTTCCAAAATAAGCAGGCAAAGTCTTAAAGATGTGCTTATCACTTGAGCGATCATTGCCCTCTTCCAGTGCTCTATACTAAGTGGTTATATTCATGCAGTATACCGAGAAAATAATCATGAATATAAAGTGAAAGTTTCATTTTCAAGGATGTTTATTAAATAATGTTAATAATAATAATAACTGGAAAAGTTAGGCTAAATAAATCATGGTGAGCCTATTTAGTGAAATACCATAGTTATTAATACTAAAAATATAGGAAAAAAATTGCAAGGGAAAATTAGGAGTGCATTAATTGAAAAAATGTGTTAAAAGATGATATATAATGTATATTTAGAGATACACTACATATACAGCATGATACCAATATTATTTTTATAAATTTGCATTCTGTTGCCTAAAAAGAGCAAGAGACTTTATAGTATACTATAAAGAGTATTCTGTATGATGAGATTATGGTTATTTGTAAAATCTTTGTTGCCCTTTCTAAGCTTTCTACTTGCATGACTTAAAATAAGAGCAAATGGGTGTTGAATGAGGGTTTAGGGTACTCACCTAAGAATAAAGTGCATGAGTTCTATTGCATGGATTTTATGCCATCTATTTAGGTACGTATTGAGGTTGACAGATAAATTACTACCGAATAGCTCTACTATTACTCTTGGGTGATTGTACATTGAGAAGCTCTTTTGATGTTTTCCATTGCTCCTCTGTATTTCCATAGATATGTCAGTTAAAATACGAGCTTCATTACTATTCATCATTTTATAAGCTGAATATTTGAGATATGAAATTTATTAAGTGTCTCAAATTTAACATCCTCAGGGGCCAAGGAGGTTATGCAAAATAAGGAAAGCAGATTAACCAGCAGCCAGGTGCGAAGGGAACAGCTACTTACCATCCACTGACTATTGGCAAAAAGCAATGCATGCCTGTGGTGCCAGCTCTGATGATTTTCAAGAAAAACTAGATATCCCATTTTTAAAGCTATCTCTCTAATTTTATATTATCCTGACTATTGATTCAAACATTTAAAAAGTTTACAGTCTACAGAAGCATGGCTGAAAGTTGCTTTTGTTCTATAAACAGTCAGTTTGGGATTTCAGAAATGTCACCATGCTAAATATGAGGTACCTACAAGTAAAATATTCTAATACAAAGACCAATAATTTTGCCATGAGTAACAAATTCATTTATTAAATGTGGAGATCTAGTCATATAACTGCAAGTGGTCAAGGTGAATGAGCTGACAAATAAGAAAGCCAACATTTTTCAGTTTTATACCCAGGATCTTTAACTGTATCATTTTAGTTTGCATAAGATCAAGGTCAAAATTTATAGACCTCAATGTGTATAATTTTCTACTTCCAAAATAAATGAGCATTCTAAAGGACTCTGCAAAAGGAAACATCATAGAAATCAGAGAAAAGGACAGCCTGATAAGATTGCTAGGTGTGAGGCTATGTGAAATGTAAATTTGTGTTCCCAAATGGGGATATTTACCCCTCATGATTTCTAAGGTAGAGAGTATGTGTGACAGGGACATAGAAAGTACGTGAATGGCAGAAAGTCGAAGTTACAGGTTACTGGTTATTTATGGAAGTTGTCTAATAATAGAAAATGACCAATACTTCAGATGTTTGAAGCTTTTGGGAAATTACAGCTCCTCGTGTAAGGAGAAAGAACCCACAGAACCTGTGGAAAGCTGAATTTGGGTGCTACCTCTACATTGGAGTGGACAAGGTTGGAGACCAATCTCATTTAGATTCCCCTGAAAGAGGGGGCTTGATTTCAAGTCGAGCAGCTCAGTCAGAGATTGCAGTCTCACTTAGGAGCAATTCTCCGTGCATCCCATTCATACACCTCTTTGCAGCTGCAGTGGAACTAGAATCCATTACAACTTGAGGAAAATGAAATGCAAACCATCACTGAGAGTGGGTAGTATTTCTGTCAAGCAATTTCAGCCAGCGCTCAGATGATTCAATTACTGGAAGGGGTCCACAGACCATACTTTGAGAAACCTCACTGTATGTGTGTGTATATGTGTGAGTGTAACATATATAGATATTGACATATGTGTGTGGACTTCCCAGGTAGCGCTAGTGGTAAAGAACCCTCCTGTCAATGCAGGAGACGTAAGAGACTGGGGCTCGATCCCTGGAAAAGATCCACATATATAGATATTGACATATGTGTGTGGACTTCCCAGGTAGCGCTAGTGGTAAAGAACCCTCCTGTCAATGCAGGAGACGTAAGAGACTGGGGCTCGATCCCTGGAAAAGATCCCCTGGAAAAGATCCCCTGGAGGAGGGAGGAGCCTGGCGGGCTACAGTCCATAGAGTCACAAAGAGTCAGACACAACTGAAGCGACTAAGCCCTCAGGCACACATCGACATATGTATATGTATACACACACACATTCAACAGACTGGCATTGAGTGGATTCAAGCATCTCAATCTCTATCATATTCATCTCCATCTACCTGTGACTGATTGTATTTTCCCAAGAAGCCATAATAATGCCACATATTTTTCTAGAACCTTGCCATTTTCTTAGAAAACTGTAGAGCCTAATTTCCCTCTTGATTCTGAGTGGGATTGTAACTTGCTTATAACCCATAGAATGTGGTGGAAGTGACTATGAATTCTGATGCTTGGTAATAAGAAGTGATATGGCTTTGGCCTTGGAGCCTGAACCCCGGGGCTCATGCACAAATCTCCAGGTAAGCAGTGGAACCGCCCTAAGGCTGTTATGCTGTGACAGTTCAAATGCATTTGTGTGGAAAGACCACATGGAGTATCTCTGGGCCTAAATGAAGAGAGAAGCTTTGCCAGCCCTCAGCTGCTCCAGCTCTAGCTCCCATCTGACCACACCTGCGTGAGCCCCTCTTCTAGAAAGAACAAGCCAAACAAATCCCTTCCAAATTTCTGACCCAGAGAAACCGAGAGAAGATAAAAGTCTTACTGTTTGCACGAGTCACTACATTGTGGAATGATTTGTTGTGCAATGATACAACAGAAATCACTTTCTCTTTTCTTCAAAGAGAATCTTTGAAAGGGGAGAAGCTCTGATTTACATGAGATGGTGGTCTCAGGACCATCTGCTCATCCCCTCTGTTGTACCCAAGGCATTTCACAGGCTGTGAAGACTATGTGGAGTGGTCAGAATGATGTCTTTGAAGACAAGCAAGGAAAAATCTTGAATTTCTACCATCCATAAACAAGTCCCACAGAGAGAAGAAGTGGGAGATATGAAAATGTGGGCTTGACTGTGTGCTCATTCAGTGGGGTGAAAAGCAATTGATTTTACCCCTTGAATAACACACAGAGATACCGCATCTGATATGAAAATCTAACAAACATAGACGAATCCACCAAAGTTCGGATGTAAGAATCAGGAGCAAGCTCTCATTCTTGCTGGCTGTGGCCTTCCCAGTACTTGAAAGGCATTTCAGTTCATGGGGAAACTAAACTACACAGATAAATTAATAAGATGTTTGGGGAAAATAAAAATTTGGAGAGCTTACTGCGATGCATCACAAATATTAACATGATCACATGTACTGCCTTAACATTCAAAAATATATTTCTCGAGTTCAGATGAAAAAGTTAAAGTGCCATCAGATTAAATATTTGTAGTGTCACCCTGATAATTAGGAGCAGATGTAGGAACTCAGGTTTGCCTCCTACCAGAGTCTGGGTGTCCTTCACATTACTGACTCCATAACATGCCTCAGGGCCTGCAAGGAACTTAGGAAAGAACCAAGAGAGATTCCTCTGGCTCTGCCATTCATTACATTGAATAATGTGTGATTGTTAAGTAACAGTTTTCTCCAGTCCATGAGACAGGGCACATTTATTTCCGCACCTTAAATCTCAATGACAAATCTCCCCTTTCAGACTCCCTGGGCCTGAAAGCTAAGTGCAGCTCAGCTGAGGGAACAACACTGCCCTGCGCTCCCAGCGGCTGAGATGAATACCCTGCCAGCGATGCCATGATCTTTTTGTCACTGCCCCCCTCAAATCCATCAGAGTTCCATTTCCTTAAAGATGAAACGTGGCCCACATCCCAGTCCCCTTCCTCCCAAGGAGTTCTCAGTTTGGAAAGTGGGAACGAGATAATAAGAGAGACACTCTGAAGTCACTCTGCCTGGATTGAAAGGTCTCATTACATTCTGGTCACGTGATCTTGGATGTTTTTAATGAAGCTCCCCGTTGAGCATGGTTAGCCAAAATGTGTCAGTTCCAGAACTCTAAGAATCAGATGCAAGACAGACTTAGATGCACAAGAACTGGGGAGAAGCATCTACAAAGCAGAAATGGGAAAGAGAACAGTCACCGAGAACCTCCCGATCATAGGGCAGGTCTAACATCCGTGAAAGGAGAGTGGGAGAAAGACTCCTGCAGCAAGGGTCTCACACTGCAGAGCAGTTCTGAGAAAGTCGTGGTCAGGCTGATAGGGAGCCCCAAGTAAACACCGTCCATTAAAAGAAGACCATATTGAACACACGTGTCTCGGCGTTAGTACCCGCACTGTGCTCGGTCATTGGCTGGGAGCAGACCAGAAACACAGGGGCCTTGGAGTGAAAGCTGGGACAGATTCCCAAATATAGGCAGCTGGAGACTCTTTGATCGTGATAACTATGGCTCTTCACAGCCCATTCTCTCTCGAAGGGAGATCTGGGGAGGGAGATCTAGAGCAGGGAACTCTGCTCTATGAAGTACCGAACCACGTAACAGGGCTATTGTGATGCTGAAATGGTTTAATCACTGGGAGTGCTTAGAACACTGTTCCACACATAAAGGTGCTCAAAATAGTATAATAGTTACTATTATGATGTTACTAGTATGATAGGAGGAACAAGGATCCATTTACATGCCTGTGTTACATGTGTTATTCAACTTAATTGTGAATCTTCAAATACAGATTTGCAAACAGACACCTGGAAGGTGGACTGGGTCCTGAATTTATGAGTTAAAATTCCACGAAGTGTCTGTTTATCATACTGGGTATTGGAATTAAAAATTTTTCAAATCAGTAAAATTATGAATGAAATTATATTCTGTGAGCACTACTTCAAAGCACAACTTCCTAAAAGGACAACGTCTATAATTCCTTTGCTGGAGTCTTTATTTCCTCTGTCCATCTCTCTCCTTCTCTCTCAGTCTTTCTCTGTCTCTCTCTCCCTCCCTTTTTCTCACTGTCATCTTCAATCTTGGGTGTCGCCGTTGCATTAACTGGTTTGGCAGAAATGTCTTATATGCTTAAAATCAGCATCTTTCATTTCAACATGGCTTAGCAATCTTTCAACACCTGATCTGGAGGGATTCAAAATTCAGTGAGGTATATTTTCAGCCAGCGGCCCATTTCCCTTTCTGTTGTATTTTTATTCTTTTCTCTTTTCCCTGTCTTTACTTCACCTTCATTTAGAACTGGTCCTCTAAGAACTTTGCCTCTTGGTAACATTATGGTGAAACTATCACTTTCTTTCCTCTATCATTTTATTTGCTACCAGATATAGGCTAAAAAAAACCAGTGTATTCAAACTACTCTTGATAGTAATCTACATAAGGGCAGAAGTGAGGCAATTGAAAGTTAAGAAGTGGTCTAATTAGTTTACAGTCTTTCAGGCCTGAAGGCAATATATTTCAGACCTGGATTACTATACTCGTTTTAAGTATCATTGTGCCAGGCAGAGTGGCCTGCTCAAGATGGCATATAATAAATGCGTATTTAAATGAATAAAAAGAAACATTTTAAATCATGTTTGCCTAAATGACAGTGTCATATGTGCTTTTTGTTTGGGAAGTCACTCTCAATCCCTGTAAGGGAGCTTTTAGGGCACACTCTATATCAATTAAATCAAAATTATTGTTGGTACAGCCTATACATGGGTACTTAAAAAAAGATTCCTGGCAATGCTAATATGTGGGCAGGTTTGAGAACCACTGGTTTCTAGAGGAAGTTATTAGAGGTATGTAAAATAGGAAAAGGAGTATGTCAAGGCTGTATACTGTCACCCTGCTTATTTAACTTACATGCAGAGTACATCATGGGAAATGCTGGGCTGGATGAATCCCAAGCTGGAATCAAGATTGCTGGGCGAAATAGCAACTCAGATATGCAGATAATACCACACTAATGGCAAAAAGAGGAAGAGAACTAAAGAGCCTCTTGATGAAAGTGAAAGAGGAGAGTGAAAAAGCTGGCTTAAAACTCAACACTCAAAAAACTAAGATCGTGGCATCTGGTCCCATCACTTCATGGCAAATAGATGGTGAAACAATGGAAACAGTGAGAGACTTTATTTTCTTGTGCTCCAAAATCACTGCAGATTGTGACTGCAGTCATGAAATTAAGACTCTTGCTCCTTGGAGGAAAAGTTGTGACAAAGCTAAACAGCGTGTCAAAAAGTAGAGACATTACTTTGCTGACAAAGGTCCATATAGTCAAAGCTATGATTTTTCCAGTAGTCACATATGGATGTGAACATTGGACCATAAAGAAGGCAGAGCACTGAAGAACTGATGCTTTCAAACTGTAATGCTGGAGAAGATTCTTGAGAGTCCTTGGACTGCAAGGAAATGAAACCAGTCAATCTCAAAGGGAGTCAACCCTGAATATTCTTTGGAAGGACTGATGCTGAACCTGAAGCTCCAATACTTTGGCCACCTGATGCGAAGAGCCAACTCATTGGAAAAGACCCTGATGCTGGGAAAGATTGAAGGCAGGAGGAGAAGGGGACAACAGAGGATGAGATGGTTGGATGTCATAACTGACTCAATGGACATGAGTTTGACAAAACTCAGGGAGATGGTGAAAACCAGGGAAACCTTGTGTGCTGTAGTTCACAGGGTCGCAAAGAGCCGGACACGACTTAGCAACTGAAAAACAAGGGAGCCCTGTGTGGTATTCACAGTTTGCTGTCCCTCACTGGGCTGCTCCCATGACAAGTCACAACACACTTGCAATTACTTGAATTCTTACATTTTTAAAATTTAAAATGAATGTCCTCATAGCTTTCTACTACATAAGAGATCCTGACTGGTTTAATATAAAATATTTTTTTGCACAAAGCAGTCTTTAAGTAAGGGAGCCATGATGACCCCAAGGCTTCTTGCCCTCCCAGCCCGCCACCAGTGCCCCTGTCTGCACAGCTTTAGCTCTGGGTTCAAGAACTCAGATATGCATGTCAGATACACTCTGGTTTGCAGAACCTCTCTTACACTCACGTTTGCATATCCTAAGCAAACCTCTTCACCTCTCCAAGCCTTAGTTTCCTATCAAAAGGGGATTTTTGTGGGGATTAAATACAATGAAGGGCTTAGACCATGGGTCTTTGTAAACAAGGTTTCCACTGTCTGTGCTACAATGTTCTGATGTACAAGCACGTGCTTTTATGCTGTGTTGTTGCTGGGCAGAACTGGTATCACAACACAGTTTTGCGAAGAGATAAAAAAATGGAAAAGAGTACTCACCAGAAGCTCAAGGAAGGCAAAGACAATGCAACCAAGCCTGGAGGAAAGAGGAGAGCAAGATCTGGTTCGTTTCTTCTTCCACACTCTTGAGTGTGAAGCCGCACAGTCTATCCTGGGAGGTAGGGCTGGAGTAAGAAAGGATTTGATCACGTCTTCAGTCCTGCTTCTCAGGAAGCTTCCCCGAGGTGATGTTTAACTTCCTCCAATGACTCTCAGCCAAGGGGATTTTTCATTGAGGTTTAAACTCTGAACAGATTCCAAGATGCAAGACCTACCTGAATGCAAATGAGGACAGTGGTCACTTAGAATCAAAATGTGCTGATTTAGGTTTATGAAGCTTCAGTCAGTTGACCTGGCAGCTTCAGAGTGAGATGAGGTGGAACCTAAATGTGCAAAGTGGTCATTTCCTAAGGCATCTGCCGTTTGGAGTCAGACTTTCCTGATGATGAGAGTCTTGCTCACCCATTTTCTGTTGACAAAAGTGTTTGGGCCATGACTGCAATATGGAAGGATAATAATGCTTATAAAAAGTCACCTTACATTTGTGTCTCATGCCACATTGAACAACAGTGTCATATCCATTATCGTATTTGATCCTTGAAGCAATTCAGTGAACTAGAAAAATTACTGCAGCCTGGGATTAGGCATATTCTTAAAGGACTCACAGTTGCTAGCATTAATTTGAGTGTGTATTCCTAAACTTGCATATACAATGATTGCCCTTCTGTTTGCATAGTATGTGCATTTTTGCTTTTTTATAATCCATTTCCCTTTTAAAATCTCCGTCTCCTCTGACCCTTTATGTCTTGTTCTAATGTCTTTCTAGAATTAGTAAAAATAATTATTGAGAAGAAATACATATTTGAGATGAACTTGGCTGAATTTCTGCTAGAAATACTCCCTGTGAGAGGTATCAAATATGCCTATTTGTTCTTCATCCTTCCTCTTTCCTTCTTTAGTCCATCCTTTTGTTCTTGTTGTTATTACTTTAAAAAAAAATTGTGTGGCCTGGAGAAAGGCAGGGGTGAATGGTAAAGAAGAGGATAAGTTGAATTAATCAAAGTGAAAAGCATCATAAAGTTTCAAAAGAGATCCTTTGGAGGTTAAAGGCAGTTATCTACATAGATATGAATTTCTGATTTTGTAGGATGTATTTCTTTTGATGGGAAAAAGTTCTTAGGCTCTGCTTGTGCTATTAAACTATTTCATGGTACAGGGTGACACCTAAAATCAGTGACAAGCAGTAATTCTTTCAGTAATTTTAAAATTTTATGTTTAGGAGATGTATTCTCTTCCTAGTTTTAATTATTTATCAGTTGAGTTAGTGTTCTTAAGCACATGCATAATAAGTATTGCAGCAGTGCAATTTCATGATCTTTCTCCTAAACGATCCTGCCTTGTATGTCAAGAACTTTATTTTGCAGATGGTGCTGAGGTCACGAATGCAGCAGTCAGGACTTCCCATGTTTGCAGAAATGTAACCATCAGACACAGGTATTAACAGAGAATCATACTTTTCATACTTAGGAATTTTAGGATTCTTAGTGAGACACAGATGTTTTGTATATTATAGGATATGAATGTTTTTTAAACAATTAAACATCTCATACACACCTAATCCAAGTTATTAATATGGTAATAATAATGATAGTTTAATAGACAAGAAATTTTTGAAATAATACCTAACATATGGTAGAAACATAAACCTGTTTGTCTGACACTTTTAAAATTTGACTCACTGAATTTACCAAATATTTTGATAGAGAAGAGGCCATTTAGTATTGTGCTTAGAATGAAGTTGGATAGAGCTGGATTTGATTCTTGATTCTGGTGCTTACTAGCTAAATTTTCCAGACCCACTTTTCTCATCTGTGCGATAGGGACCAAATTAGTAACTATAAGGGTTTCTAAAATTATAAAGTAAGATAAAGAATGTGAACTGCTTAGCACAGTGCTTATTATAAAGTCAGTGCTCTGTAAATAGTGCTACTTGTATATGGTTACTTACTAACAGTCATTAATTCAGTTGTATAAGTGAATATTTGGCATATCTATCAGTTCTGGAGAAGGAAATGGCAAGCCACTCTAGTATTCCTGCCTGGAAAATCCCAAGGACAGAGGAGCCTGGCAGGCTACAGTCCATGGGGTCGCAAAGAGTCAGATATGACTGAGCAACTTCACTTTTTATCAGTTCAGTTCAGTCACTCAGTCATGTCCAACTCTTTGCAACCCTATGGATTGCAGCATGCCAGGCTTCCCTGTCCATCACCAACTCCCAGAGTTTATTCAAACTCGTGTCCATTGAGTCGGTGATGCCATCCAACTATCTCATCCTCCATTGTCCCCTTCTCTTCCCGCCCTCAATCTTTCCCAGCATCAGGGTCTTTTCCAATGAGTCAGTTCTTCGCATCAGGTGGCCTAAGTATTAGAGTTTCAGCTTCAACATCAGTCCTCCCAATGAACACCCAGGACTGATCTCCTTTAGGATGGACTGGTTGGATCTCCTTGCAGTCCAAGGGACTCTCAAGAGTCTTCTCCAACACCACAACCATCAACTCTCTGGTGCTCAACTTTCTTTGTAGTTCAACTCTCACATCCATACATGACTACTGGAAAAACCATAGCTTTGACTAGATGGACTTTTGTTGGCAAAATCATGTCTCTGCTTTTTAATAAGCTGTCTAGGTTGGTCATAGATTTTCTTATATATTATATATCATATATTCTGTATTATATATTATATATCTTATATATATATAATATATTATATATCTTATATATTCTGTGTTATATATATATAACACATATTTCTGTCACGTATGAATTTTTTCTCTCATACTATCCAAAAGCAGAATTTTCAGTATTTATAAATATATTTATAAATTAGCTACTTATTTAATGACTGCTATGTGCTGTATACCTTGCTAGAAGCCAGGTTTAGAACAGTAAGCTAAACAAGATCTCCTCCTTACATGGATATTTTAGTCAGTATGAGAAATAATTAGTAAATAAGCAAACTGAAAAATCCACATTTATTTGTTTATTTAGCAGCAAGGTGCTAATCAGGGATTCCTGCTTAAATCCACTGGGAGCCAGGCTCAGAGCAATTGTCCTGGGACATTATCAGTGGGGAATTATCAGTAGGCATGATTCTAGAAATTTCACTGTTTCACTTGGGAGCCCTGGATTCTAGGGTAATTCACTGCACACGCATAACTTCTGTCTTTTCCACCATTCCACAGAGCAGAATGGATGTGTGCATTTCCTTCAAATCACTTCGTCAGTGCTCAGCAAATAATATAAAATGAAATAAATAGGTTAAGGGCCTTTCTTTATAAAGTCCCATCAGTCAAGATGCTCAGCAACTCCAAAGCATGCTGAATGCACAGTGCTAATGTAAATCTGTTTTCCCACCTTTATTTATTCCCTGGTTAAACAAGATATGCTGCCCACCATCCTTAGGATTCAAAGTCTTAATGGAAATAAGGAAGAATTCTTAAAAGACAGACTCCTGGAGTGTTGGTACATGAATGGTAGAGGACTTTGGGGTCTGATGATGAAGGCTTCTGTAGGGGAATGTGTCTGCATATGATATCCATGGAGGCTTCCTCCCAGAGTTCTTGGCCCCTGAGCTAAAGTCAAGCCCCTTCCATGCCTTGGGTGGTCATTTCAAAAGACCCCCAATGAAAGCATTCAGAAGGAAGGAAAAAGTTTCCTCCTGGCTCTCCATCGTGAATTACAAGCTGGCATTATCTCTTCCCATTCTTAAAACTCGAAGGGCGGTACAGGCAGCGATGCTGACAGTGTGCATTCGCAGATGCCACCATATGGGTCTCGAAAAACTAGTTGCGCTGATGATTCCCTGCACATGGAGGAGACAGTCTGCATTGTTGGCACCGTCCCTGCGCAGAAACAAGCACAGCTTAGCAAGGCTGAGCAGATGGCACTGGATCTGGTGCCAGGGAAGCAGTGAATTAAAGGTTATACCCACCAGGTTTGATGCGGTGCCAGTTTGAATTGGTACAGAAGCTTCAGCCCACCTGCTTATTGGCCTCATGACATCTGGCATCTTTTTATTTTATTTTTTTTTAAGATTTGGACTGAATTGAAGGCAGCAAGGAAAAATGTCATTTTAAAAGCCAGTTACAAGTCAATAGATTTAAACTCTTAACCAAAAAAAGGCCTACAGGCCCTCTACATTAATGTTTTATATTAATGATTTTTAGAAAACCTTTGGGGAAGTCACACACGGATGTGCTGAATTGTGCTGCAATTTATAGCGTCATATAATGGAAGGGGGTGGATTGCTAAAACCTGGCCCAACGTTGCTAAATAGTGACAACAGAAAAAGGCTATTATCTATAGCCTGTATATGGTAAGGAGGAATCAGAGAGGAAAATAAGCTTGCTTCTATTTATTCTAACTATTTTCACTTTGTAATTAAAAGAAAACATGGTGGCATTTCACACAGAAGCACACTCTGAGAGGTGTTTTTCACCTTTGGTTTGTCTCATACAGTTTTTCCGTAGCAGCGTGTTTAGTGATGCTGTATTTCAGCTGTAATCCCCACTTGCTCCACACACATTCATACGCTGTGTACACAAATATGCAACATACCCAGCCCCGGGGTAGCAGTGTGTGCATACTGAAACCTGTTTGTATATCTCCTCCATTTGGGATTTTCACGTCTGCTCCCTGGGTGTGAAATGAAAGCCTGCCGTGGAGTTGCACTCGGAGGTGATTAGCTTGGTAACTAAGCTTTTTGATTCAAAGTTTATATAAGGCCTGGCTTAGAGTATCACCGTTTATTGATTTTGAATTGACTTTTAATGATACTGTATCAAGCCCCGTATCAGCATTCTAGAGGTAAAAGAAGTCATCGTTAAGACAGTGGATTAAATGTCTAAAATGGCATCAACTATTCATCCCACAAATCTGACTTGTATCATGGTCATCCTGACTTTTTCTTCCCATTGAAATTGGCTTGCTATTTTTCTTTTTCATAGACTGTAACAACTTAGAAGTTTTGTGGCAGTATAGTCTTTTCTTTTCAGAGAAATACCCAGAAAAGAGACATTGATAAGGAAAAAAAGTAGGGAGTGCATCCAAATTCTGCTCAAAAGAACTTGGAGGGAGAAAGAAGAAAAAGCAGCAGCATACCTCTAGTTATGAACAAAAACAATAGGCTGGAAATGCAATAGTTTACTCTTGTTTTGAACTCTGTAGACAGTCAACAGATCTCAGTAAGCAGCCAGTAACACCAGTACCATCCTCAGAATATGCAAGAGAAAGGTTTGCTGTCTGATTGGGAAGGCAATCCAAATTCCATTAGTTCTGGGTATAATCTGGAAGTCAGCTGTCTGTTTTGAAGCCTTTAATTAAATATCATAATGACTTCTTAATATTAAAGGTATTATTAAGTATTAATGTTAAAGTATTAAGCACATTAAAATAAGTTTACATTATTAAAATGTTATTAATTATTGATATTAAATATTAATTAGCTTCCAATTCTGAATTGCATGAGCCACAGCTATATTTTTCTCAGTGGTAAATCCAGGTTTAAAAAAAGAGAAAAACTATTTCCCAAAATCATGAAATTACTAGGGGAAAAATAAAGTTAAAAAAAAATGTAAGCCGGAACACTAGAAATGATGGAGCTTTATGGACCCATTTGTTGTTATCAAAATCCTTAGGTTCATTTAAGTTTATGGATAGAAAAAATAATGTCAGGTTGATTCGATCTAATGTAAAGTGTAAAAGAAATACCAATTTCCTTTCAGCATTTCAGTAACAGAGTGAAGATGGGAAAGAACAAAACCACCCACATAACAGGGCCTTTCTAACCTTGGAGCCACTTAGAACTTACTTCTATTCAGGTAACTAACTCATGACTCTGTTAGAATGAAAATTCTTTCACAAGACTCTAAGGTGTTCTATAATAATGCTCCATCATCGTTGCTATCCAAAGACATCTTACTGTTTTCACAGTCAAAACTTATACATTATTCAGTGTTGTTATAAATAATTCTTGTTATAGACCACGTACAAAATTGCTACTTCATATTCATTGTGGCAAGATAATCTGTTTCAAATTTCTCCAGATAAATAGGTAACTCAATATATTCCAAGGAAATAAAAGAAGTATGTTCTGCTCCTTCAACTGAGCAGTTTTAGTGAGGCAATGGTTAAAAAAAAATGTCCCCAATGAGAGATCTCACTGAAAGTTGTAATCACAAGGAGAGGGTATCCAAGCATAATTTTATTTACAATGCATATGATAACATTGCCTTCTGGGCTATCTATAATATATTGCTGAGTACTCTCTTCTCAATACATTTAAAATCTACTATTTATTGTTAATAGACACAAGAGTTGGTAAAAACGGGTCTGAAAAGTAAGTGCAGAGCTCTATGGATTAACTGGAAGGCAAGAGCCTAGCAACTTTTCTTACAGCAAAACAGATTGTGGATTTTATATTTATCTTTTTTCAGTACTAATTTTGAATATTTATGACCAAAAATTCAAAATGGGTGCTTTAAAAATACATCCAGACACAAGGAACTCAAACCGGAGCTCTGCAACAACCTAGAGGGGTGGAATGGGGAGGGAGATGGGAGGGAGGCTTCCAAAGGAGGGGACACATGTATACCTACGGCTGATTCATGCTGATGCTTGGTAGAAACCAACAAAATTCTGTAAAGCAATTACCCTTCAATTAAAAAATTTTTTAAAAAATCCCCCCAAAAGCAGTAATTTGCCCTCAAGTTAATGAAATATAAGATAATTCCTCAAGATTGCATTTCCATGGACTCTGAAACTGAGAAAAATGGTCTCATGGATTTAGCTCAGCCAAATCCTGCTCTCCAGCTAGTATCATCATTAATGTGTATTTTTGCTTTGCTTAAGATATGATCATATTGCAGACTAAGATAGAATACCATTCTTGGCACAAAGTAGGAGCTCAAAATATTTGTTTAATGGGACTGATGTGCCAGGTAAAGCTTCCCTGGTAGCTCAATAGAAAAAATTTGTCTGCAATGCAGGAGACGTGGGTTCGAAGCCTGAGTCGGGAAGATCCCCTGGAGAAGGAAATGGAAACCCACTCCAGTGTTTCTTGCCTGGAAAATCCCACGGATGGAGAAGCCGGGGGGTTACAGTCTGCGAGGCAGCGAAAGAGTTGGACATGACCTATCGACTAAACAACAGCACCAATGGACCAAGTAGTGAATCATCCATCTGTTCATGCGTTCTTTCATTCAGTATTATTGATGGAGCATGTATTATGGAAGTGGCTAAGAACTCAGATTCTGGAGGCAGATTTCTGGGGTTCACACTGGTTCTGCCTCCTGACAGCTGTGTGATATGGGACACATTTAACATTTCAGTCTCAGTGTCCTCCTCTATAAAATGAAGCAGCTACAAATACTGATAAAGTTTTATGAAGAATGTATCATATTTATTATGAATTTAGAGAAATGTTGGGTACTTTGTGTCTTGTAAATATCTGATCAATAGGTAGATACGTAAAGATACGCAGATGATAAATTTCCCAGCACAGAGAACAGGATGAAGCAATATCTTGTTTCCCAATGTGCTCAAAATACTCAGATATTCTTCTATCCCAGAAATGGCTAACATACAGAAAATAAGCTTTTAATTTAAAGGAGACTTTAGGTTACAGGCTCAGAAACATGAAATTTACCACAAGGTCATGTGATGATCAAGATCCCTTTAAGTAAATATACCTTCTCTTTATTCTTACAGACAAAAATGATGTAGTCCTTGAGATTCATGTTCATCATTCCCATAATCTTCCTCCTTTGTAATGGCCCTTCTAGTTTAAAGAAGAAATAATCTAATATCAGCTTACTACACTTTTTAGTTCATACTTTAATTAACTTTGTATGTTTGTACATAATTTTTACTGTGTCTCTTCAACCATGTATGTAAAGATTTTTAAGACTTTTTCCAAAATGACAAAATGAAAGCAATCTTCCCTTTAAAAAATGATTAGTTAGGGCTTGACCCATAGAAGACTTGGGGAGGACAAAGGGACCCCAGAAGAGTTATGATACCATAAACTACATGCTCCTCATTTAATCAGTCTCAAACATCTATTGACTCCACCTCATTTCTTTGTCTACCCCCGGGACCACTGCTGTAGTTCAGGTTTTCACCCTTTACCACCAGAACTCTAAAGTCTCCTTTGCTTCCCAGCTTGTCCCTTCTTCCCCTGTATCCCATTATCTGCACTGCAGCTTTCCAAATGAGAGTTCTAATAATGCTACTCTCAGGCTCAAAGATCTCACAGGATAGCGTGCCACAGTGGAGGTTCCAAACTTCGTTGCGCGTAAGACTCATCAAATTGAGCTCCTTGTCTCCCAGGTTTTGGTTCAGTATGCTGTTGATGGGCTCAAGGTTTAGCCCCAGGGATTTTGATGAAGCCACTCCATGGCCAATGTTTGAGAGCCACCAGCCAGAAGGAAAAGTCAAGGTACACCAGACCTTTCAGGATTAGTCCTTGCCTGCCTCTCTCCACGCCCGCATACCCATGCCCCTCCAGCTGGAGCTCCTACGTCCACACCTTGTAGCTGCTCCACTCTGGCCCAGTATTCATCTCCCTTTTGTGATCCGTGGTAACTGCTCTGCAAAAGTTGGTAGCTCTGTTCCTAGCATCTTCCAAAACACTCTGCCTAAACTACATTGAACCTTCCCTTAATTTTATAATCATGAGAATTTATGCTGCATGTAGTGCTGGAATAATGGCATTAAAAATGCACAGTACGTTTGGACCAAAAAAAAAAGAAGTCCATTTTTCATTTATATCTGTTGGTAACATTAAAGACAGCTGCAGTACATAGCACCCCTCCTCCCAATTCTTTCTCTCCCATTTTCTCACACCCACCTACCATAGTACCTTTCTCTTCCAAACTCCCTGGAGATTCTCCCACACATCCAGCCTCACTTGATCTTTATCCTTCTCATCCATCTTCTTTCCTCCGGATTTTGCAATTTCAACATCCCAAAGGAGAAAATAACCCTTGTGCAGAAGTCTGGAAATGTCAAGGAGACACAGCTCATTTAGTTCATAGGAGTTGCTCCCCGTCCTAAGGGAGAAGGGGGATGTGGGAACAATCATACAGAGTCCTGCCTCTCCCATTTCAGCTTGAACTCCTTCAGAGCAATGAAGTCTTACTGATTTTGATTTCTCTGTACAAACCCAGATCTCAAAACATGTTACTATTAGAATCTGAGGTGACCCGTGTGTCTTTTACTATGTATTATATCTACCTACTTATTGGAATTGCCTTAAGGAAAATCTGATTTATTTGCTTTAGGGTAATATACAATCAATAATGTTGGAAGATAATTTGTCTTCATCGTAATTTCCTCTTTTGCTGCCACCATCTGAAGAAACAGTCTCCCGTTTCTGTGTGTTCCAATCACCATACTTATGTAACAAATTGTTCCAAACTTAGTGATATAAAAAATTCTTTATTTTGCATGCAGATTTCTTAGGACGGGTATTCAGGGAGCACTTGACAGAGTAGTCCTCCCGGGGGTTATGTGGATAAAGTCAGAGGGCTGCTGTCACCTGCAGGCTTGACTGGGGCTGAGGATCCACATTCCTGGGGCTCTTGGGTGACTGTGTGATGCATGTGCATAGAGTTGCTAGGTGGCTTTGCAAAATGGCATTTGGCTTCCTCCAAAGCATGTGACCAAGAAGCCGAAGTGTAAGCTGCAGTATCTTCCATGACCTAGCCTTAGAGTCTCGCCCTGTCCATTCTGCTTTGTTCTATTGATCTCTTAGGGTCAGTGCTGATTCGCTTTGAGTGACAACTACACAGGTTATGGAGAGTGGAGGTGTGATGGTGGGGACCATCTTGGAGGCTGGCTATCCTCCGCACGTCCACGCCTTCCTAAAAGATAAATTGTGGACTAATTCAGTTGCTGTAACTGCTGTAAGGAACAGAGAGCATGATGTCTTACAAATGTAACGTTTCACAGCTGGAAAGATCAAGTGTGTGTGTGGAAGTCACTCAGTTGTGTCCAACTGTTTGTGACCCCATCGACAGTAGCCTGCCAGTCTCCTCTGTTCATGGAATTCTCCAGGCCAGAGTACTGGAATGGGTAGCCGTTCCCTTCTCCAGGGGATCTTCACAACCCAGCGACCAAACCCAAGTCTGCCACATTGCAGGCACATTCTTTACAGTCTGAGCCTCCAGGGAAGCATGGAAAGCTCAAGAAAAGGGAAAGTGAGGTTGCTTACTCATGTCCGACTCTTTGCAGCTCCATGGACTGCAGCCTACCAGGCTCCTTCATCCATGGGATTTTCCAGGCAAGAGTACTGGAGTAGGTGGAAAGATCAAGAGATTATATTTAATTCAAATGGTCTTAAATCATAGATCTAGAAGTAGCTTTGTGCGTGCTAAGTCACTTCAGTCACGTCTGACCCTTTTCAGCCCCATGTACTATAGCCCGCCAGGCTTTTCTGTCAATGGGTTTCTCCAGGGAAGAGGTGGCTTTAGGGATTAGCTAATTCAACCACTTAATTCACAGATAAGAAAAGAGAAGATCATTGATATCATTTTTCTAGAATCCGTATATGTGCATTAATATAAGACATTTGTTTTTCTCTTTCTGAATTACTTCACTCTATATAATGGGTTCTAGATTCATCCACTTCACTAGAGCTGACTCAAATTCATCCTTTTTTATGGCTGAGTTGAGCTATTTCACAACCTGAAAGATGATGCTGTGAAAGTGCTACACTCAATATGCCAGCAAATTTGGAAAACTCAGCAGTGGCCACAGGACTGGAAAAGGTCAGTTTTCATTCCAATCCCAAAGAAAGGCAATGCCAAATAATATTCAAACTATTGCACAATTGCACTCATCTCACATGCTATTTAAAGTGATGCTTAAAATTCTCCAACCCATGCTTCAACAATATGTGAAATCCAGATGTTCAAGCTGGTTTTAGAAAAGGCAGAAGAACCAGAGATCAAATTGCCAGCATCTGCTGGATCATCGAAAAAGCAAGAGAGTTCCAGAAAAACATCTATTTCTGCTTTATTGACTATGCCAAAGCCTTTGACTGTGTGGATCACAATAAACTGTGGAAAATTCTGAAAGAGATGGGAATACCAGACCACTTGACCTGCCTCTTGAGAAACCTGTATGCAGGTCAGGAAGCAACAGTTAGAACTGGACATGGAACAACAGACTGGTTCCAAATAGGAAAAGGAGTATGTCAAGGCTGTGTATTGTCACCCTGCTTATTTAACTTATATGCAGAGTACATCATGTGAAACTCTGGGCTGGAGGAAGCACAAGCTGGAATCATGATTGCCGGGAGAAATATCAATAACCTCAGATATGCAGATGACACCACCCTTATGGCAGAAAGTAAAGAAGAACTGAAGAGCCTCTTGATGAAAGTGAAAGAGGAGAGTGAAAAACTTGGCTTAAGGCTCAACATTCAGAAAACTAAGACCATGGCATCTGGTCCCATCACTTCATGTCAAGTAGATGGTGAAACAGTGGAAACTGTGGCAGACTTTATTTTTGAGGGCTCCAAAATCACTGCAAATGGTGACTGCAGCCATGAAATTAAAAGACTCCTTGGAAGGAAAGTTATGACCAACCTAGATAGCATATTAAAAAGCAGAGACATTACTCAGTCAACAAATGTCTGTCTAGTCAAGGCTATGGTTTTTCCAATAGTCATGTATGGATGTGAGAGTGGGACTATAAGGAAAGCTGAGCATAAAAGAATTGATGCTTTTGAACTGTGGTGTTGGAGAAGACTCTTGAGAGTCCCTTGGACTGCAAGGAGATCCAACCAGTCCATCCTCAAGGAGATCAGTCCTGGGTGTTCACTGGAAGGACTGATGTTGAAGCTGAAACTCCAATACTTTGGCCACCTGATGTGAAGAGTTGACTCATTGGAAAAGACCCTGATGCTGGGAGGGATTGGGGGCAGGAGGAGAAGGGGATGACACGGATAAGACAGTTGAATGGCATCACCAACTTGATGGACATGAGTTTGGGTAAGCTCTAGGAGTTGGTGATGGACAGGGAGGTCTGGGATGCTGTGGTTCATGGGGTCACAAAGAGTCGGACACGACTGAGTGACTGAACTGAACTGAACTGAGTAATATCTCATTGTATATTTGTACCACATCTTTATCCATTCATCTGTCAAGGACATCTACGTGGCTTCCATGTCCTAGCTAGGGAAGGAACAGAGATGCAGATATAAAGAATGGACTTCTGGACACAGTGAGGGAAGGAAAGAGAGATGAATAGAGAAAGCAGCATTGACATATATACACTAACATGTGTAAAAGAGGCAGCTGGTGGGAAGGGAAGGTGCTCTATAACACAGGGAGCCCAGCTCGGTGTTCTGTGACGACCCAGAGGGGAGGGATAGGAGGAGGGGAAGCAGCTCAAGAAGGAGGTGATATATGTATAATTTTGGCTGGTTTGTGTTGTTGTGCAGCAGACACTAACAAAACATAGCAAAGCAATTTTCTTCCAATTAAAAAATTAAAAAAAAAAAAAGAGGTTCAGAAAGAACGTTTGTGGCAGAACTGAGTCAAGAGGTCAGAACTACTGTATCCCAGGCCAATAAATAGTCAAAGGAAGCAAACACAAATAAAACTCTCTGGGAAAATCTGAGAAGAAAAAGTGCAAATGTGTTCTTTGATGTGTAAAATAATCTGTATTTGAGAAAACATTATAAATTCCATACTTTTTATGACTCAGTATCATGCAGTATAGCTGTGGTTTTCTTTGTTGGTAAAATGTGCTGCACACTAATTTGCGTGGGTTTTATTTGCTCACAACACTGTATTCTATTGACATGTTCCTAATTGTGTTAATTTACTGATCATACAATGTAGTCAGTTGCTCAGATATTAAAATTAAATGGAACATTTTACACTCATTATCTCTTAACAATTATAGAAATATTAAAAGAGAACTTTAAAATAAGATATAATGAAGATTTTTTAATTAATTGCATAAGTTAATCTTTGACTTTAAAATCTTAGAAAACACTTAATTAGAAGGCAATTTGTGCAAAATAGAATGTCCTGAATTCTGCTTTTCACTGCCTAGAAATTAAGCCCAGATAAATTTCACTAATAATTTCTTTCAAAGTTGTTGTTCAGTCGCTAAGTTTTGTCTGACTCTTTGTGACTCTGTGGACTGCAGCACACCAGACTCCTCTGGCCTCCAGTAACTCCCAGAGTTTGCTCAAGTTCATGTCCATTGAGTTGACAATGCTATTTAACTATCTCATCTTCTGCCATCCCCTTCTCTTTTGTCTTCTGTATTTACCAACATCAAGGTCTTTTCCAATGAGTTAGTTCTTCCCATCAACTGGCTAAAGTATTGGAGCTTCAGCTTTAGCATCAGACCTTCCAATGAATATTTAAGGTTGATCTCCTTTAGAATTGACTAGTTTGATCTCTTTGCAGTCCAAGGGACTCTCAAGAGTCTTATCTGGCACCAAAATTTGACATATTCAAATCTTCAGTGTTCAGCCTTCTTCTTCTTTTTTTTTAAATGGGCCAACTCTCGCATTCTACATGACTACTGGAAAAAACCATAGCCTTGGGTATATAGGCCATGGTCAGCAAAGTGATGTCTTTATTTTTTAATGTGCTGTCTAAGTTTGTCCCCGCTTGCCTTCAAAGGAATAATTGTTTTTTAATTGCAAGGCTGCAGTCACTGTCACAGTGATTTTGGAGCCCAAGGAAAGAAAATCTGTCACTGCTCCACTGTTTCCCCTTTATTTGCCACGAAGTGATGGGATGAGATGCCATGACCTTAGTTTTTTGGATGTTGAGTTTCAAGCCAGTTTTTTCACTCCTCTTTCACCTTTATCAAGAGTAATATCATCTGTATATCTGAGGCAATTGATATTTCTCCTGGCAATCTTGACTCCTAGCTTGTGATTTATTCAGCCTGGCATTTTGCATGATGCACTCAGCATATGCTGTGACAAACCTAGACAAGCATATTAAAAAGCAGAGACATTACTTTGTTGACAAAGGTCTGTTTAGTCAAAGCTATGGTTTTCCCAGTGGTCATGTATGGATGTGAGAGTTGGACTATAAGGAAAGCTGAGTGCTGAAGAATTGATGCTTTTGAACTGTGGTGTTGGAGAAGACTCTTGAGAGTCCCTTGGACTGCAAGGAGATCCAATCAGTCCATCCTCAAGGAAATCAGTCCTGAATATTCCCTGGAAGGACTGGTGCTAAAGCTGAAGCTCCAATACTTTGGCCACCTGATGTGAAGAGTTGACTCATTGGAAAAGACCCTGATGCTGGGAAAGATGGAGGGCAGGAGGAGAAGGGGATGACAGAAGAAGAGATGGCTGGATGGCATCACCAACTCGATGGACATGAGTTTGAGTAAGCTCTGGGAGTTGGTGATGGACAGTGAAGCCTGGCGTGCAGCAGTCCATGGAGTCACAAAGATTCAGACATGACTGAGTGACTGAACTGAACTTTGCATATAAGTTGAATAAGCAGGGTGACAGTATACAGCCTTGTAATACTGCTCACCCAATTTGAACCAGTCAGTTGTTCCATGTCTGGTTCTAACTGTTGCTTCTTGACCTGCATACATGTTTTTCAGGAGAGAGGTAAGGTGGTCTCGTGTTCCCGTCTCTTTAAGAAATTTACACAGTTCGTTGTGATTGACACAGTCAAAGGCTGTAGCATAGTCAATGGAGCAGAGGAGATTTTTTCTGGAATTTTCTTGCTTTTTCTATGATCCAACAGATGTTGAAAATTTGATCTCTGGTTCCTCTCTGCCTTTTCTAAATCCAGCTTGAACATCTGGAAGTTCTCAATTCATGTACTGTTGAAGACTAGCTTGAAGGATTTTGAACTTAACCATGGTAGCATGTGAAATGAGCACAACTGTATGGTAGTTTGACCATTTCTAAGTTTTCCAAATTTGCTGACATGTTGAATGCAGCCTTTAACAGCATTATCTTTTAGTATTTTAAATGGCCCAGCTGGAATTCTGTCTCCTCCACCATGTTTGTTAGTAGCAATGCTTCCTAAGGGCCACGTGACCTCACACTCCAGAATGTCTGGCTCTAGGTGAATGACCACACCTTCTTGGTTATCCAGGTCATTAAGACCTTTTTCGTACCTTGTGAGTATTCTTGCCACTTCTTAATCTCTTCTGCTTCTGTTAAATCCTTACCATGTCTGTCTTTTATTGTGTCCCTCTTTGCATGAAATGTTCCCTTGGTATCTCCAATTTTCTTGAAAAGATCTCTAGTCTTGACAATTCTACTGTTTTCCTCTATTTCTTTGGCCTGTTCATTTAAGAAGGTCTTCTTATCTCTCCTTGCTATTCTCTGGAAGTCTGTATTCAGTTGGGTATTTTTCCCTTTCTCCTTTGCCTTTCACTTCATTCCTTTCCTCAGCTATTGTAAAGCCTCCTCAGACAACCACTTTGCTTTCGCACATTTCTATTTCTTTGGTATGATTATGGTCACTGCCTCCTGTAAAGTTATGAAGTTCCATCCATAGTTTTATGGCACTCTATCCACCAGATGTAATCCCTTGAAAATATTTGTCACCTCCACTGTATAATAATAAGGGATTTGATTTAGGTCATACCTAAATGGCCTAGTGGTTTTCCCTTCTTTCTTCAATAGAAGCCTGAATTTTGTAATAAAGAGCTCATGATCTGAGAAACAGTCAACTTCAGGTTTTGTTTTTACTGACTGTATTGAGCTTCTCCATCTTTGGCTGCAAAGAACATAATCAATCTGATTTTAATATTGACAATCTGGTGATGTCCATGTGTAGAGTTATCTCTTAAGTTGTTGCAAAAGGGTGTTTGCTGTGACCAGCATGGTCTCTTATCAAAATCCTGTTAAATTTGCTCTGCTTCATTTTCTACTCCAAGGCCAAAACTTGCCTGTTATTCTGGGTATGTCTTTTTTTAAATAAATTTATTTACTTTTAATTGAAGGATATTTGCTTTATAGAATTGTGTTGGTTTCTGCCAAACATCTCCTAAGGACACCTTTTTTGGGGTTAATTCTAGAAGGTGTTGTAGGTCTTCATAGGACCGGTCAACTTCAACTTCTTTGGTATTGATTTTAGGGGCATAGACTTAGATTGCTGTGATGTTGAATGGTTTACCTTAGAAATGAACAGACATGATTCTGTTTTTTGGGGTTTTTTTTTGAGATTGCACTGAAGTATTACATTTCAGACTTTCATTGATTATGAGGGCCACTCCATTTCTGCTAAGGGATTCTTGCCCATAGTCATTAAAATAGTGGTCATTTGAATAAAATTTGCCCATTCCCATACATTTTAGTTCACTGATTCCTAAGATGTCAATGTTCAGTCTTGCCATCTCCCACTTGACCACTGTGAGTCATGGACCTAACATTCCAGTTTCCTATGTAATATTGTTCTTTACAGCATCAGACTTTTCTTTCACCATCAGACACATCCACAGCTGAGCGTCATTTCCACTTTGGCCCAGCCGCTTCAGTCTTTCTGGATCTGTAAGTAATTGCCCTCCACAGCTTTTCCCCAGGAGCATGTTGGACACTTTCTGATGGGGTGGGCTCATCTTCTGGTGTCGTACCCTTTTGCTTTCTCATACTGTCCATGGGGTTTTCAGGGGCTTCCCCAGTGGCTCCGTGGTAAAGAATTCACCTGCAGTGCCAGAGCCACAGGAGACATGTGTTCAATTCCTGGGTCGGAAAGATCCTCTGGAGAAGGAAATGGCAACCCACTCCAGTATTCTTGCCTGGAGAATCCCATGGACAGAGGAGCCTGGCAGGTTACGGTCCATGGGGTCACAAGAGGCGGACACAACTGAGTAAGTAAACCACCACCACCACCATGGGGTTCTCATGGCAAGAATACTGCAGTGGGTTGCCATGTCCTCCTCCAGTGGGCCCTGTTTTGTCTGAACTCTTCACTGTGACCCATCCGTCTTGGGTCGCCCTGCACGGCATGGCTCATAGCTTTATTGAATTCCCCAAGCCCCTTTGCCATGACAAGGCTGTGATCCATGAATATGTAATCCATATTTCTTTCAATATGAAGTTCTTTTACCTACTCTAATTAAGGTCACAGAATATCTATTCTTAAGCTACAGCTGTTCCTTCATTATTTTGACAACTTGAATTGAATATCCAAGCTACAGAGTGCAACTATTTTATAGACTTTCTTTGTGATTGGAATATAAGGCCAATAAAAGTAGACATAAAAGGGTCATTTGATTTTGAAAGTTTTACTGTTGCAGTTACGATTGACATACATAGGGATAAAAATATTGGCCTTGCATTAGTTCTTCTATATATTTTGCTTTGGTTTCTTAAGAGAACAGGATATGACAGGAGAGAAATACACATTCTCAATCTTTTTTTTTTCGGAGAAAAATACACCTTATTTCTATGACCTGGGATAATGCTACACTGGGATAGGGTGATGTGTTAATGTGAATATGTAACTCTGTGCAATGTTTGGGATTAACCCAGGTCAGAGGATTCTAATAGTTTATTTACATTCTATCTAAATCACCAAGTACTTCTTCATGAGGTCTTCATTTTTAATTTTTGAAGCTAAAATAGTTTTAGCTTGCTAATTATGTAATCTGGTTCCCCTCCATTTAACATATACAAAGGTGATTTTAAATATTATTTTCCCGCAATTGCAGCCCTAATAATTAGCTATTGTTACTAGATATTCAGTTAAATGTTAAATGCAGCAGGAACTACGCAGAGTCCAAATGCAAATAATCATTTAATTCTACATTATTTACTATCCTTGTATTTAAAATCATCTTACATAAATTGTTAAAATTATACTTTACATATCTATTATTTAATGACCCACACCGCTATAGGCTAGTCTCCTGTTATTAAATAAGCAAACCGCCCACTGAGTTTTCTTTGTGTAGCTGAAGGCCCACAGCATGCTTCTGAGACATAACTATTGACAAATATGAATCTTTTCAGGGCAAAGAAAATGACAGTAAGGGGAGCTGGCAGTTTGAACTTAAACAACATGTTAGTGGACGTCTGTACTTAAGAAGGTTTTAGAATTGATTCTGTGTGATGGTCATAATGAACAAGGCCTGAAACAATCATTAATAGACTGGTAACATTATAGGTAAAATAGCTAATGAAGAAATATACCTCTAACAGAAAACCCCAAATTGTATTATATATGTCCTTTAATTTAAATTTGGAGTCTATTTCTTGCCTCTGATTTATTGGTCTTTATTTATTCCTGCTTTATTATTTTGCTATTGTGAATGGCTTTGCATCAATTCGATACCAGTTGGAAAAACTGCTGTAGTAAATTGTGTAACAGTGGCACCAATTTTGTAAAACCTACAAACACCCTCTCTATCTCTCTTGTTTGTGCTTTGCTTCTGTTCTTCCGTGTTTGCTTTGGCTTTCAAATCGGTGCTTGCCAAATGAGTTAGTTGAAATGGCAACATTAATTTTTATGCATGGAAGCACATCAACTGCACCAAGAGAGAAGGGCGTGGCTAGGAGGGAAGAGTCAGGTGAAACCGACCAACCTAGCATGTATATTGCACCAAGCTGCCCTGTTACAGGAAAATGCTCTGCAGTCGTAAAATAACACACACTTTATGCCAAAGATGATGCCAGTGAATGAAGGATTGTAATAACCTTCATGAAAACCTTTCTTCTGGCTTGAAACCTTCTCACCATTAGATTATTTAGGATATTCACCTATTTGCTCCTTGTTTTAAACGTTCCATTATCAAGATAAGACAGAGGGGCATTTAATAATAAGCAGACAACAAAAATTTAAAAAAAAAACTGACAAAATTGAACTTGCAAGACTACCTTACAGTGTGTTTAAGAAGATTCTTTACAGTTTCTGGGAGACAAAGTAGTCTTGGCCCTTTCCACAGCTGGCCATGGGACATGCTTTTTCAGAAGTGTTGTGGGTCCCACCTTCTGCGAGCTGGCATTCCATCATGGTGAGACACCCAGAGAGCTTGATGAGTACATAAGATTGGATCCTGGAGAGTACATTCTTTGGAGCTAGATCTTGGGTGTAAGCCTGGACTTCAAAAGTTACTGTATGTGAGAATATGAGCAAATCTCTTAATTACTTTGACTGTAATTTTTGGTCTTTAAGTCACATTTTTAATCATAAAGTTACCTTTCCAACCTCCTAGTTTACAGGATTTTGAAGGCTATCAATAATAACAATAATAATGGTGTGTTCACCATGGCATTTTATTAATCTGAAAGCACTAGCCAGAACAAGCATGGTTCTCTGAATTCGTTGTTGTTGTTCAGTCGCTAAGTCATGTCCAACTCTTTGTGACCCCGTGGACTGCAGCACGCCAGGCTTCCCTGTCCTTCACCATCTCCTAGAACTTGCTCAAACTCATGTCCATCCAGTTGGTAATGCCATCCAACCATCTCAACCCTCCCCTTCTCCTTCTGCCTTCAATATTTCCCAGCATCATGGTCTTTTCTACTGAGTCAGATCTTCATATCAGGTGGCTGAGGTATTGGAGTTTCAGCTCCAACATCAGTCCTTCCAATGAATATTCAGGATTGATTTCCTTTAGGATTGACTGGTTTACTCTCTTTACAGTCCAAGGGACCCTCAAGGGTCTTCTTCAGCTCCACAGTTAAAAGCATCAGTTCTTTGGTTCTCAGCCTTCTTTGTGGTCCAACTCTCACATCCATACATGACTACTGAAAAACCATAGCTTTAACTATACAGATCTTTGTTGGCAAAGTAACATCTCTGCTATTAAATATACTCTCTAGGTTTGTCATAGCTCATCTTTCAAGGACCAAGCATCTTTTAATTTCATGGCTGCAGTCACCATCAGTTTTCTGGAGCCCAAAAAACAAAGTCTGTCACTGTTTCCATTGTTTCCCCATTTGTTTGCCATGAAGTGATGGAACTAGATGCCATGATCTTAGTTTTTTGAATGTTGAGTTTTAAGCCAGCTTTTTCACTCTCCTCTTTCACTTTCATCAAGAGGCTTTTTAGTTCCTCTTTGCTTTCTGCCATAAGGGTGGTGTCATCTGCCTATCTGAGGTTACTGATATTTCTCCCTGCAATCTTGATTCCAGCTTGTGCTTCATCCAGCCCAGCATTTCTCAGGATGTACTCTGCATATAAGTTAAATAAGCAGGGTGATAACAACAGCCTTGATTTACTCCTTTCCAAATTTGGAACCAGTCCATTGTTCCATGTCCAGTTCTAAGTGTTACTTCTCAACCTGCATACAGGTTTCTCAGGAGGCAGGTAAGGCGTCTGGTATTCCCATCTCTTTAAGAATTTTCTACAGTTTGGTGTGATCCACACAGTCAAAGGCATTAGCATCGTCAATGAAGTAGAAGTAGATGTTTTCTTTGCAATTTCTTGCTCTTTCTATGATCCTACGAATATTGACAATTTGATCTCTGGTTCCTCTGCCTTTTCTAAATTCAGCCTGAACATCTGCAAGTTCTCGTTTCACGCAGTAATGAAGTCTAGCTTGGAGAATTTTGAGCATTACTTTGCTAGCATGTGAAATGAGTGAAGTTGTGCGATAATTTGCACGTTCTTTGGCATTGCCTTTCTTTGGGATTGGAATGAAAAGTTGGGAGGGGGGTTCAGGATGGGGAACACATGTACATCCATGGCAGATTCATTTCAACGTATAGCAAAACCAATACAATATTGTAAAGTAAACTAAATAAATAAATAAAACTGAAAAAAAAAAAAAAAAAAAGAAAAGTGACCTTTCCCAGTCCTGTGGCCACTGCTGAGTTTTCCAAATTTGCTGGCATATTAAGTGCAGCACTTTAACAGCATCATCTTTTAGGATTTGAAATAGCTCAACTGGAATTCTGTCACTTCTACTAGCTTTGTTTTTAGTGATGCTTTCTAAGGCCCACTTGACTTGGCACTCCAGTATGTCTGGCTCTGGGTGAGACAATAGACATCTTTGCATTACTGTAGCCAATACTGCCCACTGTCTCCATGATTTCACATATAGAACTGGGAATGTCTACTAGAATAACAGCTCCTCTAAAGAAGGTAATATATTTTATGAATCTTTGGTTCTGCTCATCTAATTGTCAAGCACTTAATAAATAATCAATAATGTTTGCTTAATAGACAACTAAACAAATATGGTAGGCAAGCTTCTGAAAGGCAAAATAGTTTTGCATTTTATAGTCTCAGAGGCAAAATTAGTTTAATGAGGGGTTGCTATAGGAAGACAGATCTAAGAAAGGTAAAAATTAAACCCCAAAATGGAACAGGATTTCTTAATATTTTTCTCTAGAAGAAGTTATTGTATTTACCAGGAAAAATGAGGTGATGCTTCAATAACAATACCAAAGTTCACAGGCTCCGAACAATATCATTCATGCTCTATATCCATCAAGGATTAGCATGGTTACTTTGACTGTGTGAATCACCCTGGCTGATGGAACAGCCACCATCCTGATTGTTGCTAATCCTCCTAGTTGAGGGAAAAGGAATGTCCTATGGAGGTTTCTGGATGGATAATTAAATGCTGCAGCCTTTGAGCTTTTCCACTCACATCTCACTGGCCAGGACTAGATATTAGGCGCCAAACATAAGGAGAGCAGGAAACTAAAGTGTACCCAGAAGATAATATCAATGACCACTATACCCAATCACTTACTAGGATGTTGTAAACAGAATTAAATAGAAGTACCACAAGGGAGATTGGACTATGAGAGGTCAGTCTGTAATTGGATGATTCTGCAAATGCGTTTCTTTTCTCAATCTGTATGCAATGCCTACAAACTTTATTTTCATTTTGCAAATTTAGCATTCATTGTACTTGTACTATGACTTCTTCTAGGCCGCTAAGTTCTAAATACACCATTGTTTAATTTTTTTTTTTTTTATAATTGTTAACTATTTTAATTGACTTGTGTCTGTCACTCTTTTATGGGTGTGTCTATTTAGTTGCTTGGTTGTGTCTGACTCTTTGTGGCACTACTGGTAAAGAACCCACCTGTCAATGCAGGAGGCCTAAGAGATGTGGGTTTAATCCCTGGGTTGGGAAGATCCTCTGGAGAAGGGCATGGCAACCCACTCCACTATTCTTGCCTGGAGAATTCCATGGACAGAGGAGCCTGGCCGGCTACAGTCCATGGGATCTCAAAGAGTCAGACACAACTGTAGCGACTTGGCACACACAAACATCTGACTCTTTGTGACCCTTTGAACTGTAGCCTGCCAGGCTCCTCTAACGATGGGATTTTTCAGGAAAGAATACTGGAGTTGGTTGCCATTTCCTTCTCCAGAGGATCTGCCCAACCCCAGGAATTGAACCGGCATCTCCTGCTTTGCAGGCAGATTCTTTACGTACTGAGCCATCAGGCAAACACCTCTTTCAGGATGGCTTGCTGTAATTGTTATATTCTACCATGTTCCACAGCTTTCAGTATATAGATGTGCACCATTGCTTCCAAAATTAATTTTCTCTTTCAGGTCATAATGAGGTTTGTTTGTTTGTTTGTTTTAAACTAAAGCATACTTTGAAGAAGGGTTCACATTACAGGTATACTGACTGAATGAAAACTGAAATTCCAGGCAGCATGATGGGAAAGTGCAGGCTTATTCTAAGATGATAACCGAGGGGGCCATTCTCCTAACAGATTGCTGTTTGTGTATATCTTGACTTTCTATCATACCTTGCATGAGAATGGGTCTGTCTCTACATGTTGAACAGAAACAGATTTCTGTGGACTGAGGGTTGGTTTACAAAGGCTGCAAGGCTAAAGTGAAGCAAAGTACTGCTTCACATGGAGTAGAAATCCCATGCTGAATGTATAGAATCTAGTATTTTGGTAAATGCCTAGTTCTTCCTCTGCACAGTTTTGCTTGATGTGTGTGTGTGTGTGTGTGTGTGTGTGTGTGTGTGTTGGGGGTGAATCGATTATGAAAAGCCCATAACTGAATCAACTTGGAAATTCTTCTTTCTCCAATATTGTTAGGTATTATGGTGTTTCAAGGAAAAAGAGGACACAGTGGCACACAGTGGCAAATGCATTTTATAAGAATCTTTACAAACAACAAATTTGGTCACAGTAGCAGTTAAATAGCTCCTCCAAAGTGTATCTCAACATATGGTGACTCTCCCCTTGTGTTATATTGTCTGTAATGCTGCCTGGCGTGCTGCAGTCCATGGGTGTCAAAGAGTCGAACACGGCCGAGTGGCTGAACTGAGCTGAATGTTGTGGTTATCTGGGCTTGTGACGCTGGGGTAGTTACATGGCCTCTCCTCCCACTTTTGTCCACTGGTCTTTAGTGAGGAAACTTCACAGCCATCTGTCTAGGCTACTCTAAATGAGAAGCAGTTCTTCTCCTCTGCTTTGCTGAATGTTAATGAGGTGACGAGTGTCTCCCTCTTGGAAAGGCGTGTGGACCTGATGTTGGAAGTTGGATGTGTTTAACAGTCACCATCATGAGACTGTGGAGAAAGTGGGATAAGGCAATATCTATGGGTGACGAAAAATACACAAATGCCAAGGATGTATGGTGGAATGTGGATGGTTCTCTCAAGTGAGTGTCATGTGAGGAAGGAATGTGATAGGAGTGCCATCTCATCCTCCGCGAGGTATGTCACAGCTGATAGGTAAGAGCATCACTGTTTAACGGCTCTGGTTTAAAAAGAGAAGTATATTTTGAATTTTCAAAATGGGGAAAAATAATGGCTTAGTTTGAAGCCAGTCCCTCTAGGTGTGTTCATACCCTGCAGCCCGAGAAAATAGAATTCTTATTGGAAGTTTATCTTTGATGCAAATGAGACTCAGAAGAAACAAATGTGAAGTCCTTAATAGCTCAATTTGTTCATCATGAATTCTTACCCTTGATGTGTGACTTCATTTTGCCAAATTGTGTGGTTTGGGAATTATAATTGATAAATTCAGGCCAATGGTAGCTGAGGAAAAAGCAGGATATGGCAGTAAAGCTAGTCACAAGTACTCAATTTAGAATGTGGAGAGCCAGATACAAATGCCTAGCTGTGCAGTTTGACATACTTTATAGTTCCACACAAATAACTTTGAAGGCTATGCTTTCATTTCATTTTATTTTTTTAAAGTCCCACACATCCATTAAAACTGTTACTATAAAGATCATGTAAGTTATATAGTATAACTTACATGTGCACTTAGCTCATGATATAAAATGTGAGGATTTTGGGTAACTAAAAAGTGCCATGCTTACTTTTTCATATTTTATTTGCTATTTTTACCTTCTGCCTTATTTGTTGGTTTCCCCACAAAAGCCCCAAAGGTCCTAAAACATATTTGGAATTATCTTGGGTTTATGTACTGAATGAATACTTTGGTAACTGTGAAGATATAAAATTAACACAAGAGACTATGTTTTCATAGTGGACTTTCAGAAAGTAGAAAGTAAGACTTTGAACCTGGAAGACAGTACTACTGGCAGAGGAATAGGTCCTCTTAGAATTCAAACCCCTCTTAGCACAAGAATTATTGACCCACAAGATGCATAATGGTTCCTTAGTTTATTATATCCAGGCCACTGCAGCTCAGGCATGCTCAGCCTTTGTGTGTTGCAGAGTTCAATAAAGGACACTGGTGGAAGCCCACTGCAAAGCTAAACGCAATCGTTAGGTCACAATTCTTGTTTCTCTATCTCCCCAGCACTTTTCCGAGTATCTTGTAAGAATCCACATTGCACATACACATAAGTAAATTCAGCTCACAATTCAAGTCAACTTCTTTGGAATGCTAACTCACAGGCGTCACTCAGCAGGAGAGTATCCTGTACAGAGGATAGAGAGATTCCACAGTCCAGCCCAAGTGACAGACAGTGTTTCTGAATACCAATAGCATTTGCTAGTGAAAGACCTTCTCCAAATGGAAGCTCAACTTTTCTTTTCTTTTTTTTTTCTAAGGAGATACCATTTTCAATTTATTTTCATAATCTAATTCTGCATTGCTTGTAAAGGTTAATCTAAATCCAGCAGAACAAAGCCTGTCCACTGTTTACTTGTTATAGGCACTCTTTTTTTTTTTTAATATTTTTCATTTTTATTTTATTTTATTTTTTTTCCATTTATTTTTATTAGTTGGAGGCTAATTACTTTACATCATTACAGTAGTTTTTGTCATACATTGAAATGAATTAGCCATGGATTTACATGTATTCCCCATCCCAGTCCCCCTTCCCACCTCCCTCTCCACCCGATCCCTCTGGGTCTTCCCAGTGCACCAGGCCCGAGCACTTGTCTCATGTATCCAACCTGGGCTGGTGATCTGTTTCACCCTAGATAATATACATGTTTCAATGCTGTTCTCTTGAAACATCCCACCCTCGCCTTCTCCCAGAGTCCACAAGTCTGTTCTATACACCTGAGTCTCTTTTTCTGTTTTGGATATAGGGTTATCGTTACCATCTTTCTAAAGTCCATATATATGTGTTAGTATACTGTAATGGTTTTTATCTTTCTGGCTTACTTCGCTCTGTATAATGGGCTCCAGTTTCATCCATCTCATTAGAACTGATTCAAATGAATTCTTTTTAATGGCTGAGTAATATTCCATGGTGTATATGTACCACAGCTTCCTCATCCATTCGTCTGCTGATGGGCATCTGGGTTGCTTCCATGTCCTGGCTATTATAAACAGTGCTGCGATGAACATTGGGGTGCATGTGTCTCTTTCAGATCTGGTTTCCTTGGTGTGTATGCCCAGAAGTGGGATTGCTGGGTCATATGGCAGTTCTATTTCCAGCTTTTTAAGAAATCTCCACACTGTTTTCCATAGTGGCTGTACTAATTTGCATTCCCACCAACAGTGTAAGAGGGTTCCCTTTTCTCCACACCCTCTCCAGCATTTATTGCTTGTAGACTTTTGGATAGCAGCCAGCCTGACTGGCATATAATGGTACCTCATTGGAAGCTCAACTTTTCATATATAAGAATCGTTATGATGAAACCAGAGGCTCAGAACTACAAATATGTTAATATACAATTAGTTCTAGTGTCATATAGTTAATAAATAAAATTTCTTTGTGGTGCAGCAACATAGTCACATGTGGGGCATTGCCTGCAAATCACAGGCACTTCTTGTTCGTGCTAATTGGTGAACTAACCTATTACCAAGTCTCTTAAATGTTATACGATCTAGATTTGTGAGCAGAGGTATCAGTTATGTTCAGAAGCTCCTGAAATTTGTACTGCTTGCATAACAAGAACAGAGTAAAATATCTGCCTGGACGTTGCTGTGCTGTATCCTGTTTCAAAGGAGAAGGAGGCATTTGCTTCCCTAATCTCCAGTTCCCACCCATAACTGTAAAAGCCTTGAATTGTGTAGGCTACAGGGTGTCATACTAAAATGTTGTCAGCATTAAACAAAAGCCTTCAGCACAATAATTTAGAGCAGCTGATACAACAGTGACTAGAGTTTTAAACAACAGCTCGTGAGTTGAGCAGGGCCTTCTGAAATACATATTTTGAAATAAAGGTTCAACTTTGTGAAATTTGAATACAAAGTCTTTAAATGAATGTTATATGAATTTGAGAGACAAAGAAATAGAACATTTGAGAAGACTGATTAATTAAACTGTTTCACGTTGTGCGGGCCAACAGTATGGGAAATATGTATCAATATGCTTTTTAGTCACACAAAATGGACAGCATCTAATCCAAAGAAGAGAATCAGGGATGCAGAAAGGCACCGCTGAATGTCTTCTGACGATGGTTTGGTGAGTGAAATGTAAAGCCAGGATTTACAAATATTACACAAGTGAACACTGTTATTGCACTCAGGCTGAAAAATCCTGTTCAAATCCAATAAGTGGTTTAAGATGTGCAAATAGAGGCTTCTGCAGGGAGTCAGGCATTAGAAGCCACCTGGAGCATGTGCTAGAGATTGTATCCATCAATACAGCAGCTGGGCTGAAATTATAAAGAGAGCCGCTTTTCATCACGCTTGTTTTAATGCATACATTTCTCCTGTCACTGGCACCCCAGGAAAACTACTAAGCACAAAAATGAATGGTGCCCATTACCTGATATTCATACTTGTGACAACAGAGGGAAGAATCACAGCACAACAGTAAGCAAAAAAATTGATATCCAAATTATTTTTAAGTTGCTGCAGGAGGAGAAAATCTTGAAAACCAATTGGCAATATTTTAATATGAGAAGTGGGGAGGGAGGTAGAATTATTTCGTATCTGATTAAAAATTTCCTCTTCCTGATAGGATATGGACAGAATCTATGATTATTTTAAAAGTAGGATCACATTTTAAAATACATTTTGTGCTAAAAGATAAAAAGCTATTTTCTCTAACAAGAGACAATGTAAAATGCTGGTTAGGGGAAAATGAGGATCCTGTTATTGGAGCCAACTCATTCCCATGTTAGACACAGACCACATTCCCTGGGACAGTTCTGTAACTGGGCTGACTGATGTTCAGACATTTTTGGCAGTTTATGTGGCTCATCATTGAACGACAAATGCCAGCTATTGCCTAATTGTGCTTTCATGATGATGGTATAGTCCGTGTAACATACTGTTTTACTGGTTGCCTTTAGAACAATATGAAAACAGTCTCAATAAGAACTAAGTATTAAAAAGGCCAAAAAAAAAAAAAAGAAAATCTTTGGTAACAAAAAGGAGGTCAGTGTTTGCTTAAGATCTGGGGTGAGGATGAATTTGATTGAAAAAAGGCATGAGGGAAGTTTTGGAAGTGATGGAAATAGGCTCTATCTTCATTGTGAGAGTGGTTACACAAGTATACACTTTTACCATATCTCACTGGATTGTGTAATTAAAATGGATGTATTTCATAGTATGCAAATTATACTTCAATAAAGGTGATTTTTTTTAAAAAGCCTAGGTATCAGAAATATCATGTATGTTGATATTTCATGATGATAGTATTTTGTTGTTTGAAAATAGAAGTGATATTTTACATAAGTAACCTCAGTTTTCTCCCTTCATTTTGATTTGTTGAATATTTGCAAAATCACATTTCCTTATACAAGAGGAGTTCTCAAATTTGTTGAGATTGTTGGGTTGTACTCAAGAGTGAATTTTCTCTTTGAAGGGAAACTTTCCATATGTCATATGGGTTGAGGTGAGTTAATCAAGAAAACAGGTCCTGACTTGATACTTAAGACTCTAGACTAAATTGACATAGTCTTTTTTTCCCAACACAAAGTGATATATGGTTCACATAGGAGGCTGGTATGGTAGTTCATGGAGAAGCATGTCTTTAAATGCAATGGAAAGAATACTGTGGCCTAAATGCAATGGAAACAATTAAGAGCCCTAAAAATTTTCCTAAACCACTTCTATTAATCTTCAACCCTGGATCACTTAGCCTTTCAAAGCCTCAATGTCTTCCCCTGTAACTTAAAAAGACTGTGCCCAATCTGTGGTTTTCGTACTACTTTCATTTTAACAATCATATTTTAAACAATATATTTTACAGAAATATATAAATAAGTAAATAATAGATTAAAAAATAGATAAGAGTAAATTTATTTTAGGTGAATTGGGAGTGTGGGAGCCTGCAACTTTGCAGTAACACCACACTGGAAACCTTATGCATAGCACTTTCTACCTATGCATGCATGCGTGCTAAGTCACTTCAGTCGTGTCTGACTCTTTGCAATTCTATGGACTATAGCCCACCAGGCTCCTCTGTCCATGGGCTTCTCTGGGCAAGAATACTGGAGTGAGTTGCCATACCCTCCTCCAGGGAATCTTCCTCTCCCAGGGATTGAACCCATGTCTTTTACATCTAATGCATTGGCGGGCAGGTTCTTTACCACTAGCACCTCCTGGGAAGCCAAAAAATCGCATTTTACCAAGCTGCTTTCCGAAAAGCTCTACCCATTCATTCTCACCACCAATAGGTAATGTTCTTTAGGTCACTAAGTAGCGAACAGGTATACTACATATTTTGGTCATGCCTAGCCTTAAGTCATCTTTAAATCTTATATTTTTGAAATTGAATTTCATTTTAGAAATATTTGAGATGATTCATTCTTCCTACATGAAGATCAAATACTTCCAAGACAAAAAGATCTTGGGATACACCTTCAAGCAATTCATTCATGCATTTATTTAAAATCAACTATGTGCCACGCAGTTGCATTAGGTTGAAAGAGTGAAAGTATTAGTCACTCAGTTGTATCCAACTCTTTGCAATCCCATGGATTATAGCCCACCAGGATCCTCTGGTCAGGGGATTCTTCAGGCAATAATACTGGCGTGGGTCATCATTTCCTTCTTAAGGGGATCTTCCTGACCCAGGAATCAAACCCAGGTCTCTTGCATTGCAGGTTGATTCTTTACCATCTGAGCCACCAGGATTATGGATATACAAATTTAGGTTCAACTTGGTTCACTGCTGTTAAAAAATTCGTAGTCTAGCCGTAGGATCAAAAAGACACATTTAAGACTTGCCTTGGTAGCTCAGATGAGAATCCAGCAAACAGTCCTACCTAAGGCAGTCTGGAGTCACCTTTGTGAAGAAAAGGTGTTGGTTTGTGGTTTAACATTTAACCAGATGGATTCTGGAGAGAGGGATTGTGTATGGTGGACACAGTATCCATTAGAAGCACTAACAGGTATGAAAAGGTCAGAAGTCATAAAAGTTCACAGTGTGGTTGAATATGGGTGCTAACCTCCTGAGATTCAAGTATGTGGCATCTCCTAATGAATCAGGGATTTTTTCCTGGGATTTGCCCTTAAAATTTCGAAACTCCTTTCACATCAAATATGAAGAAAAGAATGCATAAATCTAATTATCTTTTAGTTTTCTTTCTTTTTTCTTTTTTTATCTTTTTAAGAGCTAATCATTTAATGGTTCTGCAATGGTTTTTCCCCAATTAGATACAGTCTTTCCTCTCCATAAGAAGGATACAAATACCACCCAGTTCTATTTACCTTAGAGATAAAAAAGTATAAAGAATCTTTCTTTTGAAATTTTGAATCAATGGGTTCATTTTCAACTGTATATTTGTCAATTTTGTGTCTTTAAATATACTATAAAGTTATATGACTTTTAACATGTAATTTGTGAAATGCTGCTTGCATGTGCCCACCTTGATTTCATGAAGTCTATCTGAAAACTTAATTTGCTTAAACTATACTTTAAAAGTCTTTGAAACACTTTCAGAAAATATATAATACTTTATGCTCTATTTAATCCTATGTATAGATCATTTTAAGAATTACTTTAATCAAACTTTTCTGAAAATTCAAAATGTTAATATAAATTAAATATTTTTTAAAGTGGTAAATATTTAGAGACAGACTATTGGAGAAGCCTTTGTCTGATCCTTATGACTTGAAGTGATATTTGACTTTAAATAATATGATTGGATATTTAGCTTCTATAAATCAAAGACACTGGAGTGTTTGTACATTTGTCTTGTCAACACCAAGCTAGACATAGACACAGGTACAACCCAGGCTTAGAGGAAAGCTAAAATTTGGGACTTACCTTGGGATTGAGTGAATTTTTAAAATCTGTTTCCTTGAAACTTAACCATTCCATAATGAAAATCTTTCATAATATGATTGGCCTTTAAGGTTTATTTAAGCCTTCTAGTACTAGTGATAGAAAAAACAAATTCTACTATGCCCACAACACACAAATTAAAAATTCACAAATTCCTTCAAATCATGGATTTCCTAACTCCTTGCCGACCTCTGCAAGGCTATTAAATTCACAGTGAGCAAATTCCAGCATGTGAATTTCAGCTGCCATATTTCAGAAAGTGGACTGCAGAAGCAGGAATTAAGTGTAAAGTTCCAGGGACTCACCCTTTTGATTTAACAATGGAGGAGTCTGAGCACAGATTAAGCAAAAGGAGCATTTGATCCTCCTTAAGTCTTTCCCCATTGTTAGGTGCAGGAGAGCAATTCCAATCATTTATTCGAAGGAAGCCCTGCAAAAGGCTTAAGAATGTTTGCTGACTAAAAATCATCAGATTTAAGAGAGGAAAAGTATTGTACCCCCACCTATAGTGACTACTCACTGCAAAATTCTATTCCTCTTAAAGAGAAAAACAAGAAAATTGTCATCTTTCGTGTTTCTGCTTTGTCTTGACTTGTCCCCTGTGAGCTGCTTATTCTGTTATTTTTAGTTGGCAGTTAATGATGCAGATTCCCCAACTAGCAAAATTTAGTGTTTTTGTTTTCCTTAGAAGGACAGACTTTAAAATAAACAAATTATCTAAATAGCTACTTGGTTAAAAAATAAAAAAATAATAATAAAAAGTTTCTCGGTGGAACAGTTTCTGTATACTTTGGTTCAGAATTTAATTTATATTTTTAAACAAACATGCTGAATTTCTGTAGTGGAAATTTGCCATTTGGTTTCTTAAATCAGTTACAGTTTAAGCCATTGATTCATGAATCATTCAAAAAAGTAAGCCTGAGTTACCAGCATATGACAGCAAGAGCTGAATTCTCAGAGGAAATGGAACCCTGGCTTGTTTATCTTGGAGAGCATTCTTGTCATAATTTTTACTGTGCGCATATATTTTGTTGGCAATTTTGTCTGTTTTTCCTATTCTCAAGTAGAATAAACCCAAAGGAAGAAAAAAAAAAACTAAAGAGAGAAAGAGAAAAGTACTACTCACCGGTCCTGGTAAAGTTATTAAAGGATTGAAAACCTCTCCAGTGAAGGAGCAGACTCCCTTTCCTTCAGTACAAGGGAGGAGGTGGTATATGATGAGTTCCTGGGCAGGAAGCAGGAAAAGCGCTCACATCCACCTTGTACCACCACGCACCGAGCGCCCTGAACCCACAAGGGCTTTTGCAGTGGACTGTGAGTGGCCGGCCGGGCCTGCCTGCCCTGGATGCTGAGGAGAATAACCAGAGCAGCCCTGGGCAGCCGGACGTCAGGGGGCGCCCGAGAAGACACGTACGCACACCGGCCGGTCCCTCTAGGTCCAGCCCCAAGGGTGGACGCCACTGGGGCGGGGGGAGTCGGGGCGAGTGGTACCTCAGTCCGCAGCTCCAGCGCAAGGGATCGGAGAAAACCCACACGCCCGGAAGCTGGTAAAAGACGGCTATCTGCGGATGCGACCATGAATCCAGATCATGAAGTCTGGTTTCCGAGACCACGGAAGCTAGGATTGCGGATAGAATAGTTCAGGGGGGCTTGGGAGGGGACGACGAACAGTCATTCGGTTCCCTTTGCTTTCATGAGTCTGGGCTGCTTCCCACTCGTGAAGATAAAATGTTGCTGTCTCACTTGAGAGGGTGAAACCGACCCCAGAGGGGGAAAAGGCAGAGACAAGGCTTAAAAACTGAAAGGTAGAAAAACGTTCTGGCTTAACGGTGTGAGGCCCAAGCTTCAGATCCCATTTTGGCATTAGTAGAGAAAGAAAAGAAAAGAACAAAGTGGAGTCGCGCAGTTGAGTCCTGATTCTGCAACCCCATGGACTATTTAATGCCTACCAGGCTCCTCCGTCCATGGGATTTTCCAGACAAGGGTACTAGAGTGGGTTACCGTTTCCTTCTCCCGGGGATCTTTCCGACCCAGGGATCGAACTCAGGTCTGCCGCGTTTTAGACAGACGCTTTACCGTCTGAGCCACAAGGGAAGCTGGCATTAGGATGGTGATTCAATCTTTCTGAATCCGTAAAATGGGGGCATATAACACCGTCTACTTTAGAGGTATGTGATAAATAATGGGAGGGAATATGCTTTACGAAGAGTTCTTTGAAATGTCATTATAAAGGGTACCCTCCCAGTCTGCACACATGAGTTCGAGTTACTTTCGGAGACACTGGCCTCTCAGGTCTGCCGTTTAATGTTTAGGCAAATTAATCGAACTACTTATACATTTCTTGGGTTCTTCTTCATCCTTTTCAGACTTATTTTATTTGTATTTAATTAGACCTTACCTGTTAATTCCTTTAAAATTTTTGGAAAACTCTCTAAAAACTTCAACATTCAACAAACTCCTACTGTTTGCAAGACTCTATACCAGGTGCAGCGAATTTTTAAAATTATTTTGAAATTGTCCATCTTCTGTCAAAATATTTGTTGTTTTTTTTTTTTTTTTTTTTTTTTTATATCTGGGGGACAAACAATACATATTTAAAGGCTCCTACAAATTTCTTTCTTTTTTGGAAACAAACCACTGAAGCACAGTTTGAAAAACAAAACCAGAAGACAAAATTCTATTACAATCTTATTAATTTGACCAAAAAATTTTTCAAATGTTTTTCAGGATTACTGCTGCCAAGAGTTTTATACATCAGGGACCTCATTTATAAATGCATTATTTACTTTGTCTCTCTACTCACTTATACAGATAGAATCAATACAGAATTTACTTACTGCAAACTGTGTAAGGTTCCAACAAGACTTAATTCCTATATGGATTTTTCTTCATCACTAGATGCATTCTCATTTTCAAAAGGTTTACCACAACAAAATAAAGAAGCTACAAAATACTTAGATGGGTCGATGCTATTTTTTAATTTTAAAGAAACTGCTCCCATTTTGCTTTATTTCACGTTTACCCAGGGCTAAATATTTTCCTATTCAGTTGAACTAGAGAGTAGCTGTCACCTCGATTTAAGACCAGTTGAAATCACCCACCCATTCTTGAGCAGTGTCCACGATCTGGGGGAGAATGACAAACCCTCAATCTCAGTTCTACTCGCCAAATATGAAGTTTCAACAAATACTACTTAGAAAACATTGTGACACCATTGCACCTCTGCATCTCACATTTCTAGGAAAGGGCAGACATTTTTTCTCTATGTGGAAAACAGGGTGACTTTACAATAGTGAGAGTAAGTAATCCAAAAGGCAGCGTAATAGTGAGTCCAAGCCTGGCTCCAAAGTCAGTTTCATGGATGTGAGCATGGTTCCAGTGGTTCCAAGACTCTCCAGTCATGGGACTTTGCCAAGTCAATGGCCTCCCTCCTCTCATAACTGTGCTTTGGTTTCCCTGTCTGTGAAATACAAATAATTATTCTATCTTCCTCATACAGATGGATGTTTAAGGATTACGTGAGACAAATAATGCAAACTCATCAAAGGACATATGGCTAGTAGGCACTCAATAAACATGAGCTGTTACCATCATCGAGTCTAACCTCTGATATTCCAATCTATTCTTGATCCTCTCTCTGGCAATTGCATCTTACCTTTCATACACAAGTTCGGGAAGCTGGATGTGTTAGTGTATCAGGTATGTAACACATACCTTTTCTCCCTGAAAGTGATTAGAAAATTCATGCATTGTATCATGACCAACAGCAACATGTGTGCATTTTGCAAAGAAGTTAATGTCAACAAAATGTGTCCAACAAATATCTTCTTTAACTGTGGATTTTTTTTTTTTTTTTGGAAAGCATAGAAAGGAAAAACAGATGAAGGAACAGCCTAATCACTTGAAAAACCCAAACAGATGTTGTGGAACCAGAGCTAAATCCCTTTTACATCTTGAGCAAGGCTGCTTCTCCTAGACAGCAACCTCAATGCAGTGGTTTCTGCTCCTTAGGCTTTATACTGAGTAGGCTTAGCCACACCTGCCAAGATTATTCTCCTGGACCACTGTTTATCAGCCTTGGCACTATTAACATTTTCGTCTGGATAATTCTTTGTTGCCTGTGACATTCTATGCATTGTAGAATGCTCGGCAGCATCCCTGACCTCTACCCATGAGATTCCAGTAACATCTCTCTGTGCCTCTAGGTTGAGAAAACCAAAATTGTCTCCACAAATTGCTAAAAGTTCCCTGAAGGGTGCAGTCACTCCTAGTTGAAAACTACTACTATGAAACACATAGACTGCGAATTGGGCGGTATTCACCCACTAATAATACTTCAGCTAAGAATTCATTAGGATAGTAATCCATCATTAAGTTTACTCATCAGTAAGCCCTTTTCATTCCCAAATCACTCTCCTATCTGCCCTTCCTTAATTTAGGCATTTAGTCATTATTCTTCACCTAAAAAAGTTGGTGATTGCAGCTATGAAATTAAAAGACACTTACTCCTTTGAAGGAAAGTTAATAACCAACCTAGACAGCACATTAAAAAGCAGAGACATTACTTTGTTGACAAAGGTCCATCTAGTCAAGGCTATGGTTTTTCCAGTGGTCATGTATGGATGTGAGACTTGGACCATAAAGAAAGCTGAGCTCAGAAGAATTGATGCTTTTGAACTGTGGTGTTGGAGAAGACTCTTGAGAGTCCCTTGGACTGCAAGGAGATCCAACCAGTCCATCCTAAAGGAGATCAATCCTGGGTGTTCATTGGAAGGACTGATGCTGAAGCTGAAACTCCAATATTTTGGCCACCTGATGGTAAGAGCTGATTCCTTTGAAAAGACCCTGATCCTGGGCAGGAGGAGAAGGGGACGACAGAAGGTGAGATGGTTGGATGGCATCACAGACTCAATGGACATGGGTTTGGGTAGACTCTGGGGGTTAGTGATGGACACGGAGGCTTGGCGTGCTGCAGTTCATGGGGGTCGCAAAGAGTCAGACACAACTGAGCGACTGAACTGAACTGAACTGAAAAAAGTTATTGTGGACCTACACTGAGCCACTATCTTAGTTCAAGCCCTGTAATTCTCACCTGCACTTCCTACATCGTTTCCTCACTGACACCACTTCTTTTCTGCTGCAATGTAAGTTCTGTTAAGATACTAGCAAAATCTGCTCATCTTTTTAGTTTTATTATCAAAGAGAACCCGGTTCGAAATTAGTACGTAAAATAAAGATTGATTAAATCAAATTAAAAAGAACAATTGGGAAATCCACTCAAATTAGTGTCCTCCTATTGTATTGCCTCACTTGTTTATTTCATATCACTTACCCTTATGTTAAACTAGATTCTGGTTTTGTTTATACATTCATCTATTATCTACCTCCCCCCCTCTACCATCACTTGTTTTTTATTGTTTTTTAATTGCTAAGTCGTATCTGACTTTTTTGTGACCTCATTGTTTAGCCCCCTAGGTTGCTCTGTCCATGGGATTTTCCAGGCAAAAATGCTAGAGTGGGTTGTCCTTTCTTTCTCCAGGGGATCTTCCTGACCCGGGGATCAAACCCGAGTCTCCTGCATTGGCAGGCAGATTCTCTACCACTGAGCCACTGCGGAAGCCCCCACCATCACTAGACTATAAGTTATATGAGAGTAATGAGCATTTTCTATGTTGTTGATGCTGTTTACCAGCATGTACAAGGTGTGCTGGGAACATAGTAAAAGCTTAAAAAAAAAAAAAAAGCTGAATAAAGAAATACAAAAGTTGGTCTAAAAAGCAGAAGCTAGTTAATAAAATCAAGAATGACTGGTCACAGATGTAGGAAGGAAAGTGAGAGAATATATCCAAATAAATAAAATATTTAATTAATGTGTCACACTTTCTTTGAAAATAAATACACATGTTTTGAGAAAGCATACAGCAACAATAAACTCAACCCTAGCTAGAAGAAGCAGAAAGGGCTTTCAGTTTTTTCTGCTACCTATAGGAAACAGATTTGGCAGCTGCTGTTACAAATGAAAGGAAAAATTTTCATGCACAAGGTTCGTGTTCTTGTGATTGATAGACATTTCCTTTGGAAAGTATGCCTATTTATAATCACAAATAAAATTCCTGTTGTCTCATGAACAACAGACCATGAGTCTTATGGATTTGCTTCCAAGAGTTAAATAACCTCCTAATTCCACTTGACAGTAAGGATAAAGCTACTGTTCTGCTGTGATAGATAATCCCCTGCATGGGGTGGTGGGACTGAAGGAGCAACACGGAGGCGGGGAGAGGGGACATCCATCTTGCTAAGCAATTTATGAATTGAACCCTAAGTCCTTAATGTACTAGATGGTGAGTCAGTATGCTAATGCATACTTGATTGAATTTGGTTTAAAATGCTAAGTTAAAGTGTGCAGGTGTCTTGAGCAGGTGCACGGTATTCTGCTAATAAACAGAAGACGTTCAACCTGAGGCAAGGCTTATTTTGCTGCATTATAGAAATTTCACAGATCTACAGAAAATACATGAAATATTGCTTTAGGGAGGGCTATTCATTCAGTATCTCTTCAAATGCTGTAAATCAAGAAAACAATGTGCTAGTTCAAATTTGTTCCATGAGATTTTTTTTAAATACATTTAAAATGAAATATAATGATAATTTCCCTCTATTAGAGTATCATTGTATTTACATAAGTGAGTCTCAAAAATGCTGTACTTGAAACATATATATATATGAAAATCATATCATGCTGTATTTTTTCTGAAACACTTATGAACACAGTCGGAGTCCCAGTCTCATAATGAAAAATTGCTGTTAATTTTCAGCTTATGGATGTGAAGAGCTGGGAACTCGGGCTGCACGGGGAATTCATTTGTGCAAGCTACAGAGATCCACTATTTAGGGTCTGGTAAGATGTGAAGTAGCCTTACCATTCCAGAAAGAGGACTAACTGGCAAGGGAGAGTTTTACTCTGGGAGTGGCAGTTTCCTACAGGAAATAGTCCCGTATGAGAGACACGTGTGAAGAAATCTGGCATATTTTCCATCTTGCCCCAAACAGGTTTAAATAAGATGTCATTCAATAACTTTTTCACACAAAATTCTTTAGTTTGGACATCTGCCCTTATGGTGTTTATTAAAATATCACCACAGGAGCAACAGCAGGTTTCATTATTTACTGTCCATCAGGGAGCTAATTCACTGCCTTGAGTTAGCTATAATTTAAATAGTGATACTGTTAATTATTATAGACTATTTTCTTTGGTTCCTATAGTTCATGTAATAATCTTGTGTATAGATTAGAACATGCAGTAACCCTCTATGTGTTCTATGTTAAATATTAATATGTTACATTTATCTATTTCTCTGAAGATCGATCACATGAGTGGAAAATTTCCTATTCACCATATAGAAGTGATTTTCCTGTCTATAGCTAAAAAATCTCCTCTTTTAACCTTGGATGTGCCTATGTGCCACAACTAGATTGGAAAACAATAATTAGCTCCAATCTCAGCAAAGTTTATAAGCAAGATTTATAAAGCCACCTACACTGTGCTTTCAAGACCAACAAAATTTTACTCTATTCTTTTCTTATGCCTCTGACATAGCTCTAGATGAAAAAACCCAAAGTTGGTCCCACACTTTGCAAAAAACACAAAATGAATACCACATTCTAAGGTATTGTTAATGATAATTACCTTGCTCTACATTAGATCCAGAAATTTAATCATCTTACAGCTGGAAATTTGTACCCTCTGACCAACATCTTCCCATTTCCCTACCCTACCTCTGGCCATCACCACTCCCCTCTCTGTTTCTACGAGTTCTGTCTTTATGTCTTCAGTTGCTCAGTCATGTCTGACTCTTTGTGACCCCATGGACTGCAGCACGCCAGGCTTCCCTGTCCTTCACCATCTCCCAGAGTTGGCTCAAACCCATGTCCATCGAGGCGATGATGCCACCCTCTGTAACCATCTCATCCTCTGTCGTCCCCTTCTCCTGCCTTCAGTCTTTCCCAGCACCAGGGTCTTTTCCAATGAGTCAGCTCTTCGCATCACGTGGCCAAAGTATTGAAGCTTCAACTTCAGCATCAAGTCCTTCCAATGAATAGTCAGGGTTGATTTCTTTTATGATTGACTTGTTTGATTTCCTTGCAGTCCAAGGGACTGTCAAGAGTCTTCTCCAGCACCACAGTTCAAAAGCATCCATTCTTGGTTTTATTTCTGAAATTCTGGGATGTGGGTCATAGAGGATCCTGCTGTGATTTATGTCGGAGAGTGTTTTGCCTATGTTCTCCTCTAGGAGTTTGATAGTTTCTGGTCTTACATTTAGATCTTTAATCCATTTTGAGTTTATTTTTGTGTATGGTGTTAGAAAGTATTCTAGTTTCATTCTTTTACAGGTGGTTGACCAGTTTTCCCAGCACCACTTGTTAAAGAGGTTATCTTTTTTCCATTGTATATCCTTGCCTCCTTTGTCAAAGATAAGGTGACCATAGGTTCGTGGATTTATCTCTGGGCTTTCTATTCTGTTCCATTGATCTATATTTCTGTCTTTGTGCCAGTACTATACTGTCTTGATGACTGTGGCTTTGTAGTAGAGTCTGAAGTCAGGCAGATTGATTCCTCCAGTTCCATTCTTCTTTCTCAGGATTACTTCGGCTATTTGAGGTTTTTTGTATTTCCATACAAATTGTGAAATTATTTGTTCTAGTTCTGTGAAAAATACTGTTGGTAGTTTGATAGGGATTGCATTGAATCTATAGATTACTTTGGGTAGTATAGCCATTTTGACAATATTGATTCTTCCAATCCATGAACACGGTATATTTTTCCATCTGTTTGTGTCCTCTTTGATTTCTTTCATCAGTGTTTTATAGTTTTCTATGTATAGGTCTTTTGTTTCTTTAGGTAGATATACTCCTAAGTATTTTATTCTTTTTGTTGCAATGGTGAATGGTATTGTTTCCTTAATTTCTCTTTCTGTTTTCTCATTGTTAGTGTATAGGAATGCAAGAGATTTCTGTGTGTTAATTTTATAGCCTGCAACTTTACTGTATTCATTGATTACCTCTAGTAATTTTCTGGTAGAGTCTTTAGGGTTTTCTATGTAGAGGATCATGTCATCTGCAAACAGCGAGAGTTTCACTTCTTCTTTTCCTATCTGGATTCCTTTTACTTCTTTTTCTGCCCTGATTGCTGTGGCCAAAACTTCCAAAACTATGTTAAACAAATGGGACCTAATGAAACTTAAAAGCTTTTGCACAACAAAGGAAACTATAAGCAAGGTGAAAAGACAGCCCTCAGATTGGGAGAAAATAATAGCAAACGAAGCAACAGACAAAGGATTAATCTCAAAAATATACAAGCAACTCCTCCAGCTCAACTCCAGAAAAATAAATGACCCAATCAAAAAATGGGCCAAAGAACTCAACAGACATTTCTCCAAGGAAGACATACAGATGGCTAACAAATACATGAAAAGATGCTCAACATCACTCATTATCAGAGAAATGCAAATCAAAACCACAATGAGGTACCATTACACGCCAGTCAGGATGGCTGCTATCCAAAAGTCTACAAGCAATAAATGCTGGAGAGGGTGTGGAGAAAAGGGAACCCTCTTACACTGTTGGTGGGAATACAAATTAGTACAGCCACTATGGAAAACAGTGTGGAGATTTCTTAAAAAGCTGGAAATAGAACTGCCATATGACCCAGCAATCCCACTTCTGGGCATACACACCAAGGAAACCAGATCTGAAAGAGATACGTGCACCCCAGTGTTCATCACAGCACTGTTTATAATAGCCAGGTCATGGAAGCAACCCAGATGCCCATCAGCAGATGAATGGATGAGGAAGCTGTGGTACATATACACCATGGAATATTACTCAGCCATTAAAAAGAATTCATTTGAATCAGTTCTAATGAGATGGATGAAACTGGAGCCCATTATACAGAGCGAAGTAAGCCAGAAAGATAAAGACCATTACAGTATACTAACACATATATATGGACTTTAGAAAGATGGTAACGATAACCCTATATGCAAAACAGAAAAAGAGACTCAGGTGTATAGAACAGACTTGTGGACTCTGGGAGAAGGCGAGGGTGGGATGTTTCAAGAGAACAGCATTGAAACATGTATATTATCTAGGGTGAAACAGATCACCAGCCCAGGTTGGGTACATGAGACAAGTGCTCGGGCCTGGTGCACTGGGAAGACCCAGAGGGATCGGGTGGAGAGGGAGGTGGGAGGGGGGACTGGGATGGGGAATACATGTGAATCCATGGCTGGTTCATTTCAATGTATAGCAAAATCTACTGTAATGATGTAAAGTAATTAGCCTCCAACTAATAAAAATAAATGGAAAAAATAAATAAATAAATAAATAAATAAAACAAAAAAAACAAAAGCATCCATTCTTTGGCACTCAGGCTTTTTCATGGACCAACTCTCACATCCATACGAGACTACTGGAAAAACCATAACTTTTATCATACCAATAAGACCTTGGTCGGCAAAGTAATGTCTCTGCTTTTTAACATGCTGTCTAGGTTTGTCATAGCTTTTCTTCCAAGGAGCAAGCATCTTTTAACTTCATGGTTGCAGTCCCTGTCCAGAGTGATTTTGGAGCCCCAAATTAAGGCTGTCACTGTTTCCATTGTTTCCCCACCTATTTGCCATGAAGTGTTGGGACCGGATGCCATGATCTTAGGTTTTGTCTTTATATTTTCAGTATATTGTTGAAAATATACAGTATTTCTCTTTCTCTTTCTGACTTTTTTCACTTAGTCTAATGACCTTATTTTCTATCATATTGATATCCAGTTTTTCCAACATTATTTTTCATAGAAACTATCCAGTGAGTACCCAATGAATATTCTTGACTCTTTGATAAATGTTAGCTGATTGTATATTTCTGGGCTGCTGATTCTGTTCCATTGATTTTGTGTGTCTGTTTTTATGCCAGTACAATACTATTTTGATAATTAAAGCTTTTTAATAAAGTTTGAAATCAGGAATTGTGATGCCTCCAACTTGGTTCTTCTCTCAGTGTCTTTTGGTTCCATACGAATTGTAAGACTGTTTTTTGTATTTTTTGTGGGAAATATTATTGAAATTTTGCTAAGACTTATATTGAATCTATAGATGTCTTGGGTTGTGGGGATTTTCTAAGAATATTAATCCTTCTAATTTGTGAATTCAGAATATATTTAAATTTATTTGTGTCTTCTTCAATTTCTTTTCTTAATGTGTTCTTTTCAGTGTATTGATCTTTTATCTCCTTGTAAATGCATTCCTATTATTTTTTATGTTCTTGGATTGGGATTATAATCTGTTTATCTTTTTAATACTTTATTGTTAGTGTATAGAAATGTAACTGATTTTTATATGCTAATTTTGTATCCTGCACTTTCACTGAATTGGTTGATTAATTCTAATAGCTTTTGATGGAGTTCCTCACCCAGTGAATATAGAGTTAAGTAGGAATAGTTGATTGCCAAATTTCTGTCTTATCTTTATGGCTGGAGCATTATTATCCCAAGGGGGATTCCTTGGGGCTTTAAGTGACAATCTTGGATCTATTTGAGGGGAGGAGGCAAAGTTGTTTCTTCTCATCTAACCTGATCTGTCATGCTACATCTTGGAGCTATTGTTTTCCTTGTTTTTGAGAATGGAGGGAGGGACAGAGAACACTCTATACCAAAGGTCTTGATGGACTTGGAATTTGTTAAAAATGTTGAGAGACGCTCAGGGTCAGAATTTTGTGTTTTGCTTTCTTTTTAATTCCTTTGGTGCTTTAATTCATGTAGTGCATTTTAGTGATTTAAAATAGGATTTTGCACTAAAAGAGTTACTAACCTGTCAGAAGTCTACTCATTTTACCTGTGTTTATTTTTCTCCAACAAAAAATCATCTAGTAAACTGTAGGATTTTTTTTGTTGTTCATTGCTTTTCACTCTTTGCTTTTAGTAACTAAACTCACTATTATGTGCATAACTCAAAGGTCTTTGTTCATTACTTTTTCAACTTTTACTGATGGTCCTGCAACAAATCATGTAGAGCATGCAGGCTCAGAATCACTTAAAGACATTTAAATGCAATATTTGACCAACTGAGATCTGATACTTTTCTTCCCCCCAAACATTTGTTCATAGAGGAGGTCGGTATGCAAAAACAAAATTAGCTGTCTTTATCAAGGAATCAGCAATCTATAAAACTCTTCAAAATTTACAGCCTATATTTTTCAAATGCATATACTTTTGAGATAAACCTTACCTAACTCAGTTTTATTCTATTGCAGTGATTCTTAAACTTCAACAAGCATCAGAATCACTTAAGGGATTTACTAATACAGATTACAGTGTCTCACACAAGAGTTTCTGTTTTAGTAGGTCTGACATGATGGGTTGGTATTTTTAAGTTTTAACAAGTTTCCAGAAGATGCTAATGCAATCCCAGCCCAGGATTGCCCTCTGAAAACCAAGGTTCGGCATTACTCTAATAAAGTGATTTGAAGGGTTAATCCAACAATCAAAAGTGTTTCCTCAAGGAAGAATTCTTTGATTATTCCAAGAAAACCTTGCCTCCTCTCCCATTAGTTCTGGAGCCAGCACTTACACAGAGCTTTGAAATTTTTCTCTGCCTGTCTGTTTTCCCAACTTGACTTACATTCCTTAAGGACAAGAACTGCGTTTTGTTCATGATAATATTTTTAAGATATATTGAATTTCAACACAGCATAATGTATAACACATTTATTGATATGTCAAGGAATACAAAATGAGTGCAGATTTTTCTCTAACACTTTGTTTAGGCAACACTTTACCACTTGGTATTGTCATTTGAATGTTAAAATGATCTTAAAAAGTATATATGGAGCCAGAATAGTAAAAAAAGAAATGCTGAGTCAAATCTGAGATCGCTTAATAACTTAAAAGAACCAAAGTTGGGGGTGGGAATCTGACTGCAGTATGAAGAAAGTTAGGGTTGCCAGAGGAAGTTGGGTTGCCAACTTCTTTAAATGAAAAGGAGAATTTAATGAGGTGTGACTATACTGTTGGCCCAAAACCACAGACCACTTCATGTGAAGCTTTGTCTTTCTGATCTTGAGGATAATGTCCCTGAGAAACAAACCTGACTGTTTGCGAAGGCAATTTGAAGAATTTGACTGGAAAAGAAACTCCAAATTATTTGGAATGGCCTAATTGGTTTCTTAAGTGGATTTTTTAAACTTGGGAAAAATTAAAACTTAAATGGAGATATGATAAACCAAATCAAACTCATAAAATAAATATTTTTGATGTGAGAAATGATATATACATTTTGAGAACTTGAGAACTTGTAATATTTATGAGAATTTAGTGAGTTATCTAATATATTTCAATTTAAACGTGTGACTTAGTAATGAATTCTTCTTGATGTTTTTATTTGAAATTTATGAGCATCTGATGTATTAAAGAGTACTTAACACTTAATATAACTTAAGACTCATCTTATCCATAAATTAAACATATTAGCTCTGCAAATGTTCTTTCTGGTAAATATTCTTTATTAATCAAAAAAAATGTGAACTACTTAACAATGAAATAAAATTTTTTGACTTTATAAAGGCAGCTCAAAATATTTAAGGTGAATTATTAAAAGCCATGTTAACAGTGATTAAGATTTAATAATATGATAATGAGTTGAACCTAATAGACTAAAGAAAAACTATGTTTAAGAACACATATCTTTAATAAACTCAATATTAATTTAAAAAACTGAAATAGTTAGTGAATAATATTTTTGTATATAAAAGTCACCTGTTAAGAATATCAAACTGGAAAAACCATAGGCTGGTTTTCCCAGCAGTCATGTATGGATGTGAGAAGCTGGACCACACAGAAGGCTTAATGCTGAAGAATTGATGCTTTCGAACTGTGATGTTGGAGAAGACTCTTGAGAGTCCGTTGGAATGAAAGGAGATCAAACCAGTCAATCCTAAAGGAAATCAACCCTGAATATTTATTGGAAGGACTGATGCTGAAGTTGAAGCTCCAATACTTTGGCCACCTGATGCGAAGAAGTGACTCATTTCTGGAAAAGACCCTGATGCTGGGAAAGATTGAAGGCAGGAGGAGAAGGGGACGACAGAGGATGAGATGGCTGGATGGCATCACTGACTTGATGGACATGAGTTTAAACAAGTTCTGGGAATTGGTGATGGACAGGGAAGCCTGGTATGCTACAGTCCATGGGGTCGCAAAGAGGCAGACATGACTGAGTGACTGAACTGAAATGAAGAATACCACACACCTCATGCTTCTGGAGGGACAGCTACTTATGGCAGTACAGATGTGGTTGCATAGACTGCCCCTATCATAAGAATTTGCTTGGTCCACTGAAAAACCTTTGGGAACCATGGCTAGCTTTTGGCATTGGATGACTGATCTAAAGAAGAGTTAGAGTCTAACTGTAATGATATGATATTGCCACAAATCACACAGGCCTCAAGTTCATTTTAGTTCTTATTGACCAGGAGCTGGAATGAGTTATGTTTGTTAAAGAGGATTGGGTACCTTTCTCACAGACCCCTGCCATTTGTTTAACTCTTTGCTTTAAAAATGTACTCACTGAAGGGCAGGCAGGTCACTAAACAACATGTGAGTGTGAGTGAGTGTGTTAGTCACTCAGTCGTGTCTGACTGTTTTGTGACCCTACAGACTGTAGCCTGCGAGGTCCTCTGTCCATGGAATTCTCCAGGCAGGAATACTGGAGCTGGTAGCCATTCTCTTCTCCAGGGGAATCTTCCTGACCCAGGGGTTAAAACCGGGTTTTCTGCATTGCAGGCTGATTCTTTACTGTCTAAGCCACACAGGGAAACCCCAAACAATATGTACCCATTCTTTTAAAAAGAGCTACTATGATATTGTACCCCTTTCAAATGCATCCTTATTTTCTACCTCATGAAATACAGAGTGAAATGCCTCATTTTCAGGATCTTTCATAATCCATCTCAACCACACATATGCCTCCTCCCACATTCCATCAAATATCACCGGAGACTTGTGTGAACTTTCTCACTTTTCCAAGGGCACACGTTTATTCCCTCATCTGTGTCTGTGCTTCTTTTGCTCTCCTAGCTCAGAATCCCCTTACCTACTATCCTGGCTTATTTTAATCTCATGGTATTCTGATGTCCTCTTTGAAAATTTCCCTAATTCCCTGGCTCTCACTGAATTCCTCCTTCTCTGTTGCAGTTTAGAATATTTATCTCTATGCCACATGTTTAGAGATAAATATTCTATAATGTAGGGCTTCTCAGGTGGCACTCATGGTAAAGAACCTGCCTGCCAATGCTGGAGATATAAGAGACGAGGTTCGATCCTTGGGTTGGAAAGATCCTCTGGAGGAGGAAGTGGCAACCACTCCAGCTTTCTTGCCTGGAAAAACCCATGGATGGAGGAGCCTGGTGGGCTGCAGTCTATGGGGTCACAAAGAGTCAGACATGACTGAGTGACTTACCACGTGCCACATATTTAAGCACTGAAGTGTATTTTAAAAATATTGTACCACTACATATAAATTACAGTGGTATAATATTTACCAAAAATGTTCATTAATCCCTCTAACACTTTTGCCTCCATTCTAAACACATATATACATGGACACCCACACTCTTGCAAACTAGATCTTGGACTTTAGGGTCATAGAGAAGTGAGGTGCTGCCAAATGTAAGAGAAAACAATGAAGTTCATTTTTATCTTTCTAAGACAGAAAGTCCACCTTGCCGCATAAAGCATAGATTTAGGGGAAGTCTTTTCTAGTTTATTTTTCCTATGGCACAGACAAGAAGAGAAGCAAAACTCAATGCTGTTCTCACTGGACTTGGAGAGGAGGGAGAGTCAGAGAGGAGAAGGAGAGAAGCAAAGCTTAGAAGGTAAAGCTGAAAGACAGTGTCTGGGGCCTGAGAACCATGAGCAAAAGGCAGATGTGGGTGTTACCGAGTGGAGAGGGCTTGCAGACAGCAGCCCTATCACCGAATCCAGCTCTAGGGGAAGGCTGTACCCAAGGCTCTCAGTGGACCCGTCTGTGGCCTCCCTGCTCTAAACTCCACAATGCTGTGTTGCTAAGTATTGTGTTCATGTCGATGCACGGCAAAAATCACCACAATACTGTAACATAATTATCCTCCAATTAAAATAAATATTTAACAGTTGCTAAGTATTATAAGGTTATCTTAAGGAAAAATATAATAAAACATCATAAAGTAAAAATAGCATAAATAAATTCTAACACCTACAGATGAAGGATTTATATAAGAGGAGAAATCCTTAAGTAACTTAAAATAATAAGGAAATTTGCAATTAGCTATGTTAAGTTTTCAGGAGGAAGGCGCAAGCTAGAGTTATAAGAAGTACAGAGTACACATCATTGCACACCTGAGTCAGGACATTGAAAATCAACCTTGTCTCTGTAGTAATATCTTGAGTAGCCCGATGTATGATGGCAAGTCCCCATAACGTTGTTGCCAAGTGTTCCCCAGCTATTTCTGAGGGTGCCCCAGGGTTCTTCTCCTTGCATGATGGGTGAAGCCTGCTTCTCTCCGCCTGCTGCCTCCCCAGGTAGCTCTCTCTACAGCTAATGACCTTCCTGATGAGTGTAATTATTCTTTGCTGATGACAGCAGCTGTTGGGGAAGGGACACATCCTCTATCACAGATCCAATTAGGTCTATCTCTGATTCTCTCACAGCGCTACTGACTTAAGAGGACTTTATTGATATTTAGTGAAGCGAAATGAAGTCGCTCAGTCGTGTCCAACTCTTTGTGACACCGTGGACTGTAGCCCACCAGGCTCGTTTGTCCATGGGATTCTCCAGGCAAGAATACTGGAGTGGGTTGCCATTTCCTTCTCCAGGGGATCTTCCCGACCCAGGGATCAAACCCAGGTCTCCCGCATTGCAGGCAGAAGCTTTACCCTCTGAGCCACCAGGGCAGCAAGATGGTGGAAAAGAAACAGAGTTCACAATATTGCTGGTCTAATACTCTGTTTCCTTGTCATTCTCCACCCTCTACACTCCTCCATATGATGCCCACTATCCAAAAATTGCTTCTATCATGTCACGGGTGGTTCCTGGTCGATCCCACAGACGTGTGCTTTCTGATTCATACCTAAGAAAAAATAGATACCTTTTCTTTCTCAAAACACCAGAGTCCTTTGCATTTCTCTGACTAGATTTACTCAGAACATATGTCCTTCTCTGAGCCAAACTCTATAGCCAGGAGATTAAGACTGATTGATTTAGGCCAGACTTAGAAGCCCATTCCTGAATCAATAACTTCGACAAAGGGAGGCCACTTGAAGCATTAAGTCCAATCAGGACTCATGCCGAGAGCTAGGGAATGACCAAGCCCATTTCATCTATAAGGATGGAGAGAGAATAAAACAAAGGCAATTTCACTTACCCTCACACTTGTCCTGTGTCTCGTTACTACAAGCCAGCCAATGTCTGGCTCACTGCCAGCTCCAGACCAGCCTCCACATTGCCAAAGAGTCACTTCACACTGTCACCACCAAATCCTAAGCAGTTTATTCTATTTATGGAGTTTAGGATAATCTGACTGCTGGCTCCCTGTCTCAGAGAAAAGGAAGATTTTTTAAATGTCAATATAAGGTACTGTGAAGTTTTCCAAAGTTTCATGTGGACTTCATGTGTTATTGCAGATATCTCATTTTTGGGGGGAGAAGGCAATGACAACCCACTCCAGTGCTCTTGCCTGGAAAATTCCATGGAAGGAAGAGCCTGGTAGGCTGCAGTCCATGGGGTCACTGAGTCAGATACGACTGAATTACTTCACTTTCACTTTTCACTTTCATGCATTGGAAAAGGAAATGGCAACCCACTCCAGTGTTCTTGCCTGGAGAATCCCAGTTATGGGGGAGCCTGGTGGGCTGCTGTCTATGGGGTTGCACAGAGTCAGACACGATTGAAGCGACTTAGCAGCAGCAGTATTTTTTGGGAAGACATTTATACGCTCTGACAGATTGGTCTCACTATATATCAGAGATCAATTTACTACTCCTTATCAGATTTGTAAAGTATGGAGAAATCACACTATATATCTAGTTGTTTCATTTACATCCAGCTAGATTTTTAGGCTTCTCAAGAGCAAAGTCTTCATCTTACTTTTTTTGTCATGATTGGAGTTTCATGAAGTTCAACCTAATGTATTTCTTTGTACTAAGCAATAAATATTTGCAAAACACCATGAGCTCTTTGAGGGTAGAAACTATGGGAAACATGTTTGTATTTACAAGGCCAAGGGCAATCCTAGTGAGGTCCCTGGTAACTCAGATGGTAAAGAATCTGCCTGCAATGCAGGAGACCTAGGTTCAATCCCTGAGTCAGAAAGATACCCTGGAGAAGGGAATGACTACCCACTCCAGTATTCTTGCCTGGAGAATTCCATAGACAGAGGAGCCTAGTGGTCTGCAGTCCAATGTGGCCGACTAGAGAAGGGAATGGCAAACCACTTTGGTATTCTTGCCTTGAGAACTCCATGAACAGTATGAAAAGGCAAAAGATATGACACTGAAAGATGAACTCCCCAGGTTGGTAGGTGCCCAAGATCTACTGGAGAAGAGTGGAGAAATAGCTCCAGAAGGAATGAAGAGGCTGAGCCAAAGCAGAAAGGACACCCAATTGTGTACATGTCTGGTGGTGAAAGTAAAGTCTGATGCTAATAAAGAACAATATTGTATAGGAACCTGGAATGTTAGATCGATGAATCAAGGCAAATTGGAAGTGGTCAAACAGGATATGGCAAGAGTGAACATCAAATTCTAAGAATCAGTGAACCAAAATGGATCAGAACGGGTGAATTTAATTCAGATGGTCATTATATCTACTACAGTGGGCAAGAATCCCTTAGAAGAAATGGAGTAGTCCTCACAGTCAACAAAGAAGTCTGAGATGCAGTACTTGGGTGCAATCTCAAAAACAACAGAATGATCTCTTTTCCCTTCCAAGGCAAACTATTCAGTATTATAGTAATCCAAATCTATACCCCAACCATTAATGCTAAAGAAACTGAAGTTGAGTGGTTCTATGAAGGCCCACAATACCTTCAAGAACTAACATCAAAAAATCATAAAGGACTAGAATGCAAAAGTAGGAAGTCAAGAGATACATGGAGTAACAGACAAGTTTGGCCTTGGAGTACAAAGTGAAGCAGGGCAAAGGCTAACAGAGTTTTGCCAAGAGAACACACTGGTCATACCAAACACCCTCTTCCAACAACACAAGGGATGACTCTACACATGGACATCACCAGATGGTCAATACCAAAATCAGATTGATTATATTCTTTGCAGCCAAAGATGAAGAAGCTCTTTACAGTCAGTGAAAAAAAAAAAAAAAAAAAAGACTGGAAGCTGACTGTGGCTCAGATTATGAACTCCTTTTGCCAAATTCAGACTTAAATTGAAGAAAATAGGGGAAACCACAAGGCCATTCTGGTATGACCAAAATCAAATCCCTTATGATTATACAGTGGAAATGACAAATAAATTAAAAGGATTAGATCTGATAGAGTGTCTGAAGAACTATGGGTGGAGGTTCATAACATTTACAGGAGGAAGTGATCAGAAACACATCTAAGAAAAAAAGGCAAAATGGTTGTCTAAGGAACTCTGGGAGTCGGTGGTGGACAGGGAAGCCTGGCGTGTTGTGATTTATGGGGTCTCAAAGAGTCGGACACAACTGAGCAACTGAACTGAACTGAAGGAGGCCTTAAAAATAGCTGAAAAAGAAGAGAAGCAAAAGGCAAAGGAGGAAAGATATGCCATCTGAATATAGAGTTCCAAAGAATAGCAAGGAGAGATAAGAAAGCCTTTCTAAGTGAACAATGCAAAGAAATAGAGAAAAACAATATAATGGGAAAGACTAGAGATCTCTTCAAGAAAGTTAGTGTATTAAAAAGCAGAGGCATTCTTTTGCCAACAAAGGTCCATATAATCAAAGCTATGGTTTTTCCAGTAGTCATGTATGGAAGTGAGAGTTGGACCATAAAGAAGGCTGAGCACTGAAGAATTGATGCTTCTGAACTGTGGTATTGGAGAGACTCTTGAGAGTCCCTTGGACAGCAAGGAGATCCAACCAGTCCATCCTAAAGGAAATCAGTCCTGAATATTCATTGTAAGGACACACTGAAGCTGAAGCTAAAACTCCAATAATTTGGCCACATGATGCGAAGAGCCAATTCATTAGAAAAGACCCTGATTCTGGGAAAGATCAAAGGCAGGAAGAGAGGGAATGAAAGAGAATGAAATGGTTGGATGGCATCACTGACTCAGTGGACATTAGTGTGAGCTAGTTCTGGGAGATGTTGGATAGGGCTGCCTGGTGTGCTGCAGTCCATCAGGTCACCAAGATTCAGACATGACTGAGTGACTGAATTGCCCTGGAATAGAACACTCAATCACACAATGATTGAGTGAATAAATGGATGGAAGCCAAGGGTAATCACAGATGCCATATTTTAAATCATTATAAATAAATGGATATATTTGATATATCAAAGTGATTGTGTAAATTTTTCTAGGAGCATATGAGGAGGCCTCATTCCTGCCATTGAGATATTATGAAACAAACCACTGTTTAGGGGGTACATCATTAAATCCGCTGCCTGGGAAACTTTAGGTAGTTTGGGAGCAGTGTTTATATACATTGGTTTGGTTTTAGTCGCTAAGTCATATCCAACTCTTGGGATCCCGTGGACTATAGCCCACCAGGCTCCTCTGTCCATGGGATTCTCCAGACAAGAATACTGGAGTGGGCTGCCATTTCCTTCTCCAGAGGATCTTCCCAACCCAGGAATCGAACCTGGGTCTCCTGCATTGCAGGCAGATTCTTTACCAACTTTATTTCTTTACATAGCTTTACCAACTGATCTATGAGGGAAGTCTAAGAATACTGGAATGCCATTTCCTTCTCCAGGAGATCTTCCTGACCCAGGGATTGAACCCAGGTCTCCCGCATTGTAGGCAGATGCTTTACCATCTGAGCCCCCAGGGAAGTCATAGCTATATACATTAGCTCATTCAGCATAGATTTATCTTTGAATATATATTGACTCTTTGAATATATATTGATTCTCTATACTCACTGTTTCTTCTTTGAAAGAATCATTCCCATTTGGATCAATCATCTTATGACCAGATATTTCAATAATTTGTGTCTCTGACAGGCCCAATCACTGTCTTCTCCCTTCTCTGCTAGATTTATTATACTTCAGGGAAAAGTTTTTTTTTTTTAAACTTAGAAATTAGGACTTTTGTTCAGTCTAACTAAGGTTGCTTTTGTTGCTATTGTTTTTTTAACACACACACATCCTCCTCCAAACTAAATGACTGATCTAAAATTTTATAATGATTACTAAATAGCTTAAAAGTTATTTCTTTGTGAACCCCATGAAATGAGTCACATGAAATGAGTATATTATTCAAAAATTTTAAAGCTAAAATGTTTTATATTTTTATTTATAAAATACATTGAAATTTATAGAACTCTTACACATATATTATATCTTTGAAATATTTTAAAGATTTCCTTATAACAAATTCATTAAAGATTTAAAAATATTTTAAAGGTTTACTTGCAAAAGTTCTCATTTGTCAGAGGATGAAAATCTAACTCTTTATGTGATCTAGTTGTCCTACCAGAACAGTTTTTATTCAGTATTCTAAAAGTCTAGAATATTGTCTGTCATAGAGTAAATGGACCATCAATAAATAATCAAAAAACCGAATTACCAAATGTTACCCACCTAGAATCAGAAGTTATACCTGAACCTGTAAATCTAATATGCATGCTACCATATCACACTGACTTCATCACTTTTGCTTTTTTTAACTTTAGGAGAGGCACATATTCAAAAAAGTCTGCTTATGATTAATCATCATTCTAGCTCATTCACTATTTGAACACGGAGCTGAAACATTGATATGAGGTAAAATAAATTCAGTTCAATTCAGCAGTGTTGAGTGTCTACTATATAAAGGTAATATATTAAGGGCTGAAAAGATAATCATGAGTGACATGTTTCTGTCCTCAGGAAAATTATAGACTAATAGAGGAAAGAAAAAATGTAAATATAGCTTAGGTAGTAAGTACTATGATCCAAGTGTGTTGAGGGAGCTAAGTTAACAAGTACAGTAAATGGAACCATGTTAATAATGTGAAGTGAATAATGATAATGTAGTAGTTAGGGTGGACTAGATTTCCAATAACAAATGGCACCAAAATCTGTGTTTTAAAACAGCAAGCTTTATTTCTTGCCCATGCTACACGATCAACACAGAAATTTTGAATTCTTCACAATGCTTTCCCTTTAGGGTCCAGACTGGTGGATCATCCACCACCTTGAACATTATTGGTTGCCTAGGCAGGGAGGGAGTTCTGGAAGCTCTCACATCATATGTAAATGTAATTTCTGCTCACAGATCTTTGGTCCTGGTTACATGGGCACATCTAAGCACATGAGAGACAGAAAATGCAATTGTCTCTTTTGCATGGAAAGCAGAGAACTCTGACCAACCATGCTGATGACAACTTCAAAAACCAAACGAGGAATCAGTACATTCTGAGTAGTGTTTAATGCAGTGAAGCGCATATTCTAATCTTGCATATGACTGAAACAGTTAAATTAGATATACTTTAAGAATATGCTCCTTACTCTTAGCCCCTTAAATTATACCCTCTCACTCACAGTATATTGACAATAAGAGAACTTTGCAACTCTGAGTGATGATAGATAGATGCCTGAATATGGGAAATGAAGAGACTAGAGATCTCTAATCAGGTGGCTCCCCTGACAGGACCACTGTGTTTACAGTAGCAGCTTCTTGTAGTCAAAAATCCTTTCTACCCACTGCACTAAAGGGCTCCAGTTGGTTTTCTGTTCCAAAGTAGCAATAAACAAACAGTGGAGTCCAGTTGTTATTTAGAACTGCCAGTTTTTATAGCCTGAAAGTTATAGTCAGTAATCAGATAATCTCCAAGGAAATAAGTAGTCAAAGTTTGGAGAACAGTGAATGAGGAAGGGCTATCATGATAACACAGAGTAGAGAAAATGTGATCTCCTGTGATACTGTTGCTGAGAGGAACACTGAATGGTTTTTTTTTTGCTGATTATTATCAGAAGGAGAGGAGCCTGTAGAGTCTGCATATAACTCAGACTCTCCAAGCTACAGGATCTGTACTCTGAGCAAAATAAATGTCAGATATTTCTTCTGAATGGTATTGTGGTCCACTACACCATAGATCTCATTGTGGTTGAATTCTGTTTTTTTTATTTTTCCAAAACTGATAACTTTCTTGGTTGTTGAAAATGTTCTGGACTGCTAAAGAAATAAAACTGGGCCTAAAAATCTCCTTCTCTCAACTAAGGGAATAACATCAGTCTGCTTCTTACACCGATAATTTTTCTAGACTTTAAATTTCTCCATGTGTTCCCAACAGAAGAAGAAAGACCAGACCACTGGACTCAGCCATGCATATGGGCCCCGATTGCTCATTTTAGTTCAATGTGATACATAAGGGTACAAGACTCTGACAGCTCCAAAATTCTGCAGTCTCCAGCATGTTGATTTTGCTGTTCTATATATTTAATTTTCTTTTAAAAACATATCGTATTTCTCTGAGCACTCATTTGCTTTTCAAATTATGGCTGCCTAGCTAAGACTTGTATACCAGGTGCCATGTAAAAGCATGTTAAAAGTAGATAAAAGCAATTTACCCTGCCCTCTAATTAGAGATGTCTCATCTTTACCACTGACAATAGCAGTATGCAGCTGTGGCAGTGGAGAGATAATGGGAGCTGGAGCAGAGAGAAATTAAAGAGATGCTGGCTGGTACAGTGTCGCCCTTCCGTTGCTCAGCTTGGGTGGGCTTCAAAATGAAGGCAGATTTTTCATATTTCCTCTACCTAGACTCTGTTAATTTATCTCGCATTAATAATTAGCTTTAAAAAGTGAGGGTATGTTGCAGGGAAGGCAGAAGTTCTAGGCAGAAAGGCGGTGTCTTTCTTAATGACTCATCGTGTGAAATATATTATTGCCTAGTTCTGTAATGGACCTATTGTCTAACACCTGTTGGATACACTTCACTGTAGTTGGTATAATGAGGTTTAGAAAGTATGAAGAAGACATACTACCTGTCCCTTGAAGTTTGTAATCTAGAAAGAGTATTCTTTATAAAGATCATATCTGATATGTTGTAATCATTTGACATGTTAAAGACAGAAGATGGTCATCTTAAAATATAATTTTTCAGAATAGGGTGTTTGGAATAAAGAAATGCTGAGAAAATCTTTAGTGAAGTGGTCAGTGTGGGTGAGAAACATAGAAGGAAGAAGGATCATCACGGGGAAAATACCATGACTAGAGGTAGTAGGCAGTGGATGTGTGCAAGAAATACTAAGAAGAGTTTTCCTGCTGAGAAAGAGGAGTTGTTGACAAAAGATCTGAAAGTGTTTAGAGGAGGCTAACACAGCCACACGGCAATGGAAATTTAACACCAGGTCACAGAGAGCAGTGTGACTAAAGCTGCACTTGAGAAAATGCATGCAGGTAAGCGTACGCTGCTTAGAGAGGAGTGGGAAGATGCTGGGGGTAAGTGTATGTTAAATCAAACTTGAGCAGCAACTTTTGAATGCAGATTAGTATGAGGAATGATGCTACAACTGAAGAAGATACAAAGACTGAAGTGTAAAGTGATTAGGGACCAGCTTTGGTGAAATGGAGAGGAAGGGAAGTTAAGTGGATCGTTACAGGAACAGTCCGTAGATTTGATTAGTTAGATATAATGAGGACATTGTGAATAAACTTAACAGGGAAGAATAGTGACAGTAAAGAAATAAGTAAAAAATACAGATTTGTGTGAGAAAGGAAGGAGTTCGGTGTTTTGATACGTTAAGGAGCAGAACCGAGAGAGTTGAGATGTAGCGCTGAAATGATGGTGAGCCACTGTGACTGCGATTACAGACTTGGGAACTGCCTGCCTAGAGGTGGTGGTTGGACCAAAACACGTGCGTGGGTTATTTATGAGCAAGACTAGAGGTAGGAGAACGTTAGCAAACGCAAGCGTAGGGAGTGGGAGGGGAAAACATGGATGGTGAAATGTTAAGCACTGGAAATCAAGGAAGGGTTCACCACCACTGCCAAATGCTAGAGAAACTACAGTTCCAAACAGAAAAGAATTGTCCTACAGACAAAAAAGCAAAAACAATTTTTGTAGAATAGAACTGGTAAATCCCTTCAGCAGAGTGTTAGCAATAGAAGCCAAGTCAAGAGGATTAAGGAAGGACAGATTGGCGAGGAAAAGTGGCAGCTAAGTGATCAATCATTAAATGCAAGGAGAAAAGAGACTGGTGGTAGTAGTGAGTGTTAGCATCACCAAGTTAGTCATTTAAATTGAGCTTAGAGAAATCTGAACATTTTTACATTTTTTAGCAGGAATTATATACAGAGTACATCATGGGAAATGCCAGGCTGGAAGACTCACAAGCTGGAATCAAGATTACTGGGAGAAATAACAACCTCAGATATGCAGATAATACCACTCTGATGACAGAAAGCAAAGAGGAACTAAAGAGCCTCTTGATGAGGGTGAAAGAGGAGAGTGAAAAATCTGGCTTAAAACTCAGCATTCAAACAGCTAAGATCATGTCATCTGGTCTCATCACTCCATGGCAAGTTGTTGGAAAAAAATGGAAACAGTGACAGATTTTTATTTTCCTGGGCTCCAAAATCACTGCAGACAGCAGACTGCACCCGTGAAGTTAAAAGACACTTGCTCCTTGGAAGAAAATCTATGACAAACGTAGCCAGTATATTAAAAAGCAGAGACATCACTTTACCAACAAAAGTCCATATGGTAAAAGCTATGGTTTTTCCAGGAGTCATGTATGCATGTGAGAGGTGGACCACACAGCAGGCTGAGCACCGAAGAATTGATGCCTTTGAACTGTGGTGTTGAAGAAGACTCTTGAGAGTCCCTTGGACAGCAAAGAGATCAAACCAGTCCATCATAAAGGAAATCAGTCCTGAATATTCATTGGAAGGACTGATGCTGAAGCTGAAACTCCAATACTTCGGCCACCTGATGTGACGAGCTGACTCATTAGAAAAGACTGATGCTGGGGAAGATTGAAGGTGGGAGGAAAAGGGAGTAGGAGGAGATGAGATGGTTGGATAGCATCGCTGATTCAATGGACGTGAATTTGAGCAAACTCCAGGATATAGTGAAGGACAGGGAAACCTGGGTGCTGCAGTCCTTGGAGTCACGAAGAGTTGGACATGATGACTTACTGACTGAACAATAAGTATAAAGGGATAAAATGCTAAAGAGTGGAATAAAAATGTGATGAAAAGTGAAATATATACGTGTAGATATTTTGTTTATATGAACATGTAACCTTGGATAATGCACATATAATCTGAGGAGAAAAACCAATTAGTTTAAAGATGTCATCAGAATTATTTTAGGAAAATATCATTTTATTTTGTTTCTCAAAATAACAGTATGGGTCGATACTATTTCTGCAATGATATTCCTCAGAACATTGCTAGAATTCAGTAGGTTATACAAAATGAGGTAAAATCTCTTGGCAGAAGTAATTTTCCATTTACAAAGCCAGCCAAGGGAAAGCAGAGAAGGGACCCAGAAATGGAGAAAGGCTGGTCTTTGGGCATAGATTCGGGGATGTTCCACAAGGTGGAGTTGTCAAGGGCTAATGCGATATTCCCATCGTGAGAATGGCAGTTGGAATGTCTAATACTCACCAGGAAAATGCTCAAAATTCACGCAACATTCAGATGAAAGCTTCAGACTTTCTTTGCATGTAGGGTCACAATTCTCTCTGTGGTATATGAAAGTAATCAAGTAAAGGGATTTTGTTTTATAACTGGGTTACCCAGGGGAGAAAGACCAGAGTGGCTGAAAGCTGTAAGACATGAAAGCAATTAAAGATTTAGTAGAAATGCAGAATAGCAGTGTCTAAGTAAAATGCAGTATGATCAACCCCCACACTATGAATCTCAGCAGGTATTAGGAGCAGGATTTTGAGACAAAATTTTACTTAAGTCTCAATGGGTGAGGCAACTCAAAATATTGAATGCCTTATGTCAGCCAGAATCTAATATTTCAGATTATATATGGCACAGATTGTTGTTTAGTTGCCAAGTCCTGTCTTTTTACAACCCCACGGACTGTAGCCTTTCAGGCTCCTTTATCCATAGGTTTTCCAGCTAAGAATACCGGAGTGGGTTGCCACATCCTTCTCCAGGGGATTGTCCTGACCGAGGGATTAAAACCGGGTCTCCTACATTGCTGGCAAATTCTTTTCCTCTGAGCCACCAGGGAAATCCATGACAAGGATGCACAGAAAATCACTTATCAATGAAAATAATGACATATACTATGTGTTGAATATTTGCTGCTGTGTTTATGTTACAACCCTAGGAGTTTGACATTCAGAGTTAACTTCTGATCTTACACATTTTAAATCATTTGCTACATTGTCTTTCCTACATAAATACATATCAGAAACAAAATACTGATTTTTCCAAAATCTCATGACCATGTGTAAAATGTCAGAAATTATCGATTGAAAATATACTTCTGAATTCATTAAATATTTCAACTAGATTAATTCTGTATTAACAGTGAGAAGTTACAACTGTTTCTTGCAATAAAACATAAAGATGAATCATTCTTTGACAGAAATAAGTCAAAATCCAAATGATTAAAAGTGCATATATATAAAGTATATGCATGTATATGCAGATTTAACTAATAGATCTATCCAGATCGGGCACTGCCCATGAACAGGTGGAAGGAGCTATGCTGAACTTCTTTCAGTTGAAAGTCATTTTTGGCTACTTTTCTCTAAGGATAGGACTAGCTCTGTTTCAGGTTTCATTTAGAATTCTACTTGCTTTTAGGAACATGGACCTTTTTGAAAATGGTCATTTATAACCTCACTGGATTTCCTAGGGCTTGACTGCATCTAGGTGGCACTGGTGGTAAAAAAAAAACAAAACAAAACAAAAAAAACAACCACCTGTCCATTCAGATTAAGAGATGCAGGTTCGATCCCTGGGTTGGGAAAATCCCTGCAGAAGGGCATGACAACCCACTCCAGTATTCTTGCCTGGAGAATCCAAGGATGGAGGAGCCTGGTGGGTTTCAGTCCATATTGTTGCACAAAGTTGGACACAACTGAAGTGACTTAGAACACAGCACAGCACAAATTTTATGGTAACATCTCAAAGTGAGAAAGCTTATATTTTGGTTTTCTTTCTCTCACCTTTAAATCTTCACTGGGACTAATTCAAGTGACAAAAGCAGCTTTTTCTTCTATCATTTCACCTGGATCACATAAGTATTTTTAAAATTCCACTTCATATCATTCAAGAAACAAACACTTCTTGAATGATTTACTACAAGACACCCGAGACTACCACAAGACAGATTTTTCTTCCTGGAGCTTAATGTGGGAGCAATTTTAAATGTACCTTTTCTCAGTTAACCATAATACATAACAGAAGGAAAATTAACAACCAACTGAACTCAATCTGGTCAACTTGTCACCCCTATATGTTCATAAATGCATTGAATTATATCATGTCTTCTTTATGTTATTGCACCCAAAGTATTATTATGTAACCATTGAAAGTAAATTTTAATTTTAACCATCAACAGGCATATATAGGGGTGATTTAAGTCAGTCACATTTATTTATTTTTACTAAGTATCCCTCCGTATCTGCCAATGAACTACAATCCAAAGATTATGGCCTATTGAATTGAAAGGAAAAAAATGATGACTACCAATTTTACAGATAAAAAACAAATTAATTCACTGCTCCAGGTAACAGGACAGCGTGAGAGGCAACATCAAAAGCAAGAGTTTTGAAACACAACTTTTTGTGTGTTCTGCATTATGCCATGAATAAAAAAGAAAATAATAGCTAACAGAGAGCTAGAAGGAAAAAAGTACAATGCAAACGCAAGCTGAGGGAAGTGGAGGTGATTTCAAAACACTAGATGAAACTAGGGCCAAGGACAACAATTTCAAAAGTCATGGAGCCCTTGTCATCTCCAAAGCAAGACATGCAGATGGAGCAATCACACTAACAACATGCATAGTGAAAGTCAAAGTGAAAGTCGCTCAGTTGTGTCCGACTCTTTGTGACCCCATGGACTATACAGTCCATGGGATTCTCCAGGCCAGAATACTGGAGTGGGTAGCCTTTCCTGTCTCCAGGGGATCTTCCCAACCCAGGGATCAAACCCAGGTCTCCTGAACTGCAGTGGATTCTTCACCAGCTGAGCCACAAGAAAGTCCAACAACATGCATAATCAAATAGAAAATGTATAGATTAAAGGCATACTTAGAGAAACAAGAAGACAGCCTGGTGGATATTGTGTTAAGTAAGCATAGGAGAAACAGTCCCTCATAATGCTGAGGAATGGACTTTGATCTTAGATTTTTATTGCAAGGTTCAAAAAAGGACCTCTTTCCATCATTGGGAAGGTATTGTCAATGAAATGAACAAGTTTAAATAATCCTATCCTTGATCAAACTGATGTCGTGAATCCCTGATGGATTCACAGACAAAATGGTTTGCAACTTACCCACCTAGCATGGTGCCTGAGATTCCCACCAGTCACTCCGCCTTAAGCAGTATGTCTCCGAATGCCTTGCAGGAGTAATATATGAATACCAATTCGTGTGTCAGTGTGGATTTTCGAAATTCAAATCAGCTATCACATTTTTGTAGGGAAAGGAACTCAGCTTCCCTAACTGGACAGAACTGGATTTGAAACTTTTCTACTACTTAACTGTTAGAATCCTCTTGAGCAAGGTATTCATCATCTCCTAGATAATGAAAAATATATATGCAAAATGCCTGGTGAACATCTGATGCATATAGGTTCCCAAGAGATGGTCGTTTTCTTTTACTGCCTTGGAAGTTCAAAAGATAGTTCTGAAGTAAACTTAAATTTGAGTAGAGTAAGCAGGCAGATCCTAGCAAGACAAAAATACTACCTTTCACTTAATAAAATATTGAAATATCTGAATAAGAACCACATCCTTCTTCTGTTAAAGCTGAATTGACAAATTATTGAATTGTGATTGCTATTTTTTCCCAGTCTCTGTACTGTTAAGGTACAAATGGGCATCTGGATATCTCACTGGCCCCACAAATTCAGTGTATTCAATATGAAATGTAGTCTTTTCCAACATGACTTTTTCTTCATAAATCTTCTATGACTCTTCATGACACCAATAGTCTCAGTTCTCTAAATATTCAAATATTACTCCAAATATGTTCAAATAGTACTTAAAATAGACTTAGAATGGTTATTATGTGTGGACTGGTAAATGGGGGTGTCCCAGAGATCCTAATCCTCTAAATTTGGAAAATGAGAGGCTTTAGGATTGCCACATGACTAGAAGATGTTCTCAAATTTAGGGAGACACATGCAGAAATATCTCGATGCCAGGAGACTGCTAATCTTTCACATTGAAGAACTATGGAGCCCAAATATCAATGGAGGCCCCAATGATACATCATGCCCATTTTCTGTTCTATATTCCTACTTCTGTTTTACTTGTCCAGGTTTTGCATTACTTTGAATTGTAGAATGTTTGTTTCTTGGAAGAAACCTGAAGGTCATGTAGTTCAGGAAACTAAGGCCAAAAAGGTTAATTTTCTGGCCCAAGTTACATAACTACTTGCTTACAAAGCCAAAGTTGACCTCAGATCTGATTGTTACCCCATTAGACATGATTGAGGTTACAATACTCTTACAGTTTTTCAGATTTAGATTAAATCTTCCATTGAACAGAGATGAACTAAATCTTCAAGAACCTCACTTTCCAATTCCAGATGATCCTCAGTGCTTTCCCCTTTGCCTATTATGTACATTCCTCATCCTGGTCTCTAGACTGTCCATGATCTGGGCCAACCAGGCCGGGTGATATTATTTCATCCTGCTTTCCTGCTATTTTCAAGTGACAAACCCAGCTCTTGATGACTCTCAAGCACATATTGGGCATTTACATCTCCCCTCAAACTATTCCCTTTGCCTAAAATATTCTCCACATTCCCTCTCTGTCAAAGCTCCATTGACATTGAAGTGTCTCCATGAAGCTTTATAAAGTAAAGCTTTTCCCAACAAGATATGCTCTTTCTTTATCACTTTTAATACCTGATAGCTGTTATTGGAATTACTGTGATTTGGCAGGTATTATAGCTATCTGACATTTTTTCTATCTAAGAACAGAGGCTAATGTGCAAAACTTTATTTATATAATATTTTACACATGGAAGTTAGTAAAAGTTTGGGATGTAGATACACAAAAGATCTAGCAGCAAATCAAAGGGGAAAAAATCAAAAGAGAAAAATCTTTCCATTCTTAACTATTCACCTTAAAAAAGCTTTAAAGGACTTCTCACCCCTACTTCAGAACTCCTGTTAACGTTATAATTGGAAGTCACAGGAAATGTGCTTCAGTTTCAAAGAAAACATAAGGGAATGACATCATTCCTGTTCTTTCTGCTGCCTTCAATGAAAGTTTCATTTATCTTTGTCATTTAATCTACGCTGTCAGCCGTAAGGATGGAAGCCTCATTAATAAATATCAGAGAAGATCTTCTGCCTTATACATGAAAACTCCTAAAGTATCCTCAAGACAATTGTACTGCATATTACAACTTAGAGAACTGATAATTCTGAACTGGCATCAGCAGTTGATTTAGAACTTGGTTATCACCATAATTGTGGAAGGACAAATCTGTAAAATTTTTCTAACTATTCATCACTGTATAACATGATGCTTGGTTAAAAGTAACCTATAAAGCAGAGCTGAGGTATAGAGTCTGATTACTCACTTCCAAATTAAAGTCTTGATATACAAAAGCCTGTTTGTGTATGTGTGTGTGTGTAATAAATCTGAACATATTCTACATATAATTATGCTTTCTTAATGTGTCTTACATGAAAAGAAAATTATCACATGATCAGTTAGTATCAATGGACCAATATAAATGAACTGAAAATATGTGGTTGTAATATTCAGGTGTGAGAAGAGAATTCCTTCCCACAATATATTTAAAGAGTACATAATCCAATTTAGAGGAACAGAATTTTAATCATAAATAATGAGCTATTTAGTACAGAACTTTATGCTAACTATTTAAGGGTGGAAATCAAGCTTCCATGTCATATCTATTTATAAGTTCATCAATAGTTATTAGTTATTATCTTCGTACAATGGTGAAACACTTGATACTACTGGGCATTATCTCATTTTTATGGAGCTGGTTAGATTTTATTTTTTTACATTAAAGAACTATTTTCTCTAAATTTAGAATAGAATAATTGTTGTAAGGATGGGATAAAAATTAACCATTATGTATGCTATACTTTAATCTTTTCTACAAAAAAAGTATACATCTTCCTTTAAAAAGTTATTCCACAAAACTTGAGCTGTGTTCTTTCAATATGCAATTAATATTAATTTACCTTCCAAGGCTTGCTCTTTGAACTTGATCAATGTAAATGATTATTCATATTCATGCCATTTTATATGTTATATCATAAGTTATTAGATTGCCTCATATTGCATTATATTTAAATAAAGTTCTACAGTAAATAGGTGATTTGAAAAATTGTTCATCAGTACTTCACTAATAGCTTATATCATTTCCTGAAAATTTCTTTTTGTAGAAAAGAGCATGCCACTTCTCTGCTGGATGCTCCATCCAGTTCTTGTTTATTGTAACCAGGAGATGAAATTTCCAAACAAACACTGGTGTTTACAGCACTCGGAGAGGCATGTGGCCTGCCATTCCAGTCTCTGTCAAGCATGTGCCCCACCTGCTTTTTGGCTTTGGCTTAAACAAGTTGATTGGGCCATCACGCAAGTGTGAGAACAGAAGAATGTGAGCTGCCACAGGCCAGGTGACATGCCAGTGCTGAAAGCTGGCCCCTGGCAGGGCACCACTGTGTACATAGAAAGGCCACATGCCACACCAAGGGGTGGCAGCCATGGCTCCCAAACTAGATGGATAATTCCCTTTCCATTATGTTCTCACAAACATGTTGCAAAACAATAAGCCTTGAGCTATACCAAGTCCAAAAGTTCAGGGTTTCAGAAGACTGACAAGTGAATATTTATATTTATTTCTGAGTTGATTGACACATAGAACTTTTTTAAAACCATGCTTATGGATGACTTGAGAAATATTTTTTTTAAGGCAACAGAAATCATTCTCATAGGTATGGGCTTCTGACACAGCCAATTGCTGCAGATTAGCAAATTATATATATATATATATATTATTTTTGTCTAATAAAGCGGGAGAGAATTTAATAGAAGAAATGTCATAGAATATCATACAATTCCTCTACTTTTCTTGAATTTCATACTTCTGTATGCTATCACCAGGTCCACACTGCTAATGCAACTGCAGTTGAATTCATTTCAAGTGTTGGCAGGAAAGGATAAGGAGAAAATAATTACACTTTAAAAATTCTGTTGAGTCTAGTGTAAGTTACAGAATTCAAAATTGTGCAGTGTCAGGTAAACCAGGGTATTTTCTGAGCTCTGACTCTACTACTGAATAAGTGTGTGAATATAAAAGATGAATGAAATTTCTCTATTTTTTATTCATCTTAACAATGGGAAGACTCAATCCAAGGCCAAAATACTCTTGAAAGTTTTAAAGACTTAGTATTGAGAATTTCTTTCTCTTTTTTTGCCACTTTATTATTTTTTTAATTGAAGAATAATTGCTTTACAGAATTTTGTGTTTTCTGTCATACATCAACAAGAAACAGCTATAGGTATATCCATGTCCCCTCCGTCCCAAACCTCCCCGCCATCTCCCTCCCCATCTCACCCTCTAGATTGTTACAGAGCCCCTGTTTGGGTTCCCTGAGTTGTACAACAAATTCCCGTTGCCTATCTATTTCACATATGGTCATGTAAGTTTCCATGTTCGTGTCTCCATACATCCCACACTCTCCCTCCTCCCCTGCCCCCATGTCCTTAGGTCTGTTCTTTATGTCTGTTTCTCCATTGCTGCCCTGGAAATAAATTCTTCAGTACTATCCTTCTAGATTCCATATATATGTGTCACTATACAATATTTATATTTCTCTTTCTAACTTACTTCATTCTATATAATAGGCTCCAGATTTGGCCACCTCATTAGAACTGACTCAAATGCATTCCTCTTCCTGGCTGAGTAGTATTCCATTGTGTATATCTACCACAACTTCTTTATCCATTCATCTGTCAATGGACATCTAGGTTGCTTCCATGTTCTAGCTATTGTAAATAGTGCCGCAATGAACATCAGTATACATATGTCTTTTTCAATTTTGGTTTCCTCAGGGTATATGCCTAAGATTGGGATTGCTGGGTCATATGGTGGTTTTACTCCTAGTTTTTTAAGGAATCTCCATACCATCTTTCATAGTGGCTGTATCAATTTTCATTCCTATCAGCAATGCAAGCAAGTTCCTTTTTCTCACACCTTCTCCAGCATTTATTGTTTGTAGTCTTTTTGATGATGGCCATTCTGACTGGTGTGAGGTGGTATCTCATTGTAGTTTTGCTTTGCATTTCTCTAATAATGAGTGATGTTGAGGATCTTTGCATGTGCTTGTTAGCCATAAATATGTCTTCTTTGGAGAAATGTCTTTTTAGGTCTTTTCCCCACTTTTTTATCAGGCTGTTTGTTTTCCTGGTATTGAGTTGTATTGGCTGCTTATGTATTTTGGAAATTAATTCTTTGTCAGTTGTTTCTTCTGCTATATTTTCTCACATTCTGAGGGTTGTATTTTCATTTAGTATGTAGCTTCCTTTGCTGTGGAAAAGCTTTTCAGTTTAATTAGGTCCCACTTGCTTATTTTGTTTTTATTTCCATTACTCTAGGGGGTGGGTCATAGAAGATCTTACTTTGATTTATGTCACTGAGTGTTCTGCCTATGTTTTACTCTAAGAATCTTATAGTTTCTGGTCTTACATTTAGGCCTCTAATCCATTTTGAATTTATCTTTTTGTGTGATGTTAGGAAATGTTCTAACTTCATTCTTTTGCGTATAGATGTCCAGTTTCCTCAGCACCACTTATTGAAGAGGCTATCTTTGCCTCTTTGTATATTCTACCCTCCTTTGTAAAAACTAAGGTACCCATAAGTTTGTGGGTTTATTTATGGGCTCTCTGTCTTGTTCCAGTGGTCTATATTTCTGTTTTTGTGCCAGTACCATTCTGTTTGATGACTGCAGCTTTGTAGTGCAGTCTGAGGTCAGGAAGGATGATTCCTGCAGCTCCATTCTTCTTTCTCAGCACTGCTTTGGCTATTCAGGGTCTTTTGTGTTTCCATATGAATTGTGAAATTTTTTGTTCTAGTTCTGCAAAAAAAAAAAAAAGCCATTTGTAATTTGATAGAGATCACATTGAATCTGTAGATTGCATTTGGTAGTATAGTCATTTCAAAATATTGATTCTTCATACTCCATCCTAAAGGAGATCAGTCCTGCGTGTTCATTGGTAGGACTGATTTTGAAGCTGAAACTCCAATACTTTGGCCACCTGATGCTAAGAGCTGATTCATTGGAAAAGACGCTGATGCTGGGAAAGATTGAGGGCAGGAGGAGAAGTGGACAACAGAGGATGAGATGGCTGGATGGCATCACCACCTCGATGGACATGAGTTTGGGTAGACTCCAGGAGTTCGTGACGGACAGGGAAACCTGACGTGCTGCGGTTCATGGGGTTGCAGAGAGTCAGACACGACTGAGAGACTGAACTGAACTGAACCCATGAACATGGGATATCTCTCCATCTGTTTATATCATCTTTGATTTCTTTCATTAGCATCTTAAATTTTCTGTATACAGTTCTTTTGTCTCCTTAGGTGGGTTTGTTCCTAGTTTATTCTTTTTGTTGCAATAGTAAATGGGATTAATTCCTTACTTCCTCTTTCTGATTTTTCATTGTTAGTATATACGAATGCAAGTAATTTCTGTCTATTGACCTTGTATCCTGTGACTGCTGAATTCACTGACTAGCTCTAGCAATTTCTGATAGTTTCTTTTGGGTTTTCTATGTAGAGTATAAAGTCATCTGCAAACAGTGAGAATATTGCTTCCTCTTTTCTAATCTGGATTGGTTTTCTTTCTTTTTCTTCTCTAATAGCCATTTGGAAGCCATTTGGAAGTCTCTAGGACATCCAAAACTGTGTTGAATGATAGTGGTGAGAGTAGACACCCTTGTTTTATTCCTGATCTTAGAAGGAATGCTTTAAGTTTTTCACCATTGAGCATAATGTTTCCTATGGCGCATCATATATGGCCTTTAATATGTTGAGATAGGTCCCTTCTATGCCCATTTTTTAATGTGTTTTTTATCATATATGGGTGCTGAACTTTGTCAAAGGCTTTTTCTGCATCTATTGAGATGATCATATGGCTTTTATCTTTCATTTTGTTAATACAGTGTATCACATTGTTTGATTTGTATATTTTGAAGAATCCTTGCATCCCTTGAATAAACCCAAAATGGTCATGGTGTACGAGTTTTTAAATGTGTTTCTTAATTCTGTTTGCTAGAATTTTGTTGAGGATTTTTGCATCTATATTCATCAGTGAGATTAGCCTGTAGTTTTCTTTTTTTGTATATGTTGTCTTTGCTGGTTTTGGTATCAGGGTAATTGTGGCCTCATAGAATGAATTTGGAAGAGTTCCTCTGCAGTTTTTTGAGAATTTCATAGAATTAGGCCTTAACTTTTCTCTAAATGTTTGATAGAATTCCCCTGTGACGTCATCTGGCCCTAGGCTTTTGGCTTTGGGGAGATTTGTGATCAGAGTTTCAACTTCAGTGTTTGTAATTGGCTTGTTCATGATTTCTATTTCTTCTTGGTTCCGTCTTGAGAGGTTGAACTTTTATAACAATTTGTCCATTTCCTCTAGTTTGTCCATTTTATTAGCATATAGTTGCTCATACTATTCTCTTATGATCTTTTGTATTTCTTTGTTGTCTGTTGTAACCTCTCCTTTATCATTTATAATTTTGTTGATTTGGCTTTTCTCCCTTTGTTTCTTGATGAGTCTGGCTAGTAATCTGTCAATTTTGTTTATCTTCTCAAAGAACCAAGTTTAAGTTTTATTAATCTTTGCTATCATTTCCTTCATTTCTTTTTCATTCATTTCTTCTCTAATCTCTATGATTTCTTTTCTTCTGCTGACTTTTTTGTTCTTCTTTTTCCAGCTGCTCTAGATGTAGAGTTAGGTTGTCTATTCAATGCTTTTCCTTTTCCTTGAGGTAGGATTATATAGTCAATCAAGGCCTAGAAGGACAGAGAGTTCCTTAAAGAGTAAGCCCAAAGAGAAACACATTGAGACACATATTAATCAAGCTAACAGAGATTAAGCACAAAAAAAGAATATTAAAAGCAACAAGGGAAAAGCAACAAGTAACATACAAGGGAAAATCCATATGATTAACAGCAGGTCTTTCAGTAAAAACTCTGCAGGCAAGAAGGGAATGGCAGGATATATTTAAAGCGCTGAAAGAGCAAAATCTATCCCCAAGATTACTAGATCTGGCAAAGATTTCATTCAAAATTGATGGAGAAATAAAAAGTTTTATAGACAAGCAAAAGTTGAGAGAATTTAGCACCACCAAACCAGCCTTACAACAAATACTTAAGGGACTTACATAGCCAGTGAACACAAGAGAAAGGAAAGACCTACAAAAACAAACCCAAAACAATCAAGAAAATGCCAATAGGAACACATGTACCAATAATTACCTTAAATGTTAAGGGATTAAATGCACCAACCAAAAGATACAGACTGACTGAACGCATATAAAAACAAGACCCATATATGTGCTGCCTACAAGAGACCCACTTCAGACCTAGAGACACATACAAACTGCAAGTAAAAGGATGGAAAAAGATATTCCATGAGAATGGAAACCAAAAGAAAGCCAGAGTGGCAATCTTTATTTTGGACAAAATAGACTTTAAAGAATATTATAATAGACAAAGAAGTATACTACATAATGATCAAGAGATAAATCCAAGAAGAAGACATAACAATTGCAAATATTTATGCGCTCAACATAGGAGCACCTCAATACAAAAGGCAAACTCTAACAGGCATATGAGGGAAATTGACAGTAACACAATAATAGTAGGGAACTTTAACACCTAACTTACTCCCATGGACAGACCATCAAAACAGAGAATCAATAAGGAAACACAAACCTTAAATGAAACATTAAACTAAATGGGCCTAATTGATACCTCTATGACTTTCCATCCAAATGCAGAAGAATATACTTTCTTCTCAAATGCACATGGAACATTTTCCAGGATAGTCCATACCTTGGGCCACAAATCAAGCTTCAGTAAATTTAAGAAAATTGAAATCATATCAAGTATCTTCTCTGACCACAATGCTATGAGATAGATATCAACTACAGGAAGAAAAAAAAACTGCAGAAAATGCAAACTCATGGATATTAAACAATACATTACTAAGTAATGAAGAGGTTACTGAAAAAATATGAAGGGAAACCAAAAGATTCCTAGAAACAAATGACAATGAAAACACGATGGCCCCAAACCTAAGGAATTCAGCAAAAGCAGTTCTAAGAGGATTTCTTGCTTGATGAGAAGACATAAGCAGAAGTCTTGAAATACTCTAAAGAGCTTTTGTCTCTGCTGTCCAAATTATAAACAAAGAAATAATTGTGAAATTGGGACTATTAGCATTTTTTTCTAGCATTGTTGTTATTTTTTTCAGCTGCTCAGTTGCATCCAACTCAATTGTGACCCCATGAACTACAGTACCCCAGGACTCTGTCCCTTGCCATCTCCCAAAGTTTTCCCAAGTTCACATCCATTGCATCAGTGATGCCATCCAGCCATCTCATCCTCTGATGCCCTTTTCTCCTTCTGCCCCAATCTTTCCCAGCATCAGGGACTTTTCCAATGAGCCAACTGTTTACATCAGATGATCAAAATACTGGAGTTTCAACTTTAGCATCAGTCCTTCCAAAGAGAATTTTTCTAGCATAATATAACTTATTTCTAGCATGAAAACTTAGAGTTTTTAAAATATCTTTACTTTTCCATCTGTTTAACCACAAACCATTAACTTTCAAGGGGCAGAGTATGTCTAGCTATATCTTTTGTCATAGATTTCACATGATATCAGCAGTGACTCAGGCTTCCCTGGTGGCCCAAATAGTAAAGAATCTGCCTGTAATGCAGGAGACCCAGGTCTGATCCCTGGGTTGGGAAGATCCTCTGGAGAAGGGAATGGCAACCCATTCCACTATTCTTGCCTGGAAATTCCCATGGACAGAGGAGCCTGATCAGCTAGTCCACAGGGTTGCAAAGAATCAGACACGACTGAGTGACTAACACTAGAAGTAAATCAGAGAGATTTTGAAACACCAAAAATTGTATTAATACGTGGAGAGCTGTACAATGTCGGATATTTAGATTTACAAGCTTTCGTTCTTGACTTTTACAACTGTCCCCTAAATTTCCTAAAATAATTTACCATCTTTCAGGGTGGGACTGAGAGTATCATGCCAGGTCCACAGTCTGATTTTAGAGGAATAAACTCATTGTACTACTTCCTGAAAAAAAGCTACTTGTGCTGTGTGATGCTTATAATCTCATGTTGCCCAATAAAGATATTTGGGGAAGTTTATTTATTCCCTTTCTGTGTGCTGAGTAAATTATTGCTTGTAAAAGATTATGCTTCTCCAAAGAGCATTAGAAATAAAGTCTTGGTTCTTTTTACTTGAAGTCTGGTTGATTTTCAGCATCTTTTAAGTCTAGACTCTGAATGAGAATGTTACCTATTTGAAATAGCACGCTGAAATACAGATTTAAAACTTTGATACTGCCTCTTGGTAGACACACAAACTGAGAAGAAAGTGAGGGAATCTCGAGACCTCGTGGAAACAGTGCCGTATTAGAGCACACGTATTGGTATTCAACATGGGGGGGAGGCTTTGAAGACCAAGCGTGACTTTGAATACTGAACCTCCAAGCAGAATATTCAGATATGGCTTCTATGTTCCATGTTTGAAAAATAAGTCCAACACTGGCAAGGCTGTCACATGTTGTACTATGCATGTTTCAGCCATGAATTTACAAAACGAAGTACCTTATCCTTGCTTTAAGATATTGAGCACACTGACTCCATAAGAATTACTTATCACGCTGACTATGTGAATTCTGTAATTTCTAGAATTACAACTCTAAAATATTTTACTACTACTATGAAAATCAAAATTGTAAATCAGATAAAAATCCACAGATAAACCAAATATTTTCCTGACATTTTCTTTCTCCTCTCCTTTTGATCTCTATTCTCTTATTTCTCATTTTCATTTTTTATGTCCTTGCATGTGACAATAATCCCCTTCTCCCACAGACCATACACACTTCCAGCATATTATAAAGATGCCTTTCCATTGTCTAACTAATTTCTTTTTTTGTTTTCCTTTGATTTTATTCACTGAGACACAGAGAGATAAACTGGAGGCAACACTTGGGAGACATTTGTGATTGAAAAGTAAAGTGAGATTAAATGATTGTTCTCTGTTTCACAACTACCTAAAGTGAAAGCAATGTTGATCGCATCCACTTAAATCTGAATTGGTGATTTAGTGCCAAACATATCATTTTAACAATGTTACCTAAATTAGAGTGGGCCAGCAGAGTAGCCTACCATCAATGTCTATGTCACATGCGTGTATGCATGATAAATTGCTTCAGTCATGTCTGACTTTTTTGACCCTATGGATTGTGGCTCGCCAGGCTCTTCTGCCCATGGGATTCTCCAGGCAATGATACTGTAATGGGTTTCCACGCCCTCCTGCAGGAGATGACACAACAGTTCAGTTCAGTTCAGTCACTCAGTCATGTCCGAGTCTTTGCAACCCCATGAATCGCAGCACACCAGGCCTCCCTGTCCATCACCAACTCCTGGAATTTACTCAAACTCATGCCCATGATGAGTTTGATCATGGGTGATCAAACAAGGTGATGCCATCCAGCCATCTCATCCTCCATCGCCCCCTTCTCCTCCTGTCCCCAATCCCTCCCAGCATCAGGGTCTTTTCCAATGAGTCAACTCTTCGCATCAGGTGGCCAAAGTATTGGAGTTTCAGCTTCAGCATCAGTCCTTCCAATGAACACCCAGGACTGATCTCCTTTAGGATGGACTGGTTGGATCTCCTTGCAGTCCAAGGGACTCTCAAGAGTCTTCTCCAACACCATAGTTCAAAAGCATCAATTTTTCGGCGCTCAGCTTTCTTCACAGTCCAACTCTCACATCCATACATGACCACTGGAAAAACCATAGCCTTGACCAGACGGACCTTTGTTGGCAAAGTAATGTCTCTGTTTTTTAATATGCTGTCTAGGTTGGTCATAACTTTCCTTCCAAGGAGTCTAACCTCTACTCTAGATTTTTAATCTTTGTTTTTCAGTATTTGATATCAATTTTGGACATTTAAGAATCCAATATTCAGTACCCATTTTTACTCAGGAGTGTGATGATTACTCTCTCCCCCTTTTGACTCGCCTTTTTCTCCCCCAGATCACCTCTATTTCCTCCTTCCCCCTTCTCTTCTCAGTCCAATTCTGTGAATCTCTGTGTGTGTTCTGGGCTATGGAGAACACTTAGGGAACAGAGTACTGCCTAGACCTGTCTCTCTCCTCTTGAGTCCCCCTTTTCTCCTCCTGCTCATCTCTATCTCCCTCCTCCCTCCCCTCTTCTTCATGTAACTCTGTGAACCTCTCTGGGTGTCCCTCACTGTGGAGAATCCTTTCACCATTACCCGAGAAGTTTTATTATCAGTGCTGTATAGTTGGAAGTCAGGGGCGGCGGCCGAGAGGAGCAACCTCACCTCCAAGGAGCAGCTGCTGCGGGGCGCAGAAGGGCTGAGAGGAGCTACGCCACGTTCAAGGTCAGGAGGGGTGGCCGTGAGAAGATACCCTGGTCCAAGGTAAGGAGCAGCGGCTGTGCTTTGCTGGAGCAGCCATGAAGAGATACCCCACGTCCGAGGTAAGAGAAACCCAAGTAAGACGGTAGGTGTTGCGAGAGGGCATCAGAGGGCAGGCAGACTGAAACCATAATCACAGAAACTAGCCAATCTGATCACAGGACCACAGCCGTGTCTAACTCAGTGAAACTAAGCCATGCCGTGTGGGGCCACCCGAGACAGATGGGTCACGGTAGAGAGGTCTGACAGAATGTGGTCCACAGAGAAGGGTATGGGAAACCACTTCAGTGTTCTTGCCTTGAGAACCCCACAAACAGTATGAGAAGGCAAAATGGTAGGATACTGAAAGAGGAACTCCCCAGGTCGGTAGATGCCCAATATTCTACTGGAGATCAGTGGAGAAATAACTCCAAAAAGAATGAAGGGATGGAGCCAAAGCAAAAACAACACTGAGTTGTGGATATGACTGGTGATAGAAGCAAGGTCTGATGCTGTAAAGAGCAATATCACATAGGAACCTGGAATGTTAGGTCCATGAATCAAGGCAAATTGGAAGTGGTCAAACAGGAGATGGCAAGAGTGAATGTTGACATTCTAGGAATCAGTGAACTAAAATGGACAGGAATGGGTGAGGTGGCACATAGTAGGTCGCTAATAAATATTTGTTTGAGTTGAACAGGAAAAATGTGATGTGTAATGTCAACTTGGAATTATTGGCCTGGGAGTATGGCAAGATGAAATAAGCAAAATGAGAATCAATTCTGCCCTGGGAGCTGAAAATTATGACAAAGAGTTTAGGAAAATAAGCGAAAAAGAAGATCTAATATTTTGAATTAGTAAGGACATTCCCTGGTGGCTCAGACAGTAAAGAATCTGTCTGCAATGCAGAAGACCCACGTTCAATCCCTGTGTTGAAAAGCTCCCTTGGAGAAGGGAATGGCAATCCACTCCAGTATTCTTGCCTGGAGAATTCCATGGACAGAGGAGCCTGGCGGGCTACAGTCCATAGGATCATAAAGAGTAAGACATGACTGAGCGACTAACACTTTCTTTCACTTTCAAGGATATACTGTTCAACATAAAGGACAAAGCTTATATCTTTACAAATTAATGTTTTAATTTTCTTCAGATAAATATCCAAGAGTGGAAATGCTGAATCATTTTTCAGTTTTATTTTTAATTTTTTGAGGCTTCTCCATACTGTTTTCCATAGTGATTGCATAAATCTACATTCCCACCAACAGTACACGAGGGTTCTCTTTTCTCCACATCCTCACCAAAACTTGTTTTTTGTCCTTTTAATAATAGCCTTTTGGACAGGTGTGAGGTGACATCTTATTGTGATTTTGATTTGCATGTCCCTGAAGACGAGTGATGTTGAGCATCTTTTTGTGTGCCTATTACCATCTGTATTAGAGCTCCAACTGTACCTGAGCTGAAGCTCCAATACTTTGACTACCTGATGTGAAGAGCCAACTCACTGGAAAAGACCCGGATGCTGGGAAAGACTGAGGGCAAGATGAGAAGGGAGCAACAGGAGGTGAGATGGTTGGATGGCATCACTGACTCAATGGACATGAGTTTGAGCAACTGCGGGTGATAGTGAAGGACAGGGAAGCCTGGCATGGTGCAGTTCATGGGGTCTCGGAGTCAGACACAACTTAGCCACTTAACAGTTACCATCTGTATGTTTTCTTTGGAAATGGGCCAATTTAGGTCATTATTTACAATAATCAAGATATAGAAGCAATCTGTGTCCATGGACAGATGAATAATTTAAGAAGATGTAGGATATGTATATATCTATATCTATACATATTTCAAGTGGCTCCAACTGTCATTCTGTATAGATGCTACAGGCTAGCATTTTACATTTGCTTTTTAAATTAAGATATATATATATATATATATATATACACACACACACACACACATACACACACATATACACATTCAGCATTCAGCCATTGGGCTTCCCGTGTGGTGCTAGTGGTAAAGAACCCACCTGCCAATATAGGAGATATAAGAGACATGGGTTTGATTCCTGGGTCAGGAAGATCCCCTGGAGGAGGAAATGGCAACCCACTCAGTATCCTTGCCTAGAGAATCCCATGGACAGAAGAGCTTGGAAGGCTACAGTCCACAGGATTGCAGAGAGTCAGACTTGAGTGAAGTGACTTAGCACAAAAGCATGCACATCAGCCATTAAAGGATAAGTTTCCGCCATTTACAACAACATGGATGACCTGGAGGCTATTATGCTAAGTGAAATATGTCAGACAGAGAAAGGTAAATACTGGGTCTTTTCACTAATATGTGGAATCTAAAAAAAATAAATATGTGAACAAATACAACAAAAAAGAAACAGATTCATAAATAAAACAAACTAGTAGTTGACAGAGGATAGAGTGTTGGGGGATGGGCAAAATAGGTGAAGAGGATTAAGAGGTACAAACTACTGGATATAAATTAAGTAAGTTACAGAGATATAATATTCAACACAGGGAATATAACCAACAATATTATAGTAACTTTGATGTATATATTAAATTACTATGTTGTATGGCTAAAACCAATATAATATTATAAGTCAACTATGTTTTAATTTAAAAAGCAAACATAAAATGCTAGTCTTGTAGCATCTAGAGAGAATGACAGTTGGAACCACTTGAAAAATTGAGAAGAGTTATGTTCATGTTATAACCTTGTAAAACAATTTTTTGTTGGACGCTAAGTTCAGTTTTTTATATTTAAAAAATGCAAAAGAATGTATAGAGGAAAACATAAATTTGTCATTTTGAAATTTTCCTCAGTAAAATTTTTCAGTTTCATGATAAATTTAAAACAAATAACGAAACCTATAGGAAAATAAAAAATGTGTTTAGATTTTCTTAAGCCTGCCAAAATTATAGAGAAGCATAGTCACTACCCAGTGCTATTTTTGGGTTTTAAGGGGAAAATGTTTTTGTAATGCCCTAAGATACTCTTTAAAATGTATTGAACTTGACAAAGTGTGGATGAAGATGAATCAAAAGGGCGTTTTGTTTGAGAAATGAAGTTTGATAATATTTTGCTAAGGAAAAATTGAGTGATCTATGATTAAAAAGGAAAGTGATGCCAACATGAAAAACACAAATTTCTGAATCAAATCATTCCATCAAAAATTCTGACTTTAGTATATGCTTATAATTGCTTTAATTTCTGATTCTCGAAATTTAAAAAATATGATTGCATAATGCTCAAAATACATGTATTTTTCTAAATTTTGTCAAAATACACGTAAATAACTCTTGCAAGACATTTATAAAGCATCAAATACATCAGTAAATTACATCAGAAGATTGTTTTTACCCATTTCACTGGACAGTGAGATTGGTAAAAAATACATATATTATTTTGCATGAATATATTCTTACATTAACTATATAATTTTCCAAACCACATGTGGAAATTTAAAGAGAAAAAGATATTTTTCCTTGACCTGAAAGAAGGACCACACATATACTTCAGTGAATTGAAACAGCTGTGCACAATCTTTGGCACAGGCAACTTTTTTAAAAGATTACATCTGTATGGTCAGTTTGGGTTTTGATAAAATCACTATTAATGTATAAATATAAAAATATGTTGAAATGCTTAAAAACATTTTAAAAGTTGAGCAATCCACTCCTTGAATTCAGTGTCCTCGTTTTTCTCCTTTTATCTTGCAACTCTCCTGGGTAAACAATATGAATGAGACCAGTCAAATGCAGACATTAAACTTGAAGGAGTATTAAAATTATTGTAAACATTAGGAAATCTTACTTCTATCCTTGGCTGTTGAATTTACTAAATAATACTTTGTAAATTACTTAATCCATATATTACTCAGTTTCCTTGTATAGCAAGATTAATAACTTTTTATTTACTGGAATTTTTTAAAGAAGATATAAAAACCAAGTGAAATCTTGAGAGGATTTCTATGTTTTTTTCTTAAGTCACTAAATTATGTCTGACTCCTGTGACCCCATGGACTGTAGCCCGCCAGGCTTCTCTGTCTGAAGGATTTCCCAGGCAAGAATGCTGGAGTGGATTGTCATTTCCTTCTCCAGGGGATCTTCCCAAACCAGGGATTGAACCCAAGTCTCCTGCATTGCAGGCAGGATCCCGCATTGCAGGCCAATTCTTTACCAGCTGAGCCAGCAGGGAAGCCCTGGTGTTTACATATTGCCTGTAATTACAGTCAGTATTTTCTCTTTTGCCAGACAATTTTTAGAACATGCAGTTTTCCTGCCTTTTTAATACAAATAAATACCAAAATAATTTATCTTATTTTGGTAGCATGAACTAGTTAAATAGGCACTGAAATGAACAGGTATAAAAGAGATGAATTCATCATATCAGAGGATTTCATTTGTTATTCTTATTTGTATAATGCCCTGTCAAGCGGCAACTCAAGGCAGCATGTGGTGATTCTGACTTCAATGTGATAGTCATAAAAAATGTATTTATGAGACTCACTTCAGATGTATTCTGTGAATCTAACCCTAAAATGCAAAGCAATAATCTGGGAATAGTTATGAATATCTAAAGATGCAGGAGTAACTTTCAAGTGATTTCCTGCTCTGCTTTTTTCCCTTAGAAAGAACTTAAAAAGACTGAAGATATCAATTCAATACATGTATTTTTCCCAAGTATCAATTTTCCTGATAAATCTGAGAAGTTAAAAAATAATTTACTTGCCCATAGATATTTGCTATAAGAACTTTCCCCATGTTGCAAAGTGAATGGAAAGGTTAAACGGAAGACGTGCATCATCGCTGTAATTTGTACACTGATGCGATAACCTCATGTTTAATATTTTATGGAGTAGAAGGTGAATGCTAGAGGGAGAAATGTCACATGGAGATAAGGGAAATCATATGCTAAGAATATGTATAAATGTGACTGAGAATTAACTTGAGTGTTTCTTTATTAACTGATAGACTGGTGTAACATGACGATGAAATAATGATGGTATCCTAGCAACCATATTTTCATAACAACTGTGGCCTGTAAGAGTGTGATGACTGTCAGCCATATTTTATTAATTCAGGAGGGTGAGCAAGAATAATTTCAGTTAATAAAACTTCTGTGCAAACAACATATAATGTAGATTTGATCATACCTAAGACCAAATTTTTTAATTTATAAAACAACAGTATACCAAAATGAATAAATTATTTTAAGTTGATAAAATTCCAATTCTGGGTGGCAGCTAGACGTTCTCTCACTTATTCAGTTGGTATACAATTTGGAAAAAATCTTTTAAAAATCCCACGAAGACATGTCAACATTAGCAAATCTACTTTTAATATAAAATATCAAAACATAAAAAAGGAGTTTACTTGTAAGCTGATGATATTTCTCTTTTTATCAACTTTTATTATTTCAACAAAAATCAAATTGAATATATGTCCTTGTTTTGATAGTCTTAAAAATAGCTCTGTGGGCCCTTTCTTTCCCACACATTGAGTTTATTCAAAAGAATATTTGTTTAGTGAGTTGAAATTGATTCAAGGAGTGCTTGTTGTGTACTATTTTTTGCCTAAATGAAAGATCAACATAACATGAATATAACACGGTCCTAAAAATACTTCTAAAAAAATTTTAGGTCTATTATATTTTTCAATTTCCATTTCCTCTGATAGAGATAATTTCTGCCCAGACCCTGTCAAGAAAACAGAAACTTCTCTGTCTACTTGACTTAAATAGAAAAGGATTTGATACAGCACATTAATATTTATCAAACTATTGAAAGGGGTGAGAAAGATAGATAAGGAACAGCTACCACTAAATCTCAGTACCACTCCAAGGATGCAGGAAGGTAGAGACACTGCCAGAAACTTACAGCAGTGATCCCCATTCCCTTCAGCAATGAAGCCATTGTTCTAAAGAAAATACCCAGAAGCTGCAACAAATATGCCACCTGCCCAAACCCGCACAGAGTCCCACGGTAGCCAGAATGATAACATGACATCTCCTTCTTTTTCACCTTTCAAGCTTCATCCACTGCCTCTCCCCACTCATTGGAAAAATCATACCTAGAACTCCTTTGGCAACAAATCTGAGAAACCTACTTCTCAAGCTTCCACACTGTGAAACACGAGGAAGAGCTGAGATGAAGAGAAAAGGTACTGACTTCTCAACAGACAATATGGCACTAATATTAAGTCAGAGAATTTTCCTCTGGAGAGAGTATGGCAATTCCAAATACAACAGAGAAACTGTGGGAGGGATCTCTAACTTGAAATGGTCTCTGATAGTTTAGTAGCTATAATTTAAAAAACAAATAAAAGATATTGGATGCGATATTTCTCTAATTGTAGCAGTGTTACCACAATTTTCTGTGCTCTAATAAAACAAAATGTATTTTGTTTCAGTAAAATAACAAACAATATGACTGTTAATCTGAATAGATCTTTGGAAATCTGGAATCACTGGATTGGAATTAACTGTCTAACTGGATTTGTTATTAACATACAAGCAGAATAGGTTATGAAAACTGGAGATTTTTAAAAAGCAATCACAAAAGTGAAGATAGCACTAGTTAACTGGCAGAATTAATGTTTAGCAATAACAGCTCTCGTAATACAGTTTTAGGTTTAGATGTCAGATGCTCTTACTGTTTTCCATGTTTCCCCTCAGCAACTATGGAACAATTGATGAGCTGCATAAATGAAAGAATTACAGCTTTCTGAGACACATTTGGTTGTGATGATGCAAATAGATCTCTCTAGACAGAGAGGTGTCTGTCTTTTTTACCATTTCATGCCAACACTTAGCATGATGCCTGGTACATCTAAGAAATCCAGTAAATATCTGCTGAATAATACATGACTAGTATTTAATTTGTTATATTTAACTCACATATCATTTTAGAAATTGTGAGTGTTTTTTCCTTGGAGAAATACATTGTCATAGAGGAAGAGACTTCAAAGCATGCCATGTTGAAAAC